>NC_044327.1:79720697-80335553 GCF_007399415.2 Gopherus evgoodei
AGGATTGACCAGTGATTAG
Source organism: Gopherus evgoodei (assembly GCF_007399415.2). NCBI lineage: Eukaryota > Metazoa > Chordata > Testudines > Testudinidae > Gopherus > Gopherus evgoodei. Next base: position 79,720,717 of record NC_044327.1, read on the forward strand.
GACATTCCTGGCTCTGCCACGGTCTCCCTGTGCAATCTTGGGCCAACTCCCTTAGTACCTTGCCTGCAATATTAGCACTATCTTACCTGATAGGAATACTGTGGGGATAAGTATATTAAAAATTGTGAGGTGCTCAGCTACCATGATGATAGGGGTCATATAAGTACCTGAAACAGATAGACAGAAGTTGCATCTTTATAACTGACAATATCTAATGATTACTTAGGTCAGTGCAAAGCTTTTGTAACACTTTTAAAGAAATGAGACAAAATAGAACTATTATTTTTCTTTCATGCTTTCTGTGCATTTAACTGTAACTTCATAAAATCTGAAGAGATTTGTGAAAGAGATTAGCTTTTTCTATGATTATACTTTGGAAACTTAAGGGAAAGACAGCACTGAAAAATACAGTTTTCTTGGTGTCCACAGGATACAAACAGTGTGGGCAATTTCATTTAAAAATACTTTTCAATGGCTTGCCAATAGCCTCAATTTCCGATGTGGAGGGACCACCCTCCTTAATGGTAAGAGACAATTCTTTCACTGTGTTAGCTTAGTCATGGGCCTTTCTTGGGCAGAGACAGTTTATTTTTGTGAAACTGTCCCAAAATATGTATTATCCATGGACTAGGACCCATCAAAGAGACTTGTTACACTTGTAATGATAGGTTGGACCTTTACAGCCTGTACAGGATCTACTAAGGTCTCTATTTGAGTTTCTTTTTTTAAAATTAAATATGCACATATTTTTTCTCTTTCTGCATCGACATGTGTTAGCTGCACAGTATTTGCCAAGAAGAACCTATGAAATACACACCTATGTTCTTTCCGCGGGTAATGATGGCTAGTTGGAGATACACTTACAGGGATTTCTGCTGTACTGCCCTAAGTCCTTCTCTGGCATCAATGGAAGTCGTATGCATTAGTATAATGTAATACTTGGCCACGAAGGAGTTGATTTTGGTCCTGATCTAATGCTATACTCAGTATTCAATAAAGTCAGAGTGCTACCCTTCCTTATTAGTACTGTTGGAATTTCATTTTCTGTGATTTTTTTTTTCCAGTACAGATGGTGTTTTAATGATTATGTTTGAGGGGCGTGGCCTTTTGAAAAAAATATGAATTTTATTTTTTGAAAATATTTGCAATGTTAGTGGTAGAAATATAGTTGCTCAGAAAACACATATATACTTGTTCATTAGCCTGTTCGCTTATAAGCCAATCCTCCAAAATGGTTACGTAAAAATAGCAAAAACTGTATGACCCTTTCATAAGCTGACCCTATATTTCAGGGGTTGGCAAACTTTGGCTCCCGGCCATCAGGGTAAGCCGCTGGCAGGTCAGTATGTTTTGTTTACTTGGAGAGTCTGCAGGAATGGAGCCCCTCAGCTCCCTGTGGCCATGGTTTGCCGTTCCCAGCCAATGGGAGCCACGGGAAGTGATACTCCAGGTAAACAAAACGACAGTGTATTAGATATTCTATTCAATGATTCCATAGAATTTATAATCATCAAAAGTTGGTGTAAATCCATTTATAAGCTAACCCCCACTCTTTGATGCGTCACTTTTTTACCAAAAATATTCGGCTTATGAACCAATATATACGTTAATTCTTTAGTAGTCGCAGTTGTAGGCTTCTTTAAAACTGAGCTGACCTAATATGATAGATTTCCTAAGATACTGAATGTCATTTTAATATTTTAGAAATTAAAATATTTTTAAGCTTTGAAATACAGTGTGTGACTAGCTGTTCCCATTCCCGACTTCTGCTGTCTAAAAAAATTTGTAATATGGTAACAGGTAGGTATGTTTGGTGTCTCCAAAGTCATAGCAATCCAGTTTTGATTATGAAAAAAGTTAACTGTTAAAATGGATCATGAAATATAAGCAGTAAAAAACATTATACAATACACTCAATAAATACAACTCCCTCTATACACAGAAGACTTCTATTGAATAGAAAAGGCACCTTTGACAGAGTAACATAAATTTTTTAGCATTTTATTAACAGTGTGAATTGTAGGTCCCCTGACAAGCTGCTTTTTTTATGTTTCCACATACCATTGGGTAACAAATCAGGTACCCAATCCTACAATAGTTAGGCACATAAGTAACTTTCTTCAAATGAGTCATTCACTTGAAGTATTAGCTTCCAAAGATATATTTCAACTAAAAACATGCTTAGAAAAGACCTGATGGGCATCTCAAGTATTGGTGGAACATGACATCATGATAAATAAAGAGTTTGGTCATTCCTGTCCAAATAATGGAGTTGATCATAGATACAGTTCACCGCAAAGTATTCATCTGCAAGGAGAAAAAAACAGATGCTAAGGAAACTTCCTTATTTGAGTCTTATCACTTGGCTGTAAAAAGGAAAAGGTCTTCATATCTTCCATATCTGCTTGGATCACTTGGCATATATCCAAGGCACACAGGGCAAAGAGCTTGTTTCCTTCTTCTGGGCTCAGGCCACACTTCCTTCTGAAGCAGGAAGCAGCTTCATGGGCAGAGAGATTATAATGGTCTTTATAGAGATTTTCAAGGCAGCAAGCTGATCCTTGATGTTTCTGTCACAAAAGACATGCAAGCTTCATCCAGTGCTGCATTCAGCCAAAGGTGTTGCACACAGTAGTCCCTTAGTAAATCAGGAAACAGCGTACGTGCATCATTATTTCAGTTTCAGTTGTAGATTAGACTAATGTTTTCCTTCCTTTGCTATCCACTATAATATAAAGCCATTGAAGGATCTCTGGCTAAAAAATAAGGTAACTTATCCATGCTTACCCAAAAATTCCCTCTCTGGAAGCAATATCGTCCACTGGCTGTGGAAGTTATCTCAACTGCCAGCCTCTTCAGCAGAGGAGGTTTCTCTCTGAACCAGTGACCAAGAGGTTTGAGTTTTGCCCCCAAACTGAAGACCTACTGTGAGATCTCTATTCAAGTCTAAGAAGGCCATGTCTTCTGCTCAACTGGATTATTTACAAAGTCTTCTGAAGAACTATCACTGTTGTAGTTTAAGAATTACAGCTTTTAATATACTGAAACCTGGAGAGTTTGGGGCACACTTTCAACATGTTAAATTACTCGTGCAGTTTCTGCCACAGTTAACAGAAGTTCATTATCTAATTCACTCTACTCCATCCTGAACTTTTTCTCCAGTCGGTATTACCACTCCAGTCGGGCCACATATATACAAGGAGTTGCTTTTAGTACTTATGATACTCAATATTGCCAAACAATTTGTTTGTCACATACAGTTGCTTTTTAAGAAAGTAATTTATTTTTCATTATGGAGACAATAAATGTTAACATTCAAATATTGTAAGTCATGATAAAGTGAATAATTAAAATGTTTTCAGGATCAGACTCTGATTTTATATGATGAAGTATAAACCTCAAATAATATATGTTTTATTTACCTTAATTCAATTTGGTAAATTGTAAACCCATTTTTAGTCATCAAGAGAAATGCAAGGCCTTAATGTAATGCATGACCACAACTAGTTTTTGTGTATGTCATGTAAGTACTACTTGCAGTTTATAGTCTAGCTAAATACATACAAATGCACGGAAATCTCTGTTTGCACATGTGTGGGGAAATCAAATGGTTTATATTAACAAATGCCAAGCTTTATGCCTGAATTAGCCAACTATTTTGTTGTGCCGAATATCAAATTAATGATAACAGGACTTTATTGAGCTTCAGAGTGTTGCTGAAGTTCAAGGTTAGCTTGGCAGACAGCGGATTCAGGTCACACAGTTTATGTGCTTACAGTGGCTAATGTAAGAATGCTAAGTAGCAAAGCCATTGGCAGAACACTGATGATACCCAACTGTATATCTCTTGCCCATGGATTCTGCAAGTACAATCTCCATGTTGAAGGAATGCTTGGATGATATTGTCAGCTGCCTCTTCCTCAATACAGAGAAAGCAAAAGTTTTGCCAGTGGCTACAGATCATCTTTATGAGGATATTTTTCTTTATGCATGTCTCTGCTTATTGAAGTGATTTCAACACAAGTAGCCAAGTTAAGAATCTTGGTATCCCATTCATCCACGTCTTCTTTGTGGAAATCTATATGCTGAATGAGATAGAAAACTGTCTTTTTTAGTTGTATAGTTCATGGAGATTGCACCCTTATTTATCCTTTGATGATCTTGTAACAGCAACACATGCCCTCGTGATGGGAGAAGATTATTGTAATTCCCTCCTGGAAAGGCTTTCAGCAGTGCAGCTCTGTCGTTTGCAGCCTCTTCAGAATGCAGCAGCATATTCACTCCTTGTCTTGAGCAAATGTGATAGTCTTACCTCCACATTGACTCATTTACATTGTCTACTCCAAAGAAGAGGTTTGATATTAAGTTGGCCTTGATTTTTTTTAAAGGACTTAATGGCGAAGATAATGACTGTTTTCAAGACTTCTTTCTTGTGCATCATCTTGACAGATATCACTACCCAGATGCCACACAACTTTTAGGAATCTCATCATCCCATCTTGATTGGCAAGTTATGTCTTTTGCTATGGTGGGCTTTAGGCTATCAGGCTCCCTCACTAAATCTGCTTTATATTTATTCCTGCAAAGATGATTTTCAAATCCTCATAATCTCCATAGGTATAATCTTCATCCTCAATAGTTTCTTTTGGGTTGTAAGAAGAATTATTTGATTACTTTTTATTATTGTACCACAGAATTGTTTTTATGATGCTGTGCCACACTCTGAGGATCTTGGGGGCAGAAAGTAGGAGGACTTTAAAAGTAATATAATTATTATAGATAACTGTAATGACATATTAATTAATTAACTGGTCTATAATTAATTGTATAGTAGTTTTAGAAGCCCGATGCTGTTTACCTTTCTCATGTGAGCACACCAAGTAAAGTCAATGAGACTACTGACTGAAGCAGGGGCATGCAGGATCAGTCCCCCCCCCCCGGTGTAAATTTAGTATAATAATACCTAGGAAAGACAACTTGTAAAATCACTCTAATTGAGGCTTTATTCCTTTCTTTATAAGGATAAATCTTGTCCCTAGTGCACAGCCCAAGTCACTGAGATTTGTGCTAAGGTGAATTTAAAATGGGAATGGATCATCTTCTTAGGTTATTCTGCTGTTACTACTACGGATCTTGTAGCTCCTGTGCCTTTGATTGGAGAATGGTCATAACAGATCCACTAATCCTTCACTACAGAGCTCACTAGCACCTAAATTAGCTGTAGCTAGGTCCCATCAGATCTCACAAGTTAAGCAGAGTGAGCTGGATAAATGCACGGAGGCAAGATTTTTCAGAGACATATAGCTGCTGCAGAAATTCATCTTTTGGTGATTCAGAAGGCAGAATTCTGTACTGGATTGGTGTTCCAGTTTGGTTCTAAGGCCACCGGAGCTGACTTTTTGAAGAGACTTACAAGTTAAGTCCTTACCACATAAAGGTCCCTTGGCACTTTGTGCAGTAGTAGGGGTGTTTATTCCAATGTTCTGGCTAAATTTTTGATCTAGTATTTACATTTCACCTACCTACATCCCCCCTGCACTTTCAGCTGGAACATTCTTCACCATTTCCTGCCCTAAACAATTACATAGTGTGCGTTGATAAACAGCAGTCATTTTTCATCCCAGAGGGGCCTACATTTCAAATGTGTATAACTTGATGCCTACCAGTAGTTTGTAAAACATGTTACGTGTCTGGTCCTGCATTTCTTATGTAACCATTGATTTCAAATTTTCAGTGCACAAAGAGTGCAGGGAAAACCTGAACTAGAAACCCTTATGCATATGTTTAATTTTAAGTACAAGAGTAGTCCCCCTGCCTTCGGTGAACACTTAAGTTCTTAAAGTTAAGCATATGCTTATGTGTTTTTATATTTGGAGCCTATCCTGCAAAGACTTACCCGTGTGCTTAACTTTACACACTGTGAGAAGTTCCTTGACTTGAATAGAATGAATGGGGAAAGCTAAGGACATGCATACGTTTTTGCAGGTTTGAGGCCTATGTTTATAAGTATTTTGGAATCCTTTGAGATGAAAGGTACTATATAAATGTGACTTATCTTAATAACATGATGATGGCATTCAAACTTCCCATCACATTTTCTAACCTGTATATCTTATTACATGGTACACTTTACTCTGCAGAGTGAAAACACCCTTGTTTTTATCAGGTTTTACAAATGCGCTATTTAAAGCAAAAAGAAGGAACTGGAGGAAGCTGACATGATACCTGACGCTGTACTCCACAATATTCAGCTCTTTCTAAATGGAGGTTTAATATATTCTTCTTGTCTGGCCAGCTCAGATGGTGTAGATTATAGTTACTTTTTCACATGTCTTTAATTATATTATTTTCAGTAATGTTTTGATGGATTAAAATAAATTTAAAAAAACAGAGAATATCATGTCTATTGTAACTCCACTAAAGCAATGGTGTTATACCAGGGATGGATTTGACCCATTATTTTAATATTAAATTGGGAATTTGTTAAGTCTTATTCCCTGGAGAGTCTTCAGTGTTCTATATTCTTAATCTTTAGATGGTAAACTGGCATCCAAACAGAATATAGTCAATTTTTAATAGCAATGACTCCTATGAATAAGTTTTATTGTAGCATCCTGGAATATCATTTATTCTTTTGCTTTATGATTTATTCGTTCTAGGTACAAAACTGTAAAGGAAGTATGTTAATCACAAACAATAGTTCTGCTACAGTTTAGGGACAGAATAACCAATGTGGACATGCTACTCATTATTACTTATGCTATATCTTATGTTAACAATAAAGGATATTGATAAATTAAAGTAACAGATCTTCTGCAGAACTTAAAGCATTGATGAGCAGAAAATTATTCCATTCCATATGATATGTTCCAAAGGATTACTGTAAATAAAAAACATAAGATTCCTTTTTTTTTTTAATTAAAAGAGATGATGTGCTTTAATGCAGTATATGCTAATATATTTGCAAAAATGTTCACGATGAACTGTCTCAGAATTATCCATAAGAATTACAATATTGTATATGATTTTTTCCCCTTGACTGAATACCTAGGACACAGTTCTGCAGGGATTTGTGCCCTACATATGTCTGAATTTATACAATTAAAATAAAGTGTGTCAGAATGCAACTCTCCTCTCTAAATTGTGGGAAATTGTTATTCGCCCACCTGGATTTCTCAGCATGCAATTAGGAATGGGCCATTATGCAGAGCGGGAAGGGAATTGGAGGCAGCTTTAACTTGGGTGTCTGGCTCTTTCTGTACATGGCTGATAACCCAGGCAGACCTTGACCTTGGCAACATTACATGAGCAATCTTTAAGGATGAACTGTTCTTGAACAATTTCTCTAATATATTTGGCACAAAAAGGTTTTCCTTTTAACAACAGGCATGCATGTTTTGTTGTTCTGCTTTCTTTTTTATCTTGAACAAATGTATTCAAAGAAGCTACTGCAAGGAACCTCCTGTTTTCTATTTCTCCTTTCAGTCTCCCTAGATTCCTTTCATAGTATACTGGTGTTTGGTGGAGGGCATGAGTAGAGGTTGTTTCCACAGTTGTCGGGTTTTATTTTTTGGGGTCACATTCATGTGATATCTTTAATCTGGAATACTTAAACTTGGATAGAGTAGAAGGAATTGATGGTTATTTTCCATGTTTTAGTATATGCAAAGCTAAAGTGTGAACTTTGCCTCATCACTAGAGGCTGCGCTGTACTGCAGTCAGAGAAGGTGGAGGTACAGTGACATCATGACCATTGTCATTAGTTCAGATACGAAGGTGGTAGGCACCTTATAAATTCATAAGTAAGCTGACTGAATCAAGGCTCATCCTGTATCATCAGAACTAATGCTTATTAGTTTTTAGGTTCTAACAGAGGCTGTACCTATTGTAGAATACTGTGTATGACATTTGCTCTGATCCTCCATATGCACAAATTGGAGCACGGTAGCAAATTTTCCATTATGGTGTTTTATGGAGGGAGGTTTTTTTTTTCTTTTTCTTATTTTCCTCTTGTTATTGTTTGGTTTTGTGGTTTGTTTTTTTACTGCTGAATATAGTATAGCTAATGCATTTATGTGACTGCATAGAACTGCAGGGGAGAAACAAGATACACATGTCTGGATGCAAAAAATCAGAACACAGCCTTAAGGCTATAATCTAATCAAGGGAATCTGCTGCTATCATAATCTCAGGCTGAGTGGTTGATAATCAGTATCTGAGCCTGAGAATGCACTGCAGTTCTGGCACATATTTACTGAAGGGTTATGCTGAAGAAGATATTTAAAAGGTATGTTAGTTTAGTGAAGAGGACAGTGGCAGGCTGTATGCTGTTTTGGTACTGTGTTAGTTATTCGACATGTTGCAAGTAACCCTGCAAAAACTCCTGTACCTCCCAACAAAGGTGGTACTCACTCATCCTTGAGTAAAGTAGGTTCTTTTTTACTATTCCAGGGTTGGGGGAGTTAATGTGGAACTATATTTCTTGTCATTATTCCCAGAACAGGTGGGAGTTCTCAGGAATCATATCACAACACAGCAAGTACATGGCATTGTTGAGGGGAGCTTGTCTTAAAGCCACCATTTCTATACAGTATGCACGTCTCCTGCTCACCTTTTGATTTCACAGTGTGAGTGAGGTGTAATCATGTGGTAAAAGACTCAGAGCAGGAACAGTGGGCTCATTTTCTGTAACAAACAACACAAAAGTACATAATTAGTAGACAGCTGTTTGATTGTTTAAAGTTAATATCAATTCAGTGGAATGTAAAGGATGGACATTTATATTGGTTTTAGAAAAACAGAACAAAGTTCAGAATACAAGTGTGAGAAAAGTAAAGTACTCCTAATTAACCCACCAATAATCTTAATATACAGAATTCAGAATATTACATTGACCTCAATCTGTCTCTTTACTAAAGATAAAATTACTCTATTGCAGAGAGCTCCATCCGGCCTAATAGTAAGATGTTAATTGTGTACTGAAGTGATTTTCTCCCTAAGGGCTTAGTGATCTTCCATTGACTTCAATGGAAACATGATTGGGTTCTGTTAAAAAAAAAGAAAAGCTAAAATCCGTGCAGCATAGCAAATATTTCTACCATATTGTCGTATTCATCTGGATTTAACACCATTGCAACCTTCAGAATCCAAAGTACCTTTCCACAAGGTCATGCTAGCAGATTTCTTATCAGTGAAGATTGCAGTCTATTATTGTATTATATCTTGGAATTCTTAAGATGAAGTTGTTTAATTATAAATTTATGGTGTCAGGTTAAAAAAAGTTATCAATGGCAGTAGAGTTTAAATAATAGAGTTCAAGTCAAGTTGGCAATTGGCAATGGTTTGAAATTCAGCCTTGAAAAAGTGGATTTGCTCTTGAAATTGAAGAGTACTAAGAAGTGCAAACTTGTGATCAAGTCCCCTCTTTAACCAGTTTTTTTTCTGTTGTTTGCAATTAGAGGCCAAATAAGAGTCTGACCAATTTTCAGAAGTTGAAGTGAAAAACAAGCTATCAAAATACAGTCTGATTCAGACTTTGAAGTTTATTTTGTGCAGCTATCAGGAAACTAAACTGACTGAGTATGCTTTAATGTGCAAATTTTACCCTTCAGATTATTTTCAACTTCTTTTTATATGATTCTTTTACTCAACAGTTATTATTTCTGACTTTTCTGCTGGTCCCAGCATCAGGAAGCTGTAATTGCGGTATAAAGCCAGTTTTGCACTTCTTCTACTCCTTGGGTCCTGTGCCAAACAAACACAGCTCAAGACTCAGACCCAATAGATGGTACTATTGTGTGACAGATTGTGATGTTTAAACTTCAGGGAAGGTTTGGGACATTTTGTAAAATGTGATCAGAGTACTTCAGTAAATTCAGGATGCACATTGCTACATTATGGAATGGTCCTTTGACCTGACTTGCAGATAAAGGATTGTTTAGACAGATATCTGGGAAAGCGTTGGGAAATGTGGACAGCTGTAGTTCTGATTTATTTCCTCTCAATTTCTGCTCTTTTTATCTCATATCTGTGGCACTCAGATATTATCTTTTCAGCATCACTGGTGTGAGATTCTGCATTGTGAACTGTAATAAGAACGAGCAATAATCTTTCCATTGCTGTATCTTAATCCATGATGCCCTAATTCTGCAAAACTGGAAAGTATCATCTTGGACACTTCTTGTGTTCGACCTCTTCATCTAGTGTATTGTGTTGATTTTGAACCTTATATTTACTTTTATTTCTTTTTGCTCGTAACTGTTGTGTGCTCTAGAGCTTACTCCATTGACTCTGAAGAAGCAGTTGATTCTGATGAAATGGAAAAAATCCATTTCATCAGAGGAAAGGAGGAAGCAAAGGAGGAGGAAAATTCCATCAACTCTCCTCCCCATATCTCCTTCCTATGGAATAGTCTGGAGCCCACCAGCAAACACCATAGATCTCTAGCAAACTGCTGTCCTTATCTACAGTCAGATTTTGTGGGCCACCTCCCTCCTCAGTGGCAATAGATTAACATCCCTGTGGCAACTATAGCTATGTAGCATATGTGACAAATTACTATTAGGAAATATTACTAATTAATAATAACTAATTATACATTTAGCTCTCTTTCGGTGTAGCAGATGGAAACAAGGAAGAAAGTAATGTGACTAGCCAGCTCTTTACTGACCACTAACAATAGCTCTGTGGATCATTAATGGTTCATAGACTGCAGTTTGAGAACCTCTGTTCTAGGAAGTTGTTGCAAACACTGGCTGGTAAGGGTAATTTTTCACCTGTGTATATGGTTTCTCCATGTCCTACAGAAATTGGATTTCATGTACCAAACATACATGTGGTCATGTTAACGAGAAATTACAGCTTCTAGCATTCATCTTTCTCAGAATGCCCATGCAAGAAATGAGGAGACACTCAAGGAAGGGGAGGCTTCCCCTCCATTTGCTGCATATCTTGAATGGAGACATTTCTGATCTGCCCTGTGTATGGTGTCAAAACCAACTGGGTAAAGTGAATTTTCACTTCCACTTCTTTAGCAGGGTCTGTGTATGTCTCTTGTTAATGCATTCCTGTGCCAATGAGAATTTGTGCTCTTGGAGACTGTCTTTTCTTGCTTGTGACTTCTGAACAGAACAAATAATTGATCTGACCTTCTAAATGTTATTTTCTGGTAAATCCCACTAGTTCTGCCTAACAGTCACACAATGGAGTCTCTCTTCCTTCCTGCTGTTAGAATGTGGACACAAAGTGGGCAGTCACGCCTCCTGGTTCAAATGAAATTGGAATCCTAATTTGGGTTAAAAGTAAGTAACATGTTTGAAGTGAAACATGTTTGGATGAAAAACTAGATAAGGAAACCCTGCTGCACAAAAGAAGTTTTCAACTTTTCTACCTGTCTGGCTGAAAACACTGAACCAGGAACGTCGTTGTTAAGGAACCTTTTTTGAGATGCCCATAAAAGACTTTGAAGGAGATTTCTAAAAATGCCAAATATTAAAATAAATTCTGAAGGAGGAAATGTTGACCTGACATGAAAAACACCGTTTGCTAAAAGTTATCAGGCATCTGGCTACCTCAGGGACCAATGTCACAGTTTCTCTCTCATGTTATTGAGAGTTTTAGCCTCTCCTTTCAGAGTAATAACATTGAGACCCTATCTAGCACATTCTGAAAAATAAAACATCTGACATGTCTTGAATGTTGAGACTTTCCACAAGGTCCAGTTTGCAGATATATTTTATTGAAGGAAACAATATGAACACAAAGGAGAATATAAAAGGGCAGTAATAACATTGGGCATTTTGGATGTGCCTTTTCAATAACCATGTTATGAGACACAGATAATTGGGATTGCTATGCAACATTAGTCCATGATATAGTAGTAAACCATCTCACAGGAGCAATGAGCAGGGAAGAAGATGTATGGAACTCTCAGTGAACTTGGGCTACCATAACCTCCTGGGCCAGTCAGGAACTATTAGACTCAAGGTCACCTGTTAGCTGGACAGTTGCTATACACTGACTAAACTATATATGTAGGGCTGACTCTCCAAGCAATAAAGACATAATCTTAGGCACTTAGACTGTTTACATTTTCAGAAGTGCATGTCTGCCTTCTAGTTCATACTCACAGTCATGAAATGCCTCTGCTGCGATCCTCTCTCCCCCGACTTAATAACAGAAATTATATAGGACACAACTCCCCTTGCCTTAGATTTGTGAAACTGAGTTTGTTGGCATGGCAACTCAACACTTCAGCTACTGGAATGGATTGCCATAATCCCTAGGAGACTGATATTTGCCTGGATGAGAAACCTCTGTGCCTCCTTTGCCATTCTCTGTTTGGTGGAGGCATTGTCTGTCTATCTCAGGACTACTCGCCTGACCAGGAATGGACTGAAATGGGAAAAGGCATTCTGCCTTCCCTTGGTCTGCAAGCAGTGGATTTATAACCTCTTTTGAGTGGACAGTGGTCATTTTACTCATGTGTGAGCCCACCTGAGACACCCACAGAACTCTGAAAATATACAAATGATTGTTGCCTGCGCACCAATGTGAATGCTAAGAAAAATTCTGAGAGAGAATGTCCAGGATCCATAGGTCTGTGATAGTATGTGTGAAGCCCAAAAGCTCAGATAGAACCTTCATCACCTTCATACAGGAACATTTCTTGGTCTGCAATTGATCTCTGTTTTGACCAAAAACACTGGACTCAGTGAAATGAGATTGTATATTTTCTGGCCTATAGGACTTGTCTTTTCAGAATATAACATTATTAGATCACTTGATGTTAGAATTATAGGTTAGTTTAGACTTATATTGAGGAATTGCAACTGATGGGTTAACTGTGAGGGATAGGACAGGGTACTTTTATTATGCTTTTCTCAAAACTTATCCAAAGAGGGAGTTCTAGGATGTCATAAGTGGTGTCACAATGAGAAATAAGCTCCCATTTCTAAAAGAGAAACTGAAATAGGCATGACCCCTTTGTCTTTTTGTGGAATCTTGGTTCTATATTGTAACTGAAGCAGCGCTGAAATGGAGTAGAATGTTGTATATGGTGTATACACTCTCAAAGGCTTTTTTTCATAGTGTTTGATGGCATCATGGGGTCTATGGCTCCCTCCACCAATATGACAGTACTACAAAAAACTCCCAAAGTCCTAACTAGTAAGTTGGGGGAGGAAGAGGAGGAAATGTGAATGTTTTTCTTTGAGTTAAGCATTCATTTCTGGAATACACTTGAAAAAGAGTCTTATCAGTATTTGCTCTTTCTATGTTCTTTTCCTGAAAAGAGTGATGAAAGACCTTGCTGACCTTAGAAATTGCTAATCTGCTATTAATAGAAATGCTTTATAATTGTATAGTACCTATTGAGCTCAAAACACTTTATTAATATTAATTAATTAAGCCTCCAAGCTACCAGTGAGATAAACAATGGCTATATAATGATCAGCGCCCCTGGCACTAAAAATGCAACCACCTTTAGGATGGAACATTGCAGTTGCTTAATAGCACACAGAGACACTGCATTTGTCAAAGTCAGGAAGCAAAGAGAGCCTTATTCAATTGCATGAGAAAAGGGAGCAGAATGTAATAACTCAAGTCGGAATTTAGCCAGGATACCAGAGTTAACATCCTTAACCTTTTGGCTTTAGATTTCATTTGAAGCATTGTCTCCTATATCAGTATAGTGTCCTCTCATACCATTGATTCAAGATTGTCTCAGATGGGAATGCAACTCGCCACTTCCTATATTATCTACTTGTTTTTTGGAGGTCTCACATTCAAATACAATTAATTAATTAAATAAATTGAGTAATGGCCAGAGGCCATGGGGGCCCATTGTGCTAGGTGCTATATAAACACATAGAAAGAAACAGTCCCACCTATGAAGAACTTACATTCTTCAAATTTGACCCAGCCTGACCCTGATTGGCTTGTGAGAGCTGACAAGATCATAACATATGGTATGGCTACAGGGAGTTAGGAAAGTGTCTCTTGCACTAGCCAGGGCTGCCCATATATCACTCAGATTAAAAGTAATTGACACCTGTTTAATTGAGGCTGACAGGTCATGAAAAAGATGAGCATCTAATCTTGTGGTTTTACCTGGGAGAGGAGTTCCTTACTGAAATAAGGCTGAAGAAATAGAGGCAAATATACTATCCTTCGATATCTAATTCTGTCTTGACATGGAGCGTGAGTTGTTTCTAGCAGGTTGAAAGTCTGTTTCCTTTTGACAGAACCCAACCCTTTTTCCAGACACAGTAAGAGCAGTAATATTGGAACTCCTGGGGCATTGGCTAAACACCCTTATTTAGATCCTTTGCTTCTGCTCTGGAATGACAAAGGGTAGGTTGGACTGCACCTTCCAAACTAAAATAGCTGCAGAATCTGCTCTTTTTTTTTTTCTATTTTGTGGGATCAGTCAGCTTCTATGCATCCGAAGCACAAAGAGACCTCTGACACATTAGCTTGCAGACATATTTCTCCATATTCCATGACATCTAAACTGAAATTCCATCTTCTTTAACTTGTCTGCTATGGGTGGGATGTTGCATTTCCTCTCCACCATATTTTCAGTCGGGCAGCTGAAATACCATATTGGCTAGGGCCATCAAAGGACAGGTCACTGCTCTTCTACCTCCAGTGTTTCTTACCTGCAGAACAGAATGTCATGAGGATGCAAGAATCAATTTACGTGGGCTTGCATCCAGACCACCAATCTTTAGCTCCCCTTTTTCTTATTGAGAGTTATTTCTACAGGATCAGACTGCAATGAGGCTGCCAAAAACAAACTACTGCGGGCATGCAGCCAGGCCATCCACCCTCTTAACTTCTTGTGCTAAATGTGAGAGGTTTGAGCAGGGGTCACTGACTTACTGGTGTGTGTGTCTCTTCTGAAGAAGTTACTACATGAACTGGAACAAATTATTTAGGAATCTAACATCAAAGGCAAAACAGACAATAAATATAAAAATAAAGATTCTGGCCTATAAATGGTCCCAAAACCACACTAAACAGAAAAAAACAGCAAGAGAATTGCTTCCATCTACTGGAGCCAAAAAACAACTGACGAGTGAGTTCCTAATAAAAGGAGAGTTATATCATTATAAATCAGATTTTGCTTCTCTCCAGCAGCTAGTGTGGAAAAGTCAATCTCTGGGCTGATATAGAATGATGCTGGATAATTCAAAATGACGTAAAAGTATCTTTCTAGGCTTTCAAGGACCTGAGATTTCTACCTAAGAAAGTGAAAAGTAGCTCTAGTTAGTTATTATAGAACATTTGCAGCATGTTCTGTACCTGTTCCATGGAATGGCTATGGAATTGAGCCCTTAATTCCTAACTGTCCATCCTGACTAGATACAATATATTTTGTTTTTACTGGTGTTAACATTTGTATTTTGGGCTATTGATGAATCAGTATTTTTTAATCATAAAAGGACAATAGTAGTCCACTCCTTTCATCTTTGTAATCTCATGTTACCGTAGAGGCTTTATGCAAATGCGATGATTTGTGGCTTTCCATGGCATGGTTAGTCAGGATCCTGGCTCCAGAGCTGCCCAACCTATTTTTCAGAAAGGCTGGCCAGCAACAGAAGCCCTTTCCTTTCCTGAAGCAGGATGATGCTGCAAAGATCTGCAGGGGTATGTCTACACTACGGGATTATTCCGATTTTACATAAACTGATTTTGTAAAACAGATTGTATAAAGTCGAGTGCACGCGGCCACACTAAGCACATTAATTCGGTAGTGTGCGTCCATGTACCGAGGCTAGCGTCGATTTCTGGAGCGTTGCACTGTGGGTAGCTATCTTGTAGCTATCCCATAGTTCCAGCAGTCTCCCCCGCCCTTTGAAATTCTGGTTGAGATCCCAATGCATGATGGTGCAAAAACAGTGTCACGGGTGATTCTGGGTAAATGTCATCACTCAATCCTTCCTCCATGAAAGCAACGGCAGACAATCATTTCGCGCCCTTTTTCCCTGGATTGCGCTGGCAGACGCCATAGCATGGCAACCATGGCGCCCATTTTGCCTTTTGTCACTGTCACCGTATGTGTACTGGATGCTGCTGACAGAGGCAGTACTGCAGTGCTACACAGCAGCATTCATTTGCCTTTGCAAGGTAGCAGAGATGTTTACCATCCCTATTGGACCATCTACCATTGTAAACTGGCGATGAGATGACAGTTATCAATCATTTTGTACCATTTGCAATTGGAAAGTGGTGATGACAGTTATCAATCATTTTGTACCGTCTGCTGCTGTCATGGGTGCTTCTGGCTGGCCTCGCTGAGGTCGGCCGGGGGCGCATGGACAAAAATGGAAATGACTCTCCAGGTCATTCCCTTTTTTATGTTTTGTCTAAAAATAGAGTCTGTCCTGCCCAGAATATGAGACAAGTCTACTAGAGAGCCAGAGAGCACAGCCGCTCCGGATCAGAGCCCCAGAGATCCTGCAGAAATGATGAGCTGCATGCCATTCTAGGGGGTGCCCCTGCAACAACCCCACCTGTTGCTTCCCTCCTCCCACACCCCTCCTGGGCTACTATGGCAGTGTCCCTCCATTTGTGTGAGGAAGTAATAAAGAATGCAGGAATAAGAAACACTGACTTTTTAGCGAGATAAAATGAGGGGGAGGCAGCCTCTAGCTGCTATGATAGTCCAGAGAGTACAGAATCTTTTCTTTAGACACGAAAGGTGGGCGGGCTGATGGAGCTCAGGCTCCAGCTGCTATGATGAGGATGGTTACCCAGCATTTTGCACTGTCTGCCAGGAATGATAGGGAGTCATTCCCATTTTTACCCAGGCGCCCCCAGCCAACCTCACCAAGGCCAGCCAGGAGCACTCACGAGATGATGACGGTTTTCCACCATTTTGTACCGTCTTCCATCAGGAAAGGAAGGGGAGGGGATGCTACTGTTCAGCGCCACAGCACTGCATCTACCAGCAGCGTGCAGTGGACATACGGTGACATTGAAAAATGGCAAGAAACAATTTTTTTCCCTTTTCTTTCACGGGGGGGAGGGGTGGTAAATTGACGAGATATACCCTGAACCACCCGGGACAATATTTTTGACCCTACTGGCATTGGGAACTCAGCCGAGAATGCAAATGCTTTTCTGAGACTGCAGGGACTGTGGGATAGCTGGAGTCCTCAAGTCCCCCCTCTCTTCCTCCATGAGCGTCATTTGATTCTTTGGCTTTCTGTTACGCTTGTCACGCAGCACTGTGGCCTCTGTCTATCATAGCCTGGAGATTTTTTTAAATGCTTTATCATTTCATCTTCTGTAACAGAGCTCTGATAGAACAGATTTATCTCCCCATACAGCGATCAGATCCAGTATCTCCCGTACGGTCCATGCTGGAGCTCTTTTTGGATTAGGACTGCATCGCCACCTGTGCTGATCAGAGCTCCACACTGGGCAAACAGGAAATGAAATTCAAAAGTTCGCGGGGCTTTTCCTGTCTACCTGGCCAGTGCATCCAAGTTCAGATTGCTTTCCAGAGTGGTCACAATGGTGCACTGTGGGATACCGCCCGGAGGTCAATATCGTCAATTTCCAGCCACACTAACCCTAATCCGACATGGCAATACCGATTTCAGCGCTACTCCTCTCGTTGGGGAGGAGTACAGAAACTGGTTTAAAGAGCCCTTTATATCGATATAAAAGGCCTCGTTGTATGGACGGGTGCAGGGTTAAATCAGTTGAACACTGCTAAATTTGGTATAAACGCGTAGTGTAGACCAGGCCCAGATGGAATAATAAGCTCTGCACCCTCTTGTCTGCTTTTCTTCTGCAAAACTCCAAAACCACCTCTTCCATGAAAAAAAAAATCAACCTTATAAACCCTCAAGACTCTGGAGAAACTACAAGAATCTACATAAGGGTGCTTTTGGACATTCAAATTGGCCCTTCAGCACCCAAATGTCTATTTAGTTTCAGCATCCAAGACCTTGAGCCTACTCCCATTGAAGTCACTGGTAAAATTGACATTGACTTGCATAGGTACATCATTAGGCAAATGGCACAGAATTGGATACCCTAACTTAGGGACCCTGTTTTCAAACTTGAGAAACTAATTATTAAAATAATTGGAGAAAGAACTATAAACTTCTTCCTGAATTAGGTTATAATGTGCCATAAGTGGCACTCGTTAGCAGAGGTCATCACTGAATGATCTGAATTGTCACTGAATTAGGCCCTAATATAAGGCCTAAAACAAGAATAGATAGGAAAATGAACATGTTTAAAGTACTTGATTTTATAGAATTTGTTACTCTGAAGTAAAGAAGACCATGATGTAGATTTCTCATCTTGAGATATTATGATAACTAAACAACACCTCCAATCTGGTTATCTTCATTCTTGGAAAACATGTTCCTTAAAGGCAATGGATTGAAATTTACTTTTATTTGTTCTTGGTTTCATTGTAAAGGTCTCTGATTATAGCTACACAGAAAGAAAAGTTAACTTTACAGAATAGGAAATCACTCTGTCAGACAGTATTTCCTTGGTATGAGTAACACTTTGCTTTTTGATACTCTGTTCTTAGGGTTGGTAGCAATTTTATTAAGCAATCTGATTTTCAAGAATAAAGAGCAAATTTGAAGCTGAGTTCTCTCAACCTTGTAGTGTGGTTGCACAAGAAATTGTCAGAGGAAATATAATGGAAAAAAAAAACCATAGTATTTGTCTGACTTTTGTTTATTTTACCATTTATAAAGCACTACTTGAATTGCACCTTGAATTTTATTATTTCTGTTTCAAAAAAACTCGAGGGGCAGAATTGTGTTTTCGTTATTAGCTGTAATGATGCTGTTAGTATTAATGTGTTCTGTCCGGTCTTTTTGTCTATTCGTTCCAGAATGGAAATTAATCTATTTAGCTAGAGGCTACAGAGTTTACTGTCATTAGTTGGGGACTGTCAAAGACATGTGACTGTTTCAACTGCAGAAGAGCTTTGGGATTTTCATCTATTGCTGATATCTTAATCAAAAATGTTACTAAGAGTCTGTGAACACACCCTTGAGTTGAGGGAAAAAAACAGCATAACCCAAAGATTATTCAAGCTATTTTAATAAAAAGTATATGTGTAATGTTTCATTCCTGCCTAAGTTTAATGTAATAAAGCACTGTAGAGGATGTTAGTAAATTTTACACCATATAAATGGGATTAGAACTTGGCCAATGCAAGAAAAGGCAGAAATGTTGAGCAATTTTAGATCCTGCTCTCAAAAAAAACGTACACACATGCTTGGCTTTAAGTGACTTCTCAGTGTGTAAAGTTAAGCATGAGCAGAAGTCTCTCTAATCGGGACCTAAGAAGCAAGGATTTAGTTGTAACAGATGGTTGAGCCCCAGCGCAATAAGCAATGTTTTAAGAGTCTGATCTTCCCATGATGAGTGAAGAACACTGCACACACATTACACACTCTAGCATTAAAAGATGCTGCACTGATGAATCTTCAGTGTTTCAGTGGGAAAATAGACCACTCTCAAGCCCATTCTATTTTTGTGGACAGCACTGTATTTCCATTCTATCAATTTTACTGTTTTAATCAACTTGAGATTTTTGGGGGTTTTTTTTACTGAAAATTAAAACCACATTTTAAAATGAATTAACTAAAAACTTTGTCTTTATTGGATTTCTTTCAGAAAGAAAGTGAGGAAACATTTCCCTTTACAATACTATGTCTTCACACACACATACAAACAAACAAACAAACTAGGTAAAATAGATTATTTTAAAATTACTGAGGCTATTGATTGGTACATAGTGATCTAAACATTATAAAAGAAAAAATATCTGACTTTTTAAAAAAAAATAACATGCTAATCATTCAGCTGGACACCTACAGGGGTCAGGCAGGACTCCCCACCTCATCTCCCCAGTGTCTTCTGGTGGGTTTGTTTCTTTTTCCACCTCTGCTTCTGCTGGAGCATCAGGGGTGGACATGGCTGGAGATGGGACATTGGATGGAGAGGGCCAGGGCTCTGAGGTGGCACCAAGTATTCTCACTCTGAGGTGCTTGGCTGGCTAGTCCTTGCTCACATGCTCAGGGTCTGACTGATTGCCATATATGGAGTCAGGAAGGAGTATTCCACAAGGTCAGATTGGCAGTGACCTGGAGGGAGGGGTTGCCTTCCTCCACAGTATTGTGTGTAGATCACTTGCCAGGATTATCTGGGTATCTCTGATTTAATCATATCCCTGACACTGTGGGGGTTTCAGGCACTTGTCCACATCAGTCCCTCCTATTCTGTGCCCATAGCCCAGAATGGTCTAGTGGGCTGTAATATTTTGGCCTAATTTCGTTTGTTGGGTTTAGTGTGTGGGTGCTGAGTGGTGTTAGTATCTGTGATATGCAGGAGATCAGACTGGATGTTCTGGTGGTACCTTCTGGCCATAAAGCCTGTGACTCTAAAGGTTTAGCCATGCAAGGGACCTAGAATGGAGATTTATCAAGAAGCGGTTTAGGGGTCAGTTACATCACCATCAGTGTAAAAAGTGTTAGCAAAGCACTAAGCTCCACTTCCCACACATATACACACATTCAAAACACACGTTTTGTTTTATGTTGTGCATATCTTTATTTTAACGATAGCTGAGGGCCAGATTCTTATCTCATTTTCAACAGTGTAGCTACAGAATAACTTTATCTGTTGAGTAGAGTTACTCTGGAGTTGCTGTGGTGTAACTGAGATCACAATCCTGGCCCTGAGGCAGCAGTGCAGTTTCACAGAACTGTATTTTTGTAAAGATAAAGGACACGCTGTGTTTTCAGAGGAATGTCTTGACAACAAAGTGCATCACTGAAGGCCACCTCACTCACAATGAAGGTCTGTATTTTAAAATAGCACTAAAACAAAATAACTGCTGTGTTTTGGCAAAGGTCTTAACTATTTACAGCACTACATAAGAATAGTAAATAGTGCTTCAGTACCCAGATTGCCCTAGCTGTAACCCCAAACCTGGAAGAAATACTATGATTATGTTTTTCATATTTTTTAAATATAGTAGCCATTATCAGTTTAAATATTGTGAAGCCCAGCCTGATAGCTGCTTTTTAAAAATGCAGAATTTTGATTTCCAACAGCTGCATTGGGTATTAAATCATATATTATCTTTACGGAGCTTTTTGCTAACATATGTTAATTGGCTGTTTTCTGTGACAAATTATGAACTCTTACTTTGATGAGGTTCAATTGCAATCATGTTGAAGTCGAGTACGTAGAATTTCCAGCCCCCACTGGCTCCTCAAACCACTACAAACATCTGCACGTCACTGCAGTGCTGAGTAATGGCAGGATTTGGGTTGGTCTGATTTCTCTACAGATTTTTTTCCACAGGATATTTTCAACTCTTTGCACTAAATCTGTTTCTGGGTTTGCCCTTTTTAGCAGAAGTATGTTCTAAAATTAACATCATGTCTTTATATAAGATTATCAGAATACAATGAGAAATCGTTTACAGCACAATACATTCAGAATCTGTTTTGATTCTACTGAAACTTGAGTGCAGTTGGTTGAAATGAAGACTCAATCATTATTCATTCTGTATGTTACAGTTAACATTTATTGGGGTCATGTAAAATTTGTGGGAGCATAAGTGGTACCTGTGTTTTAAAGTCAGTATATTTTATTTTCTGATCAATTGCATTTACTAGATCAAGGGTTGAGATTTGTTTTATTTTTAGAAAACTGGGAAGTACTGTATCTATTTTGTGATTTTTCACTAAGAAAACTGTGTTTCCCTTCTGGAGAGGAAACATATGTCTGATTATGTTTTGCATAACCTTGCACATCTTCCTACCAGTAAATGAAAGATTGCATTGCAATTTCAGTGTCTTTGTATCTTCTTCATGTCTAAGTACTATTGTGATTACATTTGTTAAGCATGTGATGAAAAGAATAACAAATAGAAAACACATTTTCCAGCATGGTTAATGAGTTAAAAAGATATGGAACCAGTCTTGCTCTGAGCTTTTTTTAGTTTTTACATACTACTGTGATGGCACAATTTGACAATACACCGCTACCCCGATATAACGTGACCCGATACATCACAAATTCAGATATAACACGGTAAAGCAGCGCTCCGGGGGCAGGGAGGGGGAGAGGCTGCAGACTCCGGCAGATCAAAGCAAGTTTGATATAACATGGTTTCACCTATAATGCAGTGTTTTTTTTGGCTCCCAAGGACAGCATTATATTGGGGTAGAGGTGTACTATTAGTTTTTGATAATTCATTCATTACAAGCATTGCAACATACAACATTTGTTGCATGTTGATAGGTTATCATCCACAGTATGTTACATGTGGAGAAATACAAGAATACATGAATACAGAGGGAAAGAAATCTAGTCATTAAGTGATTTGAACATCATCCTTTTAAAAACTGTGTCAAACTATGTCAATTGCATTGCAATTAATTTAGCAGAACATCACATGGTTCAGCCTTGACCTAAAGCAAATGGCTGTAGATAAATCTGTCCTATTTCTTCTTCAAAGCGAAAGTTAAATTTCGAGGCAGGTGTTAGAGTTTAAAATAAGGAGAGCCAGATGTGAATAGAAGCTACTTCAGTCTCATGAGGCTGGTTATAATTTAGCCCTTTCCCTGGGGTGGCACACAATCAATGAGTTCCAAATCCTGGGGCTACCTGCATTTATGTGAAGGCATGGGAACATTGCTTCACAACTTACTACTGAACATATGTGAAAAAATTAGAGCAGAAATTAAGGGTAAAAAGGTTAATTTCAGAAGTTATTCATAAGCACCATGTTCCTTTGAAGCTGTGAAATTAAGATGATATCTGAGGGGAAAATATTGAAATGAGGAAAGTGTTCTTGTAATAGCATTGTAAACAATCTAAAAATTATGTTATGGCTATTAAATAGTTTCCTTTCGTCAGTGTTGTTTAAATATATACAGTGTTTTAAAGGAAGTGCTATGTAGGTCATATGCAGCACAAGTGAATACATTTAAGGATTTCTCTTTGCTGGAATCTAAGTGAAACAGGGAAGACTTAGAAGGATATGACTTCAGAATTCTTGTCAATACCTTAGTGTGTCTGCACTGTAAATTGATACATTGTGTCTTGAGTTAGTCTACACAATAGCATTCAGTTCCACTTGATAAGACTAGCTTAATTGGCTTTAAGAAAATAAAGCAAGGTAAAGAAAGATGTACAAGTGAAAGAGAGGACTTGGCATTTTATTGGATTTTGAGGCCTGTGAGCCATGTGTCTTAATTGGGGCCAGTTGGGATCAGTTAATAATTGCTGTCAGAAGATCAAATTTAATTCTCTTTATAAAAAGACCACAGTGGGATAGAGTTAAATAAATTGTCATCTGAGGTTTCAAGTGAACAAAGCTTTAATTAGGTTGATAAGGATGCTGTAAGAGAGAGAGAGAGAGAGAAACAGGAAATTGATGAATGTGCTATGTACCATATTGGGCCATGTATGACAGTACTGTCAAATATCTTTATTTTGAGAGGATACATATTAACATGTAGGGTTATTTTGCTAGAATAGTGTATGTATCTAAATGCTTTTGACAAGTAATATAATTAGAAACTTTATCTTAAATGATTGGGACTAGAGATTGTGACTATTAAACTTTTGCTATCTGCTTTAGCTTAGGGAGCAACTTCATATATTCATGCTTTTTTTCATTATCTGTGCCAGAGGAAAATTGCAGAACCTATTTATTAATTATATTAAGCATATCTGTAGCTTATGACAAATATTCAAATTAACTAATTATTCCTCAGAACACTTGTATAAGGTAGGTGGGTATTATCCCCATTTTATGGATGGGAAACTGAAAGCAAATTCCAAGATGACTTAATTTATTAGTGGCAGTTGCAAGATTAGAAGTCAGGAGTGACTGCCTGTGAGCCTTGAGCATGCTCTTCTATACTGTGCTGCCTTTCAGCTTTACTGCAGTTTTCTGTTTCTAAGGCTATTTTATCAGAAATGACTTTGTATATCAATATGATTATAAAAGTGCTTTTTTCTGAGTAAACATAATGTACATTCAAGGCCACAAAAAAGATTAGCTAATGTATCTTTTTATTGATTTTGTTTTGTTTTTGTTCAGCTTATTGCTATGATGATAATAAAATGAACAATGTTGACGATGATCCATTAAGAAAAATATTCTCTTTCCAGATGGAATGGAAATTGGCAAACAAACTACACTTGGTTACTAAGGATGAAATCCACAAAGGTACTTAGGCACCTATATCCCATTTTTAGGCACTTCTGTGATCCACAGAACTGCTTGGATGCAACCTAACCCCATAGCCCCTAACTTTGCTCAGGACCAAAGTTTTTGCCTCTCAGCATGCATACTGCAGCTTCATTTGAGGCTCCTGGGTGCCTATTTCCCTCCTGAGCTGTACACTATTGCCTTATGCTAGGTGTCCATCTAAGCCCCAGAGCAATTCTCAAACTGGGAATAGACGTTCAGCTGCCTTAATTTCATATGAGGATCTGATCCATTAAGTGAACTTAGAGGCTACCTACTGGATCAGGTCCCTCAGATGAGTTTACACAAAGTGTGTGGGGGTGTGTGATCGCCCATATAATCTTTAGCACAGTGGTTATTGTACTTCTCTAGGATCTGTCTCAAGTCCCCTGCCCCTCTCTCCCCTTCCTGGAAGGGGAGAATGAATTTAAACAGGGATTAGCTGGCTCTCAAGTGTGTGCTTTACCCACTGGGCTTTGGGCTATTCTGATGTTGGGTTTCCCTCAATCTTTGCACTATAATGAAAATATTAATTGGGCAAGTGAAGGAATTAGAATGGCTCTGAGAGGCAGCGGATCTCTCTTCAAATCCATTTTTCCCCTTGGGAGGAAGGGGGACTTCAACTAAATTTCTCTCACATCCTAGGTAAGTACTAAGCTACCGGTTATAAGGAAGGTTCTCCTTCACTCTCTGGCCTTTTGCTTTTTGGGTGGGAGGGCCCTATACATGACTTAGGTGTCTGAACACCTATCTTCCTCCAATTCATGGATCATGAGCAGAGATAGGTGCCTAAATCCAAGGTACAGGGAAGCACCTATCTCCAAGGGAGGGGTAGGGCTTAGCACAGACATCCCTCATTGGTGTGTCCCATTGGCTAGCTTAGGTGGCTCCCTGTCTTGTGTGCTGCCTTTGTGGATTACTGTCTAAGGTGTCTTTCTCCCCTTTTGTTGTATAGAACCTTAGGAAACTAACTCAGGCTTTGTGGTTCACAGTATTGTTCCTGTGATTTTCTAGGTGTTGCAATGCCTAAGTCACTTTGTAGGTCTGGGCCTAAAAGCAGTAACACAGCAGCAAGATTTCCTTGTACAAATGAAGTGTATTTTGTATATCAGTCTTCAGATGATATTTGTCAGGGATGCTGACTTTTTGCATTAGATGTTGCCAAACATGCTTGGGGGGGGCGGGGATTGGGAGGGTGAGGGGGTGGAGGTTAAAAAAAGTAACCAGCTATATGTGCAATGGAGTGGTTACAGCTGGGGATCTGTAGACAGACTGTGATGCTAGATAGTGGCTTTTATTCTTGCAGACAATGTTGGGTTTACCTTTGTAGTAAACACCTTCTGAACTAGTAGAAATTTGCTTCTTCAAGCCTTGAGGTGAAAACTGCTAAACATCCGTTCAATGACGAATTAGAAGAACAAATCCTCGTATGGAAAGTATGAATTAGTTACCTAATGTAATTCTCAAGACTAAATAAGAACTATGATGTGCTTGAGCAGCATGCTAATTAACTGATTCAAGATGGATCTTAGGTATCTCAAGTAAATCTCTTTTAACCCTTTAGAGTACTGAAGTGTAATGATCAATGTTCTAGATTGAGTTTCTGAAGACAAGTACATATGTCTTAAGCTTCTCCACCTCTGCCTCTCACCCACACAGCTGCTGCTTGCTCCCTTCCTCCTTTCCCCACCCGCCAAAATACCCTTAGCCACACTCCCAATGCAAAGCACCAGAAGATGTCCCCACCCCAAAGCAGACCAACATTCTCAGGCTCCTTGTCCACTGCTTCTTAGTCACTGGATCCATGTCTCTGCTTTCCCCCACTGCCAACACCAGGCTGTTTTTTCCCCTCTTCTGGCAAGATCTTTTCATGCATCTCCTCTTTGCTGATACCCACACAGAGGGAGATATCAGGAGCTGTTGATGGGGGAGGTGACTCATGTCAGGAGGCCAGTCATGCGGAGGAACTAGATAGCTTTGGAAGGTAAGGGATGGTGTAGGGCTCACTCCACCAAGTATACCTATTTATCCTGTCTCTCAGCACCCAAAACCCTTCCTCCTTCTGGAACAGTACCCTGCTGCAACCCAGAAACCCAGGAGTAGAGGCAGATCCTGAATAACATACACATGGAGAATAGCCCATATCCTAAGGCTTAAATGGGATATTAAAAAATCCTCCATTATCAAATGGTTATATCAATGTCACTGAATGAATCTGGCCCTTTGTTTTGTAAAGGAACTGACACCTGACTTCAGGTGTTATTACAATTGTATATACTTCACCTGTTTAAAAGAGATTTTCTATCCTAATTTCTGAGCTGCATAGTAAAAAGAACCTTTTTCACAGACAAAAGCAGATTTCTCACTCCTATTTAACTAAGAGCTGGTGTTTTGAGAGCAGTATTTTCTGTTAGCTTTATTAAATACCTGACATACTTTTCATCTCCTTTTGTCCTTGGGAATGGAAGTCTTAATGTAGAATTTTCAGCCGTTGTGTCATTGGGAAGAGGGGGATAGTTGCCTTGTCATAATTGAGTTTTGGAAGCTTCATAGTTTTTATACCCCTGCTACGTTTGTCAAATTAACACTTCTGTATAATAAACTATCAGGGCCATGCATGAAATGCAATTTGTGATTTTCCTTGTTAATGACAATGATGATAGAATAAATGAACAGTTAGCATCTCAGCACATTATCCACCGTATTGTGCAGACTACTTTATATTTCAGGAAGATCACAGTTTAATACCTGACATTACTAGTGGAGTCAGGTACTATGGTCACCTCACCTTTGTCACCTTTGTCTGGCTTGTCCTCGTCCGTTTCTTCATGAATGCAAGTCCATAGCACCCCAAGGTGCTATGGTAAAGGACAAGTTTCTGGAGTTGGATACAAAGAAGGAATGGGACAGTCTTCTGTTTGATTGTTCTCTGATAAGAAAGGAAGTGCCACATATAAGATATGCCAGGTATCTTAGTTTGTTAAAAAGTAACAAAAATATCTGGATAAAAGTTATGTCTTTTAGGTCTGTGATGTAGGATAACATTCCTTTTTCTGTGAACAATCATAGTTCTGAATCTGATTCTTCTCTCACTTACATTAGTATAATTGAGAAGTAACTCCACAGAAATTAGTGGTGTTATGTTGGTGTAAAACTACAGTTAGTGAAGAATCAGGTCCTGAGAGATGAGTCAGAGATATAGAAGATTCTGTGTCACTGTGGGTGGGTGGAGGAGCCATCTAAAAAAGATGTGTATTTGATGCAAAAAATGATCTAATATAGCACCAAAATATGTTCCTTAAGAATCAGACTTTTCAAGTTGAATGAGATAACTACAAGTTATTATATATATAATATAAAGGAACCATAATGTGCCCCTATGGAGAAATACCAATGGAGGGGGAAGGAAACTGTGCAGTGACCCCTTGTGGACCTCATTGTGGGTGCAAGATTTGCCCTTCCATGGAAGAAAGCAGGAGTTCTCACTCATGAACCCCTGGATCTCCCAAGATTTGCTCAGATTTTGAGGATCCTCTGGGGTACCAGTTCTCTGCCATTTGCCTCATTTCCCTGGCAGCACAGTTTCAGTGCAGCCACTGTGATAGAAACTCCCCAGACAGTGCCCACCCTGAGACACCTCTTCAGGGGGTTAACCAGTACAGTGCATGTGCGTCAGTGATGTTAATACAGTCCTAGACTGTCTCACCTCTACCCTATCATTCCAGCAAATGTCCTGTTCATTTCACCTCCCTCCAGTTGCAAATTATTGGATTCACACAGAGCCCCTGCACAGGATCCAAGGGAAAGGAATGTAATTGCTACAGAGATAGCTGAACCCCCTGATCCCTTTCTGCACAGAGAAGGGAGATCCACAATTTGAGGGTCCCATTCTCATGTCAATCCTTAGAACACAATCTGTCCCTAAATTTAGAAACTTGCTGCGCTACCTAGTAGACTGGGCTCAGTAGGCAGTGTAACAACATGGATTAAGTTTAGGCCAGACTCCAGATTTAATATTACCTGCAACCTGTTTTCACGTTTTCGGTCCCAAATGGCAGCAGTTTCACAGTACTAGTTCCTCTCATGCTGTTTCCACCATCTTGGGCTCAAATCCTATTAGAATGGGATGAAAATGAACATCTAATCTCATATGATTTCAGCAACACCCATACTGGCACCTGAAAATAGACCCCTTCCAGTTTTGCATCTGACTTGGAATGAAACCAAGAGGAGCAGTTTAGATCCAGGGATCAAAAATCACCCCAAACATTTGAAAGGGTCAGAGTCAAGGTTCCGGCTTGGCCCTTCTCTACTTCCGAGGCAGCTTGGTGGTGATGTGTTACATCATTTTTAGAACTTGGGAAGCGCGACTGTATTATGAACTTTTGACTAGGCAAGCTCTAAAACAGTATTGATCAGGAAGAAAGCAGCTCAGCTTCCCTCTCAGCTAGAGGAATAATGCAACAAAAATATAAGGGATAAGGAG
Source organism: Gopherus evgoodei (assembly GCF_007399415.2). Taxonomy (NCBI): domain Eukaryota; kingdom Metazoa; phylum Chordata; order Testudines; family Testudinidae; genus Gopherus; species Gopherus evgoodei. Next base: position 79,749,468 of record NC_044327.1, read on the forward strand.
TCTAAAGTAAAATGGAGGGATTTTCCAGGCAACATGGCTATATTCAGGAACACATCAGACGTAAAGTCAGACATCAATAAGAATAATAACTAGACTATTTCTTTTGAAGTGGAGACTTAACTGTTGAAAATAAAGTAGACATGTTCTGCTCCCCTTAAAATAAATAAAGACAATATTAATTAGGTAAGAAAACCTTATAAATTCAGCAGGTGCCTTCAAAGTCAGTAATAAAATTAGTAAAATCAGCATATCTAGATAAATTATTAAAATTTTCTCTTAAAATGATAATGAATCACCTAAATATGAGAGAGAATTGATTTTGCAGCTAGTGAGCTTGTGGCTATTTTGCCATTTACTGAATGCACAGCTAGCATTCTGTAGTTCACTTTTTTTTTAAATTAATGCCAGCTTTTTGCAAAACGATGTGTAAAGAATATGTTGAAACTGGTTAGGTTTTACTTTACAAAAGACATTTTACCTCAGATAAGATAAACAAATGAAAGGATCAATAAAATTGTTGCACTCACTAGTCCATGCATCAGGATTAATGTTTTTTCAGTTTTACATATGCTAACTTCAGTAGTCTGTATTCATATGTTATGACTATTATGATTTAAATGTTTATTTTACGCTTCCTGTAGAAAAATGCATGCTCTCCTGAGATAAGTTTAGCAGATTAGAATGAATTCCCTCTCACATCTTTTAATGTGGTATTCTGACCATAAGATCAAAACACATAAATGTAGGTTATGTTCAATTTCTAAATCAGAGTGTTGTGGACAGATGTTTGAAATCTTAAAATGACTCATTCATTTGTTGCATGGCTTCTTGCCCAAATGAACCATACAGTAGAGTGCACTATTTCTGTATCACAGATATATTGCAACGATGATGACATGAAATATGTAATTCTGTTATAAAAAGTTGCTGTTAATAAGCCAAATTCTGCCCTCAGTTACACTCATGCAATCGCATACAATCTTAAGGGCCAAATTTACCACTGGTGATATCTCTGTTGACATTGGTAGAATTATATCAGAGACAAATATGCTCAGTGCAGAATTTGGCCCAGTGACTTTTGCCCTTGTGCTATATTTATTGCAGTACTAAACAGTACAAGGTGTGGGATTCAATAGCATCTTTATTTGATCCAGCGTATCTCTTTTTTAAATGGTATAATTCTATTTATCTGTACATTGTGCCTGATCATCCAGTCCTTGTACAGGTAAAATTTCAGTGGGAGTTTTGTTTGAATAAGGACTTCTGGGGATTAACTGTTTGTTTCTTTGTCTGTTTGTTTGCTCATTATTTTAATTAAAGAAAACAAATTTTTCTCAGACACCAGTCATTGTTCAGTATTATAGGTATATTTAGCTCTTCCTTTAGAGCCTGATGCAAAGCTTATAAATTGTGTCAATGAAAAGACTCCAATTGATTGCAGTGGACTTTTGAATCAGGCCTTTATCTGTAAAGGTAAAGGATTTTTTTACAGCATCTCTCATTTATTTACTTTTTTCATAATATACAGGATGTTCTGTTTGTTTTTGTTTGTTTGCTTGTTTTTTAAATTTTTAATCTAATAAGCCTACTCAAGAAACATGCTGCCTAAGAAAAGAGAAAAATCTTTATTGCACGTCTGTTTCTTTTGTGATGAAACCATGAAAACTTTAATCAGCTAAATCTTTCTGGGGTCACCTTCTTGTTTATAAAATAACTATTTTGATTCTCCTGTTTAGATACTCCTTACTACCCTTTCTGTGACTTGTTCAAAGAACTCTGTCTGGGGTGTTGCAGCCGTACAGATTCAGACAGTACTGTTCGGAGAAGGAAGTGGAGAGTTTTGGTTCCCATTTTGCACTTCTGGAACAGTTTAGGGAAGGAAGCACCTTTACACCTTTTATTGTTCGTGGTTGCTGACATCATATCCTTCCCTGACCACTCTGTGCGTGTTTCCTGCCATTCTATCAAGATTTTTCTGTGTTGCAGGGAGGGAAAGGGAGAGTTTGTGTGTGTGTGTGAGAGAGAGAGAGAGACAGACAGACAGACAGAATGAGAGGTGGGAGTGGTTGAATGATCTGCAGCATTTTTCCTTTACAACTTTTTCCTTTTTTTGAGGCTCAAATCACTCTTCCATCAGCTATCTCTGCCTGTGCCAAATCATAAAGTGAACAGAAGCCCGCCAAAATGAAGTTCCTCTTTTTAGTAAGCAGTCTGATTTTTTTATGTTTGGGTTTGCAAAAAAGAGAGAAAAAATGCTGAAGACTGTAACTCCACAGCATGTAACTATGACATTTTAAAAAAATGCAGATTATTTATATGTAACTATGTCATTATGTTGGAAGGTTTCTTTTATGTGGAAAGTTATTTCAGCGAGGCTTCTGGAATTATTTCAAGTCCCTTTGGATAATGAAAGCCTGCAGGACAGCTTAAGTTTTGTACTGTTTGCAAGTTTTCTACTTAGTGTGCTTTATTTGCGTTTGGAAAATATAATTTGATCAGTTAACAAGAACTTTAAAAATGTAATACCATAAACTGTATTCCTGCAGGAATATAGAAAAAGTATTGTGAGCATTACTGAAATTCCTAGAGCAGGTGGAGGGCAAATGATAATACCCATATTTCTTTGTATTCTGGTTGACACAAAAGTTGTCAGTCCTTTGAAGGATATGACCCATGAATCAGATGTACTGATTTACTCATCTCAAGATACATTATACTTCATCGATATAGTTGCTTTTATATATGTTTGTAAAGTGTGTGTACAGACACTCAAATGTGAAATATACAGTTTAGAACAATATATGTGTATGTGGGCATATTTATATGTATGTATATAGAGAGACAGATGCACAAAATACCATATATCACAATTTATTTGTATTTGCAATAAAAATAGCAAATTATAGAAAGGCAAGAAATTCACTAAACAAGATCAATAATTTTTATTTGTCATTAGGTTACTAAACAAAAAGCAATCAGGAGAATAAACAAAAAGCACCTCCAGGTGAATTCAGTAAAAGGTAACCTGTTGCCTTTGGGTAACACTTCTTGCATGTCTGTGTAATTTTGAGATAGATATCTATGTATGGGTTATCATAATTTCTTCTCCCTCAGACATCCTGTAAATAATGTGCTATCTTCCGCATTTGTTTTTTCTTCCTAATAGATTGTTTCTTCAAACAATGGGACAAATTTTGCTCCCAGTTACACTGATGTAAATTTGGTGTAGTCAGTGAATTTGACATCCATGTAACTGAGGGCAGAATTTGGCCCAAAAAGTATTGTGTGACTATTTTAAGAATAGTTTGTAGTGCCATTATTAAGAGTTCTGTACTCTGAGCTGTCTATAAAAGTTTTTGTTATTTGAAAGATTGGTCTGAAATGTGGACCTGATAACTATGTAGGAGAGGGGCTCACCATATTGTTATTTCACCAGGAGCTGGCTGTGCCCTTCCTAGTAGATTTTCAGCATTCACTGATTTTTCTGCGCTCATTCAGCTTCAGAATCTTGATCTGTAAAGCAGCTCTCATCCTCGCTAACCCTGTCACCACTTCTCTAATCTGTCCACCCTGACCTTCCACCTTGAAATGAATAAGAGCTTAGGCAAGCATAGTGGTGTAAGCCGATAGTGCCACCAGCTTCAGTTGAATGAAAGGAAAGGAAATTGTTCCATATGCATTTGCTGTGGATTAGTGTATTGGCTTATTATTACAGAGAAAGCCTGTTAGACTCCTTTGGGTCCTGTATGTGCATGGGAAACACCACTTTAACTTGCTCTTTGTATTGGAGGTAAGACTATGGGAAAAACAGGAAAGAAACTCAGTCCAAGGAAATTTAAGACTGTTTCTAAAAATAGCCTGGGTTTGTTTGTCAACAGTGAATATCAGATGGGACCATGGCTCTTAGATTTGTTTAGAAAAAAGTTTGTATAAATACATTTTAAATAACTTGTTTTAATTCACTGTTTGGCACATCTAGTTTTTTATGGTTAATATGGCCTGGTAACTGTCATTTTAAGTAGTAAAAAAATTGCTGAACTGTTTCAAATGCGCAAAAAAGCTGCAGAAATACTTGTGCACTTTATTTTGATGGCATCACAAATTACTCCATCTTGCATGCCATATACCGTAAAATAATATTGATTAGCGATATTAGGATCTATACCTTGTTTAATCCAGCAGAATTGATTATATCATAATAGCTAGTTAAAAAATTCTAAACAGCTGATTATCTTTTAGCTATGATCTCAACTCTTCTTAAACTAATAAAATACTGAACAGCTTCAAGTTAAATAAATACAAAGAAAATCAAGAGAGAATTGAAGATCAGACAGAGTGATGTCCAGCTTTTCTATCTCAGTAGCTTTGAATCAGAGCCAAATAATGGATTAAATGGCCAGGACATCGGCTTAATGTTACATAACATATTGTGGGAATTTATCAAGTTGGCTGTGAGAGCACCAGCTTAAAATAAACAAGAAAATGCCAATTTGTTGTAAAATTGATACATTTGGACAAATGAAGAAATAATGTTAGTATAACAGAACTGAGGTAAAAGTGGTGATGCACTAATCATTTTTATTTGAATCCTGTTTAGATTGTGGGATTTTTTTTAAAGTATTTACAAATACTCTGTGCTGTCATACTCAGCTGATAATTATGGTAAATCTTAAGGGTGATAAGAAACAAAAGGAATATTTATATTATATTAATTTTATTGTTGATTTAACATAATATGTGTATGAACTTTTTGAAAAGTTTTTCTTTTGTTTGGTTTGGTTTGGTTAAACAATGTTTTACAAGCCTTTAGAATTACTCATGAAGTTTTTGGCATTTTTTGGAATATTTTCTGTGTGTTGTCATATATTTATATATTTACTGTAACAGTTTTAAATTGTATAATGCAACTAGTTTTTGTAAAGTGCAGAGGACTAATATGTGGGCTTATCAGAAATGTGAAAATACTAATTCAAAACATTCTTTATGTAGCAACTGTTCCTATTATTCTGTTCTGCATAGATTAAGTACCTTATGCAAATATTCTCAAATGGAAAAATTTACGTTAGCTAGTTACGTACCTGTGGGATAGATAGTTTAGAACATACTTTGAAATGTAGTGGGATAAAGAAGTACTACTTTTCTCTTAAAATATTTTAAGTAGTACTTGAATTAACTGTAGGTTTTTTAAAGAATGAGATTAAAGGATTTAGATTTAAACTAGCTGACATTTCGCATATATCAAATAGCACTTTAATAATGGTCCATCCTATTTGCATAATGAGGGGCGTTATCACCCCTGCTGTCAAAACACAAGATTGTTTTCCCTTCAGGAATGAGTTAGCTGGCCTACTTAGCATACACAGGTACAGAAAGGTTTGTTACCTCTCGTATTTAGGTAATTTTTCATATTAGCACAATGAATAATATTTTTGAAATAGAGATACCTAAATCCATGACAATTATAGAGACATTAATTTCAGTCATCTTAATCATTTCTTGAAAGATTTGTCGGGTCATTTATAACTATGAAAATAAACTTTCAGTTTACTACTATTAATATTGTCTTATTTACTTTATAACTGCAGAATAATTTGGTTGTACACTAGATTCTATTTAGGGCACTTGGTAAACTCCCTGTAGTAACTTTTGTCTATTTAGCTGGCAGTTTTTATCAGTTTTATAGTAAGAGTTGATTTCTTTTGTGTGCTTAGCAGGAACGGATGCAGGGGTCTGTGAACTGAGTAGTGCAAGTGCTGAAGAGGGAGATTTGTTTTGAGGAAACGGGAAAAAGGAAGAAAAGAGAAGGAAAAAATACATAATTTCAGGAACGAGAGAGAGAAGAAAAACGGGGACTATGGGGAGAAAAAAGATTCAGATCACAAGGATTATGGATGAACGTAACAGACAGGTGAGTAGCAAAAATGACTGTGTATTGGAGCTTCATGTTATAGTATATTGCTGGTGTGGCTTCCTCAAGGCATTGGTAATAAAGAAGATAAAGATTTTTTTAAATATTTTACTCTTCTGTTACACAATATATGAATAAATGGATCTCTAAGGTGCTTTTGGAAACATCAAGATGTCTGACTTGTATATTTTTGAAGTTTATTAATATGTTACAGTTAGGAGTTTGATGACATAGGCCCTGATCCTGCAAAGACTTATGTGCGTGCTTAACTGTACACACACTGGGAGCAGTCCCTTTGACTCATGCACAATGCATAAAGTTAAGCATGACTGCAAGTCTTTGCAGGATCCAGGCCATAGCACCTAACCCTGCAAACCCTTGTACACATGAACAACTTTATTTGTGTGAGGAGTCGCACTGAACTCAGTGAAACTCCTCACATGTGTAAAATGATTCATGTATGTGCATTTTGGCACAACTGAGTTCTTATCTATGGTACAGGAAAGTACTTGTTCATAATATGTTGAAGTCTTTGTTGCTTGTGTGTTGGACATGGATTTTAAAAGGGATCTGCACAGCATAATGTGGCATAATAATCAAGACCTAATAATGCTGGTATGTTGCATGCACCATGAAACAAAGAGTCTATACTGATATTGGCAGGAAATAAGTCTGCCAGGGTCAGTCACCAATTTTTTTTTTAAATGTGCTGGACAGTCTGATACAGATATTAACAGCAGTACATCCACTGGTTAAATGTGATCATAAGCCAAAATTAATGTTTCTCTATTTTAAGAAAAATAAAAGTATCACTATTCAGTGTCCTGAATTAAAATCTGTCAATGTATACTTAATTTGTACCTGAGATATTGTACTAAGATTTAAGGGCCACAAATCCAGAAATAAAATACATAACATTATTGAACTGTATAACTAATTGCCTATTAAGAGTGTGGCTACAATTTAGGATTACCCTACTGTAATTATTTTCTATACATCAAAAAGCATTTAGTACTCAGTTAATGTTAATATACTAATTACATATATTTGATTTATTATTTTCTTTGTATATGCAAATTTGTATGATAGGAAATTATTATGTTGTCTTTAGGGCTTAAAGTCTCATAATACCATCCAAAAGCAACCCAGTAGAGGACTGATATAAAATTTTAGTTTTCAAGCGTGTCTTCCATTGAATTTGTAAGCGCAGTAGTATGAGTATGCCTTGTACTCTGCGTGGCAGAAAATCGAGTTTAAAAAGCAAACAATACTAGGATTTATAATGGATACAGTTTTCCCTACAGGTTGCTTATTGCTGTGGGCCAAGCCAGAAAGCAATAATGCTGTCAATATAAAACCACCATATTTGTTTTAATTGCTCTGTAGCTTGAAATTGAAATTAAAGTTGAAATATTGAACTGTATGTGTCATTAACCATTTAGACACTGGTTGTTCTGGCCAATTCCATGATACCACAATTTCTTCCAAAGCATGTCTGAATTAACATGGTGTAAATAAAGCTACATAATTTTGCCATTAGTAACATTAATTTATATTGTAGCTTTAGTATCCACTTTCATGTGTTAAGAGAAGCCAATAGAGGACTTCATTCTCCAGTGCAGTCAATCTGGCACCTTTCATAAGGAGAAAATTTACTTAAAATAAATAAATAATACAGATCTTTAAATCAGCAAAGAATCCTGTGGCACCTTATAGACTAACTGACGTTTTGGAGCATGAGCTTTCGTGGGTGAATACCCACTTCCTCAGATGCATGCATGACATGCATCTGAGGAAGTGGGTATTCACCCACGAAAGCTCATGCTCCAAAACGTCTGTTAGTCTATAAGGTGCCACAGGATTCTTTGCTGCTTTTACAGATCCAGACTAACACGGCTACCCTCTGATACTTGATCTTTAAATCGTTTACTGTAGTACGCCAAGATTTTTAACACCAGTTCTCAGAATTAGTGAATATCTAAAAGCCTTTCTTCGATTTATATATATTTCATCAGCAATCTTGCAGCCACTTTTAGTCATAGCACTGGAAGACTAACAGCTATAGCATTACTATCGAAAGGGTTTATTTTTCCAGTGTTTGGTTATTTTCATAATTTTGGTAAACCAGACTTAATAACAAATCTGGAAGGATAATTATATCATCCTTTAGCTGCCACACACTATAAGTGGCTTGATGCTGTTGTCTCAGTGCTAATAACATTTTGAAAACTCCAGTAGTAAACTGTTTCTATTGGTTTTTCTCCTTTCTACATTTAGGGCCTGATCCAGAGCCTGGATCAGGCCCTAAAGATTTCTGTTGATTTCAGTGGGTTTTGAATCAAGCAGCTGAGGTCCAGCAGTACTACTAGCAATTCAGTATGACTGGATTTTCACTGGCTTTGCTGATTGTTCTTTTAAAAATTTGAACAGGAAGTACTACTTCACAAACATGGGTATTTGTTAAAATATTTCACATCCTGTCAGCTGTTGCAGCTTCTGAGCACACTGAATTTTTCTAATGTATACATTTGTGCATTATGGTTTTTTTAAGTCTTCTATATATTGATTTCTACTACTCCATTATATTTGTGAAAACAGAGGAACCAAATTAATTTGGATGCACAGAACAGGGAATTCATAAACTATAAGAAGTTTTTTAATATTCTTTTATTTTAAGTCACAGTTAGAGCCCATTTCTGCAAACCTTACTCATGCAAGTAGTCCCATATTCTAGTCTAATGAGACTACTACTGAATGAGTGATGACTGTTCACCTAGTTTATGGATTTGGGCTCTTAGCCTGTTCCCAACATAAGGAAAGATTTTCACAAGGGACACAGGATGAAACCAAATCTGTTTATCTGAACCTGTCATATAGTCAGTCGTACTGCAATTTTCAGTGTAGTTCTGAGCAAGGACGGTTGGATGCAGAGGGTCGGGGAGTGTGCTACATGTGGAGTGTTCATCCCATGTGCAGATCGTGCTGTGCCTGAATTCTCTGCAGGGCAGCACATAACACATGGGAAGGCATGAGGGCATGTATCAGGGCCAGAGGACCTAGTGATATATAGACCTTCCGATTCTCTCCCCAAAGCAGGGATGCCCCATAAGTGCTCTCTGCGTCTTCTTCAGACATTTGGCTGGAATATCTTCAGCAGGAGGACTCTGCAGTTGCTCCACGGCCTGGAGAAAATGATTCCTCTCCACAGTCCCCCATACATTTACCCTGCCTGACAAATCAGGTGGGGACATTGAGCAGTGGATTTTCCCCCATTGGGATAGAGATGGCAATTGTTTGTTTAACAGATAACTACTTGCTGTAGTAGAAGTCTCCTGTGCTGTGAAGAGCGCTTTTGTGAGCAGCTTGCAACAGGCAAAAATGGTGTCTTCAAGCAGTAAAAGAGTATCTCTTTCTAAAAAGAGTTATCTCAATGGATATACTTGGATACTTGATTGCTAATCTGGCCTTAAATGGAAATTAAAACCCTCAAATTAAAACGAATGCGTGTTAGAAGCAGCCAGTGTGATCAGTACCTTTCTTCATTAAATGTTTGATAATAAATTCTAGATAAATATTGAGGGAATGAGAAATGATCAGGAGTGCTGTTAACAGGCATTTGTTTCTGTCTGCAAAGGAGGAGAGAAGTGTAACATGGGTATATGATCTGTGCTTTTCTTGAAACAGTTGGAACAATTAAATCTTTCAATAGTTGAAGAAAAATTAATACAAATTACTCAGAGGCATGATCTTGAACTATTACAGTCAATGGGAGTTTTGCCATTGACTTCAGTGAGGGCCACCTCAAGTCCTGTAATCATGGGGAAGCATACATTGAATTTTGTTTGATGGGTGCTGGCAGGGGGCCAGGTTCTGCTTGGCCCTCACATTGGTGCACAGTGAGAGAAGGAGAGTAAAACAAGTCTTCTCCTTCCCTGGATGGCCCCAGATTTATCCCAGTTAGGGAACCCATTGCATTTGGCCAGGGCCATTTCTCACAAGCCTTTTCACTATGCTTTAGACCAGAGAGATGAAGAATAAAAATACGTCGCAGCCTCATGGCTGATGGTTGGAACTCTGCCGTGGGCTTGCTACTATAGCAGTCCTAGCAACTGGGAGGCCAGTAAGGGTTATCTGCATGCTCAGATTCTGTGGCACCATCAGTTGAGGTGGTAGCCACCAATATCAGCCTTGTTCTCTGACTTTGGACCATAAGTTCCAACAGAGACTAGCCAGCGAATCAGATTTTTGAGGGTTGTCAAGATAAGGGCTAGAAAAAGGGGGGGAGGGTGTAGCAAAAACATAGATATTTTTTATATTTTTGTTTGTTTATTTCAAAGCCCCCCCACCCCCAAATCAACTAGCTCTACAATTGATTGTAATATGGGAGGCAAAGGATATTTTCCAAACATTTTGTTTAAATTTCCCCCCATTTATTTTTCAAATTTTGAAATTTGAAACATTTCAATCAGTTGTAGCGAGGGCCATTTTTAGTTGCACCGGTGTCCCATAGAGAAAGGTGAAATGGTGGGTGGCGGGGGAGGTGGAATAGCTCCAGAAATTCCCTTTACACTACCCAGACAAGGCAGGCAGGCTTAAAGGGATGGCTTTAGTTCCATAATTATTTTATACTACTGTTATAATAGGACATTTTGCAATACCTAATCAGAGTGCACACTGATTCAAAAATACTCTGGTGTCAGATTTTGAACAGCTTCCAAGACCTTGCTGTCTATCTCCATCACTTATTCTTATTATTAAGAGTCTAACCATGCTGGACTTCACTGTGACAACTTGCGTGATTGGGACAAAAAGAATTTGGCCTTAAATGTGGTCTAATCATTTTCATTCCTGCAATCTTCTTTCTGATGTTTTATGTTTCTTTATTTTCCTAGTTGTGAAGCATGCTGATATCCATATTCCTAATTTTAACTGCGCTCTGCTTAACTAATAACTCTGCACATTTTGCTTGAAACATCTCCTTCAGTTTTGTTGTGAGCTGGGGAGGGGTAGGTAGAGGACCATCAGATACTACAAGAAATACGTACTCAGATATTAGACACTCTCCCCAAAGTACCATGGCTCTGTAGCTGGTTTGAAAATGATATTAGAGGCACTTGGAAAACACGTGCAGAGAATCTTTTGCATGTGTATGACTTTTGATAATTCTTAGCTCCCAGAACGTGTGAAACTAGGTAAAACAAGACTTGCTACAGTTATCAGCTGAACAGAGAACAAATTAAAGCAGATAAGCAAAGTGAGGTTACAGGGCAGGGAAGAGTATCCTGGAGGGAAATGTCCATTTGCAGGAAGACCTAGATTTGTTCGACTGACTCCAATACCTCATGCGGCTAGTTTCAAAACTAGTTTCAGACTTACGGGCATCTATTTTTATCTACATTAGCTCTGTTGAAAAGAACAGACTACAAGATCGTCATCTCAATCAGAATGTCATCTGTAGAAGCAGAAAAGGTAGCCTGATGATTTAGTGCAAAAATCGGCTCAAATTTAGGATGACATTTTGTGAGATCCCCCCCCCACCACCACCCCAAAAAAAAAAATTCAGTCTGCTCTCACAAGTTAACTCGGTTTTAGTCTAGTTTTGAGATTTTATGAGGTTGGTGGGTTGCCCCCCCATTACAGTGCTTTATGAAGGGAATTCCCAATAACATTTAATAGTGCAGCTCTACACCACCCTTTTCAGTGAGATGTACCTTAGAACCATGATGTAGCCCTTCATTTCTGCAAGCCTGATTTGCCATCCTTACTCACATTAAGTAGTAATTTACATCATGAGCAATGGCACTGGAATAGATTTTCCTTGTTAGGCACAACTCCTAGTTTTATCAGAGAGGCTACCTCAACTTTTCTCTCTCTTTAAGTAACAGAAGATGTACACTGAATTTTAATGGCCAGGTTACTAATTTTAATGGCCCAATTGGCCCTGATTCCATTTTAATCTGAAATTCTTTCATGTTGTACTAATCTAATTGATATTCCATACATGGTAGAGAAAATATTTTACAAGAGATGCAGACTTAATTATGAATTTCATGGCTGTATTATATTTAAGATTAGGTATGCTTGTATTTCCAAAATATACGAGAGTATAATTTAAAGTTAATTAGCTTTAGGTAAATATTTAGGCCAAATTACTTTTAATTTGAAATATGAATGAGCAGCCTAAGTAAGGATAGTCCAATAGTAATTATGGTATCATTAAACATTGCTGTGTTGAAAACTAGAGCAGATACAGCCACTGCCTTTCTGTCTTGTAAGGATTGATTTGGAAGGCCCTGAGGGAGAAAGAGCTGGAGGTGGGAAGCAGAACTGAAGCCATTGTAGAGAGGAAGAAGTTACACTCTTCCTGTTATGACAGGAAATGCAGACAAATGTGCTTCCTGACCATTTGCTCAGCAGGGAATGAAATATTCTTTGACCTTTATCTTACGAACATTTTAGTTTTGTTGAACTAGTAAACATGTTTTTTACCCTAAACATTTATTTGTACCTGCCAGACCTAGTGAATGTGGTATAGATAAAAAGTCAGTTTTATTGTACTTTATATTATCTAGAATATATGTATATGGATAGAAAGGATATATTTTCTCACTAATAAGATGCCCATGTCTATACATCTAGATATAAGTGAGTTAATTCAATCTGTCTTAATGAGTGAAGAGGAGTGGTATAACTGAGATTTACCATCATTATGCATATCATTCAATAGAGAAAAAAATAATATCCAGCCTTTCTTCACGTCTGAATATGATATAGGCTATATTTTGAAGAATTAGAACTGTTTAGAATATATGGGAATAAAAGACTTTGAATATTGCCTACCCTAATAATTTGTGAGTTGCTGTACCATCCATTACTTAACATACCTTTGAGTTATCCCTCTCCTCTTTATTCATGAAGACAAATGTCATAACAAAGATCAGGCATTATGGTCTAAAAAATGTAGGACTTGTGAAAGAGTGAATAATCTCATAGTTTCTGCTCCATTATTTGTGTGCTGATACACTAACAATACAGTGTAATGAAAAAATACAGCACCTTCATTTTTGTGAAGCTTAATCATGAGATGCTAAAGAACCCTGTTTTATAAGATAGGGCCATTTAATATATTACAGCTATAATTTTAGGTCATTCTGCTTAGAGCGCCTCTTTAGTAATGCTGTTCAGCAAGTCAAGGCTCAGTATGCTTGAGGCTGTCAAGCACAATAGTTCTTTTTGCAGCATAACTCGCTGCTGTGTCATCCCTATAAGTTATGCCGGAGAGTTACAAGAACATAGAGCAGGCTGCTGAAGAGTCCCTTACTGCTCTTTAAAGGGCCTTTCATTTAATATGGCATGCCTAGTCGTCACATAAAGGAGGGTTTGTCTAGAGGGAATCCTGCAGTGCTGCTGCTTCCCACTGCCATCACCACTGAACATAGTCATAAAGTTTGTTGCAGGAGAGCCTTTTAAAATGACAAACTGAGCTAAGCAGAATAAAATAGTCGGGAGTGGGAATAGAAAGGGGGTTGCAGTTTTTGAAGAGCTGTCGGGGTTTGGCTATACGATAAGTAGAGATAAGTGTCTACCCCTGGCACTTTAGTCAAAAGTCACATGGCTCATACATAGCCATCTTGATTTTATGATGATGAGGGTGCTTCACTTGATGCTTCCTGTTTCCCAGATAACCTATGTCAGCTCACTCCACTCAGATTGAGGAGGGACAACCAGCACAACACTCCCCCATAGCCAGGTAGAAGGCATACATCAAATGTTGGATGCATGAGCTGCCTCCGGTTTCCACAGGCCATCATGTTAACGTATACATAATATCAGGAAATGTATGGGAGGGAGGTTCAGACTCCCGCCTCTTTTCCTCCTTTCAGTGCCAGCAACTGCACAGCCTTATGTGCAACTGCACAGCCTCATGTCAGGACAGGAAGAGGTGAGGGAAGACCTGACATACTGTCCACGGATTGAATTGCTGCTGGAGGGCAGGGCAGAGCATAGGCTGCTGTTTGGAAAACAGAAAAAGTAAGCCATAGACTCTGTGTCCCCCAGTGACAGATACTGAGTACCAATGATGGCACCGCTATTACAGGACAGTCACTCAAAATCAATCTCTCAGATTATCTCAGATTTAAAAGTCAAAAGTGGAAGAGTCCAAAGGAAAAGAAATGTAGCATCAGTGCAGCAGAAATAGGTCATAGACTAAATCAGCAGAATAAAAGCTTCTACCTCTCAGCAATGATTTCTGCTCTTACACTGTTCCATTCACATCTACAAGCAGCACAACAATTTTGGCATAATTTTAGATAAATAAAAACAATTGCAAGTAGATTGCTGTTTCTTTCTGTTATCACAGTCTGTTTGTATAGTGTCTGAGTGGAAAAAGCATACATACATGTTGTGTTATTCATTCCAGTATGTGAAAGGACTAGATACAAAACCAACTAATCTATCTCCTAATGTATTTAATTTAAACAAACATTACTCACTACAAATAGAATGCCAAATTCTGGCACTGGGCCAAATTACCTTCCTAGTGAGAGCATATTGCAGCTATGAAATAGTGTGAATGTGCACCTGCATTCTGGCTGGCTACAGCTCCATTCACAGACATCACAGTCCCTGATCCCAAGACCATGCCTCAGGAAGCCCCTTCACAGCTTTGACCTTAGAAATCCTGAAGAATTTTGTTTCTGTAGTTTTGGAGGAGAACCAGAATTGGAGATGGAAAATGTCCTCCCCAAATCACCTTTGGTCCATGCTTTCCTTCTTGTGCATACAGTAAGTTTAACCTCTAGCCAGAATTTGGTCCAAAATTCACAAAGACCTAGCCTCGATTTATGGGAGGTAAGCTAAGAACTGGCTTTTTCACTCTTTTGTTTTTGTAATATTTAGAACAAGTGTGGTTTTCTCAAAGCCTGGACAATCATCTTTGCATTTAAACTTCCTTCCTTCACGTACCCAAGTACTGCAGACTTTCAGGGCCTAATCTTCTGAGGTGCTGGGCATTGCCATTGTGTTCAATGAAAGTTCAAGGGCTCATCAGCTCTGAAAAGCAGGCTCTAAATGAATAAAGCAACCTGTATTCAGAGCTTATGTAGAACACATGCAACATGATTAATTTTCAGCATGCTGCACAAGTACATGCTCCATTCCCTGCACACTCCACTGGAAATGTTGTCTGTGAAACACTGCTTGGCCACACTAGTTACACAGTACTTATAGAATTGTACTTTTGAAAACTTAAAAATACTGACAATTGCTTTTATACTGTATGGCTTATGTATTTTGTGTGTGAGAGGCTTCAAGGTTTTAAGTGGATAAATGCTAACCTCCTCATTCTAGGCAGCCATTTTATATTTCTGGACACTTAATTTCCCAGTTATATCGCTGTCATCATAGACTAGTCCAAGAAGCTAGGACTTCACAAATTGTCCACCTGAATACAAAGAAAAATATGGAAACTTGAGGACAGTACTAGACATCCACTGGTCCAGAAAGCAGAAGGGATAAAGCATGTCCCAAATCTGATTTGGACAGCAGGCTCAATTGTTAATTAATTAATGAACTAGTCCTTGGTACAGTCAGCAGGGGTAAGAATATGAAATTATTCAATCTGTGCTACTGAAAAATACATTTAATATTAATCAGATATGATCAAAATCCATGCAAATAGGTCAGTTTTATTTTTAAATATGTCAGTAAATTGGCAACACATAGTTAGATTTTACATTATAAGAGTTTTCCTTCCTGAGAAATTGTTCCTGTAGTCTGACAGATTATCTCGCTGCTTATATGGTTTATGATGTTTGTAGTATCCGAGTTCCTGATCAGTTATCAGAATTATTCCTTTTAGAGATTTTTTTAGCCCTTGTAAAGTAAAGTAATCATATTTGGATTGTGAAATGTTACAGTAAACCCCTTCTCCTCAATATGACCAGCTACAGTTTATTAATACAATCATTAAGCTACTCTGTAGTTTGTGTGCATGCAACTGTGTTTAAGAAATGTCTGTATTTACTTCATGTTCTTAACTTAGCACAAGTAAAAGTTATTTAAGTACAGAATTATAGACTTCCAACTATAGGTTTCAGTTGGTTTTCACCTAGACATAAAGAGACAACATATTTTTAATAAATTACTGCAATCTTTAATACTCAGTAAAATCACTGTAGTGCTAAAATATTGTATCTATCATCTTAGTCAACATTTATTAGCTAATTTTGATTTAGGTGAATATAGCTAGCAACATATTGGACACAAAATACAAAGTCAAATAATATTTTTGTTGTTTGTTCATATTACTCACCTAAATATTTTAGAGGATAAATGAGTACATTCCTCTTCTTGATGTGGCTACATAAAGGAAATTGTCTGAAAGAAGAATGTATTTTTAAATATCTTTAAAATTACTCTTAATCTCTCCTGAAGGTCTTGACCCTACTGCACATTTATTAAATAAATAGGCTCATCCCTAATACAAACTATTGTAAAAGTATGATAAATTACATTATTACAATACATTATTAGGTATAAGTGCAAAAGCTCCGAATTGCAATCAGTCAATGAGTGGAATATTTTAAAAATAATATTCTAGATCATTTTAGAAACAGTAATAGCTACAATTGTTTTTATGTCTATGAACAATGGCAAAAAGCATTATGTAATACATTTGAAGACTGTTAAAAAGGACATGGAGATAATAGTGAATCAAATTCAGAGCAATTAAGATTACATTTTAAAGAAAAGTTAATAAAATCTCTAGCTTCTCTGTTGTCTTTTTTATTTTCAATGTTCGTGAAAAGACACTATAAGTAGTATCTTTTTTGTGATAAGTGTTATTAAATAAGTATGTGCTATGCAGTACATCTGTGCGGTTACCCAAAATGTGCAGGAGCACCTAACAGTAAATACAAACAGTGGCTTTAAAGATATTTCTGTGCTGAAGTATACTTTGATGGTGAGGAGCTGTAACATGCTAAATACTGAGGTTTCTGTGCAACAGAAACCATATTGTATAGATACACTCCACCTACAGTACTGTGGTCAACTAGTCTGATTGAAAATAGTTTTACATGCAGAAAAATGTGTCGGGTTAGTATATTCTCCCCTCTGCATGTGATCCATTGCTTGTGTAGCCTTTTCTAAAAAACCATATAGATGTTCATATTACTGTGTATAACATTGCATCAAAAGACAAAAGACATGTTTGGCTTCAAGACTAAGCTTAATAAGTTTATGGAGGGGATGGTATGATGGGATAGCCTAATTTTGGTGATTAATTGATCTTTGACTATTAGCAGTAAATATGCCCAATAGGCTTGGTGGGATGTTAGATAGGGTGAGATCTGAGTTACTACAGAGAATTCTTTCCTGGGTGTCTTGCTGGTGAGTCTTGCCCACATGCTCAGGGTTTAGCTGATCACCATATTTAGGGTTGGGAAGGAATTTTCCTCCAGGGCAGATTGGCAGAGACCCTGGGGGGGGGGTTCGCCTTCCTCTGCAGCATGGGGCACAGGTCACTTGCTGAAGGATTCTCTGCACTTTGAAGTCTTTAAACCATGATTTGAGGACTTCAGTAGCTCAGACATAGGTTAGGGGGTTGATATGGGAGTGGGTGGGTTAGATTCTATGGCTTGTATTATGCGGGAGGTCAGAGTAGACAATCGTAATGGTCCCTTCTTACCTTAAAGTCTGTGATTCTATTATCACAGTTTTCTGCAGGCAGATAAAGTGTTTAAAAGGCGTTTGAAAGATTGATCAGTTTTTCAATGTTAAGATGAGTTTTTGACTGTGTATTTGATCAGTCATGCCAAATAGCAAAAGCCAGCTGGACCTTATCCATTTAGATATGTCTTAATATCAGCTCGTAACCAAAATATAGACTCAAGTCTAGTGCTATGCAAACTGTTTTTTTTAAATGCTCAAATAATCAGATTTAATACTAATCTATCTGTTGTTCATAGATTATATAAAGGTGTTACAATGATCGAGACAGCAATAAAAGTGACTTCATTCATGATACATTGTGGAGAATAAATGTACAGAGGATTGGCATACAGCCACATCTCTTTGAGATAGACTAGCTGGTAGGGATTAGAAGGTACTTAAATGTCACGTTTTCCATAGCATGACCAGCTGGGATTCCAAGGTAGACTGGGGTTGCAGTTAGCATTAGCTTGCATTAGGAGTGTAACAAGATAAAACAACAGCCTTATGAACCATGCACAATGGAATGTTTTTTGCCTCAGTGATGAACCATGTGCATAGGTACTTTTACTGATGGTATTAAAGAATTGGTAGCACTGAGTGTCAGATTAAGCAAGTCTACACTACCTGATTAGTGCTTGTCCTTAAGTGTCAAATACCCTCACTGCATATTTGATTTGACTGATAATTATTTTAGTACCATACGTTTATTCACTTTCAAAATCCATCACAGAAAATTACAATAGAGGAAAATAGCTATTAAAAATAAAATATCAATTTATGTGTTTAATGCAAACAGAATACAGGAAAAAAAGAAACAAGTCAGGTCTTACTGTTAGATTAGATTTCTCATGGTAAGAAACTCATGTACTACTTTGAGATTAATAAAATGTGTTGACAGGTATGTATGGATAAGAGCTCACCTCAATAATGCATATATATTACTGGCTAGTCAGTACTTATATAACTTGTTCTTCACTCCCAATTTATATTCTTCATTGTACTGACACTTGAGAACTTGAAAGTGAAACAAAAAGGATTTTTTAATATATCTGGTAATTTTTCAAAACTGTTACAGATCTGTGCATCTCTACATCAAATATTTTTTGATTAATTAAATGTGATAGAACTTTTCTTACTGGTAGACAAATTGGGGGAGGGAATTCAACTGGAATTAATATCTGTTAAATAAGAATAGGCTGAATCTTTTGTTAAAAGTTTTCTAGAACTGAGGTGTGATGTTTAAAATGTTGTGAAGGTGGGAGGCAAAGACATCTATTATGCAGGATAAACATAATAGCTTAGGTGTGGGCAAAAGATTAAGTGTACTGAATTAAAATATTTTGGGAAGAATCCAGTGTCGATGTTTTAAACTGGTTCATGAGACAGGAAAAATTCACAGCTCAACTAATGGAAATGCCCCATACTTTCTGTAGCTTGAATTGTGCATTGAGGCTTATATGCATTTCCCTCAGTTACTTAGCATTCAGATATTTATATTCTGTATGTTTTGATTTATTTGCTTTCTGGATGAACTTATTCAAGCTCAAAGACTATAGCAATTGCAAGTTATAACTTCGTAAAAGAAAAGAGACTTTAAAAAGAGACTTAGGGTTTTTTGACAGACCTGTTTTCCTTTTTCCAGGTGACATTTACAAAGAGGAAATTTGGGTTAATGAAGAAGGCTTATGAGCTGAGTGTTCTATGTGACTGTGAGATTGCTCTAATCATCTTCAACAGCACCAACAAACTGTTCCAGTATGCCAGCACTGATATGGACAAAGTGTTGCTGAAATATACAGAGTACAATGAGCCACATGAGAGTCGAACGAATTCAGATATTGTTGAGGTAAGAATTTATGTCCTGTGAGGACTAATTTTTGTCAGTGCTCATCTGAGACATCTGATCTTGATGAATGATTTCTGAAGTTGTATAGTTTATTTTTAAGAATATCGTCATTTAAAAGAATTCAAGGAAAATTGACTTAAAAGTTATATAACAAATGTTTGCACTTTCTCTGCCACTCAAAAATGGTTGAACATTGGAAAAAAATCCAGCTTTGCTTAGAATGCTTTTACCAAATATGTAAAATTAGAACATGAAAACAACATTTATCAGAATGTTATTGACACCTTATAACATTATTATAGCAATATTATTTAATGTAGACTGTTAAATGTAGTAGTCTATATTTTAATTGTTCAAGAATATCAATTCAAACTTAAAACATTCATTTTCAGCATCCATTAATTCCATTACTATCATAGCAAGTTAAACATAGTTTAAGACTCAGACCCAAGTAATTGTGACTTTTATGGATTTTGTTAATAAAATAAAACAGAGTAAAATTTCCAAAAGTGCCTAAGTGACTTAAGGGCCTACAGTAACGTTTTCAAAAGCACTTCAGTGACTAGGCACTTAAGTCACTGAGGTGCTTTAGAAAAGTTTACCCTTAAACTCTTAAATCACTTAGATGCTTTTGCAAATGAGACTTAGATGCTCCTGAAAATGCTATCCTTGCTGTACACTAGTCAAGAATTTTGAGCGCTGCAATAGAAGAGATTAAATTTAATGTGTACATTTTAGATACTTTTGATGAAGAAATAGTTTATGAGCCTATAGATTGTATTGTACTTGCTGCTAGAGATTCACAATGCAGTCACATGAAACTATATTAACAAATATTGTAACCAAGAATATAATCCTTTTTGCAATCTAGTTTCATGTTGATGTACAGGGCTCTACTGTTTAGCTACCTCCCAGATCCACCTGCACATCTCCTTGCCCCCATTAGGAAGGGGAGTGAGTTATCACCAAAGGGTGCTCCATAGGTGCTGGAATCCATGTGAGGTGGGACCATGAAGGGCATGGGATGAATAACATTCCCCCACCTCTCCAAGCCCCCATTGAAGCCTCCACCTAGATGGCCAAAATCTCCTGCTGATCTCTGGGGATTCAGCCCTGGGATTGATGGCCAGTCCCATGTGCTGTTCTGCAGGAGACAAACCTTGACCCCCAAATTATCCTCCTTCCTCTCCTGACAGAACAAAAAGAGTGCATTCTTAGTGAGGAAAACCTTTTTGTGATATGTTCCCTTTAAGCTCCCTCTTTCAGGTTTTCTTATGGAAATGGGTGATTAGGCCAGTAGGTTGGGATTTAGCTGAGTAATATTCTGTGCTTTACAATGAGTGTATATGTCCTTTGATCAAGAAACTTCAATGTAAAAATGAACTTTAACCTATGCTTATGTTGCTGTAACTTTAAGGGGTAGATTTTCAAAGGGAATGATATGCCCACCTGCAAAATCCTTTTTATTTATTTATTTATTTATTGCATTGCATTGCATTAAAAAAATTATCTGATTTACTCACATGATGGCCAGTTTGCATTCGAATGTGTAATTCTGTGGGACACACAAACTTCTGTGGATAACCCAATTGTTTTCAACCCTTAGAAAATTTAGCCAAAAAATGAGTAAATATAATTATAATTATTTAACTGGAATGAAGTTAGCAATAAAGAGAACAAGCCAGATAAAGTGCCATTCATTATGTATCTTCCCATATGGATTAGCTGTGATAGTAGTTTAATCAGTGGGCAGTTTGAGTGATATGGTTTCTAGCATTGAGAAGTGCTTAGGCCTCTCCAGTGACAGTATTGTTACAAGGTCGGAAGAAATAGTTAAGCATCATGTTCGTGTTGAAAAAGATTTCTTATATTACCAAAAAAAATCTGTGCAAGGATTTCTTTACTTGATCATTAACTTTCCTGTTACCAGTACAATGGGGCAAAAAAACCAGAAAAGAGCAGACAGATGGGTTTGCACTCACTGTAGTTTTGATATATATTAAGGTACAGAATACAAAACTGCCACATTTTAAATATTTAAATTGATCATTTAAAATTTTACTGCATTATGAGTATTTCCTTGTGGGGAGTCTGCTGCATTTGGCTGTGTGACATCTAGACTTCATATAGCTTTTAATTTTGTTCTTCCTAGGCAATCAAAAGCAGCCTAAGGATTGAATGATATTATTAAGTTTGTTCATTTTCACCTTAATGATTGTTCAATAACTATACTTCAGCAAAAGTACAGAGCATAGCTCTGCTTGCAGCTTTCTACAGAACTAGAGAAGAAAATCTTTTAAAGTACCATTGTTTTAGAAATACATGCAAGGTAACATGTAACATTCTCTGTAATTAATTTAGAATCCCAATTTCTCCTCACATGATTCATAGTAACGTCTGTTTAGTTAGTTGTTTTAATTCTGCTCTTGGTCATTAGCTCATATCATGACTTCTTCAAATGGTATATATTCCTATAATTCAAAAAAATATGTAAATAAGAACATTAGTATGGCCATACTTGGTCAGACCAATGCTCTGTCTAGCCCAGCATGATGTCTTCTAACAGTGGCCAGTGCCAGGTGCTTCAGAGGGAACGAACAGAACATGGCAATTATCAAGTGATCCATCCACTGTCGTCCAGACTCAGCTTCTAGAAATCAGAGGTTTAGGGACACCCGGAGCAGGGGGCTGCATCCCTGATTATTTTGGCTAATAGCCATTGGTGGACGTATCCTCTGGGAATTTATTTAGTTCTCTTTTGAACCCCGTTATAATTTTAATCCTTTCAGTATTTTCAAATGAAATTATTGCTATTCAGATTTATGCCTAAATTATTTTTATATAGCTCTAATTAAAGATGTTAGTTTTATTATCAGCCATTTTAAATGCATTTTACGGGAATTAATTATGTATTTAGTATTATTTATCTAGTATTTATGAAGATACCACTCTTCAGATAACAATTTATTATTTGAAGTAACAGAAGGCACAGGACTTTGCATTTCTAATAAGTGTTATGCTGTTTTTCAAGGAAGAAATGACTTGGAATGAAGTTAATGGGTGTTCTAATAGTTGGCAATGTTATTGCCAATCACACCAAGCTATCTCAGTGCTGCCCAACTTGTACATATAGAATTCAGAGTACAGCCATGACACAAAGTAGATTAGATTAAGAGAATTTATAAACCTTTTAAACCCAGTTGTGTTTGTCTTTTTTTCAGACTTTCTAATTTATCATATTAAAAACAATTATTCCTATAATGTTCTTTATACATAACAATCTTAGTTCCATATGATACCTATCTCTGAAATTGCCTGTACAACTTCATTTCACTCAGTACGCAACAGATCCAATGTTACCTTAGTTATAAAAATGTATTCTGAAACACAAGAGTGGGAGTTCAGAGTTCTTCAAGTTTGTAAAAATTATCTGATAATTGGGTTGATTTCAGGCATTACAGTGTAAATTTCCTCTGACCACTTGCTGTTGACCTAAACTCTAACATGGAGGTATGTCACTTTTGAGAGAGAAAAGTGTATTCACCCTCCATGTTTGCTCATGTTTGGATCTCTTCTAAGCAGTGAATGACAACTATTCCAAATCCTGTTGAATTATGTGTGGCAGTTTTGGGATGTGTATTGGTTCTGCAAACAAAGGTTCACTTTGAGGCCTCAGTTTGAAGTTGGACTGTGTTCCTAAAACTGAAGCCTCAGTGTCTTTAACCACTAAACCACCCATCCCACAGTCTTTCATTAAACCTTATTTCTGTTAATAACACACATCAGTTATTGGGATATGACAATTTATTTTAAGGAATAGTATGAGCTATGTAAGATTTGGTTCTCGCTAAACCTTTTGGTTTTGATGGCAAAGATGAACTTCTGCATTATGTAAACTTCCTAATGCTGGATGATAGGTACCAAAAACAATACACTTACTATAGTTGTTGGTCTAAAAATAGAATTATCTTGTGCGATAGAAAATTTTAGATTACTGGAAGTCTTATTATTCTTTACTTTAAAGTGGGATAACACTTTCTCAGAATAAAAACTCCTTTTGCGTTTACTACACATTTTTGTTTAATCTATAAAATAGTATTGTTACAACTATGGGTTTCACTCCATCTTTAGTCATATACAAAATACCTCAGATTCCCCCTTTCTTTAATTGAATGGGATCTATAATAGGTATCTCTTACTTAACATGCACAAAATCATAGTCCTCCAGTTTTGGTTACTGAGATCATAAATGGCTGTATTGGTGTTTCTGCTTGGGGATGAGGAAAAAATGGGATTAAGATAAAAGTGGGCTGGGATGATTTACTTAAGTGAGCAAATTACACTTTTCTACAGTAGAACAGAGATCTCAATGTTTGTTCAAAATCATGGGGTCTGATTCTCCTCATTTGTATAAGTTTTACACAGTTGTAACATCACTGACTTCAGTGGAGTTTCTCTCGCTGTACAGCAGTCTAAGAGGAAAATCAGGCCCATGGCTTGTGAATTTGAGCTGCTTGTGTACACTAGCTCTGGGCCCCATTTGCTGCCTATGTCCCTAAAAAGTAAGTGGGTCATATGTCATAAATAAAGGATGCATGCATCTCATAAAGATACCTCTAATGAACTAATCTTTACACACCTTGAAAACATGGCCTCAGTTAAAATAGTTTAGTCTGTTAGTATAAATCTGATTAAAATGCATGGAAAACACCAGTTTTGATTATTTTGACACACAAAGTCTATGGGCCTTAATTTGTTAGACATAATACACATATTACAATTATAATAGGGAAATCTTGTCTGCAACTGCCAATTGTACCAAACTTTAAGGTCTATGATTGCTACAGAGCCATGCCTAAACAGCCGTTTATCTGCAAGAAGAACTGATCTTCTTTGCCTCTTTTTTGTGCCTGATCCTGCTTTTCCCTATGGTTTACTCTGTTCCTCTTATCAGAGACCACTTTCCAACATTACCTTCAGGTTTTGGGCTAATAGACCTGCCTCTGTTACCCAGTCTTATGAGCATCACTTAGCTTTCCCTCCCACGTCACTCCCTTTTAACTTTTACCACAACTGCAATACTTGCTTACTGCCATCTGAACAAGGGAGAAGGTGGGCAACACTTCACCATTGATAAGGATGCATGTATGAAGGACTGCTCCATGACACACGGCTATTTATTATCCTCTGTTTAGTCTAATTTATACAGTCTAGTGCATTTGTTCTCCATTTGTGCAGTACTCATTGACTTGAAGTGGAAATCTTGCCTGAGTAAGGGATACACGT
Source organism: Gopherus evgoodei (assembly GCF_007399415.2). NCBI lineage: Eukaryota > Metazoa > Chordata > Testudines > Testudinidae > Gopherus > Gopherus evgoodei. The sequence goes on from NC_044327.1 coordinate 79,774,226, forward strand.
CCTAGCACATTCAACTCAGCCAATAATGCCAAAACACAGTGTCATTACTCCAGGAGACTGGAAAGGCCATTGTCCTTTGTTTGTATGGGGACTATTTTTAGAGTTATCTTGGCTGCAGACATAATTACAGTCAAAAGTGTATTACAGAAATCCAGTGTGTTTGTTTAGCTAAGCCATTAGGCTTTTTGCAGATTTAAAGTGAAGTCTCCTGCCTGCCTTCCCCCATGCCATTACAGCCTCAGCTACTGTCTCATCTTCATCAGGTCTCTCATGAATCCAAGCCCTGTTCTTTTTCAGTCTCTCAACCTCCTAGTCCCCTCTCTCTGATTCCCACTCTGTCCCTATGCACATAAATCTCTCCCTCCCCCAGCCTGCCAGTTCATCACTCAGCTCTTTTGTGATCTCCAGTCCATCAATCTCTCTGACCCTTTGCTGCCCATACTCCCCCCTTTCCCAAGCTGACCTCCACCTCTCTGTTGATTCCGTGGTCACTACCTTTAACTCAAATTCTCCTGCTCAGTTCCTCTTTCAGATTTGTCCCACTGACTCTCTGTTCTGGCTCCACACTTCTCCACCTCTTCTCTTCCTCATACCACTGAGCACTTGTGGAGAAAAAACAGAATTCCTCCACTATCATTTGTTTTCTGTTCATTCAACTTTGTCATATTCTTTATAGAAACAGATCCACTTCTCCACACTAACCATCCAGCTGCTCTTCTCTAAACTTCTACCTCACACACATACACTCATCTGTTCACGATCTTAGCAGTTTTTAAAACAGTTTTGATGTTATCTAGCAAGAACTTCTTTTCCCTACTCCAGCATCTTTCTTTCCTCACAATCTCATAACTTTGAACTGTCTCTCCTGCTATCAACTCTCGACACTTTGACTCTCTCTCTTCCTAACTCCTCCCCTTCCCTCTTTTTTCTAAATCTTTGTTACACACACTGAACCCTGCTTCTTTCATTCAGCCTTCAAACATACGTTGGTAGCCCCCATCTCCAAAAAATCTCTCCTTTAACCTCACTTGCCTGCCTCATTACCACACTGGCTCCCTCCTATCCTTCACCTCAGAGTTTCTCAAGCATGCCATATCCTCCCACCCGTATTTTCTCTTTCCCTGTTCTCTTAATGGATTATGGTCACTATTTCTACAGCAGACAAAAGCATGATAGACACTTTACTGGATAAGTAAAAGACAAATCCCTGCCCAGAGAACTTACACGAGTGAGGCAACAAAGAAAAACATTAGGGTAAAAGATAAAGAAAGGAAGGATTACAATGATAAAGTCACATGGTTACCCAAGTAAGACACATCTGAATTCTCTGCAAACTCTTTTCCATTTCACGACACTTAAACCACCCTTACTAAAGGCCATCTCCTGACCAGTTCTAAGGGTCTCTTCAGCTTGACCTCCTTCATGGTCCCCTTATCTTTCTTAATCTGTCTGTCACTTTCAAAACAATTGATAACTTCCTCCTTTTCTGCTGTCTTCCTTCCTCGGGGGGTTTTCTCGTCCTGTTCTCTCCTTCTCCTGTATTTCCAGCTGCTCCTTTAGTGTCACTCTCAGTGACCTTCTCCTTCCATCGCTGCTGATACCCCTTTGTCCTCACTCCCCTCCTCTTTATCTCTGGATGACCTTACTCTCATGGCAATATAAGTGACATCATCAAGAGGTAGCTTCATTCAGAGTTCATTATAGCAGGAAGATTGTGATATTCCTTGGCTTTTGAGGGTAGAGGGGCATTGTTGCAGAATGGCCAGTGGAAGAGATGATCATTCTATTTTAAAAGCATAAATCACAATTTCAAAAAGCTACACACACTTTACTTACAAGATCTTTTTTAAAAAGTGAATCAAAACTTTGCATGGTTTTTAAAATGTGTTTTGCCCAGAGTCCTGTGGGCTTGTGGCATTGGACAGGGACAATAAAGTGAGCATAACCAGAGATAGATGTGTGCCAACTGCAGCAGCAATTTCCACTTGATCAGAGAGAGCTGAGATTGTGAACACATAGAACTCTTCTTGCAGCCTTCATGTCCGGTGTATTTTACAACACACAGAGCCCTGGTTATATGATACAATGTTAAAATTGTAGGGATGAAAGATAATTTCTGAAAGGGAAGAAATTCATAGTAATAGGAGGCTTTATAAATGGCAGGCTTGGTGCAAAAAAAAAAAGCGCACTTTGTTCAGCTAAAGCGAATGAGCCCAAATTTTGTATAAGAAAAATATACAACAAGTGATAGTCCATAATATACAATATTTATTTAAGTATAAGAGGACTAGCTACAGTTGAAAGTCTAATTGGTTTTTAATAGAACCAGCAACATAGTGTAGTGAAATGCTACTAAATCTACTGTGGGATAATGCAGGGACTTGAGAATTAAGACTTAGTGTGGCTTCAGTGCATTGAAAAGCTGGAGATGATTAGGCTAGCGTTCAGGTGACAAAACATGAACGCATGTGACAAGCTGCATGGGCAGTATATTGTGTCGCAGAGAAATGCCACAACTCCATTTTCCTAATTGACTTATTACATATTATCCCATCAAATCTTAAAGACGTGCAGTTGGTCCTTTAGCACACCTAAGATTAGTCACCTGGCGAATGAGCTGAAGGGGAAAAAATCGGCTCTGTCAATTATTTCTAAAGGTCACAGAGCTAATGACTAGCTGGGAGGTTAATTAGATTTTGAAAGCCTCTTGATATCAGTTAAGACTCTGATCTGTATATTTGTTGTAAATAAGCCCCGTAACTATTTAAATCGACTGTTTTCAGAAAAGAAACAGGACAACTCTTGTAGCGTATGTAATAAGAGTATTTTCTTCTCTTGACATCGGAACAGAATACTGTATACAAACAAACGGTGAAATCTAAGTTGGGTCAGATTCAGAGCTGGTGTAAATCATCATAGCACCATTGGAATCAGTGAAGCAGCCAGCTGAGGATCTGGCCCATTAAATATAGAGTAAGCTTGTTAGGCAACAAAAAGAGTCAAAGTGATCTAAGGAAGCAGTGCTTTAATGAAAAGAGCATTGGCTTGGGACTTATGAAACCTGAGTTCTGTTTCCAGCTTTGTAGACAGAGTTCTGGGTGACCTTGGACAAGTTACTTAACTTTCCTCTGCCTCGGTTTCTTCATCTGTAAAATGGAGACAGTGAGACTGACTTCCTTTGTGAAATGGTTTGAGATCTAGGCATGAAGAGTGTTATTTATACACGTAGTAGTATGAATGATCCACATTTAGTAGCTTCTGCAGGAAAACACTGCCTTTAGATGCACGTGACTCACACTGAGTTCAATAGCTACACTGTGTTCATATCTGAGGATAGAATTTGGCCAAGGCACTTTGTTATTATGGTGACTTTAGGAACTTTCTGAATGTTTGGTTCTTGGTTTATGATTATTAACTGTGGGCCAGATGCTGGGAACTAGTATTGCCAGCCCTAAGTGTTAAAAAATCATGTCAGTCACCCTCCCACCCCCCCACCCCCAAATCATTTTAATTCCAATTTTTTTGACCAAATAAGTTAGAAACATACTTTTTTAAAATGAAAGATAATATTCTTATATAATCATGAGACTCCAGGATCTCAGGCTTTAAGAAAAATATTAGCTGTCTCAAGAATCATGATAAAATCATAAGAGTTAGCAACATATAGTGATGGATTGAGAAGGTTTCCGAAAAGTCTGCCATGATGTCACCAGTATTCAGACATAGAGTCATAGATCATTAGGGCTGGAAGGGACCTCAAGAGATCATCTAAGTCCAGCCTCCTGCTCAAAGCAGGACCAATCTCCAAATGGCCCCCTCAAGGATTGAACTCACAACCTTGAGTTTAGCAGGCTAATGCTCAAACCACTGAGCTATCCCTCCCCCTATACATGAAGGCAACACTGGGAGTTGAACCCAGGATCTCCTATTTAGGAAGCAGGTGCTTTAGCCAGCTAAGCCATGGTACTTCACTTGGACTTCACTTACTTGGCAACACTGATTTCTGCTCTATGCAAAATGGTTGCTGAACTGAAGGATCAAATCCAGTGGATAATGGCCTTCTGTTCCACCTTCCCCTTCCACATGCACATACGGGATTTTGGCCAGTGAATCTGTGCACTGCATGGACACATTAATCAAGTCTGAAGCTCACCCACAATCTTCCCCTCTACATTAAACTATTTAAACTCACTATGAAGATCTCTGAAGCAGGCAAGGGGTGTACAGCCAGTCTGTGCCAGGATCTCCACTGTTGCTCTGCAGCCAAATGAAGGCTTTTTAAGATGCTTTAAGGCCTGCCACAAGGAACAAAAGTAGCCCAGACTTCGGCCTTATACTTTTTTACTTTGAATATAGTTCAGATTAATCCAATATGGGGAATAATACAGCTAGGGGAAAGTTGCATAATGAGTTGTTTTTCTTAGAAGTGACCAATTATTATGATTTCTCCACAAGTGTTTGGTTTTCATGCAACACATTTCATAATCTTCAAGGATCCCAAATGATAGTGAAATACTTCACCTGGTAGATTATTTTTGCATAAAACAAAGAAAAAGCGAGAGAGAAATGCAAGTGCTATGGATTCGTTAGTGATTCTAAACAGCTTTTTGGTGCAAACTTAGTGCAACATCTGGAAAGTTGTCTTTAGCCTTTTCTTGGAAGCAGATAGTGACTTGCAGATTAATCCAAATCTGTTGCTAGAGATCATCATGTGACAAACAGTGCAAGGCTGACACTGGAAAACACTGTTTAAAACATTTTTAAGAGTTTCCTTTTCCTGAAGGTGTTTTTGGTGGGTCTGAAGCAATGACAGCTGCAAGGCATGGGCCTGATCCAAAGTTGGTGTAAATTGGAGGTGCTTTCTTGACATCAATTGAGCTATGCTGATTTACATCAGCTAAGGATTTGGCCCTAAAATTTTGGTGGATCCCCCTTTAATTTTTTTTTTTGTTATTCCACGCTCACTAATTGCTTTCAAAATGTTTAAGTGTCTCTGTCATAAATGTTTGGATGCTGTGTAAAAATGCTACAAGAACAAATGTGAAAAATATATTCGCAATATAAATGTGCATCAGTCTTGATTCATGATTCTCTTCCTATGTAAAACTGGGCCCTTAAATCTATATTTCAGAGTAGTAGTTCTACTTCACAGATGCCTGTTTCTTTCTCCAAAACATGATATATCTGGCTGAGAAGCTGGAAAAATCTTATATGTCTGTGTAACATTCTTATAGCCTAATAGCTCAAGAGTTTTTCTCCCGATCTAGTCACTGGAGAATGTTCTTTGTTTTTGTAGTCACTGTTTCACATAGTAACAGCTTGTTGCATTTTGGTCTGCTTGCCAGAGGGTAGGTTTATTTTTAAATCCCCGAACTCTGAATTTTCTTTATTTTTCCAAGATTGGAAGCAGCTGAAATGCCTGGAGTTATGGGTTGAAGGGCCTGCTTTACAATATGAGAAAGGGAAGTTCCATCTTCTCCCACTTTTGTGTTTTTTCTTTTTTTTTTTCTTTTAATTTTTCCTAACCAGTGTCTCTTAACTGGTAGTTGTCTAAAAATAGAAAACTGCCTAACTAAAAATAGCTTGGCTCTCAGCCTTGCCAAGGAAAATGGAGAGGAATAGGCGTGGAATAGAAGGCTGAGTAATCCAGCTCTATTCATTCAGAGATGCCTTTGAGAATGCAGGGAATGATAAAGTGCCCTCAAAAAACCACAGGCCTGACTTGCTCTCTTCAGACTCCTAGGTGCCAATAAACATTTTAGCCCAGGGATATATTTTTTCTCATAGATCGTAAACACTTTCTGAAAGACAGGACTTTGTTTCACATGAGCTGACTTACCGTCGAAAATAGCTGCCTTTCTTAGGGTCCTTTTTTTTTCCTTTCCACGGTGTTTTTAAATATATTTTCAGATGAGCAGTGAGTGTGGTGTCCTGTTAAGAAATACCATGAAACTTTACAAGTCTAGTAGCCATCAATGAAAAAAAATTGATATATGTCACCAATTGCAGACTTGCTGTGATTGTACCCTCAAAACTTTGCAGATGTCCCTGAGGAGAGAACATTTCTCCTCTGTATACAGTAAAAGTAAATGAGTTAGATAGCCGCTTTATTTAAATAAACAATTAGACTAATTTAGCTATATATCTGTGTATTATTTAGGCCTTTATCTTGTAGTTCTTCATTCATCTAATGCTCACAAATTTTGAGGATTTTTAACTAACTGAAAAATGTATTGAGAGCTTTGGCAAGGGTTTAGAGAAATTCTACTCTATTTTATTCTGTCGAGGTTTTTATAGCATCGCTGGTGGATTAGAGTGCATGAGGCAGCAGTGAACAAATTAGTTATACTGGGAGAGAGGATTTAAGGGAGGGATTGGGGTAGGTAACTTAAAACAGTTGGGAATTTTGTTTTTGTTTTGTTTTTTTGGTTTGTTTTTTTGTTTGTTTTTTAAGGAATCTGAATACCCTGCACAAACACAGTAACAGGGTGTGGAAATGTCAGCACAGTTCACAGGGTTATTTGGGCCTGAGTATTGTTCTGCTCAGTTCCTGTAATGCTGCTGGTGATAAGGCTCTGGAGACAAAGGACGATAATTGATGGAAGGGGACTTAAATCACTGCAAGAAGAATCAAGGTCCTTGTATCTGTGAACATTGACTCTTCTGGTCTCCTTCCTTGTAAAGCATTTTGTCTTCTTGCATGTTGGCCCCCAACTGCTCTTTGTAATGGAGGCAGACCACAAGTGATTCCTTTGTGCAGTATACAGGGTATAATTGTGTCTGTGTGGTGTATTAGTAATTACCAAGGCTGAATTCCCATATTGTATCTTTACTGCAAGCATGGAAAAATAGGACACACGACGCAGCACAGCCATTTTCAACCTAGATAGTGAGCTACTTATAGCTACATTCCAGAGACAAAGGTTTTTGTGAGCAAACCCATTTTTCATTTTCATCAAGACATCCCTGCTTTGTAAAATGTAGTTATTTACCTGAACTCTTATCCAGAACTATTAATCAGAAGCCTAGAAATACCATACCTTTTGCTAAGTCACAACCGTTCTTAATTCAAACTGCTAAACATCCCCCTTCCTCCCAAGACTTTTTGTTGTATTTAGGTCCTGCGCGATGCTTTGTGCTCTCAGTCAGTGTGGAGGTGAGTATTTGACACTGAGCTCCTTGCATAAGCAGCCTCTTCAGATACTTACACATAAGAGTAAAGTTAATGAGTGTGTAAGTCTTTGCAGACACAGGCCCTTCGCCACTACCATATAGTTTTATTAGGTAACCTAACAGATTATTAATTGCTAAATAGTTCTGATGTGTGAAATTCACCACTCAGAATTAATTAAGGGCCTCATTCAGTGCCCACTGAAGTCAACAGGGGTCTTTCTATTCAGAAGATTGCGGCTCAAGTTTACATGCAGCCATGTCCATTTTAAGGAGCCATTTCTGCCACCATCGCACACAGTGAGTAGCACTCTTAGGCCTCAGTCCTGCTAATACTTACAAATTGTGCTTAGCTTTAGGTAGGTGAATAACCCTATTGGAGTCAGTGGGACGACTCACATACATAAAATTAAGTGTCTAAGTGTTTGTTTACAGAAGTAAGGCCTTACTGCTCAAGTGTGTGTCATAGTGACAGGACGGGCTCTAAACAGTTTAGAACATGGCTCGCCCTTACATGTCTGCACAGGAAAGTAAGGATTTCCGCCTCCCTTGCATGGCCATGTTGAGTTGACCACAGTTGCAGTCCCAACTCCTCAGGCAGATGGGTGCTGCGTACAAGATTCTTTCCCTGGCAACAATGGGGCAGAGAGTGTGTGTAAATAGGGCTAGAGAGTAAGTGGAGCCGTGGCTTTGCTGTCTACTTATCCTCCACATGGGAGCTACCCCTTCAGGACACATCTACACCGCAATAAAAGACCCGCGGCACAGCAGTGGCTGGCCTTAGACATCTGACTCAGGCTTGTGGGGCTTGGGCACTGGGGCTGAAATCGCAGTGTAGATGTTTGGGTTTGGGCTCTGGAACCCTGTGAAGGGGTTGGATTTCAGAGCCCAAGCCCTAATGTCTACACTGCAGTTTTTAGCTCTGTAGCCCTAGTCCGGCCACTGGCCTGAATCAGTTGATCTGGGCTCTGAGCTGGGTGCTGCAGGGCAATGTACAAGTTTTTATTAGCAGCAAAGAATCCTGTGGCACCTTATAGACGAACAGATGTTTTGGAGCATGAGCTTTCATGGGTGAATACCCACTTCGTCAGATGCAAAGATCTTCGTCTATAAGGTGCCACAGGATTCTTTGCTTCTTTTACAGATCCAGATTAACACGGCTACCCCTCTGATACTTGACAAGTTTTTATTGCAGTGTAGACATACCCTTAAATGCTCAGTCTGGAGCACCATGCCTCCCATGCTCTCCTGCACCAATGCACCTTTCCTTGCTCTGGACTGCATGCAGATAACAGTCTCCCCCGAGGCTCCTTCCCACAGTTTTTATGATTGTGGCAAAAGTTCTGCTAAACTTCAAAGTATGCTGACATTTCTTCTTTGTTACAGTAAATAGATTTCAATTAATTATTTATTTCTGTGCTATAAAATGTGCATCCATCCTGTATGTATTATGTAGCTGATATTGATTGGACTCCATTTGCCTCACATTCAGAGAGGCCCCCAGATGCTTGTGATACGGCGTACATAAAACAAAAATGAAACTAATGTAAGTTTATCAAATTTACAGCCATGTAAAACCTCAAACATGTTTGCTTTGTTATGCCACATTTGTAATAATCATAAGCTCAGTGACCAATTGTGAATTAATGTTTGTGGTAAACAATTAACTATAACTGATGTTTATGTATAAAATATTCATTTTTCTTTGAATAAAAACCACCTTTTGTTAAAGGGGGGGGCACAGTTGAACCAACATTTGCTAGATGTTCTATTTTAGAAACCCGCTCTGATGGGGTCATTTTGTTTTCCATCATTAGTTTCCATATGATTGTTTTTATACATAGTCAGCAATTTATGAAGAAGTAAATATTCTAGTAAAAGAGGTTGTGCCAACTTTATCTAAATGGTTTGTTAATGTCTTTGCACTATAGGGACTGGCGATAAGGGGAAAAATCTTTAAAGTATTGGATATGCTTGCATTAAAAAAAATCTCAAACCTATTTATTTATATCATCCTGTGTGATCTATAGACAACTATAATTACGTTTTATAGTGCACTGTTATAAAAATGTGCATGCACTTTACTTTGGGTTGTTAAAGTATACGTTTATATCTTTGATCCAACATTATAGCACACAGACTGTTCAAAGGAAGCAAATTATAGAAGAGTCAATACGAGTATTTTAAACAACACACAGCTGCTATAGATTGACTCAAAAGAGATCAAAATCTTGACAGACAAGCAATTACTAATGGAGTGTGCTGAGTTTAAAATATGTTTTGTTTGCTTCAATAGGATTATGGATATAACGTGATAAAACGTAAAAACGCTCAATTTATACTTTATCTGTTGTAATCTAAGGTTTGATTATTACATAGTTCTTGCATGTTCAAACATGTAATAAAATGGGATTTTTACGATTTTGTCTCCAATGGCTATAATAAATATATGCCTTAGGATTTGAATTATATTTTTGCGGCATATATGAAAAGAGATTTGCTCTCTAAATTTCCACTTATCCCACATCTATTAATATTAACTTTTGAATAATAATTCTCTCAATTACATAGTCAGACTTAGTGCTTTTCATTGATAGAATTGCAAGCATTTTACGAAGGTAGGTAAACATTATATTGTAGATGAAGCAAGCGAGGTGATTTAACCAAAGGCAAGTGCAGAACCCAGGTTTTATAAACCTAAAAGCCAAGGCTTAATCCCCTGGATCACACTGCTCCGTTTTAGAGGCCAGTACTTCTTTCCTGGCATAAGTCTCTTCCCTTCAGCAAGGGACTTGGGTGGAGGAGGGGACATACAGCTCTTTATAGCTGTTAGTTGTTAGCTTAAACTCTTGGGTGTATGTCAGACAGACTACATGCCAATTTAGGAAAGACAGTCCTTGTTTTTTCAGCAAAGCATTGATTCTTTTCCCATGCTCTCCTTCTAAAAATCTCTCCTGTTCCAGTGTAGTTCAAAAGAGTTAAAAGGTGTGTTCCTATTTTTCTCTCTCCAGATGTCTCCATTAATAGCTTTCAAATGTTGGCAGGTATAGGGGGTTCCACCTAATTGGCTTCATTAGCAGAACCCTTGAACTGTCAGGCCCCCTGCAGATAACAAGATTTGACAGATTTGATTTGAAGTGCATCAGTGGTAAGGAGTTTGCTTTCTGGAAGTAAATCAGGCTGACAGCAGTACCTGTAAAGGATTCGCTACTGGGGCTATGCTAACTTTTTGCACTGTAACTCAAATGGGGGTAAGATGCACCTGGCTTTGGACTTTAATGAAACATTACCAACCTCTCTGCCCCTCCCACAGAATTCATTTCCATCCAACAAGTCTAGGATCTGCCCCTCCCCCTCTGTTTACAGTCTTCATTTCTCCTCCTGCTGCAGTGGAAATGAGGCAAGTTCTAGTGAAAAGTTCCACTGGGAAATGGGCTGCCTGACTTTCAGTGTGGGGAGGGGCAGTGTTAAATAGTTCTCTGCCCTGCTGCCTGTGAACAGATCCTAGGTCTGCCGCTGCTGCTGCCCTTCCCAAGTAGGAGTAATAGCATGAAGTTGACCAGGTTCTTGACAGTTTATTTGCTGCCTACAGGCTTCTGCATAACCATAGTGAACACAACCAATGTCTTGTTAATTTTAGTCAGTTTCTGCTTAACAAAGTCATGAGCATCAGCAGCACTGGAGCTGTCTTGCTGCAGATTTAGTAAGTCACTATTGCATTGGCCTATGCCCAGCTTGTGTTGAGAATCTGTCCACGTGAGATACTTATATGGCCCACATTGCCATAGTATCGTCCAATCTCACAGTCTTTTACATGTATTCATCCTCACAACAGACCTGTGTAGTAGGGAAGTGCTATTATCTACATTTTTAAGAGATGGGGACTGGTGGGAGGGGAGACCCAGAGGTAGAGGCTGGGTTCACTAAAAATATAGGCATGGTAATGCTGAGCGTTGCCACGCCTAACTTTTAGACACATAGAACATCACTTGGATTCACAAAGCCTGTGTCGGGCATCTAGGCTCCTTATAAAATGAGTGGGGAGAGATAGGCACTTTAGAATGGGATTCACAAAAGCCAGCACCTAGGCAGCTCTTTGCCTAAAACAGCCAATGGGAGATGCCAAGGCATGGGATTGCTCAACACCTAAATCCAGCCTCTGGATTCTAAGCTGCAAACCCTCTTGGAGTTAGGCACCTATTGTGTTTTTTCAAGAAGCTGGAGGGGAGAGGTCGTAACTCCCTCCTAACTTTTATCCCAGTGATTCAGGTATTTACCCGGGATGTGGAAGACTCTTTGTTCAAGTCCCTTCTCCAAGGGAGAAGAGGAAAGTGATTGAACAGGGCTCTGCCCCCTCTTACATGAAAACCCTAACCACTGGGCTATGGAATATTCTGAGATGGGTCTCCCTCAGTTGCTTCTGTTGAGGTTTTGTACTGTGGGTTAAATAAGAGTCGCCGGGCCAGAGAGAGAGAGCAAAAATAAGCAAAAGAATGACCCTGTGGACTGGTGAGTAGGACATCCACCTGGGAGACCCAGGATTCAGTCCCACCTATACAATGACTTTTTTAATTATTTAGCCAGAGTGGAACAGGTTCAACAAGAGAAACTGAGGGTCTAGCCTGCCCTCAGTCAGAATGTTCCATAGCCCAGGGGGTGTTGTACTTACCTGAGAGATGGTAGAACCTGTTTAAATCCTTTATTGCCAACAGGCAGAGGAGGGACTTGAACTAGGATCTCTCACATCCTGTCTGAGTGCCCAAAACACTGGGGTGAAAGTTATGAAAGGAGGGAGTTTTGTTCAAGTACCAGCTCAGACACCACAGGAGAGACAGGTGGAGGAATGCCTATCTTCCACCAGTTCATGCGTCACACTGGGGCTGAGAGAAGCAGTAGTGTGTACACAGAGGCAGAAACATTGGCAACAAGGGAACATTTACTGCAAAAACTTAGTACCAAGAGAACTTAGGCACAGACAGGATTCAGCAGCAGTTAATGGGGATTTTGTGAACCCCAATGGGGCCTGATTCTGGGATTGAGGCGCCTAAGTCCTTTTGTGAATCTAGCTCTAAATGACTCGGCCAAGTTCACAAACAAAATCCATAGCAGCTAGAACCCAGGGTTTCTGAGAGCTAGATTAGCCCCCAACCACTGGACCACCTATCCTTATAGCTTAGAAGCTTATCTTTTTATGCATAAGAGCTAGTAACAAACAGATTCTGCAGCAGTAGATGGTTCTTGTATACGAAAGCTTCTCGCCAAGAGGATTTTTCAAAATCTAGCCATGGGTTCTTTCTTTTTGCTCACACATCCCCTTGGAGAGTGGTTATGACCTAGGTGAGAGCAGAGTGGCAGTAGCAATATGTCTTCTGAAGGAATCATGCTGCAGGAGTGGAGTAGTGGGAAGAGGACTGCATTTCTAGGATAACCATATAGCCGGAGAGCTGTACCCCATCTCCCTAGAGAGGCCAACAACCCTTACTCCCTCCCCACTTAATGAACGTTTAGTTAAGAATCTTTCAAGTTTCAAATGGCAGTTTCCAGGTGTATTGCATGTCTCCTGTGGGATTTTCCATGAGAGTATATGATCTGGCTCATTGGTTGTAACAGAAGCAGTGCTAGTGAGCAGATGAATGCATGTCATGGTCTAGAGACTTTAATAGCTGTTTAAAGATAAGTTCTATTATGTACTAGAAACATTTGTATGAAGTGTATTTAATGTACATTACTAAATTAACTGAAAAATCTTAATAGATAATAGGTCTTAAAACAGCTATGGAAGTCTCTGTCTTTTCTCAGCCATCTGCTAAATGCGTCCATAGTAAAAAACTGTGGACCAGATTCTCCCCGCAGGTATGTAATGCACACATTGAAATGAATGGGATATACTTGTGTATATCCTGAGGTCAGAACTTGACTCTATCAGCAAACTGGCAAGTTGGTGGCTTAGTATTTCTTTGGTAACTAAAGCGTGGATTCTGCAAAGAGACCTCCCATATGAATTCTTTTTAAGGGATTAAATCTTTCATTTGTAACAAATCATGGTTTTAAAAAAATACTGATTTGTACATTTTACAGCTGGATGAAACAATTATACAATTATAAAAATAAATGGCAGTTTTCCTTTGCATTTGAAAGACACAGCTATTCAGAGGTGTTTGCTGCTTGTCATATCGATAACATCGTTATTTTAATTCTCTGTAATTTGATCCTCTGTAACATAAATTTGCAAATTCTTCAAAAGAGAAGTCTGTACTAACATTGATACATTCATTATTTTCATGAAGACCTCAAGGAAAACCTAGGTGCTGCAGGAAGTGGTGTTGGTGTCTCAGTGGGTGGCATTTTCACCGCTGAGTCAGTACTGCACCAGTTCCCCAGCACACTGCTACTGGATGTACTGTCTTTCAGATGAAATGCATAACCAAAATGTTGTAGTCATCAAAAATTCCATGGCACTTTTGTTTGCCCCACAGTCTAAGGAAAATTTAATCTCCAGTGATTATAGTCTATCCTACAACTTCAATTATACATCAATTCTTGTCCTGCAAATAGTCAGCTGGTGCTTTCTTACACAGGATTACTTTGATATTTCCACCCCAGAGGTGGTTGCATTTTAATGGATGGGAATGCAATCTCTATACATACAATTCCTGCAAGCATTGTAGAATCCTTTGAAATGATAGGTAATATATACATGCAAAATGCAATTCATAGCATCTATAATTCTTGATGCAAATAAGCTCTCATTGACAAATGTTCTTTTATGAAATATGTGGTTTGGTTTTTCCCAGTATCTTTCATATGGAATTGTGTATTAAAGGTTTCAGTTTAGGTCATGAAAAACCAGCAGCTGTCTTTGAATGAAATAGTTAACTTTTCTATGGTCATTTATATTTAGGCCTACAAATTTAAGGTATTATACATGTGAAGAGTTAGTAATACAGATGTAATAGACTTTCTGTTATACTTATGTAAATTTGGAGTAACTTCACTAATCTCAATACAGTTGCTCCAGATATACCCCTGTGTAAATGAGATCAGAATCCAGCCTCATGTTTCTCTCTTCTGCTAATTTACACAGGTGAAAATGTTGCGAGTGCTGCTCCAGCTTGAGGTTGGAGAAGGATTATAGACAGAGAGACAGAAGGAGAGGGCGAGGGAGAGTAACAATCAGTGTTTATTTTGTAATGGCCTCATATTCCGTAATAAAGCTGAGCTGATTCTGCTGAACAACTGTAATTTTTGCTTTCCATTCTTGCTGTCATTGCAGTAAAACCTAACAAAAATCTCAATAGCCTCTTCTATTTCAAATAGGGCTAACCATGAAGAATTCTCCATACAGCACTCTGCTCCCCATTATAACCACATAACTAGATTAAGTTTACACAAAATCAGGCATTTTCAGTGAATTTTTACTTTGAGACCTTTGACAGGTGCTGTATAACCATGAGTATTATTTAGAATAAGGTATTATTTAGAAGGCTGAGATGAACTGAGTGCAGGAAGAAGGGCAGTGAGAGTGCAAAGATAACTTAAAGCCATCTTCTTGCCTCCCAGTATTCTGAACCTGGCCAGGGGTTTCCCTGGTGTAAAGGGCTATGAGCAATCAAGAATAGCCAGAGAGCATAGCTATTCTCCTGGCACACCCACTATGTCTGGGGCTCTGTGGGAGGCCACAGAGAGCCGTTTGCAAGCTCTGTGCCAACTGGGGAGCCAGCTTGTGTTGGGGCTATTCCCCAGGAAAATGGAGAGCTGATGCCTTTTAAGCCCACCTTAGGGCAGTAGAGAATTGGAGACTAAGTATTTATCACTACTTTGTTGCATTAATTTTTGTCACTGAACTGAAGCACATGAAACATAGATCTATGGGCCAAATTCTGGCTGGACATTGTATGTAGGGACATGCCAAAAAAAAGTGAGGGGGGAGAGGTGGGCCAGACTTGGAATGTGGATGTAGAGGTTTTCCTCCCTTATTCTGTTTTCCCCCAAAACTTGCAGAGATGCTCCTCTACAAACCCTGTCACAGTAGCTGTGAAGAGCTTTCTAAAGTGAAGGTCTCCCGGTGGACATATTGTTTGCAGTGGTCACTATTCAGTCCTTAACACACAAATGCCCCCTGATTAATCCGTCTCTGCCCACTATTCTTGGCACTATATTTTCATAATGGAGCTGACTTTGAAAGTGCACTTCATTTTTAGGCAGTGTTTTTAAAATTGTTACTAACATCTAAAAATTAATTTTGTTTGTCCAAAATTATATTGTCAAAGAATACAAATATAAAAAAAAATTGAAATATCATTTACATTGGCTGTTGTCAGATTGGTAGCAGTTCAATGAAATGCTGTGATCCCAGTTAAAACAATAGCATAATGATAGCAATAAATCTTTACAGCATAGATTTAATTGCTGCATAGCCTGAATATATACATTTCTTATTTAAAGAATATCCATGTTGTATGAAAATATACATTGTAGTTTTTATTGCCCCAATATAGCATACTTTGGAAATAGTAAGTTTGGATCTAATGCTGTATTAGAGTAACTGTTTGTTTGTTTTGAGAGTGGAGACTTAAAAAAAAGTCTTGTCCGATGTGGATCTAGATTTGGACAAAAAATTAAACTGTATTGAGAGCTGATATACTAGGGGAGCATATACACAAAGCGTAACTGTTATATTTTTATACCCTTTACCCAGATAAGAGCTGAAAATCGTGACAATATTACGAGTACAAAAAGCAGACCACTGAAATACACAGAGATTAGCAGCCCCAATCAGCAGAGACACGACAGAAAAAGCCATCTATGGCCATGTTGCAGCACAGGCAGTTACGATTGGCTGTTGTCATTTGGCCTTTGCCAAATTAGACAACAGGTGCAGAATCGCTGACAGGTGTGGATATCTAGGATGAGTAAAATTGCTGATGGCCAGTGATGTATCCTCGTGTCAGATTGTAAACTGCTGAGCTCTGACAGAAAGAGAAGCCAACTCGCATGTCTTCAGATCACTTGATGTGCTCTCAGTCTCCCTCCCTCCCTCTCACATTCTCTCTCTACAGTTTCAGTGGCCCCAGATGAATTCCTGGGTGACTAAACTCAGACCCTAGCAGAACCCAAGGTTGTTGTGATCTGTGTGTTCTGTCAAAGCCTGGGAAATGTGATCTTGTCAATTGAGAGTTAGTGTAAGAATTCTGAGCCAATTGCCTGGTAAAATTTTTTTACAACCTTTTATTGTATGGCAAGAGCTCAGCTTGAAAGCTCAAATTAAGCTTGAAGGATAAGGAAATATGTTCCTTAAGATCAGAGGAATAATTCAGATTTAAAATTTATATAAAAATAATTTACAAATACAATAATTGAGAAGAGAAACATTTTGGATTCACTATGAAATAAATATGAACTTTGTTTATCTATGCATAGTGTACATGGACATGATTTAGCAGAAATAATATAAAAGTTTATGACAATCTCCTCATGTGGTCTGTTTTTGTTTGCTTGTTGGATAATCCAGAAAAATACATGGTTGAGTTTTGTTAAGATGAGATCCGTGAATCTGATATATCCGTTTTCTACTTTTTTTCATGAGCCCAAAATTGCTCTGCTTAATTTAAGCCAATACCAAATTTAAAAAGTGTTTTACGAGTGGATGAAATCGAACAATGAGGAGTGGATTGTGTCTGATCCCTGCTCTAGTGTACAGGGCACAAGGAGCCTTCCCTAACATGCACCCCCCATAGAAAAGCCACACACAATAGCAGTCCCTGCATGCACGATGGAGAGCAAAGACTGCTCCCTCTGAGGGCTGTGAGAGGCACAAATTGCCCATAAGAGAGCAAGGAGGAGGCAGCCTTCTATGACAGGCAGACACACCTTTCTGACTCAAAGTGGGGCAGACACACTGGAAGCAATGGTGGAGCTAATAGGGGCAGCAGAGTGGACAACTTCTCCCCCCCTCCAGCAGCCTTCAGATGTATGTGTGGCATCGGCGCTAGCATATTATGCAATTGGCAAGAGGAGATGTATGATATGAATTTTCACACAGGGTTGGAGAGCAAGTCAATTCCTTAAGCAATCAATCCATGCTCCATGTCGCAATACCACTCACTCAACTTTAATACAGTTTCCCTGATTCATAACAGAAAGATGGCCAAGCCAGATCTGATTGGCTTTTCATCTCCATGTACCAGGTCACAATGCCCAGAGAGGGAAGCCAGGACCAGGCCTGCAGGACAGGAACCGCCACTGCTGGGGAAATGCGGAGCAGGCTTGTTCTTCAGTCCACCACCCTCAGTTACAAAATGTAGCTCTACCAACAACTGGAATGCACAAGCTGCACCATTCTAAGGGTATAAATTCCCTTAGAATGGACCATGGACCTGGACATCTCCTAGAATGCAGGCCCTTCCAGAGTTCCCCTGGGGCTTTGTGACTCTTCATCACCAACAATATGGGTCAGTGCCTAAATGACATAGCCTGGCCCCAGGAAAACAAAATAATTCTGCCTTGCCTGTGATGTGTCAAAACACCATGCTTCATTTTGGTTGGATAGCCCTTGTTTATTTGACTGGCACATTACTAGAACCTGAATAGAATAGAACAGAGTCCACAAGAAATTACAAATATGTAGAAACACCCTGCCCCGAGGAGCCAATAATCCGATGTGCATGTAGACCTGACAGCTGCTGGTAGTTCAAAAGACAAGAGGAACAGATACTATTGGCAAGGTTCACCATATTATTTAGTTCCACAAAAAGTGTGATTAGAATAGGTATGCGGAGGAGGAGAGGATAATCACTTGGCACACAAAAGTGGGAGGCAGTTCCAAGCGTAGGTGGTTGGCGTATTGCTATGAAAAGAATGCTCATATGCATTAGTTTAAAAGAAGGGGACAGAGGATGTACGTAAAGACTAGACAATGGTTCGTCTTTGGCACGTAGGTGAAAATAACATAGTAAGAGTTTAATGTGTGGTTATTGAAATACAGCTATATTTGCATAGCTCTATAACTTGTTTCAAAGAGACCTTAAACCACACAAGCATTTTATAATTTATACCACAAAGGTGAGAAATTTTCCAGTTTGGGTGTTTGTATAAAGTTGTTTGTCTGGAGCAGATTAGGCGACAGTAAGAGTAATAGTGTGCTATTTGATTCTCCGAAACATACAATTAAAATACATTAGTGCCAGGATACTAGTTTCTATTCACTATTAAAAGAAAAAAAAAACCCAAATCCTACATAAATGAAACATAAAATTTGACATTTAGTCGCACAGAAGTTGGGGAATTCAGATGGACAGTTCCCTTAACCCTTTCTCTTTGTGCTTATCATTTCACTAATGTCTTTCATTACATAATTGCACCACAAATCGTATGGTATCAAAAATTTCATCATAATGTATATGAGAAAGGGGACTGAGTGAAGGTTGACTTCACTTTACATTTCCTGACAATGCTTCTGTTGCAATAGATGTTCAGATGAATCTAGCACATGGTTTAAATATGTGTGTCCTGTTCTTTCCAGAGCGTCCATGAGTGTAATTGGCCTTTTTGAAGTGGCTGTTTCAATAGGGCAGTTCAAAATATGAAAGCATTACAACTTATTACTTTCTACCTCTCCAGGTGGACTACATAGCCATCAGGAGCAGCAGAGGGTTCAAACCACTTGTCGCTGATAGCTTGAAGGTTTCCCATGGCCACATACAGGAAAGGGAGGGAAAATGAAGAGCACTCAGGTTGTTGTTTTTTTTCTGACAGCTCAATATAATTTACCAGAATTACAACTGGATGGGTAGTCCTGGTTAGTAATGGGAGTATCAGATAAGGAACACTGTGGGGGGCTCCTTTCAGAATGTATCACAGGAGTGGGAATTAGTGGGTTCTACATTTGGCCATTCTGGAGTCTTGCTTGTATGAGGGTTTAAATCCTTACACAGGAAGAGTCCATCATGGGAGCACTGTACTCAATATCACACAAAGGAAAGTGGCTGCTGGTCCAGTAGTAGATTAGTAGGTCATTGGGACCAGAGCAAAGAAATCAGCTGAATCTATATAGAAAAGCTGAATTGTTAGTTGCATAAAGTCAGGCCCTGTTACTTTTCATCCCTATCTTTCATGTAAAGTGTTTTCTCTGCAATTTGCATAGTTGACATAACAAGTGGAGCTTGGCTCTCTCCAGAACGAATGTATCTGCAGCATGTCAGGCCACAGAAGGCGGTGGATACTGGCTCCCCAGCACACTGTATTGAGAAGAAAAGTCCGTCCACTGCAGAAGGGTAAAAGAAAACAAAAAGCAATGCAAAAGAGAATTATGGAGCTGGCTGAAGGAGGGGAGCTCATGTACTTAAATCCACAACTCACTGTTCTGGCCTTCTTCTCTTCCCCTTCCAGCTAAATTAATGCTACTGCAGAATTATGAGAATCTTCCCTACTAGCATGTTGCTTTGTAAACTTTTAGGTTGTAGTGACTATGTGCTGCCCTAGTAGAGTAAGAACTGGCTGATAGTACAGTATTTTTTGAAACAGCTGTAAACTTGTAATGTAATGAAGGTAAAACTGTTTGTGCCACATTCACAGCATGGTAGTTAGCACAATGTCAGCACTTCCCTTTTCAGAAGTTTATAGTGCAGGGTTTAGACGAAATTGTTGTCATATGAGATTTCAGCCAAGGAAATTTTCCTTTAACAGTTTTGTTGTTAAAATGCCATGGTTGTTTTTCTGGATTATTGGAATGCAAACTAAAAGAGATGTTAATTGCTTGGGAAAAGTGGTGCTTCCATAGCACAAAATGACTTGTTTTCTTTTTTTAAATAATTTATAATTTTGTTTGGGATTCTCCGTAATATAATCCAATCTACGATTGTTTAATTTCATCCTATAAAAATTCCCTAAATGGAACTTGTGCAAACTAGCTAATCACCAGGATGATGTCAGAGGACTGGCCAATTTCCAGGGTTTGGGGAAGGATACTAGGGTTTAAAAAGAAAGCCTTTCAGTGGCCAGGTACCTTCCCTATATCTCATGTCATGCCTCTGGCCTGCTGTGAGTCCCAAATGGCCCCAATTATCCCATGTTGAGAACCATCCTCCCATTTTTAGTCTGTCCTTTTGGTATGTCTTTTCTCCCCCAGCTGCTGGGTTCAGCCCCCATACTCATGTCAAACAATAGCAGAGAGCAGGTGACAGAGTGGAGACTAGGGAAGAGAAGTTTACATGGAATCTAGAGCAGCTCTGCACTAGGAGGCTTGTTGGGAGATGCAGGAATTGGAATAAGATAAGTGGGTACCTGTCCAGAGATCATGAGAGGTGGGGGCTGGAAGGCGTACAGAGATGGTATATTTTTGGAGATGAGAAGAGAAAGAATGAATCAGAGCAGGAAAGAGAGTATTTCTTGTGTTGGGGAGCTTGAGACAATGGGAGAGCTGCTCAGGACCATTATTTTGTCTGGAGTACCACAGTGCAGAATGCTGAAGATGAGATTACTCACTCCTGATATATGTGTCTGTAGCTGCCTGCAGCTGTTGCCTCACACACTGCAAGCCATCAGAAGCAGCTTTCTTGTGGCTATGGACCTCTGGTGGCCCTGTCAGCCAGAGCTCCAGCCTAGCTGGCTAGGTTGCAGTCCTGTCTAGTTCTTTCACATCACAGGGCAGGATTTAGCCCTTAATTTATAAAAGACTAAAGTTTAATTTGTGGGGACTAGAGGCAAGAAGAGTTTGATGATCTTTGTCCAACCCATTATACAAAAACTTGTGCTTCAAGTGAGCGTTAGTGAAAATTTGTGGCCACCACTTTTCAGTCAGTTGTGATGGCTACTGTAACCCTCATGCACTGTGCCGCCTTTCAAATGTTAATGTTTTTTCTAAATGTTTTTTATTTTATATTATGAAAAAATTGAAATTATGATATTAGGCTGGAATCCACTCCCTTGACAAAGACTGGTGCAAGGCCCTTTATGCCAGTGACCCCACTCTTCCCTTACCCACTGTATTTTTACATTTGGAGATGGCGATGGAAAGGAAGCAGAATATTTCTGCTCACCATAGACATGAGCACCATGCCAGCTTTGAGTAAGCCAGCATGCAGAGGGCATTGGGGCTGAGTTGGGGAGGGGACACTAGTCTGAGCGCACATCTGATCACATGAAACCCCACAACAGGGGCACAGAGGGGTAGGGAACATTCTTCTAGCTGGGGAAGGCTGGATTATAGTCCCGAAGCCTGCTCGTCTGTTAAGGGTGGAATCTTGTCCCACCCATTGCCACTTGCAAAAAGAGCCTGATCACAAGTCACCTGAAGTCAATGGGAATCTTTTCATGACTTATATGGGCTTTGAATCAGGCCCAAAATCTGTTCACTTAGGCTTTGTGCAATGTCCATAGAGAACTGAATTTCACCCTTGGTGCTAAATATTCTATCCTAAGATCCTTATAGTGGATCTTGTCACCAGTACATTGCACATGTATAGAGAATTCCTGTTTTATATGAATAGCAGAGTCAAGACTCACTGTTCCACTCGGAAAGGAGAATTTCACTCTTAATGTCTCTAGTTATTTATAGTAAACACAGCAAACAACAAACATTTCAGTTTTTAGTCAATCCTTTTCCTTCCCATTGGCATGGCTCAGCTTCTTGTCAATGATAAGTTGGTGGTTTGATGGAGCTGGAAATGGCTGTAGGTCTCTGCTAAAATGCAATACAAGAACTCTGACCTTCTAAGACTGAGATATAATTATTATGAGAACCAAAATATAAAATAATGATCGATTCTAATAGCAGAGGGCAATACAGAAGGTAATAATGCACCAGGTCACTGCCATAGTCAAAAAGACTTCGCGAATTCTGACTGTTCCAGCTGGAGCAGAGATGAAGGCACTCTGAGAAACCAAAGAAAACAGTTGTTCCTGCAATGAGCATCCTCTCCTATCACATGGGTCAAGCTCAGAGCCAATTAGCGACATGAGAATACCAGGTGCCTCTCCCTCTCCCCCAAGGGACAGGTTTAAATTCAAAATGCACCACAAGTTGGTGCCTGATAATGTTTGTGGGTACCCAAATGAAAGATTTTTGCAAACCTTTTGCTCTAGGGACTGTTGAAGCAAAATCTGAGCAAACCTATGAAGGCTGGTTTTGTGTATTCTTGCTTTTGCAGTTCATATGGATCTGGTTCTGATATATTTTCAATTTAATCTGGCAAGAGACTCTTCCCTGATGATCCATGCAGGTCAACCAATTAACAAAAAATATCTGAGGCAAGGCATTCGTGCTAAATTGTTAGTTGCTGACTTGGTTGTGTAATGTTTGATGTTTTTTGTCTCCATTACTTAGCTCATTGATGATGTTCAGAGTTATGAAGGTTGCCTGGAGCGGCTGAACCTTAAACTCATATGTTTTGACTTTTCAGTCAGCATCTGTTTTAACAGCGTATTTCCCTGTATATTAAATTTCAAACTTCATATCAGTGACACTGTAATTAGAGTCAACAAAAAGCAAACATGATGCCTAGAAGCTCTCAATCAGAGCAGCATAAGCAATGTCCTCCTCCCCTTTGTCCTATCAAGAGTAAGGAGTGGCAGGGCACCATTAGTGTCATCCTTTATGTCAAATTCAAATCAAGGATTTAATTTAAATGCTCTTCCTTCTTCTGTCAAGATCATAGATTCTTAAATCCATGGGCAATGTTTGCATTTCTTCCTTCTGTTCCTTTTTTTTGAGGGGTAGGGGCAACATTGCAATACTCCAATTTAAATGTACTCTTGTTTCGATGTCTCTAGTCATACATTTGAAATGCATAAATATGTTATGTGTTGAAACTAACTGCACATTGTACATCTTAAATATGATCAGTTACAGTGGGAAGTATGTATTATAGCATAAGACACTTTATCAGATTGCTTATTCCCATAGTTTATAAACTGATTCTGATTTCAGAAGGAAGAAGTCAGAATGGTTGCCCGTTTGCCACTGGCAAGGGGAGCTCTATAGCGTTGACCTGGCTGATCTGTATTCACTTTCTTTGCCTAATGGCAAATGTAGCAGCCTCCAACTACGGGGCAGTTTGCAGCAATGTAACACCCCTGAATCTCTCTTGCTGCGTGTGTCAAGATTTGAACTTTCCAAATTATGTATTTCAGACATTGAGAAAGAAAGGACTTAATGGCTGTGACAGTCCAGACCCTGATGCAGACGATTCAGTAGGTCACAGCCCTGAGTCTGAGGACAAGTACAGGAAACTTAATGAAGATATTGATCTAATGATCAGCAGGCAAAGATTGTGTGTAAGTACTCTGAGCTCCTTTCATTTTTTTTTTACTTTTTGATATTTCTCTGAACCTGGCAGGCATTGAACAAGAAAGAAAACAAAGGCTGTGAAAGCCCCGATCCTGACTCCTCTTACGCTCTCACCCCACGCACTGAAGAAAAATACAAAAAAATTAATGAAGAATTTGATAATATGATCAAGAGCCATAAAATACCTGTAAGTACCAAAGGTTAGATGGCTGTCTGCTGATAACTGCTGCAGTAACATACCTTAACCCTTTCAGTTCTGAATTCTTATTGAGAGCATTTAAACTAGAAACAAGCTTTAATGGCCCTCCCATAAAATCAAATAGAAAAAAATCACAGACATATTTTTTCTCTTGAATTCTCTGCATTTGACACATAGTCAAAACCTCCTATAGGTGAAACCTACGGAAGGAAGTGAAATATACATATATACATTATATTCACTTGATTTACAGAACTGTTTACCACACCACTTGCCCAAATTATATCTAGAAAATAACGATGGAAATCTTTCTTTGTGGATAGGCTAACAAACCCGCAGAATACTTTCTGTGGTGATATAGAAAAAATGATGTAGAACTGAAATTCTTATATATATAGTAGCTAATGTATTTTGTACATGTCACTTCAGTTCTTAAGCCTCAATGCTAAATTCAATTACAGCACTGAAGGGTTACAGCTAATTGCTCGCTGCAGAGAAACAGCCTGCATGAGAGCCTAATGGTAGGATTCAGACATGTTTGTGTGCTGGGGTGATTTTACAGCTTTATCAGAAGATTTGCTTTGACCTCATCAGCATTTCTTTTAATGCTTTAACATGAGCTAAATTTTGTTTTAACCAAGTCAAAATTTCTAACAGTCAGTCATATGCCTTGCCAGATACGTAAGAGAAATAACTCTGCATGTGCTATTTTGTTTGTACACACATACAGAAAAAAAGTAAGTATTATAACTGTTTAATAACATTACACTGGTGATACAAACTGACAAAAGTTCAGAAATTCATGATTAAATCCAATATACCTTGTATAAGAAAGAGAAGCAAGCTGTATAAATAGAATAAAAGCGTATATAACTTAATGTACAGCCACATTTTTAGCCAGTTTCAAGCAAGCGTCTGAATTTGCACATCAGTGTTTGCACATACTGTTGATTGCACCTCCAAAAGTGAGCATGCAGCCATTTTGCATGTGCAAAACCTAAATGTGTACATGCAAATAGGAAGGCTGGATACCAATAGCTTTTTATGTCCCCCAAAGCATAGGCCTCTTTTGCAGTCACAATTTGTTGCACATGCAAAAGCTGATGTCCAAACTGAAGAGACATTTGTCCTTAAGAATTTTCTGATTCTTCTTTCACAACTTAAATATTGTTTCAATTACTTCTTGGATAAAGAGTTTTTCATATGAGTTAAGGAAAACTTGAATGAGCTGTTCTGGTATCTCTGGTAAAATCATGTTTTGGCAAATCTTTAGAAAATAAATATTTATCCAAGAGACCAGAATAGCTTTAAATTGAACAAATATTCATTTCGAACACATTGTTAAAAATGCTTAGCGTGTATGAAACATTTAATTGAATACATATACACTTTATATTTCCTTCCCTCCTTCCCCACCTTCCTATTTCCTCTCCTCTGTCTAATTCTGTTTGTCAGTAAGAGAGCTTTGATACTGCCACCATGATTTTGCTAAAAGACTTGACACAGATCTTTTTGGTAAAGTGATGGCTTCAATTTATTGAGTCAGTTATTAACTCAGATCTCTAGTCCTTTACCTGGTAAAAATCCTGTCCACTGCAGTCCCTTTCCCCTTTCAGATGATGGATACTAGTTGATCAAACCCCCAGGTGATAGAGGCCTTGATCCAGAAACCAAAATCCCTCAAGTAATTCACTCCTCATGTACAGAACTGAGTTTCACATGCTCCTTGAGAGGCAGTGATCTCATGTGCTACTTGGTTTTGTTATTCCAAAGCACTATATCTGTAACTGCTAAACTTTTTGAAATCCTAAAAAATTCACTCGTGGCTGGGTGTCGATCCTGGCAGCTTTTTAACTCTCTGCAAGCGTAGGCAACAGTGACCAAGAGAGATTCTCACTAAAGCAGGTAAAAACACAGGACAAAATTTTCTTACAAAAGTGTCACAAAAATTTTGTCTATTTTTTCATCAAAATTTTGAAGAAAAAATTTACCACCAGCTCTCTTCCTGCATTATAGTCCCAGCTCAGCCATTGACTACTTATTTGGCTAAACTTCTTTCTGCTGCAGTTTCCTAAACTGCATGTTGGATATAATATTACTTACCTACCTCCCGAAAATGTTGTGAGGTTCAGTTTATTAGTTTTTGTGAAATGCCTTTGAGATGGTCTGAGGAAAGATGCTATAGAATCGCAGGTGTTACCATGATTATATATATGGCAGGATTCTGACATGCCCTGATGTGGATGCTCAGGAGGAAGACCCTCAAAGAGTCTCACTCCTCCAGTGCACGCACTACACAAAGATCTGACACAGTTGCAGTCCTACAAGTCCAAGGATGGCTCCCTCTGTGCACACGAGGGACACCTCCTCTCCACAAATGATTCAATTCTCACCCTCCACACTGGTCGGCAGAGCAGCACCAGCATGCAGGAGATACATCCTCTGAAACAAAATAGCAGCAGACAGTCTTCCTTTGTGCAATGGGAAGTGCCATCCCACCCAGTGAAACCAATGTCTAACAGGCCTGATGGAGTTCATAGCTAATCCATAACAGAGATTTGTAAATATGAGGCCAGATCTTCAGCTGATGTAAATCAGCATAGTTCCAGGGAGTTCAATGGAGCTCCAGAAATTTCTATCAGCTGAGGAAGTGGCCCACAAAAGGCAAGCAGGAAGGTGGGAAAAGAAGCAAAACTAGGGGAGAATGGGTGGAAGGGGAGTGAAAACAAGTCAAACTTTTAATCATGGCTTAGAAAAATGTATGGTACAGGTTAGGCCTGCTCCTGGACTTGTAATTAAACAAAAATACTGCAGATGAAAAGAAACTTGGCTTTTCCTCTTAATGAAAAAGGCCAATAATATTTCCACAAAATATTTCGGGGATGAGTATTTATATGATTCTAAAACATCTGATGATAATTATATATTTATTTGTAGTTATTAGAAGAGTGCTGAAAGCATATGGGACAGAAATAGTCCACTAGAAAGCAGCTATGAATCTCTGTCTCTGAATGTGTGTAGTGCTAAGTCCTGGTTGAAACTGGCAAAAAAACATTAGCAAAATTTAGCACAAGAAATTGTGACCATAATTTCTAGCTCAGTGTGTGATTTCACCCATTTGAAATTTCACATCAAATTAACCCACAATTTGATTATGGAAAGAAGGCCGGGCAAAGTAGAGCAATATGCAAAAAGTCACCCACACGTTTGCAATATATCATACGCACAGATGCACATCAGTTCAGGCTGAAATAATGATACCATGCAATGTTCACCCCCTTGTTTCACCTCCAGAAGTGGTGTGAGGATCTGTACCAGGTCCGGCACAACCCAGTCAAGAAAATTTGTGACTGTAAACAGAAGTTTTAGGCAGCCAGAACCACAGAAACAAATTTGAAGCTGGTTGTTATTGGTTCTGCAGTGTAGTATTATACAGCCAGCCTTGATGCCCAGGAGGACCCCACAGTTTACCCAACTCATTATTGATTTTTATGTCCCATATATTTTGACTTCAGAAGGAATAAAACAAAATTCCAGCATTAACATAGCCAAACTGCATATAAAAGCACCAAATAAACAACCTAACCATTTCCAAACCGCATGCAAAATGTGCTGTAAACTAGCCCTACAGTATCCAAATTACATAAAAGCATGCTAAGCCAGCCGCAACATGTACATGCAGTAATGAGGGATATGAATTCTGCAGCGCATCTAAGAATGCCTTTAGAGAATGACAAAAGAGGACCTAATAATTGCTTTGGCAATGCTCATATGTTTCAGTGATAATTAGTCTGTACAGTAATATAGTAGCCATACTAATAGCAGCAGTCAGGATTGGGGACCCATTGTGCAGAACAGAGACAATCCCTGCCTTGAGGTGCTTGCATGGACACAAATGGACAAAGTGCAGGAGATGAGGATACAAGCAAATGAATCTGGTGAAGAATTGGCACAGTGTTGTTGGTCATATTTCTATCTGGGTGTTTCTTTTAATTGGGAGGAGAGATAGGGATTAAGGAGATAAGAAAGGAAAAAAGGGGAAGCGGAATGGACACTGCTCATTAGCTGTATAGCCATGATCAACAGCCTGTGCTTTGTCTGCATCATGGCAAAGGTGAAGCACACAGGATCATCCTGCATACACAGTGGGCAAAATTCTGAATTGGGGGAGGGCACATGCAAACCCATAAGCGTTGCTTGGCCCCTACAGAGCTGGAAAAGTGGGCAGATTGAGCCTGTAGGGGAATTGCCAAACCTCCTAAACATGCTGCCAGGATAGGGGGCTCCTAGTCAACTCATTAGGAGTAGGCTGGAAGTATAGCTAATGGATCCCCCTTGACAGGGATTCAGTGGGCCAAAACATTTTGGAAAGACAGCAGCCATCAATGCGACACATAGGCTGAAATAGCTGTTGAAGAGAGGCTAATCTTGCAGCCTAATGGCTTGCCTCTGCTGTGGAGGATGGATTCCATTTTAGGGAGTTCCCCATGCAAATTGCTGTTATTTTGGCTTTGTGCCAGGAGGGATGAATTTCACCCATTATGTTTCTAAACATATCTACCTACTTATATACTGTTTTGAATTACCTACTATGTATGTGTTTCCAAGGAATCGGTCATAACACACTCGAAAATGCTAATCTGTGTTGTGTGTGTTGAAAACTTCCTTTTGCAGAAAAATTTTACATGTAGGCAAAGTTTTGGTTATTAACATAACAATTCAGGTTAGGGTGCTGCACAGAGAAAGCACCTTGTCCCTAAAAATGATGCAAAGCACTCTAATGTATTTATCCGTTATCGTTTTCAGTATATATTTATTTTATTTCTTTTTTATTTATGGAATACAAGCTATCTAATATAATTCAGGGGCTGGATACAGAATGTAGTACAACATACAGTTTTACTTCTTGTCCACTAAACAAAAGGAGAAGGATATTCCTCAAAATAGTTCTCTCTTCCCCACAGACTTAAGCCACCTCACTGAACAAACTCTTCAGAAAATTGACCATTAGGGACAACAGACTTCAACTCTGTTGTAGCAAAGGGCACGTGAATTCCAGAGTCAAGGGCTCTCCACTGAAAATGCTCTGCCAGCTGGCCTAGACTCTTAATCTGGGGTCAGTTAGCTGGAGTACCCCAGCTGCCCTCAGCTGTCATGGCAGCATGAGGGGAGAGAAAGAGTCTTTTTCAAGCCAGGACCCTAACCACAGACAGTGTTAGAGAACAAAATTAACACCTTGAATTATATCTGGAGTCTGGAGGTACTCGTGTAACATGTCCTTTGCATCCTGCCCTGAACTGAAATCTTGCTGTGCACTATTATTCAGTGGTAAATAAAATGATTCCTGTATATTTAGGGCTGAATTATACTTCCCCTGCGAGGTGAGACAAGGGCAAAGGGAGCGTAAGGCAGCCATAATTTGACTGCTACTCTAGTACACAAAGCAGGGCATTTAGCTCGCACTGCCTGCAGAACTGAATAGCCAGCCCCAGAGGATGGTTTATGGGTGGGACATGGATCAGGCTATGTATCCCCTGTCCAGCACAACTGGATTGTTGCAGTATGGACATCTTTCATCACAGTGCCTCTAGGTCCCAGGTCTGTCCTACCAGCCCCAAGCATTCCCAGAACTTGAGTCAGACCCCCTCAAAATTCATGAGATTTAAAAAAAAACAACACGTTTGAGGTTCCGTTTAATTGCTTCTGGTTTTTGAACCTTTAAGGTGCACTCAGGTCACATTTTCAAGTTTTTCTCTGCAACCAAGAGGACTGAAAACTCGTTATTTTTTTAAGAAACAGAAGCTGGAATTCTCACATATTCACAGAATTCCAGAACCTTAGGGTTCAAGAAAACAAACAAGACCCCGGAGAAAATCGTGAGAATTGGCAGCACTAGATTGTGCCTTTTAAATGTCTAATAAATCCTCTTGGCACAGCCACTCAGGCACTGCACCTTGTCTCCTTCTTCCATGCTGTTTAGAGTCATAAGAGGCATAATTTGGCCGAAGTTGCTTCATTTAAAGGGATCCTTCAGGATGAAAATAACTATGTGTATGTATGTATATATGTGTGTGTATATATATATATGTTACTTTTAAATGAAGATAAAAGCATAATGAAAAGGCGCTACAAAAAAAGAACTGTCAGTTAAAGTTAAAGATCCTGGATATGTATATTTTACACTATGCTTTGATATGTCCTTGGGGAACACTTTGTTTCTTTAAAGCCCATTCCAGACTAAGGAAAAACTTTTTAAAAAGTAATTCAGTTGTTTGTGCCTTTAACATGATTCTGGTTGCTAAAGCAACGCATGCGGAAACTAAAGCTTTCTCCCTTGCATTGCATCCCTTCTCATTTTTCTCCATGCAATGAAGTCATCATAATCATGTACCTTTGATCTTACAGTCATCTGTGACACCAATTTAAGATATCACAAATGAACAATTATGACTTCACTGAATGGAACAGAAGGAAAATGAAGCCTAATGAAGAGGGGTTTTGTTTTAAACAAAGTGAAAAAAAAAAACCCTTCCAATACTCACAAAGAAGATGTACAAGCTGCAGGAAAGGAATATTGAATCATGATTTGTAAAGCCATTTGTAAAAGCCTTTCTTAGTGCCTTAAATTCTTCTCTTGATTGTTAAGGTGTTTTTTTTTTAATGTTTTAACCACCAGTTACAAAATATTTGAACTAAATATAGAGTAACTGTACTTGAAGACTGTTGTGCTTCTGTACTATTCTTGTCTTTGTTTCCCTTTTTCGCTTGTACAGGCTGTTCCACCACCCAACTTTGAGATGCCAGTTTCTATCCCAGTGTCCAACCACAACAGTTTGGTATACAGTAACCCAGTCAGCTCGCTGGGTAACCCCAACCTTTTGCCACTGGCCCACCCTTCTTTGCAGAGAAATAGCATGTCTCCTGGTGTGACACATCGGCCTCCAAGTGCAGGAAACACAGGTAGGCTCTGTTAAATCCCATTTCTTTCAATGTTCTTTATTATCAGAATACCAGCGCATCTTCTGTCACTTTAAACTATACTCAGAAAAGCAGGATTTTCTTTTACCAGTCATAACAGGTTGCCCAAAATTGCTGTGTTAAAAAATCAAAGAAAAAGCCTGAGAGGTTTCTAACCCAGATATATAAAATAAAATAAAGCCCTGAAAATAATGTCCTGGAAATATCTGAGTATTATTTAAGAATGAAGGAAATCAATAAAGGATGAAAGGCAGACAATTTGCTCTTACATAAAAAGGGAGCTGAACTATTTGTGTCATGCAGAAAGCCACTGCACTGTTTTTCATAAGCTTGAAAAATTAAGTCTGATCAGGGCAACCTTATCTTTGAAAGTAAAATAGGCCTCTAATACTTAAACAGTAGTTAAGAGGCTAACTACAAGATTTGTGATTCTGTATGTATTCATAAGATCATTGATTGGTAAATGGTAGGCCACCTCCAAGCTGAAGTGTATAAACAAAAGGTTGCTTTTCATGCTGGTGATGATTCAGGGTCACCTCTGAGCAGGATAAATGGGGATTAGGATCATTCACTCAGTCTGGCTGAAGCAACGTCAGCCTTAAGCATTCAGAGTTCAAAGAACCATACAAGGTCTCCAGCCAGAGGAAAAAATTAAATAAATAAATCTGCAGAACGAATGTCTGCAAGAAGAACAAGAATATTATAATCAACAGTTACACAAATGTATTACAATCATTCTTTAGCATTAATGTGTTCATAGAGCTACTTGCAATATGTCATTGCCTGGCACCAACCTGATGCAGAATTATCACCTTTGGTTTTTCTAATGTAATTAACAATGAAATAATGATTCTTTCAAATAATCCAGTATCATCAGACCAAGTCAGATTTTTTTAAAATAAAAGGATGCTGCTTAGACTATGTCAGCTTGAAAAAAATTCTGGAAAATGTCAGCTTCTTTAAAGTGTCAGCTACTCCACATATTTTTGTGTTTGCATGACATCATGACACAAATATTGTTAGCTGTAAAACCTTACAAAGAGCATTTTGCAGTTTTAAGATTATGGGCTTGATTCAACACCTGCTGAAGTCAATTAAAAGATGTTCAGTGGCATTGGAACGGTCATCTGAGAGAAAACATGTTAATATTGTTTAAAATGTTTGACCTTTGTGGTTTATTTTAGCCATTATCCTTTTGACTATTTTATTTGCACCCCTAGGTGGTCTGATGGGTGGGGACCTCACAACCGGTGCAGGCACCAGTGCAGGTAAAGAGAAGAGAATTTTATGTTGCGTAATATTATTTTGTATTATGCACCACAACAGATCATTACCACAGGCTTGGTCTTAAAATAACTGTATGCTTAGAACAGGACTTTCAAAAGAGCTCAGCCCTGCCAAGTCAATGGGAGTTCTACCATCAACTTCAATGGGAGCAAAATTAGGCCACCACTGAGAAAACCATACCCTTAATAGATTTCCATGTACAAAGTGTCCTCAAGCTTTTCCTTTTAACCAAAAGCCTTTCTGTAAAAATCTTTAGGCCCAATCACACAGCCCTTATTCTGCCAAATCTCCCTTTGAAGTCAAGGGGTGAAATTCCAATCCTATTGAAATCAATGGCAGTTTTGCCATTCACTTCAATGGGCCAGGATTTTGCCCAGTGAGTATAAACTTGAGTAAAGACTGTAGGACTGAGTCTCTTAAGAGGACCTAGATTCAAGAAAGCACTTAGGCACATGTTTCATTTTAATCATATGCATAACTCGACCCCTATTCAGCAAAGCACTTCAGCATGTGCTAAGTTAAACACTTGCCATATGTATTGATTTTGAGCTACAAAAATTGCAATGAAACAGCAGAAAATGAAACATTTACTTAATTGCTTTATAGAATCAAAGATTAACAGACAAGGAATTTTCAAAAGACTTTAGGAGACCCAGGCACAGAAAAACATTGGATTCAATTGATTTAAATTGGAGCTATGCTTGGTAAGGACTGCAATATCAAAGTGATGTTGCTTTTATGTTGTAGGAACTGCTCTTGGGCTCAGTAAATGCTGCAGTATACTACCAGGACAGCGATGCTGCATTATCATGTGTACCATACACCAGTGGTAGCAATACTTGGTGGTACATATTCTGAAGCTCTGCTCTCTTACACGATATCATTAGGGTACTTACCCAGGGTCCTAGATATAATATTTTGCTTTTGCCCCCCAACTTCTCCCAGCTTGCCTCAGACCACTCGTTTTTCTTTTTTTCTTTTTCATTTTGTTGCATACAAATATATCACAGATTTTGCATGCTGGATATGTTCTGAAATTGAAACAGCATAGCAGTGGACCAAGTAGGCATTTTCAACTGGCACTGTAGCTTGGAGAAGTCATTTTGTATTACCATATGACTACAGCATGCAGAACACATGAACATATGTCTCTTAGCCTTTAGTCTCTCCTATTCTCACAAATCCCATGCTAGAAAATTACAATTTTCTTATTATCTGTTGGTATTTTGCATAAATGCAGCTAAAGAAGAGTCTTTTTGGTGATGTTTGATGGTTTCATGTCATACTCTTTTTTGACCATGTACATAATTGAAGCTTCAGGCACCACAGCCATGAAACTGAGAGGAAGTTTGATTGCCCTATTAATGAGCTCCCTCTACTGACCTGTTAAGATATGTCATGGTAGCACCATCATTGGTTTGCCTGTTCTCTTCATTCTTACAAAGGTGCTGGGAAGCAGTAAGGAGGGCAGTGTTTCATTCTAAAAATGTTTGTGTCTACTAAAGTGATTGCTGTTCTACATGTATAGTTGGCTTTGTCATTCTTGGTGCCCATTAAAATCTATACACATTTTACTGTCTAAAGAAGACACACTCAACACTAAGTACAGGGACCATGCTTTCTTAATGTGTATTTTTCTTTTAAGTTAGGTATAATAAAGAGGACAGAATGACCCTTTGAGAATATAGATTGCTCATTCTATTATTACACACTTGGCTTTCAAGCAGTGTATCTCTGGGCTGGTCAATTGATTTAATTCTGTGTAAGAGGGACATTACCAGAAACGCCTCATAAATATTTAATTATATGAATAGTCTTTGTTCTTTATCTGGCAATAAGAGCCAAAAACACCAGTACAGATATGTGTTCCTCATGTCTTAAATGCAAAACAGTAGGCGGGATTTGATATAGCGCCGAAGGACAATGAGAGGTCATATATGGTTGAATCGTCTGCCTCAGTAACTTCATTCAACAATGCCACTATTTTGGAAAGCCTTCTCTCTCATAAGGGTACAGAAGAATAAACATAAAAAGTTCTCTTTGTTAACCATTTTTCAGACAAAACAGAGACCCCAGTGTTTTTTCCATTTGGCATCTTAGATGGGGGCACGATCATGTGGTTTAATTTGTTAGGATTCCTATTTCTTGCCAAATTAGAACTTTATGAATTTGCATTTTTTCTGCACCATCCAAAAATAGCATATATTCAAAATAATGCGCTCCAAGAAGAAGAGCTAAGTTGTTCAAAAGTTTAATTTCAGTCACTACAAAATGAAACTATTTTTGATTGGCAACAAAAAGGGCAGAAGTGTCTGGCATGACTCTAACAAATTACATGATAACTAGAAAATGGGAAACGGAAAAAGCTATGTAAGTTAGTTACATCCATGTTTTGAAAACTATGTTATTTTGGTGGTTTGGATTGTTATGTGTAATAACCCTAAAATCATCCATAGCTTTACCTTGTGAGTCAACCCAAGACATAAACTTAAGAAGGCTGACTACATTTTTATTATTCTGCACAATGTAATACCAATAGTGGTAGTTTTAAGCTAAAATCAAGATTACCATAGGTTTGTTAGAATAAATTTGTTCTTAGTCAAATTCTAGTGGGACAGTTTATGCAGGGTGGGTGCAAGGATGTTTTGCGCCTTAGGCGAAACTTCCACCTTGCGCCCCCCGCTCCCCAAGCTTGTGGCAGCTCCCCACGCCACCCTTTGCCCTGAGGTGCCCTCCCACAGCAGCTCCTCCCCTCCACCCTGAGGTGCCCCCCCCCGCGGCAGCTCCCCACGCCCCAGTTCACCTCTGCTCCGCCTCCTCCCCGAGCATGCTGTCGCCAATCTAATTCTCCCGCCTCCCAGGCTTGCGGCGCCAATCAGCTGTTTGGCGCCTCAAGCCTGGGAGGCAGGAGAAGCAGAACAGGGCGGCATGCTCAGGGGAGAAAGTGGAGCAGAGGTCAGCTGGGGTGGGGAGCGGTTCCCTTGTGTGCCACCTCCCCTCCCCGCTTATTTGCTGCAGGTGGCACTCCTCGCCCCAGCTCCCTCCGCCTAAATGCCAACGACGACAGGGGTGGCCGAAGATTCGGCCGCCACAGTCGCCGTGGAAGGACCCGAAATGCTGCCCCCCAAATGCTAGAGCCCTAGGTGACCACCTAGGTCACCTAATGGGTTGCACTGGCCCTGAGTTTATGTCATGTCATGGGAGGTGGTGGAATCTTCATCCTTAGAGGTTTTTAAAGCCTGGCTTGACAAAGCCCTGGCTGGGATGATTTAGTTGGGATTGGTCCTGCTTTGAGTAGGTGGTTGGACTAAATGACCTCCTGAGGTCTCTTCCAACCCTGATATTCTATGATTCTATGATTCTTCTATGATTCTTTGTGAGAGTAGCAACTGTCAACAAAATTAGAGTGAACTTCCCGTTTAGTATAGCTGCTAAATTATAAATATATCAGTGGCATTGGTGCTGTTCTCTTAAACCAGAGATTTTTGAGTGAAAAAAAAGAATAAGAACTCTTGGGACCTAAATCAGTATGTTGTAAAACGCCTTTAGAGTTACACCTTTCATAGTAACCGCTTAATCAAGTGACATGCTACCTGTTTACATAGTAAAGTATGTAATGTTTTAATTTTTAGGGAGCATATTTACCCTTAAACATAAACCAGTTAAGTTGCGGGGAATTTGACAAGAAACTAATAATGAGACCGAAGTGTTTTTGTTGCTGGGCATTATCTGGAGCTATAATTTTGTGTAGTGGTTTAACATCGTTGAAAGCCTGACAGAGGATAAAGATTTCAAATAATTGTTGACTGCTCCTTAAAAACTTACTGCTACAATTGCTTTTGGCCGCCTTTCTTTGCCCA
The DNA here is from genome assembly GCF_007399415.2 of Gopherus evgoodei. Taxonomy (NCBI): domain Eukaryota; kingdom Metazoa; phylum Chordata; order Testudines; family Testudinidae; genus Gopherus; species Gopherus evgoodei. Next base: position 79,810,005 of record NC_044327.1, read on the forward strand.
TATGTTTTGAGTTCCTGGTTTTCACTACCTCTGAAGTTGGATTATATTTTGCATTTCACACCAGTATTGGGTCTTCATATAAGGAGCACGTAGTTTTATGTTGTTTTTAATTTTTCCATTGAATATAACTAGAAAAATATTGTGGGACAAGTTCTGCTCTGTTACACAGGTGTGAATCTGGAATAAGTCCACAGATGCCAACAGAGTTATTTCATGTTTACACCACTGTAAATAATAATGAAATAGGAGCAGAATTTGACCCTGAACCTTTAAATCCAACCTGAGATTCTCCAAAAGGGGTAAGGTTAGCAGTATTTTCAACAAAAATGCCATTTTAACTGTTTCTTTTCTTCTCTCTTTTTTTGTAATTGTTTTTCTCATTACTGTTTCTCACTTTCTCCCTCTTAAAGCCAATATCAAAAGAAAAGGGAAACACAATTCAAAAGTAACTAGCAATTTGTGGCATCAAAAACACTTTAATGGGGACTGATTTTCAAATAGTACTGAGCTCTCTTCTATAAATCCAGCCCCTTTATGTCACTCAGGTTGGGCACCCAGAAATCACTAGTCATTTTTGAAAAACTTATCCTGGTACTTTCAAAAAAAACAATCCCATATTAATCTATGAATCGGCAGGCAGTCAAGCAGGAAGTACTTAAGGGGGCATGTGGCAAAATCCCCTCTTCCAAAAATTAAGTACAGCATACCAGAGGCCATCTCAGTTTTTGCCAGATTGGGTCTTGGATCTCTCTCTCAGCCAGTATCATAACTCGCTAGTGCTACACTACTAATTTTACTTCACCTAGTCATGATTTTACTTCACTTAGTCCTACTGTGTACAAATGGATTATACATTCTATTACTATTTCATATCAAATAGAAATGTGTGTAGTAGTTATTTTTAATTTCTGAGTCCTCAGGCTGGAAGATTTCTGGACAACACCTTTTAAAAAAATACAACGAAAACAAAGATTTATTAAAAAAAAAGAAAAAGAAAAAGAAGAGGCAATGTGCCCAAATAAGCCTGTGAGCAGGAGAAAAAACCTCCCTTAGGTTCTGGTGAAAATCCAAACTGAAACAACCAACCTAATGTGAAAGGAAACAGATTAAAAGGATTACACATGAATTCTTATCCTTGCTCTACAGATGTGCTTTGGTGAATGTCAATGGGAAAATATTTCCTGGGCCATAAATGTGGAATATGTTAAATAAAGAAATGCATTAAAAATTATTATTATTAGCATAATTGTTTATACTGTAGTATATCTAGAAGCTCCCATCAGATAGGAACCTCTCTGGGGTACATGCTGTATAAATGTATTGTAAACAACAGTACTTGCCCCATAGAGTTTACAGTCTAAAAGAAAGAACATAAGAACTGCCACACTGGTTCCTACCAATGGTTCATCTAGTCCAGTATCCTGTCTCCAACAATGGCCAGTACCAGAGTTTCAGGGAGACAATGTAGAGCAGGGCAATTTTGGAGAGAAACTTCTCTGTCTTCCTCTGGCAGAGGTTTAGGGTTGTCTCAAGCATAGGGTTCCATCCCTGACCATTTTGGCTAATAGCCATTGGTAGACTTGTCCTCCATGAACTAATCGAGTTATTTTTTTAACCCAGCTATACTTTTGGCCATCACAACATCCAAAGGCAATTAGTTCCACAGGTTGTTTGTCTGTTGTGAAAAAAAAAGTATTTCCTCATGTTTATATTAAACCCGTTGCCCATTAATTTCATTGGGTGACCCTTGTTTTTTTGTGTTGTGGGGAAAGATGAATATCTCTTCTCTATTCCCTTTTTCCATTCCATTCCAGTCACTATTTTATAGAGCTTTCTCATGTCCCTCCCCATTAATAGTCTCTTTTCTAAAATGAACAGCTCTAGCTTTTTTAAACTCTCCTTTCTGGAAGTCATTTCATACCTTTTGATCATCTTTGTTGCCTTTCTCTGAACCATTTCCAGTTCCTTTTTTAGATGGGGCAACCAGAACTGGACATAGTATTTCATGTGCGGGTGCACCATGGATTTATATAATGGCATTATGGTATTTTTCTGTCTTGTTTTCTATCCCTTTCCGTATAGTTCCTAGCATTCTGTTAGCCTTTTTGACTGCTCCTTTGCATTGAGCTGAAGTTTTCAGAGCACTATCCACAATGACTCTAAGATCTCTTTTTCATGACTGGTAATTTAGAATCCATCTATCTATAGTTGGGATTATTTTTTTCAAAGTGCATTACTTTGCACTTATCAGTGTTGAATTTCATCTGCTATTTTGTTGCTCAGTCACCGAGTTTTGTAAGACCCCTTTGTAACTCTTAGTTTAGTCCAAAGCTGACTGCAATCTTGAAAAATTTTGTATCATCTGTAAACTTTGCCACTTCACTGTTCACTCCCTTTTCCAAATCATTAAGGAATATGTTCAGCAGAACTGGTCCCAGTACAGATCCATGGGGACCTCACTGTTTACTTGTCTCCATTGTGAAAACTGGCCATTTATTATTTCTTATCTTTTAACCAGTTACTGATCCATGAGAGGACCTTCTCTTTTGTCCCATGACTACTACTTAGTTTGCTTAAGATCCTTTTGTGAGGGACCTTGTCAAAGGCTTTTTGAAAATCTACCTACACTATATCAGCTGAATCACCCTTATCCACATGCTTGTTGACAGCCTCAAAAAATTCTAATTGATTGATGAGGCATGATTACAAAGCCATGTGGACTCTTCCCCAACAAATTGCGTATATCTGTTTCAAGTTTACAGTCGTTCCGTATACAGTCCATCCACTTACCGAGATGCATGGTGGATCTTTGGTTAATCTCAAGACCTTTTTACGCCATAATTCATTAATTTTTCAATATTGCCAACTTAAAGCATTCAAGAATCATGAGATTGTCTTAAAAAGCATGAGATTTTAAAATAAATAAAATAATTGTTAGGTTTTTTTATTTGCCTTCTGGGGCTTGAACTTTTATTTGTCACATTTTCAAGCTTTTCTGCACAACCAGGAGAACAGGTTAGAAACTTCTTTTAAAAAATATTTTTAATGACAGCTGAGATTTTCCCATAATCCTCTGACTCCAGGAGCTGGGGCTTTAAGAAAAACACCAAATAGTGAGAGACTCTTGATAAAATCATGACAGTTGGCAGCACTGATCTTGCCTAGCAAATATAATATATAGTATACTGAAAAATTTGTTTCTCTCAATGATTGAAATTCACACCTTTGCAGAGGCATGGCAGAAGGCCTGTGTACCATTTAAGTCCCACTTGTGCTCTGGGTGACTGAAGTGGATGTCGACCTGGTGCTGAGGTGAACTGAACCCAGTCAAACCTTTGGAGAACAGATTTTCAAGAGTGAAAGCTGTGGTCCATACACAAAAAACAGAAACATATGCTAACAGCAATTGCACACAAAAATGTTAACTGATGTACAATCACGTAAACAGGTGCCTGAGAGCAACTCCATTTTTCTGTGTAGACCTCAGCCTTAATTTTGCAAAAATGTGGCCCTTTGCTGGGTTTTGAACAGTTGTAGAAATGTTAACAGATGATCTCTGAGTTATTCTCTGTCTTATCTTGTCTCTAATTTATAGTGTCTCAATATTTGTATTTATAAAAAGCTAGATTGAAAGGATAAATGACTGAGTCAATAATGAGAACACCCTCACATCTCTTCTAAAGAGAAAGCCTAAAATCACAAGTAGTGAACAATTAAGTGAGTCATACAAGCTGCAGTTCTCTATAAGTAGGATTTTAAAGACAAGCATGATCAATTTCATTTTTATTTTTATGACAAGCAATTAAAAATATTCCTTTAGAAAATCCATGCTCAAACAGTAACATGGAGTTATTGAGTAAAATCCTGAAGTCAATGGGAGTTTTGCAATTCACTTAGTGAGGCTAGGATTTTATCCTTATATTTTGGTTACATATCTTCTTAGGAGGTATCATGCTGTCTTTTTCCACTGTGCAATCTGTATCTTGGTTCAGAGAAAGAGAATATAAGGAAGTGTTGCAAGTCAGCAAACATCTGGATTTCATGCTTACCCTTGAGTACTGAAAGAGATAGTTGATGCCTCCTAGATCTTGGAATGCAGCTATGGGTTTGCTCCAGGAAGAAAAGCAAGAAATGCATTTAACCCCTTGGAGCTGGGAATACAGATTTTGCAGGAAAGGAGCACTCAGAAGCTCCTGGCAATATTGAGTTAATGTGCCTCTTGCCCATTAACTTTCAACATGATTCCCCAGTTAAAGTATTCAAGCTGTAAACTCCAGTTATTGTCCACATTTTTTGCCAACTGATTTGTCCCCTGATAATAGCAGGAACTGTTACTCAAAGTATCAGAGCAAAATAAGAGGAGATAGGGCAGGGTCACTAACTCTGTTTTTGTCTTGTATTTACAACTGCTTGCACAGAACTGATCTTAAAATCTTTCTTTTATCTTTATATAATATATGCAAACTTACCTCACGTGCTGCCCTTTTCTGAGAAGATTTAATTTAATAACATAGAAAGGATGGAGATTTAGGAATATGTGATTTGTGTTCCAAATATGCAGTCACTAGTTTTTCTGAGCATGAATTTGAAACCATGTGTTCTTGTTTTCTGCAGCAGTTATGTATGTACGAAGAAATATGTAATTTAGCAAATATACCACTTATCACTGTTTATGAAAAAGAAATAGTAACCAATATTTCTAAAATTTCCTTGGGGGAAGCTAAAAATTAAGGTGTTTTTTTAATTATTATATAGTCATTTATATTTGGAGTTAATTATTATCTTGAAATATTTTCTCTAAAATATATAGTGATATTTTCCCCAAAAGGTCATTGATTTAAAACAGCTGAAGAAGTAAATGAATTGCCCTATGTTTTAAAAAGGTTTTCAAGGAGTAAAGTGGGGATAAATACCAAAATATTATCTCCAGATTCAAAACATTTTCCCCTTAGTATCTTCAAAAAGGGTTATATTTTCCAATAATGTATTTTCCCCTATTATATAAGCTTCTTTGCTCTTTCTCATGATTCAATACTCAAGGGCAGTTCATACAAAAAGAAAATGTAGTTTCTTTGCATACAAAGGGCTAAATTGAGGCTGTCCATCTGTGAATGCCCAAGATGGGGGGATGAACTAATCACATGCTTTAAAGTATGCATGTGCTTAATTGATTCCCTGGGACTAGGCATTAATTTCCAGTGGGCATTTTGCAATCCAAATCCATGAAAATCTGAGTCCTAAAACCAAATTTTGAAAAGAGCTGTGGGCCAGATTTTCAAGTGCTCAGCAACCACAATTGGGGCCAGCTTTTCAAAAGAGCTTATCTCCCTTTTAAGCACTTAGATAAGGGACAGATTTTCAGAAGAGCTAAGCACCCAGCAGCTCCCTGTCACTACATGTATACTGCAAAGAAAAAAACACGGGAGCAAGTCTCAGAGACTGGGTCAACTGTCTTGGGCTCATGGGGCTTGGGCTGTGGGGCTAAAACGAGCAATGTGGACGTTCTTACTCAGGCTGGAGCCTGAGTTCTGAGACACACTCCCTTCCTTGGTTTCAGAGCCCAGGCTCCAGCCTCAACAAGAACATCTACATTGCTATGTTTAGCCCCAGCAGCCTGAGCCCAAGTTTAAATTGACGTGGGCTGTGAGATTTGCTGCCTCGGGTCTTTTTTTGCAGTGTAGACATACCCAATGTGACACTGAAGGCCCAATTTTCAGAAGAGCTGGCATGCTGGCTGAATGGGAGCTGAACTTTTCTGAAAATCGAGCCCTGATTTTGCGTGCTGAGCTTCTTTGAAGTTCTGGCCTCTAGTGTACAAGAATTAGATGTTTCTAGCGCTGACTGTGGCACTAAACTCCACACTATGTCTGACCCTCACTTTATCTCTCACAACCCAAAGGCATGCTGGCTATCTCAGTCAGGGCCAGTCACCTCACCATGACCATCTGACCCCTGCTACCCAACAAGAGCTTTGTCTTTAAACACTTGAAGAGCCCATAGTGTAAAGCTTCAGGTCTCTTATTCCTTGAACTGTCCAAGACTTTTTAAGCTCAAAAATACTATAAATTAGTGCAAATATGAAGATCAGCATGTAATAGTCTTAAGTGGTTTTGCTTGTTAATTAAAATGGAGTTGCTGAGTTGATCAGGTGAAATTCCAGGACAGATAAGATAATGTGATATATAAACCAGAAAGCAAAACAATTTTGTGGAAGTGGAAACATGTAAGTCAATACAATTAGAGACAACAAAATAGGAAACATAATGTTTTCCTGTGTTCAAGGAATATATTCCTAAATTCCCTAAATCAGATGGTAAGGAATTACCAAACAATGCAAATCGTATGGACAGTCATTATGAGAACTGATAATAATATTGACAATAGCAGCAATGTTGGGGGGTGGAATGTGCACAAGGGTTTTGATTGTGTGTTGTTCCATTTCTGCATTTAGCTGGGTGGAGAGGACAAAACTGGATTGAAATATCTAGTGTGCTCCCAGTATTTTTATTATTTATTATTTGTGTTGCTCTGTCATAGACTAGGGCCATATTTTGCTCGATGCTGTACAAACAGAACAAAAAGATGGTCCCTGCCTCATGGGGCTTACAAATTATGTATTAGACAAGAGACAATAGATGGATACAGATAGACAAAAGAGTGCAAGGACAAGGTCATTCAGACCTTGGTGTAACCTTGGCTGCAAAGTTCCCCAAAGGTCTGCCCACCCACCTAGAATAGCCAAAAGCATGCTTCTCTCTCATCCCCTTACACGCCCCTATTCCAGGGGCTGGAAGAGGGCTGACATACAATTTTCTCCTCATGGAAATCATCTTATTCCCTGAGGAGCAGATCCTCTCCACCCACTTTCCTATTCCCAAGCCATCGTAGGTCTTATTAATATTGTGTGTTACTGGGCTGGTTTGTCAAATGCATTCACACATTTCTTGTTAGTTATGTTTTAAAATTATACTTTATTTTCATTGGGACATCACTGGTAGGTTCTTTGTCTATCCAAAGATTTGATCATAGCCCTGCAGCGGCAGCAAAGGAAAACTGCACAGCCCCAGGGGAGCTCCACTAAGCATTTGCCCTTTAGAGTGTAAGAAGGAGTAATTGCACCTTCTCATTTTGCACGCTCTCAGCCATAGCCTGTTGCTAAATTGTTTCCACCGCTCTCATCATCATCGTATCTGTACAGCCCCTAAATCCTTACCTCTCCCTTATACAGCAGAACTGCACTGTGGCTAGGACCCTATATTCCTATTGAGGAAAGGGCAACAATTTCTCATTAATGATCTTTAAGCTACTTCGCCAGGATATAATGTAATATCACATCACATCATACAGGCCTTTTTATCTCTAAATTTACATAGTCACTTTTTAAGGAATGATTATTTTTAAAAAATCTTTAAAAGACAGAATTGTTGAGCTATTTTTCTCTACTTTCCTAAAAATATTTATTTAGCTCCATACCCTTCTCCACTTCAGGACAAAAGTAGCTGATATTTCATGATATGCCTTAGAATACTTTTCATCCAAAGTCAGTAGATTTTATACACCACATCTATCTTGGTCTGCTCCTTGTAATTCAGTAGAGAAGGTCTATTCGTGTAATAGTGTGGGAATGGGCAGATACTTTAATGTAAAGATTTTCTTCCTGTCAGATAACATATTTCCACTTCAGTTTTCTTCTATTGCTTGCAGTTAGCCAAGGTAATTTGCTGTGAAATGATTAGCATATGCAACATGTGAGTAAAAACCTTCAGTCATTAGCTCCTTCCAAAATTATGTTGTAGGTGAGCATGATTTCCTGAGCTGTTATGCATTAGGGTGAGTATCCATTTTGTTTTGGTGGTAAAGTATAAGCTCTGTTCTGCCATCAGTGCACATGAATTAAAGGAAATAAGAACTATATACGTGGACTAAGAGAAAAAGAGACACCTTAGTCCTTAGAGGCCTGTATATCAGCATTTAATTACTCCTTATTCAGGCAAAATTCCTTTTGTAGTCAATGGGAGATTAGACTGAATAAAGAATGTAGAATTGGGTGTAAAATTAGCAAGATTTCTGTTACTCTCTGCATTCTCATCTCACTTATTCTTTGTGTTTTATAAATTTCAAGGTAAAATACAGCATAGGCGGCTCTCTCTTTTATATAGTGTCATTCTGAATTTCACATATATTTTCAGAGGTTTGCTGGTCACATGAGTCAAGGTTGTGCAAATGACTATACATGTCCAAAAGTAACCCTGTAGGTGAATAGTAATGCTGGCAATTTGAAAATATCACTGAGGTTTTCAAACTCGCCTCAAGAATTTGGACACTACATTACGATTAAAATGAATTGGAACTGGGCATCAAAAGCTCTAGACAGCTTTGAAAATCTCGGCCTACGTGATAAGTATTTCTCTTTCTTTGTCTTCTTCTTCGTTGTTGTTCATTTATTATTTTTATTTCCTTGCATTTTTAATGATGAAATGAAACTAATTAAAATTTTCAGAAATCTAAACAGGAATCACTGTCCAACTTGGTTAACTTTGAGCCTAAAATTCTTGATGGTGCCATTTTAGAATAAAAAAATGTGCGCCGAATCCTGCTGTCCTTACTGATAGTGCCTTAAGCTGAGTGAGGGATACGGCATCCATTCTTAAATTCTGTTTACTGGCTATTAAAGATGAAATTTTCAAAAGTATTTAGCATTGGCCTAACTTTGCTTGCTGGGCACTTTTGAAAATTCATCTTAAAGTTCTTACAGCATAGAAGTGAACAATTAAAAATAATTAATTTGAAATAACTGAGAAAATATATCTCATATAGATCAAGTAATATCTTTCCTTTAATGGACTAACATTTTGTATTAATTATTATTGATTAACTAGCTCCTGCTACATAGAAATTTCTTGCTTGGATCTGACAGAGTTTCAAAGGTGATATATAAGGGTCAGTCCTGCAATCTTTACTCAAGCAATATTTTCTCAGAAATCAGTGGGAGTTTTTCCTGGTTGATGGGCACAGGAACATGCCCAAGAAAAGGAGTCTATACTCAGAAAGAATTTTTCTTTATATTGTGCAGTTAATCCGAATACAAAATCTTGCATTACATTTAGTGGTGTTGTGCTACTCTTCTATTTTACTTCGCTATAAGCAATTTATTTTTATGTGCAAAATCTTTTCTCTCTTTAAAGTCAAAAAAGCAAAAACAAACAAAACACAGGAAAAAATTTGTGCTTAAAGTTTCTTGAATTGAAACTGCTGTAAATTTGAACATTCTGACATATGCCCTTTAAAATTTGTACATCTACTGTTTTTATTTTCACTTTGCATTATAAATTATATCCATAATGTTTTAAAATGTTCTATTCCAGTGAAAATATGGCTTTTAACCAAATAAAAATGTAAAGCAAACTTGCGCTAAAATCCATCTGTTCTTCATTTTCTTATAATCTATAATCAGGAAATCCATTCATACATGACATATAATTTTTGTGCTTTCTAGTGGGTAGTGGAATGTGATATTCTGCATACAGTCACATCGAAATTGATAATTCTCCAGGCAGAGTGTAATTTTAAAGTATAGGATGAAGAAAGGTTTAATCTGTATATTAGAAGGCTTATACAGTTCTTTTGCCTCTGAATGTAAATTAGACCATTCTCTTTGGTGGATTTATCTGAAGGTGGGACAGCTGCCTCAGAGCAGGCCACAGCTTTGTGAGTAAGAAGGAGGATGCGGTTTAGAGAGCTGGTTTAAAAGCAGGCTCTTCTTCGCTGTAAACCGCATGCACGTATTCATCATTGATTTTCAAATGATGGGTTCCAATATCATTGGTTTAGAGTCCACAGTCTTACATTCCTGATTCCACGTTATGCCAAAAGAAAAACAATTTGGTGGCTGGAAAGAGAAATGGTCATTATATGGCTCCAAAATGCTAGCTGGCATAATATGCCAAGAACAGCAGAAATCCACTGGTAAAGAGAAGATTGCAGTAGTTCTTAAAAATAATTTGATGTTCTAAAAATATAAACCTAAAAAATATCATCAGTGTTCAAAATATTTTATATCAGTAGGTAAATACATATTAAAAACCTGATTTTTTGAATAGCATAATTTCTAAATGATGGAAAGATATTCCTGATATTAAATTCTTTTCATTAAATAAACTAAATTCTTTCATTGGGTTGATAAAAATCTTTTCTGGAAAATTGTACTGTTTCTGTTTTAAACATTTCTTTTCTCCAAAAATCAGAAGCAGAAAAAATCTGCTATGGTACATGGCCTTGGCTGGATTGTCTCAGAAAGTTTATTATAGAATATTTAAAAGAAAAAACAAAAAAAAACAAGCATACAGTTTTTATAAAACAGCTTCATTTTCACACATGGAACAAATGCTTGTCATATCATATTACAACACATTTCACAGGGCGGTTTTACTTCCTTTTAACAAAATAGCTCCTATATGAAAACCAGTATCAGAGAAAACCTTGCCTATGCTTCAGCTTCTTCTGTAGATCACTTCACCACACATCTTAACAGTTTTTTTAATGCTGCTGCTGCTTTTTTTTTTTGCAATTACCAAGATAATTTTCCATTTGATTGTTTGTTTAAACCAGATCTCACATGAGTAAAGCATATGTTGTGTTTGTTAAACTGAACTTCATCTAAAGAAAAAAGCACTGCATAGCTTCTAGAAAAATACCATCCTTTCAATCACCATCTCTCTAATAACCTATAGCATTAATTAAGGCTAAAAATATAGCAAATACACATTCAAAATAATTGTTCATTAAAAAAACCTGTATGATACTAAATGAAAAATTCTTGCAGTGCTCTGTTACTTCAGTTTTGATGAGTGTAAAATTCACTTTTTAATTAATACATATTTTATCTTGCTACCTGTAGGATGCTGTTGAGAAAAGAAACAGCCAACTTAACTATGAACTAGACTTTTTAAAAATTTAAATATATCCAAAGTCATTTTGATGTTTTAAAGTCTTTATCTTAATTTTTTCCAAGTATCTGGAAGAGCATTATACTTGATATAATGAATACTATTTAGCCTTATGTGTCTGCAGATTAACATTATGATTTAATATTCTTAGTAATCAGACACATTTTAATTACACAAATCAACACACTACATTACACCAAGAGGATGCATTCTTTTATTTATCGGTATTCCTATGGTGCACCCTATTTAGCCTCAAATACACCCCTGCGAGGTACGGGAATCATCCCCATTTTAAAGATGGAGAAACTGAGGCCCATAGAGGTTAGATTACTTGTCCCTGATCAACTTCCCTGATCATGCAGGAAGTTGGTGTTAGTACTAAGAACAGAACCCAAGTTTTCCAATTTCTAGGTCGGTGCCTTGCTTACAAGCCCATATTCCCTTGTTATTTTTAATGCATATCTCAGTCTGCTAATTCTAAACTAAACATGAGCCCAGAATTGAATATTTTGATTAATATTTGCTTTCTTGATATTCATATGTGAGAGTTCCCTCTCTGTCTGCATTAAAGATTTAATATTATTTACTTCAGTGAGGCTGTGCATTGTCTGTCCCTTCTTTGGTCCCACAGAGCCAGAATTTGGAGAGCCATTACAAAGCCGTCTCCTTTCCTAGGCTTTCTCTGTGGGTATGGGGTGGGGAGGTTCATGGGTGAGAGGGGAAAGGTCTTGTTTTTGGTGGGCTGGGAAGACATTAATTGCATTGCTATTCAAGCACTAGCATTATTGCAGTTATAGAGGAGAAACTGCTTCCAAATTAGCACAATACGAAGCATTTGCCTGTCAGAATTGTTTCAAGGATTTGCGGAAGCAGGAGGAAAGATATCAGGCATTTTCCAAATAAGGACATGCTCCTTCTCCCATTGAATTTATTGTTGACAAGATCAGGTCCTAAAAGTCAGGGGAAGAGAGTAGAAAAGCATTTAAGAGTCTTCCTATTCCTCCCCCGGCTTTTTCTGGAAATTATAGCCTTGCTATACTTGTTCTTTGTCTAAAAACAAAACAAAACCATGAACTGGAAAGGAGTGAGTCAGCCAAGTCACAATCCTCTTGTATTTGTCCATGAAAGCACAGCACAGTTTTCTGGATTTTTTTCAACTGTAAGATTGTCTGACTTTTCCTGACTCTTCTTTGTAACAAAAGTTAGGTTTTAGCTGGTCTGAGTGCACAATACTGTACAGTGTATCAATAGTGTCAGATAATCACATTTTACTTCACTGCATCATTGAAAGGTCAACTGCCACAAGGGAAAGTGTCTCAGAACCAATTGTTCCAAATACCAGATGGGTTATATTTTCACACATGGGCACTTACACTGCACCCATAGTAAGCTTTGTCAGTTTATGTGCTGGTTTTAGTAATATCAAGCTTTAATTTTCATGTACAACCTTAGGAAATGTGTTTGAGTCTCTACTCTTCTTAACATTTTGTTCTGTTTTTCCAAAAAAAACAGGGAATGGGTATGGCAACCCCCGAAATTCACCAGGTCTGCTGGTCTCACCTGGCAACTTGAACAAGAATATGCAAGCAAAATCTCCGCCCCCAATGAATTTGGGAATGAACAACCGTAAACCAGATCTCCGAGTGCTTATTCCACCAGGCAGCAAAAATACAATGCCATCAGTGGTAATGCATTCCTTAGGCATTTCTTCTTTCCCTTCAAACTATGGCTATTTCTCTGTGTAGACTCCCATTCACTTCCATGGGCTTTGGATCAGGTCCTACATTCTGACATTGTCCAATCCGCTCCGGTTGTAGACTGGTTCCACGTCTGTTTATATTTTTTATTAAGTCATTTTTACTTCCTTCTCTTTTCTCTTCAGTTAGAAAAATGGTAACTGTTTTCTGCACACTCTCAATTTCTTAGCACTCCTTCCTAGTGACTGGAGAATCCTTTCCTAGATTTGTTACAAGACTGAACTTAATCCTATACATGGTCTGCAATTAACAACTTTGGTTTAGTTTCCACACAATCAGAGCCTCAGCAAATGACAGATTAACCAGAAACAAATGAGTTGGATATCTGTCGTGTTGGGAACAAGGGTCACATTTTATAATGATGAGAAGCAGTAATTATTCCTTAGATGTAGTAAGAAAGAGTGAAAGCATCTAACCTGGGAGCTATGCATCTCCTGTCTGTTAACAAAGCTGAAGCAGAGGACTATGATATAAGGTTGAGTCATCAAGCATTTCATGTTAGTGTCTTTCTATTCCCTACAAAAGAGTAAATCTTTCATGAGTGATGTAACATTAAAAGTGAGGATGATTAAGAAAGGATCCTGATAGTGCTGTAAACACATTTTTCCATTATGTAACAGACAAGCTATTAAAACAACTTGCAAGTTGGCTACTTTAACCTGATGCATTATAAATTAACTTTGAATATCACACTAAAACCCCAGAAATGTGACACTCTCTTCTTAAAAGATGAGGAGTAATAAATACAGTCTTCTATGAAGCTACACTCAAGTAGACCAAGGCTGTGACAAGCTGTCTCCATCAAATGATTTATGCCAAGGACCTTAAAACTGATACTTTCCAAGGGATTCTTTGACTGGTCAGGTCTCTGGCAACAAGGTGCTACTATACAATCTCTGCAGCCACTGAGGCTGGAGAGAAATAATGAATAATGAGACAAAGACCTGTGCTGAAAACTGGATAGATTGTCTTCACAATTGAGACAAATATCTCATTAGGCGGACAAAGAATGTCTTTATGAAATGTTATTTTTGTAGACAGTGTTCAAAAATTATTTAACCTGTTCTACCTATCAGATAAAGCTATTCATTGTGCTTGAAAGCTGTCTGCTGATAAATATTTACGTTTACTAATTATTAACACTCCTTTCTATGCTCTCAGTCTGAGGATGTTGATCTGCTTTTGGTAAGTGGTAGTGATGCTCATCCTAATAATACGAAAACAATTGTTTTGTCTGTTTTTATATGGAGTTAGTGGTTGAAATAAAATTAAGCATTCCCAGTATTATCGATTTGGTATATAACATAGGTGACAAGAATGAAATTGTTACCTATATTGTTCAATCTCTGCATGTTAAAAAAAATAAAAAGCCTTTGAGAAGGAAGCTTAGCCACTGTTAGTATTTTGCTAGCATGCTAAAAGTAGACTACTTTTTTTGCAATTGGCACACCTTATTAGGGGTTTTTTTAAGTGGTTCTCTGGACATTTTATCCTTTTGCTCCTAGAATTTGAATTCCTTGGTGTAGTTTGTGCATTGAAATATCCAGAATTAAAGAGAAATGTATAACTGCTTTCCTAGGTAATATTTTTGAAGTTTGTTTTACTGTGAGAAAGAATAAAGTAGCCAGAGCACCATCTGCTGGATAGAGTTTATTATGCAGCACTGCAGCAATATTGCTTACTGAATTAAACATAAAATCCATTATTGCTGATTTTAATAAAATTTTTGCATTTGAATGAAAAGCAAAACAATAGAAGTTGAGTTTATATATTTCATCATTTTTTCACGTGGTCTCTTTTCTACCCACAATAAAGCAATCTTACTTGTTACAAGTTTGGTTTCCTAGGAGATACTGATGTAATGGGTTACTATGGTGACAACTAATCTCTTGAAGGATTGTAAATGATAGGGTTGACAGAGTTCATAAAAGCCACATGTTAAATCATTAATTTCATGAAACCTGTATTAAGTTGTATCTCATGCACAAGACGTACCCTGAAATCCTGTACATTTAACTGATTTAAACCTGTCAATAATTTGTTTATTTTACTTACTTTAAAAGAATCAGAGGATAAATAACTCCCAGTCTGCTCAGTCATTGGCTACCCCAGTGGTTTCCGTAGCAACTCCTACTTTGCCAGGGCAAGGGATGGGAGGATACCCATCAGCCATTTCCACAACATATGGTACCGGTAAGTATCAATGTAAGATGTGAATAGCAGGGGAGAGCAAGATACTGACCTACACAGTGGCTCAGTAGTAATGAAACTCCTGTATGTATGCTGCACTAAAGAGAGGAATTTGTATTCTGTATTACTTTAGGTGATTGAAAGCCTCATTATCTTACTCTGAGTCTATAAATGACTTGAGACATAAAGGGATTCAAGAAGCAACTGCATTGTTATAATGGAAAACTGCTCTATAAAGCGTTTTCCGAAATACTTTTGCTAAGCAGTATAACTTAAAAGGGGCACCTCTTTGGTTCACACAGCTAAACATTACAGAAAATCACATCACACCAGTACTGCATAGATTAGATGGATATATAGACTGGATGCCTTTCTGGAAGATACACTGTAGTCAAATGCAAGCTCTGGGCTCAACACAGACGTAACGGTGAAATTCTATGACTTGCACTATACAGACTAGATGAGCTAATGCTCCCTTCTGACCTTAAAGACTGTGAAACTATGACTATTTATGCATGGCAATGATGACTGTATGGTTCAAGAACATTTCTGGATCTTTATGTCCAGAAATGCCTCCATAAATTAGAGGATGTTATTTGTGCATTATTTGTTCCCAAACTGATTAGTTGACTTAAAAGGCTCCGGTTTTGTTTCTGCAATTTAATACCACTGGCATAATGAAGATAAAAAAGCTTATTATATTGTGTATGTAAATTTAAATTATGGTGCTACTTATTGTTTAATTATTTTCCACTTAATTTAGCTATTGTCCTGTTTTCATATCTAGAATACTCACTGAGTAGTGCAGACTTATCATCTCTCTCTGGGTTTAACACAGCCAGTGCTCTTCATCTTGGTTCAGTAACTGGCTGGCAACAGCAGCACCTACATAACATGCCACCATCTGCCCTCAGTCAATTGGGGTAAGCAATATTCCTTAGATTATCCTATCATTTTACATTACTTAATGCTGGTTTGCATGAGAATGGCTTCTATAACCCAATTAATCCCAAATCATAAATGAGATAACATATCAACAAAAGTCTACTATGTGAACAGCTCCGCTTTCAAAATCCCAAACTTGAAAATTGGTATTGCATCAGAAGCCTGGCAGGTAGCTAAACTACAGTCTTCTATTTCCTAGTGCTTTCTCAGTGTTGTAGGAAAGTGTACTGTTGTTTATCTAATCCTTCATTTGTCTACATGATATTTAATTTCCAACACAGGACAAAACAATACACTCATAATTGTGCTTCTTTTCTTTTTGTTTCCCTTAAGCTTTTTGATTCCCTGTAGTTCAGTGCACACTTTTAAAGTAAAATTTGCAAATTTTACATATTTTTAAATCACTGATAATCAAGAATGGCATAATGATTTGACCTGAGATGAATCCATAACCTTGTCTGATAATCACATAATTCCATCTGTTCAACTGTGACTTGCAAGTTTCATTTATTTGGAACTGCTTTATAGAAGTATAACATAATTGTGACTAAGAATCTGGCAGCAGATAAACCTAATTTTGGTTTGCCTGTGTCTAAGAGAATATGTATTTGTGCCCTCTAGTGGCATTTTCAAGATATTTCTCCAGTAGATTTGAAGCCTACAATAAAACAGTCCTGTACGGTTTAAATATTTTATAAAATGTGAAATTCATATGAGAAAAACAATCTAATTCATTTAACAAACAAACAAAACTATTGACTAATTGAAATAAACTTTAAGGGCCTGATTTTCAGAGATGCTGAACTCCTGCAAATGCTAGTGAGCTAGGTCCTAGGTGTATGCTGGCACTGCAAACATTGTAGATGAAGATATGGCCAGACATACTTGAACTGGAAGTTGTTCATTGAGAAAAGTACAAATTAAAATATCTTGAATATATAAACTAGTAAAGTTTTAGTTCACTGGCATTTGAAAGCATCAAATCAACCTTTTTCAAAAAGACAAATGTTACACAAAAGCTTTAATATTTTTGCAAGACTGCTGCCATATTCTGAAAGTATTTGGCCTTGTAAATGTGGTTTAAACTTCAAAATTCTCTTTATAATTTTTTTGACCTCTTGTGTGCCATTGGCTTGGGCTTTTAGAGGAATAGCTAAACAAAGTTTTAGGAGAAACATATAGTTTTTGAATACCACTTCTGTAAAAAAAAGTTACATAGTTACAGATATTAACTGCATAAACACATACAACCAAAAATGTGCAGATTTAGAAAAAATGTTGTAATACATCTTCATTATTCCTTCCTTATTGCTTTTCTTTTTGAGGCATGTACTGTTTTGGGGCAAACATGTTAACTGTACATCTAGGGATATAAAATCACAAAGAAATTGAAAACTCACATGTTAGCTATCAGTGTATAACTTACTGTGAAGCTGATTATTTTCAATGGTTTACCATAATAAGACTATTTGGTTAACCAAACAAAGTATAAATGAAATCCTAAACTAACAGCATGCCTTTTTAGATATGTCACACATCATCATGTGTTTCTAATTCATATCACAAAAAAGTTGAAAATTAATGGCTGTGCCTAGTGGAATGTGTTTTGGGCTTCTGGTTTTAAAATTATTTTTTCAGTGATTTTCAAGTGAAGTTAGTACTATGAAAACTGCTTCATTGACAGCCCCATAGGAGTCTTCCACTTATGCAGAAAATATGCATGATGTCTTTGTTTTATTTTGTATATTGAGATTTATATACAAAAGCACCTTTCCTAAGCTTTGGGTGATTTTAACAATTTCTTTAAAATGCACAATTCAAACACAAATTTATAAGAACAAACCCAGCCTACGTGAGCAGAAGAATCAGCTAACTAGAACTTCCAAAAATATAAAGAAATGCCCCACTCTAAGAACCCCAGGTACCCAGACCCCTCAGCCATTCTCAGAAATTTGAGCAAACCAACTGAAAATGTGGTTGACCTGCTTCCAAATTCTTATACTATACTAGAGGGAGGTGAGTTCCAGGGGATGCAAAGGTAGGGAAAATAGGTTAATATGTTCAGAACTAATATGTTTATTTGGAGGGACTTAAGAGAACAGTGAATGTGTGTTTTTTGTTAAACAAGCTTTGGGAAAGACCTATGATGTGCCTCAGACAGGGCAGTTAACAGGGGAGGCATGCAGATTCTCCAGGGGGCTCCATCACCAGTGCCTATAGCAGTACAGAGCAGTTCATGTTCCACTCCACATGGCACAGGAGCATAGGTAGTATTACAGCTTGTCACAGGTGGCCTGGGTCCCCATGAATCTGTGCTCCGCAACAGCTGCTGTTTTGGCAGCATCATCTGAACAGGCTCTAAGACAAGTGCAGAAGAACCACTGCTCTTTATCTTGGTCCAGTCACTGACTAGCAACAATACTAGTGCCCATGTTCCTGAGCAGTCTTCGGGGATAATTTCTAAGGACATCATAGTAGTACAGATCCCATGTCTGTTCAGTTTTGGGCTTTTTTTTTCTTTTCTTTTCTTTTTTTTTACCAGCTCTATAGCTGATTGAAAAAAATTACATTTTGCATGAAAAGGTGTTCTTCTTTTTGACACCTCTCCTCTATGAACTACCTATTTTTAATTGATCAACAAAAGCCATGAGTTGTTGGTTACTACTGACCTGAAGTGGGTTTGAGCTCTAACCTACAGGTGAAAGGTTCTGTATCCAGTTGCCAATTTCTTGATCCACATGACTCCCCTACGTAGCATACATTCTTCCATGTCCATAATTATCAATCTAAGACAGCACATTTTCTGCTTTGAATGTTAGCTACAGGCAAAAGAATGGGTTTCATAAATAAAAATGCAGACTTCAATACTCAACCATAATATTTATTCAAAATAATTTTATATAGACAGTTATTTATATAACAGTGGAAGTGTCTCCAATCTTTTTTCAACCCTATGGAACAAAGAATTGGCTGAGATCCATAAGCTTGCTCCAGGATTCTTGACTAACAGACTAAATAGTTAGTAGTTATAACTATAAATTCTCAAGGTCTTGGTTAATATCCACTGCTAAACCCTAGGTACCCTCACCCACACACATGTACAAATAAATGTATTCTGTGGCAAGGAGGAAAGCAAAACCAGAGACAAAGCCCTGGTGGGCGGGGCATGCCATCTTCCCCACTCCATGAAAATCTGTGTTGTCAAGGGCCGTTGGTCATAGATTCACCACTAATACCCATGCCTCTTCCCAAACCCACCCTGACTCAAATTCCAACTGGAGGTTAGAACAGATGGAGACCCATACAGAATATACATCACTGGCATACAAAGTCAAAGCTTCTTTGCAGATTCCTTTCATCCTGACATTTCCTAGCCCCTTCACAGAAGAGCCATGCTAACTGTACTTCCTAATGAACATCCATACCCAAAGAGGGAATCGTATTTGCCCTAGCTGATATACATCAAATAATCTCTGTGTGCCACTCATATTGATTTGAATGTGAATTGAGGTTTAATATTTCAGGTATATTTCCTTTATTATTCGTATGAAATTAAATGTTTTCTGTGCAATGTATGAAAAAAGATGACCACATTAATGTCAATGTGAGTGGATTATAAGAACGTAAGAACGGCCATACTGGGTCAAACCAATGGTCCATCTAGCCCAGTATCCTGTCCTCTGATATCAACCAGTGCCAGATGCTTCAGAGGCAATGAACAGAACAGGACAATTATCAAGTGATCCATCCCCTGTCATCTAGTCCCAGCTTCTGGAAGTCAGAGGTTTAGGGACATCCAGAGCATGGGCTTCATCCTTGACCATCTTGACTAATAACTTTCAATGGATCTGTCCTCAACAGACTTAGTTAATTCTTTTTGAACCTGGTTAGACTTTAGGCCTTCACAGCATTCCCTGTCAATGAGGTCCATGGGTTGACTGCATGTTGTGTGAAGACGTTCTTCTTTATGGTTGTTTTAAACCTGCTGCCTATTAATTTTATTGGGTGACCACTGGATCTTGTGTTATGTGGAGGGGGGGGTGAACAACACTTCCTTTTTTTCACTTTCTCCATAGCAATCACAATTTTAGAGACTCTGTTATATGCTCCCTTAGTCTCTTTTCTAAATTGAACAGTCACAGTCTTTTTAATCACTCCTCATATGGAAGATATTCCACTCATTTTTGTTACCCTTCTCTATACTTTTGACAATTTTAATGTCTTTTTTAGATGGGTCGACCAGAACTGCATTCAGTATTCAAGGTACTATGAATTTATATAGTGGCATTTTATTTTCTGCCTTATTATCTGTCCCTTTTGTAATGGTTTCTAACACTGTTAGCTTTTTTGACTGCCACTAGACACTGAGCAGATGTTTTCAGAGAACAATGACTCCAAGATCTTTGTCTTGAATAATAACAGCTAACTAAAACCCTATCATTTTGTGTGTATATTTGGGATTATTTTTCAGTGTGCATTACTTTGCATTTATCAACACAGAAATTCATCTGCAATTGTTTTGACCAGTCACCCAGTTTTGTGAGATCCATTTGTAATGCTTTGCAGTCAGCTTTGAACTTAACTATCATGAGTAGTTTTGTATTGTCTGCAAACTTTGCCACCTCGCTGTTTACTTCTTTTCCCAGATCATTTATGAATATGTTGATGAGCACAGGTTCCAATACAGATCCTTAGGGGACCGCTCTATTTATCTCTCTCTGACCACTTATTCCTACCCTTTACTTTGTATCTTTTAACCAGTTACTAATCCATGAGAGGACCTTCCCTCTTATCCCATGGCTGCTTACAAGCCATTGGTGAAGGACCTCGTCAAAGGTTTTCTGAAAGTCCAGAGACATTATATTGACTGATTTCAGTGTGGTAGCCATGTTAGTCTGTATCAGCAAAAACAACGAGGAGTACTTATGGCACCTTATAGACTAACAGATTTAACTCACCCATGTCCACGTTTGTTGACACCCTCAAACAATTCTTATAGATTGGTGAGGCATAGTTTCCCTTTACAAAAGCCTTATTGACTCTTTGTCAACATGCTGTGTTTATCTGTGTGCCTGATAATTCGGATCTTTTCTATAGTTTTAACCAATTTTCTGATATTATCTGACAAATAATGTTTAGTAATTGTATAGAATTCTTTAAAATTAAATCATTTTCTTTTGCCCTTTGGATTTTCTACATTAAACCTCATTTATGTTTCAGGGAAGTTCTGTTGTTAAAAAGGCAAAGATAATATTAGCCTGGGTCTATATAATGCATTTTATATGAAGGTAAAATAAGCATTTGTGTAAAATAGACATTCATATTTGCTCCATTAACATGTAAAGGCAAAACCAGGTATTAGAATCCCATTAATAATTTGGATTTAATAGTGAAAAGCACCTGTGTCCTACCCTTTTATAATGAAGAAATCGGAACAGTCCTTCATATAGCTGCAGTCTCCCACCTTGCATTCTAAGTCTTACTCACACTTGCAGTATATACCTGTGCATAGTGGTCTATCGTCACTTATAATGAGCCACATCAACTTATCACTCACAAAGTTTTGGCTAATGAAAACTAAAGAGGCAAGTTATCACACTGGTTCCTGAACCTCTGTACCAAGAATAATGCACATGAGATTGCAATAATGCCAGCTGAATTTCTCAAGAGTTATACTCATCCTACGTGTCTTTCAGAAATAGGGTGACCAGATGGGACAATCCTGATATTTGGAGCTTTTCTTATATAGGCTCCTATTATCCCCATCCTGTCCCAATTTTTCATACTTTTCTATCTGGTCACCCTGTTCAGAAACTTGCTGCCTCTGGAGACTGTAATATATAATATAGTACAGTGTATGTAAAGAGATACAGATCAGTGTGTTTCATCAAATCATGTGAGAAAATTTCACTGATATACTTGCCTTACACTGGATTGAAGAATTATATTCCTGTGTTTTAAAAGTGTCCCAATCTCTACAGAACTATATATCAAGGGTCTATATCAAAGGTAGTCCCAAATCAAATCTCCAGGTCCCAACACCCCATATGTTGAGTAATTTCAGATTCAGAGTCAAGTTTTGTATCCACAGTGACCTCTAGTCTAAAACATTTATTAAACTGTCAGCCTACTATCCCAGGCAAAGCCCGAACCTCTCCTAAGGGGATACAAGATTAAATCCATAGGAAAATGAAAAAAACCAGGAGTATATTTTTATTTCTTGTTGGATTTTTTCCATCAAGGTCTCAGCAAAAGTAGAATATTTCACTGAATAAGTAGAAACGATCACGTCTGAAATTAACAAACAGTTCTCTCCACACATTTAAAACATACTTCCAAAATGCAACAGAGTACCCCGTTTGCCTTCAGAATGTATTTGGGAGTGCATGAGGGAAGGAATTGTACACTTCACTGCACTTTTTAAAACATTTGCACCAATGAGCCCTGCAATATGCTAGGGGGAGAGTACAGTAGCAAATTTTGACAAACTGTTCTAAATGAATGCAGGGTAGATGAAAGCAATCATTGTTGGAGCACTTTGTTCTGTCTTTATTGTCTAACAATAGCCATCCATTATTAAACATTGTGACAATTAGTGATAAAAGTGTTTGATATAATTTCAGTAGAGAAGTCAAATCGTTTGAAGTATAAATGTGCCAAAATAAGCCAAAATACTGTTTTGCCTTTCACTGGAGTTATAGTAGATGTAGCATAAGTAAACCTCTCCCTCCCCCAATATTCCCTCACTTTTAAAACCCTTGAAATTATGTGTTTGAGGACTCTAACTTCAGCCTGTTTTATGGTTCTTAATTGGAACCATGCCTCAGAATATAATAAGAATTACACACTAAGAAAGATACTTTTGAGATATGTATAATAAAAAATGGAAATTCAGTTTTGGCCAGTAGGTGGTGCTTTTGTACAAAACATTCTACAAAGGCAAGTGGCATCGTTTCTCCCTTATTTTAGAATAATGAACATTTTTCCTATTTTCTCTCGCTCCCACACATTACAGCTTCCCGCTGCCTCTAACCTGCACACACAAATATACAAACAAAAAATCAAGTTAGAATAAGCATTTAGCATTCTTTCTTTCTTTCTTTCTTTCTTTCTTTCTTCTCTTAACAATAACACAGTAAGAACTATAACATTTGTTGGTATTTATGACACTCTTTATTTGAGTTGGGTGTGCCCACATGCAAAGCAATGTATTCCCCTGACATCCTCAATTACATTTCAACTAAAAGTCTCTGGTAGCTTATTGATCAAAAGACACAAATAATATTTTGAATTTAGGATTCTTAAATCTGTAGCATAGATTAATACATCAAATCCTAACCTGCCTAGGATAATTTTTTAATATTAATACCTTTCAAGGTTCAGCTAATTTAAAGTCTTCGTTTTTGAAGTTAAAAAACATACGTCTAGTATATTGCTACTCATCAGTGTGAATGATGGTGATGCTTTTGTGCATCTGAACTAATCTGATTGAGCTCAACAGAAACTCCTTGCTTCCCCTGTCACCACCTGTGCATGCATGCGTACACATATGCATATGGATCAGTAACTGGTTAAGACAGGAGACAAATGGTAGAAATAAATGGTTAGTTTTCACAATGGAGAGGGGTAAATAGTGAGGTCCCCCAAGGATCTGTACTGAGTCCAGTGCTGTTCAACATATTCATAAATGATCTAGAAAAAGAGGTAAACAGCGTGGCAAAATTTGCAGACGATACAAAACTACTCAAGACAGTTGAGTCCAAAGCTGACTGCAAAGAGTTACAAAGAGATCACACAAAAGAGTGATTGGGCAACAAAATAGAAGATGAAATTCAGTGTTGATGAATGCAAAAGAAATTTACATTGGAAAACATAATTCTAACTATACATGCAAAATGATGGCATTTAAATTAGCTGTTATCACTCAGAAAGCGTCATCATGGATAGTTCTCTGAAAACATTCACTCCATGTGCAGCAGCAGTCATAAAAGCTAACAGAATAGAAACCATTAAGAAAGGGATAGATAATGAGACAGAAAGTGTCATAATGCCTCTATATAAATCCATTTAATTCCCACACCTTCAGTACTGCATGCAGTTCTAGTCGACTCATCTCAAAAAAGATATATTATAGTTGGGAAAAGTACAGAGAAGGGCACCAAAAATTAGCTTCCACATCAGGAGAGATTAAAAAATCTGAGACTGTGCACCTTAGAAAAGAGAAAGTAAGGGGAATATGATAGACATCTATAAAATCATGACTGGTGTGGAGAAAATGAATAGGAAAGTGTTATTTACCCCTTCATATTACAAGAACCTGGGATCATCCAATGAAATTAATAGACAGGTTTAAAACAAGCGTAAAGTACTTCTTTACACAGTGCACAGTGAATCTGTGGAACTTGTTAACAGAGGATGTTGTGAAGGCCAGAAGTATTGGGTTAAAAACAGAATTAGCTACATTCATGGAGGATAGGTCCATCAATGGTGATTAGCCAAGCTGGGCAGAGATGCAACCCCATGCTCTGCGTATCCC
This sequence comes from Gopherus evgoodei, assembly GCF_007399415.2. NCBI lineage: Eukaryota > Metazoa > Chordata > Testudines > Testudinidae > Gopherus > Gopherus evgoodei. The sequence goes on from NC_044327.1 coordinate 79,834,379, forward strand.
TAAACCTCTGACTACCAGACACTGGGACTGGATGACAAGATGGATCACTCGATAATTGCCCTGTTCTGTTCATTCCCTCTGAAGCATCTAGCACTGACCACTGCCATAAGACAGGACACTTGGCTAGATGGACCATTAGTCTGACCCAGTAATGCCATTGTTATGTTCTAATGTTCATCAGTTATAAAAAAATTCTAGTGGTTTCATCAGTGCAAAGGCTCAGCATCCAAAATGTATCAAGCACTTACAAAAAAAGTAGACTTTCTTGATAGGGTATACCATAGAGCCATTCAAGAGAGTCATGTCTGTTGTGATGCCTCTTTCACTGGGTCTCAATATTTCTTACAGAATATTCCTCACATTCCTGGCATGCACTGTTATCCATAAGAGTCTTTAAACTGATGTTTTGGGCAACTGTTTGTACGTTTCTGGGGGCTCGATGCCTCCTCAGTCTGTAACTGGGTTTCCTTTCCTCCTACAGAGCTTGCACTAGCACTCATTTATCTCAGAGTACAAATCTCTCCCTGCCTTCTACTCAAAGCCTCAACATCAAGTCAGAACCTGTTTCTCCTCCTAGAGACCGTACCACCACACCCTCGAGATACCCACAGCACACGCGCCACGAGGCGGGGAGATCTCCTGTTGACAGCTTGAGCAGCTGTAGCAGCTCATATGATGGAAGCGACCGAGAGGATCATCGGAACGAATTCCACTCCCCCATTGGACTCACCAGACCTTCGCCGGACGAAAGGGAAAGCCCCTCTGTCAAGCGCATGCGGCTCTCTGAAGGATGGGCAACATGATAACATTATTACCTATTAGTTTTTTTCTTGCAGTGTGTGTGTGCTATACCTTAATGGGGGGGGGGGTCGATATGCATTATATGTGCCGTGTGTGGAAAAAAAAAAGTCAGGTACTCTGTTTTGTAAAAGTACTTTTAAATTGCCTCAGTGATACAGTATAAAGATAAACAGAAATGCTGAGATAAGCTTAGCACTTGAGTTGTACAACAGAACACTTGTACAAAATAGATTTTAAGGCTAACTTCTTTTCACTGTTGTGCTCCCTTGCAAAATGTATGTTACAATAGATAGTGTCATGTTGCAGGTTCAACGTTATTTACATGTAAATAGACAAAAGGAAACATTTGCCAGAAAGTGGCAGACTTTACTGAGAGAGAAAGCAGCTGTTATGCAACATATAGAAAATGTACAGATGTTTTGACAGACCCAGCAATGGGTGGCCATGAAGAAATGTTAGAAAGAGTCTGGGTCACCTACCATACCTAAAATGCTCACAAACATGCAGGCATATCATTGGAGTATGGCACTCAGTTAAAAGGATCAAAGACATGTAAAAGAGGACCATACTTGTAAAAATGTTGTGTTTGAGGGCTAACATATTTAATTTTTAAAATTCTGGGTCTGCATTACTTATTAAATAAAAAATAGAAAAATATGTACATTACATTTTGCTTATTTTCATATTAAAAAGTAAGACAGAGTTTGCAAAGCATTTGTGGCTTTTTGTAGTTTCCTTAAGCCAAAATGTGTGTTTTTTTCGTTGATAGCTTCGCTAATATTTTAAACAGTCCTGAAGAAAACAAACAGAGGACTTTTTGTATAGAAAGCACTACCCTAAGCCATGAAGAACTCCATGCTTTGCTAACCAAGATAACTGTTTTCTCTTTGCAGAAGTTTTGTTTTTGAAATGTGTATTTCTAATTATATAAAATATTAAGAATCTTTTAAAAAAATCTGTGAAATTAACATGCTTGTGTATAGCTTTCTAATATATATAATTATGGTAATAGCAAAAGTTTTTGTTATCTTAATAGTGGGGGGGTTATATTTGTGCAGTTGCACATTTAAGTAACTATTTTCTTTTGGTTTTCTTTTACTCTGCATACGTTTTACAGATTTAAAGTCAGCTGTCAAAAAACTAATCTGTAAAAGGTTAGAATTTACCCAAGATCTAACAACCTAAATCATTTTAATACAACATTTACAAATCATTGAGTGAACTGAGATCCATTGTATATACTGATTAGTTCTTTCATGCTGTTTTGTGCATTGTAACAAGTTCAGGGCCCTGATATTACTTATGTCCTGCATATCTTGTAATTTCCACAATTAAATGACAAAGTGGCATAACTTGGCCCCTTCTCATAAATTAAATGAAGCTGATATTCTGTCTGCTAGAATTGGATGTGCATCTCTTAAGGCTGCCAGGTAATTAAGTGGAGGTGAAGAGCTCCACAAGTAGTGGAGAAAGAAGTCAAAAGTGAGGAGTTGGCACATAAACACAAGTTACAGAATTTTAAAAATCTTAAAGAGATTTGGGTGGTCAATAAAAGAAGCATTCAAAAGCAGATTTGTCTTGTACAACCAATACTTAGCCAACAAGTCACCATCATTCTCGCAGCCCTTATTGGTCACATTATCACACAGAGGGAATATTGTTGAACAATGTCTCCTGTGTATTTCACCCAAACAAGTTTTGCATGGAGCATCCACCATTTTCTCCTACCATATATTTTTCTTTAATTAAAATCTTGTAGACAGAAAGAATATCCCATTCATTTTAGTTCCTCTTTGTCGCTCATGTACTGTTACAGGAAAATGGTGGAATACAGGATTTTTAGTTCAGCATTTATGTTGGGTGGGATTTGTTGGGTTTGTTTTTTTTGTGCGCAATTCCCCATTAAGATTTTAGTCCATTGTACAACTGATAATGTTTCTTCTTTTCAAGAGTAGTTCTGTCTCCCACCTAGATGCATTGACACAATAGGGAATCTAGCTGCAATAGCTGTCTAAGTATTAACACAGAGAGGTTATGTTACGGGAAACATACCTTCTATTTCCCATCTATACATGCAGTTGCTGTGCACTGCTCATTGATAAAGTCTACCTCTCTGTGGTAGCAAATGGGGTATAGTGTACATTGTGCATCATGACTTGGGCTCTTCCTTTATATGCAACCTGACTACAAGTGCACATTGGTCATGCAAAGGCTAGTGCATTGCTACGTATTTTGAATGCTCTCTAAGCAGAACATGTTGCTACTGCAGCCATCCTGTCTTGTAGAACAATCTGTGGAATCAGAAAAAAGATACGTGTGCATAACAAAAAGTGAGACTAGCGCCCATAATCAGTTTTTTAAAACACAAAACTCTTTTTCAGAATACATTTCTTCACCTTAAAATGAATCTATTCTCAGTCTGAAATTTTTAAAGTTTAATATGTCTAAAATATGCAAATATATCACAAATGTACCTTGCCATTTCAAAAAACTGAGGTTTATGAGTATTGTTAGTAGTAACTTGTCAATAGGGGCAGGGGAGTCAGTCTATTGAAATATGAAGAATAGCCATATTAATAGTTTACCTTACAATTTGCCTCAGCAACACAAGAAAAAGGAAATTTGAGATTCTAAGACAGTAGTGGTATAACATACATTACCTTAAGTAACTAGCAGAAAGTAGCATGAAAGGTATTGCCGTGGCAATTTTTAGTAATTCTAACCATGGTTTTATACAAACACAAATCGAATCACATGAATACGGATGCCAGTCATTCCTTTTGTTCCTGCTACTGAGCTCAACGAAAGTATAGTGGCAAGATAGTGGGGGATAATACATATTTGTAAACTGATCTAATTAAAAGAAGCACAACTTTGATTGTGAAGTAACTTTCTGTAAATTATAACTGTCTACTTTTACCTTTTCCTTTATCTGTAACTTACCATGTATTGTGTTGCAAAGGTAATTTGGGTTTATCGTGTGAGTTCTTTGTATTTAAGAAGTTTGGGGCAGAGCCCTAAAAGAGTATTAACATTTACTTTACATTAATCCATGCTATATAATGTTTTAGGCAACATTCTTAATTGCAAGTTCAAATACCTTAAGTGGCATTTTGTACATCTCCAAATATTGTTATAGCTAAACTAATCCTTCTTTAAAAAGGTGTTTTCAGTTAGCCCAGTTGCTGGCAACAATGATATGATATACACAGTTGCACAATCTGTATATTGTATGCATTGTTGCCTTTCACAATGGAGCTGTTATCATTTCACCGTTTTTCAAAAGTTGTGTTTTATAACAAAATGGCTTATATTTTTCCCAAAAGTGGAATTTAATCGTTTTTAATGAATAATATAAAAATATTTGTTCTTAGATCTTTTTCAGGTAAAGCTAAAGGAAGAATAAAACAACTCAATATACTGTTTTCAAGAATGTCATTCCTTTTGTATTGTATGTATTATCCTGTATACCCATCTTTTAACTGTACCAATGCTGTTTTGTTTTCTTTTTCCTCTTCTTCTCTTAGAAAGTAAACGCTTTGTAATTTTTAAAAGCCACTTGAAACCTCAATAAAGGCTGTTGCCTAAACATGGCATACTTCATCTGTTCCTGTTTATGCCATCTGCTGTGATGTTGTCACTTATATGGCATTAATTTCCTGCCACTGCAGATCTCTTGAAGGACTGATGGAACATAGGTGTCTGTTAGAATGCTTCAGACTGTAGATGTAATCAAAGGCTTTTGTTAATATATTTTAACCAAAGATGTGGAGCAATCCAAGCTTTGAGCCACACCTTCTGCTCAAAATTCTCCATTTGATTATTTTCATAATCAGGTGTTGCATTTTCCCTTCCCTGCTCATACCTCAGACTGATCCATACCTCAGTTTGATTCAAAGAGGTCAGTTCAACGACAAATAAAAAATGCAGTACTTGTGTCCTTTGTGGAGTAAATAATGTAAAACCTGAGTTACCTTAGGCATTATACTTGGATTGCTTCAGATGGTTTGTTGTATCCTTTTTATTTCCTGCTTCTTCTTTTTCTGGGGATTTGTTTCCATTAAACAATGGTAATTAAAAAGCAAGCTTGTAAATGGGGGGCATATACAAGCATTTGCAACAAGTATTAAAATAGAGGCTCACAGCGGCATAAGCTGGACTTTGTCGCCACTAGATGACAAGATGTTATAACTAACTTAAACTACATCTGTGTATCTCAAGGGACTTAATTCAGCTGTCTGTAGTGAACAAAAATGGGAAAAATTCACAAGTTTCTCCTGCTGGAAATAAGGTATAATTTGTATTTTGCAGACAAATCAGTAAAGTTACTGGCTTTCTTAGTGATACCGTGTCTGTGGTGCATTTTTTAGTAATTACATAATGTTTTGTTGTTTAATTATATGCCATTGTAGTACTTTTAAAAGCAACACTGCAACAAACAAGTGCAGCTGTTGTCAGTGGTCTCTATATTTGATTCCTAAATGGGGTAAACTGTTAATTACAAATCTATATGCTTATAGGGGCCTCTTCACCACAGTATCTCAGGGCCTCACGAATGTGAAATTATCACACACACACACACACACATCCCTTTACAGACAGGAATCTGAAGCAGAGAGAGATTACAAGCCAGATTCTGATACCTGTACTCATTTGGGGAGAAATCCTGTCCCATTGAAGTCAGCGTGACCTGGAGTTCACCCACTGAGTATAATTCCTTACTCTGCATTGGTCCTTTTGATTTCAATGGGACCACTCATGGAGTTGGTGCTATTTAGTGTATATAAGGTTATCTGAATTTGGCCCCCTAAATGACTTGCCCAAGATCAAATCAGTCAGGTATCTTGAGTGCTAGCCCAGTGTTTTAGCGACAAGACCATCCTCAACATGAAGTGCACCTTTTTTTTTGCTTAACATATTCCCTGGGTGACATTCTTTTAACAGTTGTGGCAGGCAGAAGGAAGAGTAACCTATTTATTGCTGCAGGACCCTTTTCACGTTACACTTTTATTTTGGAGTCTGTGAATAGAAACCTCAGTTTATTTCGGGGAGGTATACTTTAGTGTTCGAGATAGACAAACTATTAATAGTTTAAGGGGCTTGGTGAATGTAACAATTTTAAAAATAACATTAGAAGACCTAGATTCTAAATATATTGGGGAAAGAAAACAGCCATGCCATTAGTTACTATTACATGTAGTCGGCTGCTCCCGCACTCCTACACACTGTGTAGGACTTGCTCAGTGACTGCCTCAAGGAGCAGCACTGGGGAGCCAGCCAGGATAGGAGCAGCAGCAAGCCCTGAGGTGTACCATGTGAAAAATTCTGGGGCTGCCCATGCATTGTGACACAATTGCTTTTTTAACAGAAATGTTTCTAGAGTTTGGCCCCAACATAAACATTTGTTGCTAAAGTTAAAGGGCATTATTTGTGTTGTCTCATGCATGTGTGTTGCTCATACTCAACTAAAGCACTACTTTACCTGCAGGGCTAATAACACTTCTGCACAGTTCCTCTGGGCATGTAACAGTATGTGTAATATTTTTGTAATCGTTGCACAGAGAGGTCAGATTTATGACCTCTTACTCCTTTATTCAGATTCCTATACATTTTATTGATAGTGAAATATTATCAATGAGTAGAGAAGAAAGAAGTCTGTTATTTAAAAAAACAGATTTCTTTTTTTTTTTCACCCCAGGAGTACAAAAACTGTGATTCACTTTCTTTCAATTTCAGGGATTAAAAAAATAAGATTATAAAATCTGCATCTTGAGAAGGAATTAGAAAAATCACTTTAATCCTCTCACTAAGCTCCTCATCTTACATTCATAGTGGAACCGTGCCTTTGCATTACAACCCCGAAGTAAAGGGACAGAATAACTCAACCACTCACCTTTAATATCCAAGCACTCGTTCACTCAGGTTTTTTCAGTAGCACCCATCATCATAGCATCTAAGTGCAGTTCTAACTAGCACTATTTGCCTCACAATACATACCTAGAAAAGTTAAATCATATCAAGTTCATAAAAACTGCAGAAAATAATCTCTGTACTGTTTTTGGCAATATTTTCTATTTACATATTGTTTTTCATCCTTAAGAATCTTAAAGAATACTACAAAAAAAATTAGCCCAGTCCTAAAGTTCTAGTCCCATTGGCTGTCCAAGAAGCACAGTGGATACCACTAAAATTTACTTCTGGGGATGAACATAGCAGCTGTTTAACAGTGCATAGAACTGTACACTGGAGTTAGGCCAGGACACCAGGACTAATTAACCTTATGGAATTAGGATTATGGAATCTCTAATGACCACAAGTTATTTAAATTCCCAGGAGCTTGGTTTTACATCCTTCACAAAACTCTCCCTGCTCAACACTCACCAGACCACAGTGTTTGGGTCCACATAGACCTTGTGCTTTTAGGGTATGTCTGCACTTCAGTTAGAAACTCTCAGCTGGTCTGTGCCAGTTGACATGGTCTCATATGGCTTGGCTCACTGCCTGTTTAATTGCACTGTAAACCGGACTTTGGCTGGAACGTCGGCCCTAGGACCCTGCAAGGTGGGAAGGTTCCAGAGCTTGGGCTGCAGCCCGAACCTGGATGTCTACACAGCAAACAGCCAGGCCTGGCCCCACCTAGGCTCTGCCTCCCAGCTACTTCCCCCACTTCCCACTCTTGAGTGCGGCAGCTCCAGTCCCCCTGTGCGGTGGCCCCAGCTCAGGGGCTGTGGCCATGCGCTGCCTGCCCTCCCGGAGCTCTGTGGCTGGGCGGGGGGGGGCACTGCAGCTGTGCTACTGGCCCTGCTAGTGCTCTGGGGCTGGGGCTGTGATGCTGGCCCTCCCGGTGCTCCAGGGCTGGGGAAGCTGCGGTCATACGCCACCAGGCCTCCCAGGGCTCTAGGAACTAGCCTGGGGTGGGGGCCAGTGGACACTGGGGAGGAGGGCTCTGGGCTTCAGTGGGGGATGCAGAAGGGGTGGGGAAGTGGGCGAAAGGGGTGGGGTGGGACAAGGCTGGGGACTCGCCTCCCCCAGCCAGCGGTTCACGTGCCATCCATGCCAGTGAGCTCAAGTCAGGTGACACGGGCCAGCTACAGGTTTTTAACTGCAATGTAGACATATCCCTAGATGTCTGGATTCCCCTCTGGCACATGTAAGGTTGCCAACTGTCTAATCCCACAAACCCAAACACCCTTGCCCGAGGCCACGCCCCTGTCCCGCTCCTCCAAGGCGCTGCCCCCATTCACTCCATTACCCCTCCCTCCCTCGCTCACTCTCACACCCTCACTCATTTCACTGGACTGAGGCAGAGGGTGGTCTGGGGGGTGGGGAGAGGTTCAGAGTGTAGGAGCGAACTCCGAGCTGAGCCTGGGCAGGGGGTTGGGGTGCAGGAGGGGGTGCACGGTGCAGGTTCTGGGAGGGAGTTTGGGTGTGAGAGGGTACTCAGGGCTGGGGCAGGGTTTTGGAGCGTGGGAGGGAGTTCGGGGTGCAGGCTCCAGCCAGGTACCGCTTACCTCGGTTAGCTCGCAGAAGCAACTGGCACATCCCTCTGGCTCCTAGGTGCAGGGGCAGCCAGGCGGTTCTGCATGCTGCCCCCGCCTGCAGGCACCACTCCACCCCAATAGGCACTGAGATTCTAATCTGCCACAGGGGGTGCTCCCCACCAGCTCCACACAGGCCCTGCCCCGCCCTGCCCCCACTCCATCCCTTCCCCTAATGCCCCACACGCTCCCTACTTTTCCCACTTCCCCGGCTCCAGCTGCCCAGCTCTGAAGGCATTGCTGTTGCCAGCAGCAGCACAGAAGTAAGAATAGCAGTACCACAACACTCCCTACAATAACTTTGCAAATCCCCCCCCAACAAATTTTAGAACCCCTACAATTACAACACCATGGCATTTCAGATTTAAATATCTGAAATCATGAAATTTACTATTTTTAAAATCCTATGACCATGAAATTGACAAAAATGGACTGTGTACTTAGTAGGGCCATAGACATAAGAATACAAACAGTTCATAAAATCAAACTGGAATGTATAAATTGTACTTAGAGTCCCCCAGATCGTCACAACATCTCATCCAGAAGATGGCATTTCTAAGCGTAACCCTGACAGACCCTGGTCATCGGCGGGCAGGATTGAACCTGGGACCTCTGGAGCTTAAAGCATAAGCCTCTACCACATGAGCTAAAAGGCAACTGGCTATAGAGCAGATTTATTGAACTCTATTTAAGTGGTCTTGGTGCCACTAGAGGGGACAGAACAGCATACTCAGAAGGTGGGTGGGTGACATGCTTCCCCTAGCTGAGGAAGCATGCCCCAAGTTTCAGATATTTCAACTTGAAATCTCAAATGAACCCACACTTATAACACGTACAGACCCTGGCTGTTGTTGGGTGGGATTGAACTGGAGACCATGACAGCTTAGTGCATGAGCCTCTACAGCATAAACTGAAAGCCAACTTGCTGTTAGCTAAGGCTGTAGAGCAGATTCATTTTATTTCTCTCTTTAAGTGGTCTCAGTGCCACTAGGTGGGACAGAACACCACAGCCAGGAGGTTTGTGGGTTACATAAGCAGTACAGTACTTTCCAACACGATGCTGGGATATTGGCTCAGTGCTGACTCATAAGGAAGAGTGCAAACCAATTATTTGTCATCATCTCTTCTTGCAGGCCCCATGTTTTACTTGGATGCCTCCCATACATACCCACTGCTGCTTAGTGTATCAGATCTGATCAAGATCATTGCCTGACATTCAGTGGGTACTATAGGGGTGGTGGCGAGGTGGGTCAATTCTTTCTAGTAACTATTTTAAAATAGTAGGCCACATTCTGCCCTGAAATGAGTGGGGTAACACAAGATATAAGAAAGGGCAGAATTTGGTCCAGACTATAAAATGGAAAATGGATTGAATAAGCCGTTCAGCATCAAGACAGGGGTAAGGCAGAGGTGCATCCTGTCTCCTTTTTTGTTTATGCTAGTCATCGACCATGGATTAAAACAATGTGATAGTGATACATATGGCCTAAAATGGAACAATTCAAGGCTATATTTGATCTAGACTTTGCTGATGATATCGCTCTTATCAATGAAGATGCCAATGGACTACAAAAATACACATACCAAGTAAAAGAAGTAATAGAGAAAATAGGTTTGAAATACAATGCAAAGAAACATAAATCATGTTAATGGGGATTACAGGGACAGAAATCAAAATTGAAGAAGAGAATTGGAGAAGGTGGACAATTTTATGTTCCTTGGAAGTACCATCAGCCAAGATGGTACTAGTTCTGAGGAAATAAAAAGAAGAATCGGGAAGGCAAACGCTGCATTTGGAAGACTCAAAAATAATCTGGCAACTCAAAAACATCTCCCTCAAGACAAAACTGAATGTGTACAAAACAAAATATTGCCAGCACAACATATAGCAGTGAGACATGGCAACTTACCAAGAAAGAGATGCAGAAGCTGGATGGATTTCATCACAAATGTCTGAGAAGAATATTGGGAATAACATAGAGAGATAGGAAGGCGAATGAAGAAGTCAGAAAAATTACTGGACAAGGTACCCTCTCACAAATAATCTACCAAAGAAGACATCAGTCGCTGGGACATGTGCTGAAAATGGAAAAAGAATGGTTACCAAGTACTGCCCTTGAATGAAAGGCAGAAAACGCAAGCAGAAAGAGAGGAAGACTGCGAATAACATGGAAATGAACAGTTCTGAATGACATCAAGCATCTGAACATGAAATGGGAAGATTTGGAGAGAAGGGCAGTTGACAGGCAAAGATGGCAAATATGGGTAGCCCAATGGGCAGCAAAGCATGGGATGGACTAAGGTCTAAGTGTCTAAGGTAATTTGTAATACCTCTATCCTGCACACAAAGATCTATCCATTCCTGACCCATTTGCGACAAAGGGAAATAGTCACATAAGAGGAACTGCATTCCCCACCAGTCCTAGTCCAAGACTGGGGAAGGCCAGACTAGAAGATGGAGAGCCTTACTCCCCTGCTCAGCCAAGACAAACCCAGGAACAATGCAGTTTACAATGACTGGTTTACTTAATCCCTTTACGCTGGTGTATTCAAAGTTTCTGCCATACGATGTAGTGCCTTGGTTCACGAAGTCCTGATTCCAAAAGGTAAGTGACGCTTAGCAGTTATAGTTCTCTTATCTACATGTCCTCATGTGTCTCTTCAGTGCCCCTGCCTGGAGCTTTCAATTTAGTTTTCATTAAAGTCTTTCTTACTCCTTGTCTGGCCAAGGCTGTATCCGTTGCTGTGAGGAGGGTGGAGTAAATTAGCTAATTTATTTGTTTCTCTGCATCTCCACTAGATGAAGTGGTCCATTCCTTGGAACATAGAACTTGAAAGCAGCATGTTTTCATGACAAGCCCCTTTGGTCAAAAGAAGCACAATCCCGCTGTCAGATAGATTGCATTTGATATGGCCGATCATTTTCTTTATCCGGAGGAGCTACTCAGCTGGCTTCATAGCCCAGTCATCACTGGTCTCACAGTGGATGTTTATTCCTTGGATTTACAGCTTCCTCTGATTCTAGTGTGTGAAGATGTGTCATCTCCTCAGGATTCAGAGGAGAAGGCAGTGAAAGGAAAACACTATAGAAGTACAGCATAGTTGCCAGCTGGTAGGGAGGATGCAGCTACCAGGTGAAAAATGGCCACCCTATAGATGCTATTGTTTGTCTTTCCTAAACTACAGCTCAGGGGTTCTCAGCAGCAGTACATATAAGCTTGTTGGAAGTAGGATGCCAAAAACTCTTTTTAAAAAAAATCTTTCCATATCAAATGAACAGGTGTCACATACATTGCTGTGTGCCAGAAAACACCCAAGAAGCAAAATGCTCTCTCTTGGCCTCTTTCAGCAACAAGAGCGAATAACACTCACCAGCCAGGCCAGCATAGTAGTTTTATGTTGCAATGCGTTGGGAACTGCTGATAGATGTTGTTCTTTCATCAGGCACTCGGCTGGCTGGCTGCTAGACCAAGCCCTCAGTTCGTGCTATATCACACAGCTCGAGCTACTGAGATGAACTGACAAAGTTCCATGTGACATAGCCAAAGCTCCTCTCATTCAAAATAGTGCACACATACAGGGCTGATTCAGAGGGGCTGCAAAGCCTGCAGCTGCAGGGAGCTCCAAGATCAAAGAGCACACACACACACACAGGAAGCCACCCCAGAGCAAAAGCTCCCTCTGCACTACCTGCCCTGCAGAGGCTAAGCCTAGCCCCAGCAGGGCTGGAAGGCAGGGGATAAATGAGGAATTCCTGCTGTCTTCAGAGGGGAGTTTGGGTGGTGGTAGGGGGTCAGTCAGGTCCAGTGGATTAAAGCCTGGCTGTAAGATTAAGAACTTCCTTGTTCTTCTTCGAGTGATTGCTCACATCCATTCCAGTTAGGTGTGCGCGCCGCGCGTGCACGTTCGTCGGAAACTTTTTACCCTAGCAACTCCAGTGGGCCGGCAGGTCGCCCCCTGGAGTGGCGCCGCCATGGCGCCCAATATATATCCCTGCCGGCCCGCCCGCTCCTCAGTTCCTTCTTACCGCCGTGTCGGTCGTTGGAACTGTGGAGCGCGGCATAGCTGTCCTCCACGTCCCTAGCTCTCCTAGTTATCTATCGTTTATCTATCGTTCATCTCTAGTTCCATTATAGTTGTTAATTAGTTTGTTAAGTAGATAGTTAAGTTAAATAGTTGTTAAGTAGTTCTTCGCCGGGGGCTTAGCCCTTCCCGGCACCCGGCGCCAGGCTCATGCCTGTTTCGCCAGGCTTCAAGCAGTGTGCGGCCTGCAAGAAGCCCATGCCTACCAGCGATCCCCACGAAGCGTGCCTGAAGTGCCTCGGGGAATCGCACAGATCCGACAAGTACCGCATCTGTAAGGCTTTTAAGCCGAGGACAAAGAAGGAGAGGGATCAAAGGCTCCGGACTCTCCTTATGGAGGCGGCACTTGACCCGACGGCTTCGCAGGCCGTGGTATCGGCACTGGCACCGGATCGCACCGGCACCGAGAAGACTCCCCGGCACCGACCCTCTCCGGCACTGGAGTCAGAGCCAAGGCTGTCGAAGTCCGATACTCCGGCCAGGCAGACCCGGCTAGAGCGCCCGGCCTCGACATCGGCCGCGGCGCCGCCAGCACCGTCGACTCCGGGCCCGGCGGGTCCGTCGAGTCCGGTGCCGCCGAGCTCCCCCATGAGATCTGGGGTTGAGATAGTGGTCCCATCCACACCGGAGACCTTCGCCTCGGCTCGGGACCTCATTGCCCTGACTGAGCCCACTCGGCTGCCACCCCCGGTACCTCCGGTGCGGGTCGTGTCCAGAGGCAAGCCCATGATGTCGGCACCGCCCAGAGACACTCGTTCACGATCCAGGTCCCGACGTCTTGGGCGCTCCAGATCCCGACGCCGCTCGCAGTCCCGGCACCGCTCCCCTCAGCGGTACCGGTCACACTCGCGGCACCGGTCGACATCGAGACGGTCGCGGTCAGGCTCCAGTCGTCGAAACCGGCACCGCGATTCCAGGAGCAGGTCCCGACGCTACTCGCCGCACCGGTCGACCTCCCGGCACCGAGCTGGTGGCAGGTCCCGGTCGACCTCCCGGCACCGAGCTGGTGGCAGGTCCTGGTACCGAAGCGGCGCCCGGTACTGGTCAGGATCCCGGCACCGTGACAGAACTCGGTCCCGATCCCGATCCCGGCACCGTTATGACTCCCGGCACCGGTCCCCGGCACCGAGACGATCCTCCGTGCCGACCCGCGCAGATACTTACCATCCAGGGTCGGCCCCTCCGTGGCCTTCTAGACAGCCGTCCGTATCCTCCCAGACGGACAGCGGGTATGCGCTGGGCACCGACCGGCAGGCGGCGCTGTTCGGTGATCCGCCGCTGCAGGACCAAGGCCCACAACAGTGGGGATTCTGGACACCCTGGGCATACCATCAGGCCCAGGGCCCCCAGCAGCTCCCTGCTAGGCCGGCGACTGCGGAGCGTAGGGCCCCTGAAGCCTCGTGGTCTCGCCCCCCTCCCTCCCCGGAAGGGGAGGAAGGGTCCAAGCAGCAGGACTCCGCTGTGGCTCCGGAGGCAGAGGTGAGGGCTGAGGAAGACCCTCAGTTAGACACTCTCGTGCCTGGGGTCTCATCATCCTCCTCCCCGGATGAGGCGGTGGCGGGTACCTCCTCCAACAGTCCCCCCCCGCTGGATCTCAGGGCGCACCAAGACCTCCTCAGGCGATTGGCTCAAAATCTGAGTCTGCAGGCAGAGGAGGTCTCGGAGATAGAGGATCCAATTGTAACCATCCTCTCTTCTGATGCTCCCACCAGGGTTGCCCTGCCCATCATACGGACCATCCAGGCCAACGCCAATACCATCTGGCAGTCCCCGGCCTCCATCCCTCCGACAGCGAAAGGAGTCGAGAGGAAGTACATGGCCCCTTCTAGGGGATACGAATATCTCCATGTACACCCGACTCCGGGTTCACTGGTGGTGCAATCAGTGAACGATAGGGAGCGTCACGGCCAGGAGGCTCCAGCCCCCAAATCCAGAGAAGCCAGGCGGATGGACCTCCTTGGCCGTAAGGTGTATTCGGCTGGGGCGCTGCAGCTCAGGGTCTCCAACCAGCAGGCCCTGCTGAGCAGATATGCCTTTAATTCCTGGGTGGCAGTGGACAAATTTAAGGAGCTGCTGCCACAGGATGCTCGCCAAGAGTTTACGGCCATCTTGGACGAGGGCAAGAAGGTCGCACGCACGGCCTTACAAGCCTCCTTGGACGCTGCGGACTCGGCTGCCCGTACCCTCGCATCAGGAGTTACGATGCGTCGCATCTCCTGGCTGCAGGTTTCCGGCCTTCCGCCGGAGCTCCAGCATACTATACAGGACCTTCCTTTCGAAGGCCAGGGCCTGTTTTCTGACAAGACAGACCCCAGACTCAAGAGTCTAAAAGACAACCGGGTCATTATGCGGTCCCTCGGGATGCACACCCCCGTGACGCAGCGTAGACCCTTTAGGTCGCAACAACAGCAACAACGCAGGCCGTTTTCCCAGTTCCGCCAGCGGCAGGACCTTTACAGGCGCCGCGGCAGGAACGGAAGGCGCAGGCAGTCGGGGAACCAAGGGGGGCAGAACCAAGGCTCCTCAAAACCCCCGCCTGGTCCTAAGCCTTCATTTTGAAGGTGCGCCCGAGGGCGCAGTAACAGTTTCCCCTATGGATCCTTCCCCCCCGTTTTCCAACCGCCTTTCGTTTTTCCTCCCGGCGTGGTCCCAAATAACATCGGACCGCTGGGTCTTAAGCATGGTGCAGACGGGATACCGCCTGCAGTTTGTTTCATTTCCTCCTTCCCGCCCTCCTTCCTCGTCCCTCTTCAGGGACCCCTCTCACGAGCAATTCCTTCGGCAGGAGGTGCAGACGCTCCTCAGCAAAGGAGCTATAGAGGCGGTTCCGGAAAACGAGAAAGGCAAGGGGTTTTATTCCCGCTACTTTCTGATCCCCAAGGCCAAGGGGGGGCCTCAGGCCTATCCTCGACCTGCGAGAGCTCAACAAATACCTCATGAAGTTGAAGTTCCGCATGGCATCCCTGGGGACCATTATTCCATCCCTGGATCCGGGAGACTGGTACGCCGCCCTCGACATGCAGGACGCGTATTTCCACATTGCCATTTGGCCGCGCCACAGACGCTTTCTCCGCTTCGTTGTGGGGGCTCTTCATTATCAATTTGCAGTCCTCCCATTCGGCCTGTCCACGGCCCCGAGGGTGTTTACAAAATGCATGGCAGTTGTCGTGGCGCATCTTCGGCGCAACCGTGTCCACATGTTCCCTTATCTGGACGATTGGTTGATTCGGGGCACGTCGGAACAGCAAGTCAACAGCCATGTCCGCGTGATCACCGGCATGTTTGCAAGTCTGGGCCTCTTGATAAACACAGACAAGTCCACCCTGAGGCCCACTCAGAAGGTGGAATTTATCGGGGCCGTCCTGGACGCCACTGTGGGCAGGGCCTCGCTGCCTCTGCAACGGTTCCAGACCATGGCGGCGATCGTTCAACGTTTGCGGTCAGCCCCATTGACGTCAGTGAGGACATGTCTAACCCTGTTAGGCCACATGGCGGCGTGCACCTTTGTGACCGACTACGCTCGGCTCCACATGAGGCGTCTCCAGCTGTGGCTTATCAGTCATTACAGGCCGGCAAGGCAACCGTTAGACATGTTAGTCACAATCCCCCAGAAGGTCTTAGATTCTCTCGGCTGGTGGTTAGACCAGTCCGTATTATGTGCGGGTCTTCCCTTCCACCCCTCTCAGCCCTCGGTATCCCTGACAACGGATGCCTCAGATCTAGGCTGGGGGGCCCACCTAGGGACCCTGCGGACACAGGGCCTGTGGTCCCAGGAGGAGGTGGGGCTACACATCAACATGCGGGAGTTGAGAGCGGTCCGCCTTGCTTGTCAAGCGTTCTGTCATCAGCTTCAGGGTCGTTGTGTCGCCGTGTTCATGGACAACACGACGACCATGTACTATATCAACAAGCAGGGCGGCACCAGGTCCTCCTCCCTGTGCCTCGAGGCGATACGACTCTGGGACTTTTGCGTAGCCCACTCCATTCACCTCAGGGCTTCCTTCCTCCCTGGAGTACGGAACACACTGGCGGATCGATTGAGCAGATCCTTCCTGTCACACGAGTGGTCCCTTCGCCCGGATGTCGCTCTCTCCATTTTCCGGAGGTGGGGTTATCCCCGGGTGGACCTCTTCGCGTCCAAGGGGAACAGGAAGTGCCAAGCGTTCTGCTCCTTTCAGGGCAGGGAGCCGGGGTCGATAGCGGATGCCTTCCTCATCCAGTGGTCGACCCACCTTTACTATGCGTTTCCCCCGTTCCCTCTGGTCCACAAGGTCCTCCTGAAGGTGCGCAGAGACAGGGCTCTCATGATCATGGTGGCCCCGGCATGGCCCAGGCAGCACTGGTACACCATGCTGCTGGACTTGGCCATTGCCGACCCAGTTCCCCTGCCCCTTCATCCGGACCTGATTACCCAGGACCACGGGACCCTCTGTCACCCAGACCTGCAGTCGCTGCACCTAGCGGCGTGGCTCCTGCGTGGCTGACTGGTTCCGAGCTGCGCTGCTCCACGCCTGTGAGAGAGGTGCTCTTGAGCAGCAGGAAACCGTCCACAAGAGCCACATAATCGGCGAAATGGAAACGCTTCTCCTGTTGGTGCGTAGAGAGAAATCTCCGCCCTATGGAAGTTTCGGTAACCGAAATCTTAGACTATGTTTGGTCCCTCAAAGGGCAAGGCCTGGCCTTATCGTCGTTGCGAGTCCACCTAGCAGCTATCTCCACCTTTCACCCGGGTGCGGACGGTCGCTCCGTTTTTTCTCACCCGACGGTGTCGAGATTCCTTAAAGAGCTGGAACGTTTATTCCCTAACGTCCGTCCCCCTGCTCCGACCTGGGATCTTAACCTGGTGTTGTCCCGGCTCATGGGGCCCCCCTTTGAGCCGTTAGCTACTTGCTCCCTGCTCTACCTCTCTTGGAAAACTGCCTTTCTAGTGGCTATCACCTCAGCTAGATGGGTGTCGGAGCTCCGAGCTCTTGTGGTAGACCCCCCATATACGGTCTTCCACAAGGACAAGGTGCAGCTGAGACCACACCCTGCTTTTCTGCCCAAGGTGGTCTCAGCCTTCCACGTCAACCAAGAGATTTTCCTTCCGGTTTTTTTCCCAAAACCTCACTCCTCAGGCAGGGAGCAGCAGCTCCACTCGCTGGATGTCCGTAGGGCTCTCGCGTTCTACATAGAGAGGACCAAACCCTTCCGCAAACCCCCCAGCTTTTCGTGGCGGTAGCGGACCGTATGAAAGGGCTTCCTATCTCCTCCCAGAGGTTATCCTCTTGGGTTACGTCCTGTATCAGGACCTGTTATGACTTGGCCCATGTCCCTACGGGCCGTGTGACTGCGCATTCTACCAGGGCGCAGGCGTCGTCGCTGGCTTTCCTCGCCCGTGTGCCCATCCAGGAAATCTGTCGGGCAGCGACCTGGTCATCGGTCCACACCTTTGCTTCCCACTGCGCCCTGGTCCAGCAGTCGAGGGAGGATGCAGCCTTCGGAACTGCAGTGCTCCGTGCCGCGACTTCTCTCTCCGACCCCACCGCCTAGGTATGGCTTGGGAGTCACCTAACTGGAATGGATGTGAGCAATCACTCGAAGAAGAAAAGACGGTTACTCACCTTTGTAACTGTTGTTCTTCGAGATGTGTTGCTCACATCCATTCCACACCCGCCCTCCTTCCCCACTGTCGGAGTAGCCGGCAAGAAGGAACTGAGGAGCGGGCGGGCCGGCAGGGATATATATTGGGCGCCATGGCGGCGCCACTCCAGGGGGCGACCTGCCGGCCCACTGGAGTTGCTAGGGTAAAAAGTTTCCCACGAACGTGCATGCGCGGCGCGCACACCTAACTGGAATGGATGTGAGCAACACATCTCGAAGAACAACAGTTACAAAGGTGAGTAACCGTCTTCTCTTCAATGCAGAGCAGCCCACAAGCTGGAATTTGAAAGTCCTCCAAGAAGAGGGAGCGCTTGTGCAGTTTTCAGGCATCCAGGGGCCCTGCTGAGTATAGGGGAGAGAGTCTACGGAGTTGCTGAGAAACAAGAGGCCTCTTGGATCTAGAGCTGAAGCTGCCTAATGCCCAGTAAAGCTCCCACTTTGAGTCAAGATTCCCCACCTCTCTACTCCATCTCTGAAACCCCTGCACCACCAGAGCTCCCCGCACTCCAGTGAGAACCTCTATTCTCAGTCTAACCTCATATCCTCTGACCCTCCGACCCAGACTCCCCCAGCCAAGCTGCGGTCTCTTTTAGTTTCCCCCAGGCAGATCTCCCCAGCCAGACACCTTTAACTGGGCCTGCACATTCCAGGGAGATGGCCTGAGCCTTCATTCAACAAAAGCAGTTTGTGAATATTCAGAAAGCCTCATCCGCCTTTGACCTGCTTTTCTGAGTGCTTTGGTGTCACTTCTGTTCATTTGCCTGAGATTGTGGAAGCTGTCTTATATTATAAGTGTGGACCTCACCTATGTAGAAGCAGCTAACTAGCAGTAGCTGCTAAAGGAAACATAAGGAAATACAGGAAAGGCCTGTTGATGAAATAGGCAGTAGAGTGACTCAATACCAGAGGGACAAAACTGAAGAGATTTCAGACACTGCTGCTAAACTTCCTGAAAAAAGTAATAAACAGTACAAGATTGTTAGAAGGCATGATCCCACCCAGCTCTTTATCATTTTGATTTACATTAAGTGGTGAAGAAAGTGAACCATTGGGTCATCTGGTATGAACAGTTATTCAGTCATTCAGTTAAACCTTCCCTACTTCAATGTCACTGGTATAAAGCACAGCAGTTTAAAAGACAAACCTCTCGAATTTTTCAAGAGAAAGCTAAATGTTTTTAAAACAGCTATAAAAATCTCTCAGTGGCATTAATGTGAAGGCCCTAGAAGCTTCACACCATGTAAGCTTGAGCATTGCTCAAACTGGGAAACTTCATACAACTGGTGAGACTCTCATATTATTTCTTTTCCAAGATAAGTCCCAGACTTATTAATTTGTCTGCTGCAGATGTTCCATACCCCATATCATTTTGTTGGCCTTTTCTGAACCTTTTCCAATTCCAATATATCTTGTTTTGAAATGGGATGACTACATATGCACACAGTATTCAAGATGTGGGCATACCATGGATTTATGTAGAGGCAATATGATATTTTCTGTCTTATTATCTATCCCTTTCTTAATGTTTTCCAACACTCTGTTAGCTTTTTTGACTGCCGGTGCACATTGACTGGATGTTTTCAGGGAACTATCCACAATAACTCCAAGATCTCTTTCTTGACAGTTAATTTAGTCCCCATCATTTTATACGTATAGTTGAGATTGTGTTTTACAATGTACATTACTTTGCATTTATCAACATTGAATTTTATCTGTCATTTTGTTACCCAGCCAGCCAGTTTTGGGAGTTCCCTTTGTAACTCTTTGCAGTCTGCTTTGACTTAATAATCGCGAGTAGTTTTGTATCATCTGCAAATTTTGTTTACCGCTTTTTCCAGATCATTTATGAATATTTTGAACAGTCCTTGTCCAAGTACAGACCCTTGGGGGACACCACTATATACCTCTCTCCATATTGAAAACTGACCATTTATTCCTACCCTTTGTTTCCTATCTTTTAACCGGTTACTGATCCATATGAGGACCTTCCCTCTTATCCCATGACACCTTACTTTTCTTAAGAGCCTTTGGTGAGGGACCTTGTTAAAGGCTTTCTGAAAATTTAAGTACACTGTATCCACTGGATCACCCTTGTTCACATGTTTGTTGATCCCCTCAAACCACTGCCAGCTACCAGAAAAGCATGCTGGGAAAGTGTTCTATAAAAGGATGAAACTGTGATGAGAAGTTTAGTGATGATGAGTCAATCACAAAAGAAGGAGCTTCTGGGAAAAAGCCTAATTCCCAACTTTATGTGACCAGATATTTGGATATAAGACATAACAAGGTTTTCCAAGCTGGGCCTGGTGTATTTGAAATAGAACTATTTTGTTTTCCTTTGACTTTTTCTACCTATAATAAAAACTGAGATGCTTATTGGACAAGAACTGCTTCCTGTGCTTATAATTTACTACTTTATATACAAGTGTATATGGCAAAGCTACAAAGGATTTCCAGCTCAGAGCCCGAGGCTAAAATATGCAAGCTAGGGTGCTTAAATTAGGCAGTTAAAATCATATTTAGGCACATAAATAGAAGCCTGGTTTTCAGAGGTACCAAACACTCACAATCCCAGTGAACTGAAAGGGAGTTGAAGGAGCTCAGCACATATGAAAATCAGGCCTCTTTTACTTAGATCTTTTATTATGGATTTTAGCCATTTAACTTTAGGCACCCAGGCTTGTACATTCCTAACATATCATTTCTATCCAAGCTGCCACTCATACCAAGTATGCCTCTCTTCACATATTTTTTCCTAACGTTGTCTGAGGAGAGAAGCAGGTCTTCAAATGGAGAGCATATTCTCAAGTAGGTGCTTCAGTCATGAATCTCTCATTAATATTGGGAGAGAGGCAGCAATTAACTGCACATTACTGAAAAGAGGTACCCCAATATTTATAGCTCTTCTGCAAATCTCACCACTTTACATGACTCACTGCACTTGTCCAGCAATCACATAGCGCATCTGTCATAAACAGATAAGTAAGAGTTAATAGAACAGAAGTACTTCATATCTCTTTTGCCTGTAAAGGGTTAACAAGATCAGTGAGCCTGGCTGTCACCTGACCAGAGGACCAATCAGGGAACAGGATACTTTCAGATCTTGAGGGAGGGAAGTTTTTATGTGTGCTGTTAGTTTTTGGTTGTTGTTCTCTCTGGATTATGAGAGTGACCAGACGTGCAACCAGGTTTCTCTCCAATCTCCCTGACACGGGTTCTTATAGGTTCAAAATAGTAAGTACTAGGTGATAAGGCGAGTTAGGCTAATGTTTGTTTTCTTTATTTGCAAATGTGTATTTGGCTGGAAGGAGTTCAAATTTGTATTTTGCTGAAAAGATTTTAATTTGTACTTGTATACTTAGGCTGGAAGGGTATTCCCAGTTTCTATAGCTGAAAGACCCTGTACCTATTCCATTTTTTAAAATTTACAAAGATAATTTTTACCTTTGTTCTTTCTTTAATTAAAAGTTTTTCTTGTTTAAGAACCTGATTGTTTTTTTATTCTGGTGTGAGATCCCAGGGGATGGGGTCTGGATTCACCAGGGAATTGGTGGGGAGAAAGGAGGGAAGGGGAGAGAAAGGTTAATTTCTCTCTGTGTTAGGATTACTTTCTCTCTCAGAGAAAGTCTGGGGGGGGGGGAAAGAGAAGGAGGGAGGAAGGTGAATTTTCCTCTCTGTTTTAAGATTCAAGGAGTTTGAATCACAGTAATCTTCCAGGGTAACCCAGGGAGGGGAAGCCTGGGAGAGGCAACTGTGAGGGAAAGCGTTTACTTTCCTTATGTTAAGATCCAGAGGGACTGGGTCTTGGGGGTCCCCAGGCAAGGTTTTGGGGGGACCAGAGTGTACCAGGCACTGGAATTCCTGGTTGGTGGCAGCGCTACAAGTACTAAGCTGGTAATTGGGCTTAGAGGAATTCATGCTGGTACCCCATTTTTTGGATGCTAAGGTTCAGAGTGGGGAATTATACCATGATAGCATCCATCACATTTTTTCTTTTAATCCTGTTTTTTTTAAATTGCATTTATTGGTTGTTCAGCATTGCTACAATAAGTGTGTATCCAATACACATGAGGAAGTCCATATGCATACTAAAAGGAATACGCCAGGAACTAAGAATGTCAAGCTTTTCTGTTTAGCATACCACTGCTCTGCCAGAAATTTAATATTTTGAGGCACACCCAGTCGACTTAAGTATAAACATACACCTGCTTAAACATTCTGAAAGAGCAAGTAAAAATGAATAACTGCATACATTACAGATGCATGAGTGCATTTAAGGACGAGTGATTGATAGAATTAACATGCACGTAGAAGAATGAGACAATATCAATGTGTGAGTAAGTGTAGGGGTGGGAGTGGTAACAGAAGGGTGACAGATCTAGACCCAGGGATATCATATCACATACTGCTGCCTCACTAAACCACCAGGGCAGAGCACAAAGGCCAAATTAGGGGTATCTGCAAAGTGCCCAGTGACTCATTGGGACTGCATACATCAGGAGCAAAATTATTCAAATATGTAAATATATGCAGGATTGGGCCCTAAAACGTCAAATTTTAAAACAGGCACTACTATAAAAAAGGAGACTTTGATTAGTGGCCAAGAGAGAGGGCCCAAAAATATTTTTATAAATAAACCATATTAAATATGTTCAGGTTTGGGGGCATTTGATTATTTTTACCAACATTCCATTCGAATAGTTTACGAAAGGATGTAGTTAGATTCTCCATCCCTTGGAATTTTTATATCCAAATTGGATGTTTTATTAAAAGATACTTTCTAGTTCAACCACAAGAATTACTGATTGAGGTAGTATGGCTTGTGTTATGCAGATCAGACTAGATGATCATAGATTCCAAGAGCAGAAGGGACCATTGTGTTGTGATCATTTAGTCTGACCACAGGGTTGCCAACTTTCTAATTGCAGAAAACCGAACACCCTTGTCCCACCCCTTGCCCCTTCCACACTCACTCCATTCCCGCTCTCTCCATCACTTGCTCTCGCCCGCTCTCGCTCACTTGCTCATTTTCACTGGGCTGGGCAGGTAGTTGGGGTGCGGGAGGGGATGAGAGCTCCAGCTGGGGGTGCGGGCTCTGGATGAGGGGTGTGGGCTGCATGAAGGACATTCGGGCTGGGGGTGAGTGGGGCTGAGAGGCTGGGATTGTGGGAGGGGGCTCCGGGCTGCAGCAAGGGGTTGGGGTGTGGAAAGGAGAAGAGCTCTAGCTGGGGATGCAGTCTCTGGCATGGGGCTGGGCATGACAGGCTTGGGATGGAGGAGGGGGCTCCAGGCATGGCGGTGGAGTTGAGAGTTTCAGAATGTGGGAAAGGACTCTGGGCTGGGGGTGCAGGCTCTAGGATGGGGCAAGAAATGAGGGGTTCAGGGTCTGGAAGGGAGCTCTGGGCTGGGGCAAGGGGTTGGGGTGTGGGGGAGTGTGGGGCTCTGATGGCACTGACCTCAGGCAGCTCCTGGGAAGTGGCAGCATGGCCCTCCATCTCCTAGACAGAGAGGTGGCCAGGGGGCTTCATGCGCTGCCCCCACCCACAGGTGCCACCCCCACAACTCCCAATGACCCCAGTTTCTGGCCAAGGGGACCTGTGGAGCTGGTGTTCGGGGTTGCTCCTGAGGGCGGGGGCTGCTCTTGGAGCACCCTTGGCCTTCCCTCCACCTAGGAGCTGGAGGGACATGGTGCCATTTCCCAGGAGCCACACAGAACCGGGCACAGAGCCTGCCTGCCCCTCTGTGGCCAACCAGACCTTTAGCAGCCTGGTTCAACCTGGCATTCAGGTCAAAAACTGGACTCCTGGCAAACTTATCTGACCCCCTGTTTAACACAGGTCATAGAACTGCCACAAAATAATTCCTAGAGCAGATCTTTTAGAAAAACATCCAATCTAGATTTAAAAATTGTCAGTAAGGAAGAACCCACCACAACCCTAGATAAATTGTTCCAGAGGTTAATTATTCTCATTTTTAAAAATGTATGCCTTCTTTCCTGTCTGAATTTGCCTTGCTTCAGCTTCTAGTCATGATGGTCCCTTCTGGCTTTCAGATATATGAATATTTGCTGTGGTATGTTATGATTTTCTCAGAAACTGTTATCATGATCCGTTCACAGTAATGAGTAGTGATACTCATATCACTAATCTTCAAACCATGAAATCAGTGATCAGCAAAGGCAACTTAGAAACACATGAAAGATGGCCAGGACAGAGAAATAAATAAAAGAATAAAACTGCAATCTGAATTTGTACTACATAGTGCCTAGAGATTAGCTGAGATTGAGACCCTATTGTGCTCAACATTGTACAAACATAGGCCTTGATCCTGCAAAGGCTTATGCACCTGCTTCATTTTACACACTGTGTGAGTAGCCCATTGACTTTGATGGAACTAGTCGCAGTAAATAAAATTAAGCAGGTTCGTGAGTCTGCAGGAGCAGGACCATAGAGAAAGAGACACTCCCAAGAGCTTACAGTTTCAACAGACAAGACAGACACCATGATGGCGAAGGGAAATAGCTCATAAGAAGAGTGAATAGTGTGCAAACATCATTTCAGTTACATGGATTTTTTTTAATCTATTTTATACCTAAACAGTTCTAAATCTAAATTGTGAAAAATGAACAAACCTAAACAGTTATAAAGCACTATCAGTCTGTCTAATAAGATACTTATAAACCTATAGCCTGCATCACCATGGTATCAGACTGGCTCCCAAGTCTAAATGGCTGACAATTATTCAGAAATATCAGTAACTGTAGTCAGTCTCTGGTTTATGAGCTTTACATAATCATACCTTACATACCCTTTAAAGGAATAGGAAATTGGAAAGATAGAGCATGGCTTCATAGTTTCCAATTTCTAAAAAAAACAATGATGCCATGGGTTGATCAGGACAAGGAGAAGTCTAATAATGACAGAGGGATGAAAGCATCAGGCCCCTACCATTGACTTTTAATTTTAATATTGGGAACTAACACTGCCCCTCCCCTCCAAAAAAATTACAGTCATTTACTTGAGACCAATACAGTATTAAATTGCCTCCATCCCATAGAACCAATATTTATGGCAGACTCCCTTCAGCCTAATCCCTAGGATTTGGCCAATCCTGAAGTGTCTACACCCTCTCCCTGTAAGCGGAAATGTGGGTACATGTGAGGGATACCTCAGTCTGCGAAGATTTACAGTTTCCCCTTGTCCCTCCTGGCTATTAAGATCCACCAGTTAACTCCTAGGTCTCTTTCTTTTGTTGACCTCTGGGAGCTGGTCCCTTTGAGACTCACCTGCTCTAAACACTGGCTGCACATTGCCACAAGATTACAAACTCCACCTATTAAATGTTCAGCTTTCAAATTTCTGTCCTTTCTCCTTGTTAACCTAAAACCAGCCCTTCAATATGCAGCAAGGAAGGTATAAAAACCTGCCAGACACCTTGTCAATCTTGCCCAGAGAGAAAAATTCCTTCCTGATACCAAATGCTGCTGATCGGTCAGACCCACAGCATCTTGGAAATGCAGGGCAAACTATATCTCCCTTATAGGGCTAGAAAGGCAGGACATCAACCATAGCAGAATGACAGGTGGTTACTGCATGCCCTGAGAACTTCAGATACAACAAGGGGAAACCATGAGATATAGTTAACTTTCCTCATCTTCCACAGCTTGGTTGATAAACAGCAGCGGATGGAGGGAAAACCTCTACCCCTCCATAACCCTCTTCCCTCCTCATACTTCCACTGAGAAGTTCAATGGAAGATGGATTGGGCCTTTAGTTATGTGGAATTCCACATAACTAAAGGCCCAATCCATCTTCCATTGAACTTCTCAGTGGAAATTGGATTGAATTTATTAACTTTCTTTGCTCAGTGCTCATAGTTTTTGGCTTGTGTACTGTAGAGAGATTTATATTAATTGGGGAAATAATATTTTGTCATGTGTCTAGGTATCGACAGAGTAAAATTATGCAATGTCTCAGGAGTTCTTCAAATACATAGAAAATTCATTAACATGTTAACTCTAAACAGGCTCAGCAGTAGCATGTATGACCAATAGAGAATACTCAATCCAGCAAGCACATAATATTTTCCTCCATGCTTAATAGCAACCTCTCCGGTATCACAGTGATTATTGCCAAAGGGCCAAATCCTCAATTCCTCACTTAGAGCTTAACTTCAATTTTACAGTGTGCGCTCGGTTAGGTGTGGTATGTAGTTGTATTACCCCAGGAGCGGATTAGAAAACAAATTGAGACTCAAATCACAATTCCTCCTCTGCTTCCCCTTTGATCTAGGAATGAATAAATTAATTCACCCCTTTTGGTGGAGCAATTTACCCAATACTGTGCTCCTAGTCAGACACTCTAGGTTGCAAGTAGGGGAGGCAGATCTAGTACTCCTCCCATCCCCCAACCCTCTCTGCCCCTTTCTTTCCCACTTGCTCACAATGGGGAGTATGAGTGAGTAGGCTCTGCTTTCCTCACAAAACACAGAGCCACAGTCTGAGCCTGAGAACGGGGGAAGACTTATCCCCACTAAATTCAGTAAAGGCTGTAATAATCTATCTGGTTTTTTTTTCATTTTTTCTATATACAGGAGAACTCCCACTGAAAATCAGGGGTTGACTTAAAATGAAGTGAGAACCTGAGGATTTTTCCCACCTCAGTAGAAATATGCATCAGAAAGAGAAAGAAAGATCACTGAAATTGTGATTTACAGGTACCTCTCTGCTGAATCAGATCAATGATTACTCTATTGATTGGATTTCACACTGGGCTCTGAACTTAGCTACTATAACTAGAGTCTGAAGTTTTGGGATCATTTGTTGTCACCATGTGAGTGATTGCAAAAGCACCAATCAAATGGTGCCAAAAGCTTTTGTATCAAGGACTTTACATCTCTCAAAATCCTTAGTCTCTCATTGCCTTAATATGTAGTAATTTATAGAAGCACATTCTTATTCTTTTGTAAATGAAAGATGACTCACCATGAGTCAAAAGGAAGATAAAATGGGATAAAGAGACAAGAAATGGTTAACCTCTGGAGAGCCACTTCACTTCACAACTGCTTGGTCTATTTGCCTCCCTAGTTGAACCTGGCCATCCACCTTCCACAGTTTTGACTAACCTTTTTCTGATAAACTGAAGTCTATGGAAGAGGCAGTAAACCTTTGTTAGTCTAGGTCTACTTGTTCAGTTGCCAATGTAACCCTCCCTCCATCTTTCCTCCCTGACCTAGCCTTTAATCATGAAGGCTTTTGTAGATACAAGAGTATGAGTATGAGCTCACATCGATTTCCTCTACCTAAGATGAACAGACCAACTACTGTTTCTAATATCAGAGGGTAGCCGTGTTAGTCTGGATCTGTAAAAGCAGCAAAGAATCCTGTGGCACCTTATAGACTAACAGATGTTTTGGAGCATGAGCTTTCGTGGTCATGCATCTGAGGAAGTGGGTATTCACCCACGAAAGCTCATGCTCCAAAACATCTGTTAGTCTATAAGGTGCCACTGGATTCTTTGCTGCTTTTACTGTTTCTAAGAAAACTTCTGTAGTTATTCTGCCACCTGAGGTCAGGCCATGTACCTGAGCTCAATTTCTAAGAGTGCTAATGTCAATCATCCTCAGGAGAGCTATGAATAGCTGCTGAAAAGAGAGTGTTAGCCAGATCCTTTCTCTTCCCATCCTCTAAGGAGGTTGCAGATCTCTCTCCAACCTGGTAGAGGATGAGGAAGCTAATTTTACCAAATAGGGAAGAATTGCCCGACTCTCCTGGATGTTGTTTTCTGCCCTGTTTTGCAGGAATATTACCAAATTACTTAAAATAAGCTTTGTACTTTAACATTAACAAATGCACAAGTTAGGCCAGAATAAATTTAACCAATCAAAATGCAGGATTAATTTACAGTGTAAAACCTTCTCTATTGCTTCTTATTGCAATATGTGGGCCAAAGTCTCTCTTCCCATATATACACTTTCTTTTCCATTGGGCCCAAAAAGTAGGAGGACAATATGGTTCTGTTCTACAGGGGAGTACATGATGGAATGGTCATTCAGAATGACTCCCCACACTTGCCTGCTCCGGAGCAGTGCCCCAGGGTAGCATGCTCCGCATCAGCTCACATGAGAAGAGAAAAGATGGAGATACGGCCTGTGTTCACACAGGTCCAGTGACACAGTGCCCAATGCAATGGTAAGGAAGGCAAGTGCAGACACTCTTGTCACCCAGGGCCTGAAATATTAGCTTATTTATTTAGGTTTTGCACAAGGGAATAGTATAGAATGACCAGATGTCCCAATTTTATAGGGACAGTCCTGATATTTGGGGCTTTTTCTTATATAGGCCCCTATTACCTCCCATCCCCATCCCGATTTTTCACGCTTGCTATCTGGTCACCCTAGAATAGTATGGGGGCATTTATTAGCATTCTTTGAAGTGCTGGCATTTGAAATTATGGCAATTCAAGAATACATACCAAGAGTGTGCCACAGTACTGTAGTTTGCAGTGTTATTGTAGCTGTGTTGGTCCCAGGATGAGAGACGAGGTGGGTGAGGTAATATCTTTTATTGGATCAAGTTCTGTTGGTGACAGAGACAAGCTTTTCAAGCTTCACAGAACTCTTTCTCAGGTCTGTAGATGAGTTTGGCATCAGACACCCTGGTGTGTGTGATTCAGAAGAGAATCAATGAATTCGGGTCTTGATTTTTGTCCCATCTCCTCTGTTGTCTGCAGCAATACCTGCATGTGCCTCACATTACAGTCATAAAAGCTTTACCATATTTTTACCATATAAATTCACTTCCTCATCACCCTTAAATCTCATTTCTAATGTCCTGTTTTCTTTTAATGCTGAGGTAGTTCAAATTGATGTAAATATTGAGGAATTATAATACTGTGAGTGGGTAGATAGGTAAATAGAAACAATACTTGGTGAGGGGGGAGAAATCGACATTAAAAGAATGTTAAGGTTGCAAAGTGAAGCATGCAAAGTCAGGAAATGCTGAAAGATATGATGAAGTTAAGATTGTCTAGGTTACTCCTTTTAATTTCCCTGGATGGGATTTTTTCAGAGGGCTGAAGATATGCTTCCCAGAATGATGGAGGGATGGAAAGGAGTTTTTTATAATACTAGCTGGTGGAGTTCCTGTTTGAAATGATTACTTTTGTTTCTGGGATTTTATTTTATTATGAATTATGTGCTAGAGTGCCTAGAACCTTTTATAAATACCTCTATTTTCTTAATTATTTAAATCCATACAACTAAATACACCACAAATACATTCAGACAAGGAATTCAGACGATCTGTATCTTAAATTTCTGTCTGTGAAATGTATCCAATAATACAGTTGGGCATCATTTGTAGATCACAGAATTGGCAACGGTGCATACGAATGAGCATCCCCATTTATGTGTGGGGAAAATCAGTGACTTTGCCGAGGTTACATTCTGGGAAGGGGAATCCTCATGATCTGAGGGTGGGCCATGTCTGCATTTGGAGCCAGTTCCTTTCTCCCTGCAGGAGACACATCTTGTGGAACTAATCCAGCCTGAATTTACAGGCAGAGGGGTAGAAGATATAGTGCCAATAAAAGCTTTAAAAACATTTCTAAAATAGCTTGTCTGTCATGGTATGAGACATAGTAGAATACATGACTGTGTCTTGGGCCTCTCGGATACTACGGAGGTGATGGGTGGCTGTATGAGAGTGAGAAATCCCTGTGGTGTGTAAAGATTTTATCAGCACCTGTTTGGGATGA
This sequence comes from Gopherus evgoodei, assembly GCF_007399415.2. Lineage (NCBI taxonomy): Eukaryota > Metazoa > Chordata > Testudines > Testudinidae > Gopherus > Gopherus evgoodei. The sequence continues at coordinate 79,864,200 of NC_044327.1, forward strand.
CTGCTTCTCCCCCTCGTGGTTTTGACTCTCATAGGTAATGCAACCTTCCCCACTGAGTCCTTTCTACCACACCATGCATTGTACCTGATACTTTATTGAAAACGTTTCCAACAACAGTAGTCATCCCATTATCAAATGTGTTCATTGTGCTGAGAGACACGGTGGGTGAGGTAATATCTTTTACTGGACGAACATCTGTTGGTGAATGAGACAAGCTTTCGAGCTACACCCAACTCTTCTTCAGTATTTCCCAGGATAGGTACCTTCCCTTATAGACAGGCTCTGCACGGCCATCACATGGGTGCAGAGTAGGAAGGAGAGTACAAGGAATGTGGTCCTCCTTCACACACACACACACACATACACACTCAATCCTTGTGCATCATATGTATGAGTGAAGTGAAACCGCAGCATATGAGCCTGAACCAAAGCTCAGTTGATTCCCATCAACTTCAGTGGGCTTTGGATCAGGGCTTGTGTGGTCAAGGGAATGCATGGACTGCTCCCTCTCTCGTCCACTGCAGATGTATTGGCCCCTAAAATGGTTGGGGAGAAGTCAGAGCCATGTTCTTGTTCCCCTCTCTACTGGTTCAGGGAGCTGGCTGACCATGCAGAGGAAGGACAAACTACACTCTGCAAAGGGGTAGAACAGCCTGAACTAGATCCTCTGTGCACCAGCTCCCAGTTCTTCCTCTGGGCTGGTGAAACTCTGCAGCACCCCTTAATATAGACTGTGCCTCAGAGGCATGAGCTACCCCTTAGCCTGCTAATCCCTACTCCTGACACATAAGTTGCACAAAGGAAAAATGGCAAAGCAATTTAATAGTTATTTGAAAGCTCCTTGTGGCACATGCCCCTGGTGGGAGCTTAGCATTGCTTCCCTCTTTAACAATCCCATTTCCAACTCTTGGAAAAGCAGCAGGATCTCCTTTTCTTCTACTGAAGCAGGTACCTGTCAAAGTAGGGGAGGGCTACGATGTGTGTTGTGACACTGTCCCACTGTTTGTATGATCTATAGTTCCCAAGTTTAGCATTGTTGGAAGCATTATGCCAGTTTTGAATGAAATCATGTGCTTTTCTCTCTCTGTGTGGTTACCTTAATAGCCATATGTTTTGATAGATCTGCAAGTAAAACTCTAGCTTAGGGTCTCCATGGGCCCAATTCTGCCTTCACATACATGGGTGCAGCTCCAATTGGGCAGAACAGCTACAGAAGTGGTAGTTTAAGTACATGTTTTAGTACTTAAACTGGATTAAATTTCTGGGGCCTGAGTTATAAGAAAGTCTGCCTAAATGATCAAAATTGTCCCTTCTGACCTTAAAAAGCTATGAATGGAAATAGTGATATTTTATGGATTATATTCCCTCTTAAAAAGAGTCTTTTGTTTTTCTCTGCTTTGAAAAGATTTGGGGGATCAATAATAATTAAATCTGGGTTTGTACTTAATGGCTTTATAGCAAATATTCTACAGAAGGCACAAGGTATAATAATAAATAATGCATATTAAGTATCTTTATTACTTCATAACACACATTCAAAAACCAGAAATATAAATGTTTATGAGCAAGGCATAAATTTAATATAACAGCTCTGCCTCTGTGTAAAAACACTAGGAGATAAAAGTTTATGACCAGTCTGTTCTCTTATCTTTGTGGTATTAACGAGGGCACCATGTTAAAAGAACATGCTCATATCTCCCCTCACAGGAAACAGGCCTTATGAAGAATCCATCTAGATTCTCATCTTGGTTTTAGAATTTTATGTCATTAAATAAAACAATCAACAGAGAATGTGAACTAACATCCCGAGAAGTAAAACATGTAAGAACATAAGGCTGTGTGAGCTCATTAAAAGTGAAATTAGGGTTTTATGTCAAACTGCAACAATAACCTGATTTATCTACACTGCAATGGAATTTTTTCTAAACTAATCATTTTCATGACTTTTGAGGGTCTCACTCTCATATATTGTATGAGTGACAGGATTTGAGAAGAGCCTGGATAAGAAAGAAAAAGGACAGGGGTGAGAATTGAAAATAATTCCAAGTTTGCAAACTTGAGTGACTGTGAAGCTGTCAGGGGAGATGAAGAAAGTAGAGAGGGAAGATATTTTAGGTGGAAATTAAGTTAGGACTGGTGTTAGTGTATAAAATCTTAGCATCATAGAACTAGAGGGCTGGAAGGGACCTCCAGAGGTCAAGTCCAGTCTTCTGAGCTGAAGCAGGACAAAGTAAACTTAGAGCATCCCTGACAGGTGTTTGTCCAACCTGTTCTTAAAACTTCCAGTGATGAGGATTCCACAACTTCTCTTGGAAGCCCATTCCAGAGCTAAACTACACTTATAGTTAAAACTTTTTTCCTAATATCCCACCTAAATCTCCATTGCTGAAGATTAATCTTATCTTACCTTCTTGTCTTACCTTCAGTGGACATGGAGAACAATTGATCATCCACTTTATAATAGCCCTTCACATATTTGATAACTGTTATCAGATCCCCACTCAGTCTTCTTTTACCTAGTTTTTTTTACCTTTCCTTGTAGGTCAGGTTTTTATCTTTTATCATTTTTGTTGCTCTTTTCTGTACTCTCTTCAATTTGTCCATATCTTTCCTAAAATAAGGTATCCAGAATTGGACACAGTACTTCAGCTGAGGCTTCACCACTGCTGAGCAGAGTGGACCAAGTGCCTTCTGCATCTTGTGTACAACATTCCGTTAATACATCCCAGAATAGTATTAGCCTTTTTGGCAACTGCATCACCCTGTTGACTCATATACAATTTGTGGTCCACTATAATCTTCAGATCCTTTACAGTAGTACTACCATCTCACCAGTTATTCCCCATTTTTAGTTATGGATTTGATTTTCCTTCCTAAGAGAAGCACGTTGCACTTACCTTTATTGAATTTCATCTTGCTGATTTCAGACCAATTCTCCAATTCGTCAAGGTCTTTTTTAATTCTAATCCTTTCCTCCAAAGTGCTTGCAACCCCTCACAACTTGGCATCATCCACATATTTTATAAGCACACTTTCCACTCTATTATCCAAGTCATTCATGAAAATGTTGAACAGTACTGGGCCCAAGACTGACTCCTGCAGGACCCCAGTAAATACACCATCCAAGTTTGAGAGTGAACCATTGATTACTACAATTTGAGTACGGTCTTTCAACCAGTTATGCACCGACCATATAGAACTTTCATCTAGACCCCTTTCCTTAGTTTGCTTATGAGAATGTCATGTGGGACTGTCTGAAAAGCCTTACTAAAATTGAGATATGTCATGTCTATTGCTTCCCCTCTATGCAATAGGCCAGTAACCCTGTTAAAGAAGAAAATTAGGTTGGTTTGGCAAGATTTTTTTCTTGACAAATCTATGCTGGCTATTCCTTATAACCCTATTATCCTGTAGGTGCTTCCAAACTGATTGTTTAATAATTTATTCCAATATCTGTCCACATATTGAAGTTAGGCTGATTGCTCTGTAATTCCCTGGGTCCTCTTTGTTCCCCTTTTAAAGATAGGTATTATGTTTGCCCTTCTCCAGTCCTCTGGGATCTCACCCATTCTCCACGAGTTCTTGTAGATAATTGCTAATGATTTTGAGATTACTTCAGCTAGTTCCTCAAGTACCTTAGGATGAATTTCATCTGGCCCTGCCAACCTGAATACATCTATCTTACCTAAATATTCTTTAACCTTTTGTGTCCCTATTATGTCTTCTGTTTCTTCCTCTTTGTTCTTAATACTACTTGTGTTGAGTATGTGGTCACCACTGACCTTTTTTGTGAAGACTAAAGCAAAATAGCCATTAAACACTGTAGCCTTCTTGATATTATCAGTTATTAGCCCTCCTTACCCACTAAGTAGAGGACCTACACTTTCCTTCATCTTTTTCTTGCTCCTAATGTATTTAAATAACCTCTTTTATTGCTTTTATGTCCCTTGCTAGGTGTAATTCATTTTGTGCCTTTGCTTTTCACTTGTCTCACTGCACTGCAGAGTCCTTCTGGGATTCCTCACTGTGACATGGGGTGCACACCCCACACTGGGACTGAGGGGGTTAACCCTTCACTGCGGGCTGAGGAAGCCATGCCCCTACGGCCCTACTAGGCATGCTCGAAGTGCAACACCAGTACAAGAGGGCTCAGTCTGGGCTCACTGCTGTAGGGGAAGGAGATGTGCTGCTGGCTCCTGCTGAAGGGATGCTGAAACTTCACAACATGGAGGCCAGCCAGCTGACAGCAACCATCAACCCCTGGGCTCTGGATGCTACTGAGGGAGAAGGAACTGGGGGAACTAGGAAGCCCCAAGATGTGGAGAAATGGGTAGGAAGTAACCCAGGGAGTCCTTGCGGGAAGTTGGTTGGACAACTGGAGGCTAGCTTGCAGTGTTTTGGCTATATCCCTGATGAGCTGGTAGTCGGCCACCCTGACACCAATAGGGCCCTGGGTTGGGACCCGGTGGAGAGTGAAGGCCCAGGTCCCCCTATCCTGGCTGCTGCTCACTCTGGGGTGGCAGCCCATCCTGACAGTGACTGACTCTGGCTGCTAGGCTGTACCGCCCAGAGCCTGGGGGGCGGTTACTGACACTGACCACTAGGCCACACAGCCCTGAGCCTGGGGTGGTTAATGACTCTGGCCGCTAGACCACATGGCCCCAAGCCTGGAGGCCATTATTGACTCTGGCCACTGGGCCACACCGTCGTGAGCCTGGGGGAAGTTACTGACTCTGGCCACTAGGCCACACCACCCTGAGCCTAGGGGCGGTTACTGATTCTGGCTGCTAGGCTGCACCACCCAGAGCCTGGAGACAGTTACTGACTGTGGCCACTAGGTCACATAGCCTCGTCTGGGGATGTGCAGGCACGACTGTGGGCCTATCAAGACTTGTGCCCCACCCCAGATGGGAATGGGGCATGCCTGACACAACAACTTGGTGGAGGATGCAGGCAATGATTGGGGCCTAGAGGGAGGCCCAAGGAAAGAGAGGCCTGCTACAGTCACCCCCCTTCCTTCTTCTATTTTTTTTTTTGCTGGCCATTCTTTCTTTTGGCCATGAGGGTCTCCTAGTGACCTACGGGAATGGAAGTCGAGAAGATCCTAAGATGGCTGCTAGAGAGCCAGCAAAAGCAGGTGGCTCAGCATCATCATCATCAAGTGCAGGTTTTGCAACAGATGTCAGTTTAGCAGCAGCAGCAGGAACTGGCCCAGCAGCAGGAACCGCAGCAACAGCTATTGTGCGAGGTGTCCGCCCTACACCAGGCCCAACAGGAGTGCCTGATGCAATGAATGGTGATGTTATGGAGGCCCATCTCCACACCAGATGCCCATGCTGGTGGGTTGGGAAATGCAGGGGGCCTAATGGAACTACCTCTACTCCTAACCAAGAGGAGGCCTGGTGATGACCCAGAGGCATTTGAAAGGGTTGCCGCCGCAGTGCAGTGGCCAGGGGAACACTGGGCCACTGAGTGGCTCTGCACAGGCTGCCTACTGCAATCTATACCTGCAGGATGCTTTAGATTACCAGAAGGTTAAAGCAGCTCTCCTTGACCAGATGGGTGTGTCCCCTCAAACTTACAGTCATCGGTTCCACCGGGAGTGGTACCACTGGGGCTCACCCCAGGGCTGTGGTCCAGAAGCTACGGGACTACTGGTGGCACTGGCTGGAACCAGAGAGGCATAGAAGGGCTCAAGTGGCTGAAGTGGTAGTGCTGGAGCAAGTCACGCAGATCTTGCCCTCCGGATGGAGGGAGTGGGTGAAACATCATCACCTGACCTTACTCTCAGAGACTGTCACCCTGATGGAAGATTACCTGGCTGCCAAAGGGTCGGAGGTATGAGGTAAAAGGTCTAAGACCCCCAGGGACCCAGGCCAACCTCCAGAGCAAGCCAAGTAGTGTAAGCCTCCAACTCCCTTCGATGACAACTGGGGAGGCGCCTTCCAGAAAACAACAGAGTGACCCACCCCTCAGTCACGGGAGGAACGGGCTGCCCGGGAAGCCGGCAGGGCCAGTTGTAGAAGCCCAGCCTAGTGATACTAGTGTGGCCAGGAAGGACATTTCCACCTTGATTGTCCTTTTATGGATTGCAATTATGGCCAAGCATTAGTCATGGGATCCTGGGCCCGCTGGAGGACCCTGCCAAACTCCTGATCACCCTGTGAGTGGAGGGCACCCTAGCGACTGCCCTAGTTGACTTGGGATGTAGTCAGATGCTGGTGCGAGCTGATCTGGTAGACTTCCCCAATCCTGCAGGGGATCCCATCCTCATGCAATGTGTCCATGGGGATATATGATCATAAACTGCTGCTTGGGTATGGTTGTCAGATGGACACCAAGAGGAGGTGTGTCAGGTTGGTTTGGCCCAGAGGTTAGCTTACCCGGTGATGTCAGGGCAAAACTGAGGAGGGTTCAGCTGGATTGTCTGGGACTGGAGTCACTGGGCACCTGAGGAAGACAGGGCACATCCGATGAAGAGGGGGCTTGTGGTCCAAAGGAGGTCAGGGCACCCAGAAGGAGACTCTACTCCAACAACCAGTACCTCCCCACAACCCACCCCCGTAGCAGGGTCAACAGGAGGGAATGACCCTAAATGGCTAAACATGGGAGGGGATTTTATGAGGGAACAGCGGGATGATAAAACACTGAGTAGGGCCCGGGAACAGGTGACAAGCCCTGATGCAGATGGGGCACCAAGAAACAGACTCCACAGGGACGGAGGTGCGAGATGTGAAGGTCAGTGAAGACCATCTATATCAAGTGGTCCAGGAGCCCCAGACCTAGGAAGAATTATGGCAACTACTAGTCCTGCATAAGTACTGGAGGGGCCTGTTATCAGGGCCAGCTTTAGGCCGATTCCCCTGGTTCCCGTGAATCGGGCCCCACAGCATCCGGAAGAGTGGCCCTGCAAGGTAAGGCCCCTGAAGACAACTGCTGCCGAGGAAGGAACCTCCATTGAAGTGCCACCGGAAACATTGGCAACCGATTGAACTGCCGCCGAATTGCCGCCGCTATCTTCGGCGGCAGCCCTTTCGAATTGGGCCCCGCACGTCCTAAAGCCAGCCCTGCCTGTTATGACTGGTGCAGTCAGTGCCCTGGGATGGGCACTTGGGGAGGGAGAAGACCACACGATGAGTGGCCCAAAGGTTCTTCTGGCCTGACATTCACTGTGAAGTGCAGGACTTCTGTGTGGCCTGTCCGGTGTCAACGGGCTGGCCCAAAGGGAATACCAAAGGTGCCGTTGGTCACCCTGCCAGTAGTTGGGGTGCAGTTTGAGAGAATTGTCCTGGACCTGGTGGGATCCCTGGAAAAAGGTGGCTCTGGCTGCCAATACATATTAATGGTGGTGGATTACGCAACCAGATACCCAGGGGCGGTCCGGAACACCACAGCACCAAGTATAGCAAGTTCCTGAAAATCTTCTCCCGGGTGGGAATACTCAGGGAGATACTAACTGATCAGGAGACCAATGTCTCGTCTAAACTGATGTCTCTGTACCACTGGGACAAACTGTTGCCAGCCCTGCTGTTCACAATGTGGGAGGTTCCCTAGGCCTCTACGGGCTTCTCACCCTTCAAACTGCTGTACGGGCACAACCCCAGGGAATACTTGACCTCCTGAAGGAGACCTGAGAGAATCAGGAGTTACAGGCCTTGGGCTCAGTCCCATACATAACTGCAACTCCAGGAGCAGCTCCAGAAGCTCAGAGCATTTGCAAGAGAAAACCTCTTATGAGCATAGCGGACCCAGGCGTATCACTACAATCAAGGAATGCAACTGCACACTTTTGAACTGGGAGATAGTGTCCTGTTATTACTACTCTCTGCAGAGTCCAAACTGCTGGCTAAATGGAAAAAGCCATTTGAGGTGATTAGGCAGGGGGCGCCATAGACTATGAGGTGCGGCTGCTGCGAAGACAGAAAGAAATCCGGGCTTATCATGTAAACCTCCTAAAGGAGTGGAAGACCCAGGAGGGCTTACTGATCACCCAGAACCAGAATTTGGCCCACTGGCCAGCAAGATCATGGTTCCCACACCCATCATGATTGGGGTAGGACTGGACATAGGACAATGGGAGGAGTTGTGGCAGCTAGTCAGGGCCTTTGCTACCATACTGTCACCTCACCTGGGATGGACTGAACTGGTGAGTCACCACATTGCCATCCTCCCTGGCCAGACGGTCCATGATAACCATCAGCTGTTGCTGAAGATGATGTGGGGGTTGGTCCAGAAGGAGCTCTAGATGGTGCTAGACATGAGGGTCATGGAGGAATCATGAAGCAAATGGCAGAATCCTATCATACTAGTCCCAAAATCCAATGGGACCATACGATTCTGCATAGACTTCTGGAAGGTCAATGCAATATTCCGGTTCAATGCATACTCAATACCCAGAGTGGATGAACTACTGGAATCGCTGGGTAACGTGGCATTTATCTCAACGTTAGACCTCATGAAGGGGTACTGGCAAATACTCCTGAAGCCCATATCCCATGAGAAGAGGCCCTTCTCTACCCCATTTGGGCTGTGCCACTTCGTCACCAGGCTGTTTGGCCTGCATGGGGCCGGGGTCACATTCCAACAACTTATGGACAGACTGTTACAACCCCACTACCCGTACAAAGCAGCCTATATAGATCACATAGTGGTGTACAGCCCCACATGGGAAGGACATCTTCAGCACCTCAAGCCATAAAAAACCAGTAGGTCACACAGCACTCAGAAGGAGCACTGACCCTACTACATCAGCTCCAGGTCAGAATGTGAAGCTGTTATGATGTTGATAAATTATGCATATGAAAGTTACAGTACTGCACTGGTACACAGTGATAGCGGAGTTTCTGACACTGTCTCGGGGGGAGTGCCCTGTAAGCCCCATATTCCTCATTTACATATAATTGTGATATTGCATATAAAGCATGCCATGTGAGGTATTAGGGGAAAGGTTATGATCTGCTGAAACCCATTGTTCCATACAGGGGCAGCTTTAGGCACCAGCTCACCAAGTGCATGCCTGGGGTGGCAAGCCACGGGTCATGGCCTGCTGGTTGCCATGAGGGCGGCAGTCAGGCTGCCTTTGGAGGCATGCCTGCGGGAGGTCCGCCGGTCCTGTGGTTTTGGCAGCAATTCGGTGGCCAGGACACTGAAGGTGCGGGACCAGTGGACCTCCCACAGGCATGCCACCAAAAGCAGCCTGCCTGCCATGCTTGGGGCAGCAAAATACATAGAGCCTCCCCTGGTGTCATAAACAGATAGTTAAGGGTTAATGTCTCTTTTACCTGTAAAGAGTTAACAAACAGGGAACCAATTAATAAACTTGCATTGCTCAAGAAAGGGTCTTGAGCAGTGCAGGATGGTATATGCCTGAGGTACAAGGCTGGGAAATGGAGCGGATTTGGCTGTTGCCTTTCTCTGAGATTCATGAGTGACTCTGGGAGCGTTCATACTGTAACAGGGTACTGGCCAAAAGGCACTGACTCAGCCTCTGTTAGCTCAGAGCCTGCTAGCTCAGCTCCCAGTAAGGGGAAGAGATTAGAGCTGACAGGTGGTGGCTGATTAAAGCCCTAAAGGAGAGACACCTGTGAGCTTGATAGGAGAAGGCCTATAAAGCTAGCAGGAAGGAAGTAGGAGGGGAGGAACAGGAAAGTGAGGAGTGAGGGCTGGTTGCTTCCAGTTAGCTGTAAGAGCAAGCTGTTCCCTAATGGGCTACATGCCTGATAGCAAACTGTATAAAGTTGTAGATATGGGGTGGTGGGAAAATACAAGGAAATAAAAGGGCACTAGTGTTTGAAAGAGTGGTTTTCTGCGAATTTGTGCCATAGAGCAATGAAGAAGACATCTACACATACAATCTAGCTGGGTGTGGGGCTCCACATCCAGTTGTACTGAGTGGTAACAGGACCTGGAGGGGTTTGCTGCTTGTCACTAGCAAAGCATTTTGAGAGACAGCCCAGGCTGGAGAGTTAAGGGGGCACAGTGGTCCCACAGTCCCAGGTTGAACACCGTGGATCCCATCACAGAGTTTCATATAAAAAATATTTTAATATAAAAATTTAGCTCACATTATTGATCAGTAATTTGGAAAATAAGATAATCTAAAATGTCAAGTTTTAATGAAAGGAATGAAAAGAATGAAAACATAAATCTTTACTTTTTTATCTTATGTCTAATTGGGTTTCTTTGTAAAATATATGTGTTATGGTAGCTCCTACGCTGAGAGTGTGAATCTCTATTTTTCAGCTACTGGATGTTTTTGGATGTTAGGTGTAAGAAGCATAAACTGTTTAATATGTTCAATTAGTTGTTTAATAAGCTGTTTATGAAGTAATGTTAAGGAAATCACTGGCTTTAAAATGAGATCCAATATGGAATATATGAGCTATCGACCCTTGGACTCCAACTCTGAGAATGGACTTGTTTACCATTAAGATGCAGGCTCAAACCACTCAAAATTGGGTTTTCCCGCCAAAACCAGCCCTCAGCATTCCATCTCCTCAGAACTTTTCCTGCCACAAAACTGATATAAGGACTTGTTCAATGCCTGCGCAGGGCTGTCCACAGCGACAGTACGTACACAGTCGGGTCTTCACAGTGCTCCAGAGCTGAAGAATGAAGAATACTATCGGTCCCGCAGTGAGACTGAGGAGCCTGTCACCACCATTCCTGCCATCCTGAATTCCTGGGGTCCATCATCCCAGAGAGCCTCCTTGCCAGCGACGAAAGCCAACAGTCGTCTAGACTCCCCAGTGCTCCTCCTCAAAGGCTCTAAATCAGCCAAAGAGTGGAAGGTCCTGGGCATCACACCTGTACGTGGTATCCATTACTCCTGAACAGTAGGAAAAGGTTTCTGTGTTGGGGCATCATTTATTGTTTTCCAGTTTCCAAGGGAGGGTTTTTATGGGCCTGAGCTTTAAGCTCCCAAAGTCAGTTACTGTTTCATTGTATTAATTAAGTTTGCATTTCCCCTATTCTTCCCAGTTTTCTGTACCTTTACCCTGAATACACTTACCTTTGTATGGGCCAAATCACCTTGTCTCCTCTTTATTTTATTTACAGCACACAAGGAGGGAGGCTAAATCCACTGGTGGTAGATACAGGAGGGAGTCGAGTTTGTATCTTCTGAGAAAAGGGGCTTTCTTTTCCTATTTCTCCCCTACCATTTCTAAGGTTTTCTTTTGAAGTGTTGCCTTATTCCCCTGGAGGTAACATGGACAAACTATAAACCCCTGAATAACTTCAAGATCTTCAAATCTAGCCACGCAGCCATCTACTAGTGAGCAGCTGCCACATTTTATAACCTACAAATATGCAAAAGTTCTGCATTTCCTGTACACCTTACCCTAACATTATTTTTAACACAGCAGAAATACTTATATATGTTGTTCCAACCAGTCAAATTACTGTGTGCCTGAACCTAAATTACTGATAGGAATTTATAAAGTAAAGCTCCAGCCACTGAGAAACTAGCTTTTCATAAACGTACAGTTTATGTATGTTCGAGATTTTTCATGTAGTTTCATGGATATTCTGGTATCTGAATGGCAAAATCATACAGAGGGCCAGATTCCCAGCTGGTGTCATTCAGCCTAGTTCAGTGGATCTGTGCTGAGGATCTGGCCCATTAAGTCTGTTCCCTAAACCCATTAGCATAGATAACTATTCAAATATAATACAGTGAACAAAAATGACTATTGCACCTAAATCCACAGGAAAAGGTAATTATAGGTCAGAAACTGTAGGTTCAGAAGTGTCAAACTCATTCTCTGCAGAAAGCCAAGTTCCATTTACAATCCATGGACCAGGGTATAGTTTTAAGTCTCCTCTGGATTCATAGTGAATCTCTCACTGCTGGGATATTTCCCCTTGAATCAAGAACAGAACATGGCCATAAATATACATTTATTAAGATATGATTATTTGTTAAGTGGCGTTCAGTATCACTGTCGCAGGGTGGCTGGCCCCTGTGATTAAAGGGGGTCCAGCTTCCCTGTGCCAGAGCAGGTGCTCTCAGTTAAGCCAATTAAAGAGGGGCTGGTGGTTATGTATGGAGTTGCTCCTGGACTCTGAAGGGTGAAAGAGTGACTCAATGAGGACAGACCTAGAAAGGAACAGGAGTACTTGTGGCACCTTAGAGACTAACAGATTTATTTGAGCATAAGCTTTCGTGGGCTACAGCCCACTTCATTGGATGCATAGACTGGAACATACTGCAAGAAGATTTTTATACATATAGAGAACATGGAAAGGTGGAAGTAGCCATACCAACTGTAAGAGGCCAATCAACTGAGATGAGCTATCAACAGCGGGAGAAAAAAAAACTTTTGAAGTGATAATCGAGATGACCCATAGAAGGTGTGAGGATACTTAACATGGGGAAATAGATTCAATTAGTGTAATGGCCCAACCATTCCCAGTCTATGTTCACACCTAAGTTAATTGTATCTAATTTGCATATTAATTCAAGTTCAGCAGTCTCTCTTTGGAGTCTGTTTTTGAAGTTTTTTTGTTGTAAATTGCCACCTTCAAGTCTGTCACTGAGTGGTTAGAGAGGTTGACATATTCTCCCACTGGTTTTTGAATGTTATGATTCCTGATGTCAGATTTGTGTCCATTTATTCTTTTGCATAGAGACAGTCCGGTTTGGCCAATTTATATGGCAGAGAGGCATTGCTGGCGCGTGATGGCATATATCATGTTGGTAGATGTGCAGGTGAACAAGCCCCTGATGGTGTGGTTGATGTGATTCGGTCCTATTCTCTTGAATAGATATGTGGACAGAGTTGGCATCGGGTTTTGTTGCAAGAATAGGTTCCTGGGTTAGTGTTTATGTTGTATGGTGTGCAATTGCTGGTGAGTATTTGCTTCAGGTTGGGGGACTGTCTGTAAGCGAGGACTGATCTGTCTCCCAAGATCTGTGAGAGTGTGGGATCATCTTTCAAGGTAGGTTGTAGATCTTTGATGATGCGCTGGAGAGGTTTTCATTGGGGGCTGAAGGTGATGGCTAGTGGCATTTTGTTATTTTCTTTGTAGGGCCTGTCCTGTAGTAGGTGACTTCTGGGTACTCTTCTGGCTTTGTCAATCTGTTTTTTCACTTCAGCAGGTGGGTATTGTAGTTTTAAGAATGCTTGATAGAGATCTTACAGGTGTTTGTCTCTGTCTGAGGGATTGGAGCAAATGTGGTTGTATCTTAGAGCTAGGCTGTAGACAATGGCTCGTGTAGTTTGTCCTGGATGGAAGCTGGAGGCATGTAGGTAAGTATATGAGCTCAATCCTTGAGGGGGGCATTTAGGGAGTTAGGGACTGGTCCTGCTTTGAGCAGGGGGTTGGACTAGATGACCTTCTGAGGTCCCTTCCAACTCTAATAATCTATGATTCTATAGCGGTCAGTAGGTTTTCAATATAGGGTGGTGTTTATGTGACCATCACTTATTCGCACAGTAATGTCTAGGAAATGGACTGCTTTTGTGGATTGGTCTAGGCTGAGGTTGATTGTGGGATGGAAACTGTTAAAATCATGGTGTAATTCTTTGAGGGCTTCTTTTCCATGGGTCCAGATGAGGAAGATGTCATCAATGTAGCGCAAGTAGAGTAGGGGCACTAGGGGATGAAAGATAAGGAAGCATTGTTCTAAGTCAGCCATAAAAATGTTGGCAATAGAATGTGTCAGTACAGATCTGTTCCTGCGCTTTTTCAGGGAGTTTCTTGAGCAGATGCTGTAGTTTCTTTTGGTAATCCTCAGTGGGATCAGAGGATAATGGCCTATAGAATGTAGAGACATCTGCCTAGAACCCTGACCAGGGATATTCTATTTGTTACCTGGAAATCTGGAAATCCTGGACGCTCCATCATCTCAAGCATTGGCACCCTAACAGCAGGATTGTCTGGCTATGTGGACTCCCTCCTCAGGCCCTATGCCACCAGCACTCCCAGCTATCTTTGAGACACCACTGACTTCCTGAGGAAACTACAATCCATTGGTGATCTTCCAGAAAACACTATCCTGGCCACTATGGATGTAGAAGCCTTCTACACCAACATTCCACACAAAGTTGGACTACAAGCCATCAAGAATAGTATCCCTGATAATATTACAGCAAACCTGGTGGCTGAACTTTGTGACTTTGTCCTCACCCACAACTATTTCACATTTGAGGACAATATATATCTTCAAGTCAGCGGCACTGCTATGGGTACCCACACAGCCCCACAGTACGCCAACATTTTTATGGCTGACTTAGAACAATGTTCTCTGTATATATAAATATCTTCTTGCTGTATGTTACAGTCTATGAATCCGATGAAGTGGGCTGCAGCCCATGAAAGCTTATGCTGAAATAAATTTGTTAGTCTCTAAGGTGCCACAAGCACTCCTGTTCTTTTTGCGGGTACAGACGAACACGGCTGCTACTCTGAAAAGATCTACAAAAGGGAAGATCAGAGCGAAGCTGCAGGGACAGAGGGTCTTTGGCAGTGGTCCCTGAGGAAGGGAGATGGGTCTGGGTAAAAAGACCCAGCTGAAAGATTTGTTTTTCCTTTGGAAGAAGCCTTTGCATCTTCTGTAGCTGCTCAGAGAACAGGAGTGGACAGTAGTTCAGCAAGAAGGGCTCTTCCAGCTTCAGACCAGGTTAAAAAAAATGTTGTGTTTGTGTTTGGAACTTTGTGTTAATTAAACCAGACCCCAAGAAGGGCTGTGAGTGGATAAGAAAGACTGTGTACAATTTGTTTAAGAAGCCCTGAAAAAGGGTAAAACAGAGGCAGAGCATGGCAGAGGCACCCTTGGCCACAAGAGGGTAATCTGGAGGCAGATGATCCTATTCCACTAGTTCAGTGGGAAAATATTTTCATCTTTAGAACCACCATTATCCTGGCCCTTCTTTCTCTTCCCATTTCCCATCTTTGTGTCTCTCAGCTTTTCTTTATACTCTGTTTCTTTCCCTGCCCCAAATGCCAGTTCACTCCGTGTGCTTCATTCCCTTCCCCTGTTCCAGCTGATAAAATGATCAGCAATGAAATAATGAGTGCTGACAAGTAAAAATGGAAGAGGGGAATTCACGCTGCTCAGTCACTTTGTCAGGCTGACTGCAGATACTGGAAGATAACACTGCATCAGTATCTCCCTTTGGCATTTGGAATATTAACTTTGCCAACAGGAGGGCTAGAAACATACTTAAGAAAATGAAAGCTTAGATTCTGCAGAAAGGGGTTCTTAAAGAGGAGAAGGGGGAGAATGAGAAAATCCCACTCTGAGCTGAGTGGATGGAGAGGCAAATAGGGCCAGTCAAAAATTCTCCTTCAAAACTATTTCTTCTGGGGAAAAAAATGGGTTTTTAACTAAACAAAGGTGTTCATGGAAAGTATCTGCTTTCAGAGACAGACAGAGACAGAGAGAGAAACAAAACCTAGGGATGTTCAGATGAAACCACCCATCCTCTAGAGTTGGATTTGAGGAGAAAGGCTGAAGGGATGTCTGACAAAAAAATGGTTTTCAGTTGCTGAAAGCCAGAAAAAATTGGTTTTCAGATTTTCAGGTAAAAGGCAACATTTCATGCTGAAAACGATGAAAATGAACAAACAGAATCATGTTTGTTAAATGTTTCTGGAAAACAAACAAATGAACAAACTGAAACCCTCCATCCAGCTCCAGACCCAGCAGTGCCAGGAGTAGGGAAAAGGAGAGGAACAGGAGGGATGAATACCTTTCCCAGACCTGAAGAAGAGCTCTGTGTAGCTGGAAAGCTTGTCTCTCTCACCAACACAAGCTGGGCCAATAAAAGATACCACATCCCTCACCTTGTCTCTCTACTACCTTGGAACCCACTCCTCCAACACTGCAAACAATAATAGTAAGAAGCAATGGTGGATTCAGAATCAGGATTTGTGTATTTTACCTGTGTAAAATTAAGACAAGCTGACTTTGAATTAGGGGCTGTTTATAATCAGGCTAGGGCTAAAGAGGGCTTAGCAGTTTTCTGCTAATGCCACAAACTCGAAGTTTGCTCTCAGTGGCAATGTAGTTTTGTAAAAGGGGAAAGATTGGTACAGTTTGGGGAGAAACCAGAGGAGAGCCATATATTTGACAGACACCTGTTCCCTGTTGTATAGATAATCTCTATTCATTAATATATTCTGAGTTCCGATCTCTCATGGAATTAGTTTTTCTTTTTTTGATAAAAACAGAGGGAAAGGGGACAGTGGCAGGGCAGAGATGTGGGGGAAGATCTCCCATAACTGTGCATGCTAATAGGAAGCAGAAATAGAGGGCACCTGCTCCTGTGGGTGTCAATTCACTTCTGAACTTCTTGTGGTTAAAAAGCCCCATTCCAGATAAATAATTTGTAAACAGTATGAGCTATAACCTGACATCGAATTTTAAATACAACCCCCTATTATCTTTGATGGGCAGTCCTGTTTATAAACTGAGGGCACAAGAAGGTTCTAACATACTACATGTGCTATAGAAACCATATCTTTGGAAATTAGACAAACTCTTATTCTGATCCATAGAACAAGTTACTAGTGTTCTGCAGAGAGCTGGCTGGTCATGAGACTCAACTCTCCTTCTCCTTTCCATCTGCCAAATGGCGTGAAAAGATGGTGAAAACGACCTTTGATACTTTCCTGATGTGACTTCCTCCTGTAAGAAATTGTAGTTGCTCCAGTCATGAAGAGGTGTGGGGGAGTGATCTGAACAATTGAATTTAGGAAAGGAGTTGGTCCACAAAACAATGTCTCCTATAAAATAAGGTCCATAAGGAAAAATAATTGGGAAATCCTGGGTTAAACAGACAAACAGGTTATTTAATTAAGCCTAAGTATGTTGCATTAATCTATTTCATATATTTTCTTATTATTTACTGTTTGATCCTAGTTACCAAAATATCTGTGCACAAACAATAGTCTCCTCCTTTAAGATCACTATCTTCCCCTTGTTTGAGTTTTTCAATGATGTCGCAACACTGAGGGCTCAATTCTGATCTCTGATCAGCACATGCATAGCACCACAAGCGGGAGTACCACTTGTTTGGGATTATTTTAGCAGTGTTTTAGCAGCAGCATCCACTCAGAACCCTAGCTGTGCCAGGAAACTTCTATCTGCTAAAAGGCATATACGATTGTCTAATACACTTGTGATAGAAGATTTTGAAAAGTGATGGTGGTTTGGTTAAATTTGGGAACTTTATACACTGGGTGGTTTGCATGCTTTTGCCTGAAACTAGTGTATCTAGAGCAAATGTAATCATTCTGCTGCTTAAATAAACAAGATACAGGAGTCTGCTCAGCCGTATAGATTTTATACAATAGCCCCAGTGAATTTTTACACGGTTATGGGCTAAACTAGTGACCAAGATACAAAATACAGCATTCAAGGATATCCAGTGGCTTGTTTCACTGTTAGGTGGGCTTTGATTCCACAAACAAAACGATCCATTGGACTCAGACGTAGTTTCCTAAAAGCAATGATAAAGGAAACA
The DNA here is from genome assembly GCF_007399415.2 of Gopherus evgoodei. Classification (NCBI taxonomy): domain Eukaryota; kingdom Metazoa; phylum Chordata; order Testudines; family Testudinidae; genus Gopherus; species Gopherus evgoodei. The sequence continues at coordinate 79,881,674 of NC_044327.1, forward strand.
ATCAATAGAAGCTATTAGGACATTAGCAATAGCCATCTCTGTATGTAACTATTCCAGACCACATGAGAATGTATGAGAAAACACAAACGAATGGAAATCTCTTGTAAGTGAAGAGATATTGCAGTATTTCATGGCATGGGACACCTACTTCTCTCTGAAATTAAAGTTTTTCCACTGGAGAATACCACAGCTGAGCAACCAGTTTCAGATCAGTTCAGTCCTATCATTCCCTTTGATCCACTGTTGAAGAAGACTAGAGAGAACTTTGCTAATACAACTCCATAGATATAAACTATCCTGCAAGCGCATGGAAACTTCCCACTTTAAAGTGGTTTAGAGATTTACTTTTTGCCTCTGAACTTTCTCCAGAGAATGAATATCAAGGCAGGGATAATGCTGATGGTGATGGTAGTGCTTTAGCAATTCCTGCAGTGTTAGCCCATGAACTCTTCAAATGCATTTCATTCTTTCATGCGGAATGTCCCCTTTCTTTCATCTCACGTACTGGCACCAAAATAGCGGGATCTTTTATGGAAGGGAAAAGCGAGAGGGGATCTTAATGCTCAGAAATCGGCTTCAAACACTTGATGTGTGTGTCAGTAAGATTATCCACTGCTAGGAAAGTAACCAGACACATGGCATGAAGTTTTAGAGAAGTGGATGCTTATGTCATGGGATAAATATTCTTGAAACCCTTCAGCTGACTAGCGCTCCTGCAATCTCTGCACAGAGTGTAAGTAATTTTGGAAAGGAAGAAAATTGCAAATAGTTCAACCCTAAATTCATTTTACTGAAGCTGTTGGTTAAAATATGTGGATTTCCCCGGGATAACCTGACAGGTGTTTCTCTAATAAATAAAACATGGATGATGGACTTTGTCCTTAGACTGATTTAGTGGGCGATGACTATTAAAATCTTTAATTCTTGATCACAGATTATTATTAGGTTTTAACCTCCCACTATTTGCATGTTTTAAAGAATCTCTGATCTATCCGCATGCTCTCATTTAGTGCACGTAAGAGATTCTTGTGCCAGCGGTTCTTACCAATCCTAATGCCATTTGCCTTTAAATGAGAAAGAAAAAGCTGTTCAGAAAATTCTCTACCGAGCTAGAAAAATAAAGATTCAAAACCCACACTGTTCACTGCTGGAGTGCACGTCCCAACAAGTCTCGAATTGTTACATCTGTGGGGCAAAACCTGTTCTCTCTGGTAGTTCCAGACTTCACTAAGGTGGGAAAGATAACTAACTATATGGACCTTTCCCCACATTAGTGGTGAACATCCAGCACATGGGCAGTGTTAATATATTTTGTCTCCTTGTTTTAAGGAAGGGTGGGGTTTTTTGTTTGCTTGTTTTGTTTTGTTTGTTTTTCGCCAGATTTCCTTATTTAAGAGCAAAAAACAGTTCTTGCCAGTCATAGCATAGAAAATGTATCAGACCGGTGTGGCTACTGTGCTTACTTTTTTAAAAAGTGTGTCTTGGATCACACAGTAACTACTTGGGTATTTCGATCAGTCTCTTAGTTACACTGTATATTAATAATAGTCCTTAATCTCTAACCTGGACCAAAATGACCCTGCCTCTGTTTAACTATTGAACCTGGAGGGCAATTTTCTGCCATGACTGGTATAAACTCTTTCTGGGTTAAAAAGAAGATAAAAATCAATAAAATAACGGGAAGCTCTTCTTTTCTCCTAGCTGAGAGATTTTAAGGTTTCTAGTGATGGCTTCCCTTTCCCTCCCCTCATTCTCTCTTCATCGTTTTCTTTATTAACCCATGCCATTATCTCAACATTTTTACTTGGTTAATCGCAGTAAGACCCCTTTGCCTGTGGTGTTTGTACGTTGAAATTGACTAAATACCTTCGTTTCTCTCATTTTCCCCATACATTTCCTACTTTTATTCGAAATCTGTAGTCACTTTTGTGTCAAGTATTTCTTTTGTCTCAATATTTTTTCCAGGCAGCAAAGCTAACCGAATTTTGGGACTTTTGTCTCATCTTCTTCATACAGTACTTTTGTTTCACTTTTTAAGTGTGTTGCCCTTTTTAGTTTCTGAAATGTGTTCCGCCCTCCGAAGCGATCTGACACCGCCAGTCCCTATTGGTATGGTTTGCAAGTTTTCCCTGTACCATGTTCTCTTTCTCTACTTGATTAATTTGAGTTCCTGCTCTACTCTTCTTCTGCTTTCCAGAGCAGAGTTTTCTAAGTCAAGACATTACAAGACTTTTAAGTAACTCCATATCTGGTAGTAAGTGTACATACATGAGTCCCTCCCTCCTCGTGCACCGGTAGAAATCTCTCTTTATTTTCTGCATTAGGATTAGCTAATAATTTACTAACAGAACGGCTCTTTTATATTCACGTTTTAAAACTGATTTTGGTTTGAAGGTTTTTGCAGAGAATGAATATTGAGAAATTGCCCTGTGCTTACTTTTACAATTAACTTTACACAGGGTTTAATTTTCCACTGCACTACGTGGTACTTCATGTTTTCTTTCTTTCTTTCTTTCTTTCTTTCTTTCTTTCTTTCTTATGAATCTTAAAACTATTATCTACAGCGGAAAGAAAAGTGCAGAGATCTAGATTGCAAGGTGTGGGATAAAGGCACAAAGGGTCATACCCCAAAAGGGCTAATTACAGTAAAGGTAGTTGTAAAGATTACCTTAACATACTAATTGTGAGTTGTCTTTTTTTCCAGCTGTCATTTCCTGATACATTATTTGCTATGAAATGTAACTAAACTAAACTAAACTAAACAAGAATGCCGCATTGACATCTTCAAAACGCCTCAAACATGAGTTTGTTCTAATTGCCTTTTTAGAATGATTTTAACTGATTCTCTCCCATTTTCAAAGTTTCATTCTGGTTGTTACTGGGCTCAACGAAAGTAAAGAATTAAATACGTGGTTATATTTAACACACGAGGTGTTTCATGTTGCAGACACACTGCACTGTATGCTCAAGCTCTAAAATATGGTACAAAATGATTGCATCCATCAACTCTTTTGGAATTAAAGGTACCTCGAAGCCACTTGTAATGCTTTGTAACTATCTGGTGGTTAAAATAATTCCCAATTCAAATATTTTTCTAGCTTTTTAATAACCCTAATCGTTTCAATTTGGGGGAGGAAGGGAAGAAGGAATGGGGATATGTTAGATAGTCACTTTTGTTATTTACACAAGTAATATTTTTCCTGCATTTTACTTGTTTATTCAAGTATACTCTTTGCAATAAAGTCCTGACTGCTAATCTCTATTTGCTGACTGACATTTTTGTTTGTTTGTTTCCACTACGGTGATATTTGAGGAGGTAGCTTCTGATGCTGCAGCATGACCCTGGGTTATGTTAACAGTGACCACAAATGTCTTGAGCATTTCCTCCAAACGTTCCAAATCCTCCCTGCTCCTCCTTCCCCCGAAAAAGTCAGTCAGTCAGAAATGTTGACTGTTGTTATTTTTTTTTTAAACTGACAGTGCAGCTAGATTAAGACATTTGCGCTAAATCACATCTTCCACGCTGGTGTTTTGCACAGTTTATTTTTCCCAACTGAAGAATCGCACAGACTCTTCTACCCCAAGTAAAGTGTTGCAGGGGAAGGGGAAGATGCCGTGAGGAAATATGTTGTCTATTCTCCTGCGATAGTTCATCCGAACTGAATGTCCTTGATTCGCCGCTAGAGGTCACTGGCCCATCGCAGTCTTGCTTCACCTAGTTCCACCTCCATTTCCTCTTACTCAAATTAGCACTGCGTTAATTAACACTGTCGTCCATCAACGGGCGTTTCTCTGTACAGTACAGGAGCAGAGCTTATATAGGCAAATCTAACCAAATATAAAAAGCACCTACCAAAACTCTTCATCATGTACAAAATGGGAAGCGCACGTCTGAGTGACCGGGGGCAAGGTATAGTGCCATCACTCTTTAACTTTTGTCTTGTTTGCTTGCTAAATTGCTGTGAAATCTCTTCTCCCTGTGCAGAATCACTGGCGTTTTCACGCCCCTCCTCTGGCTCTTTGAGGCTGCTGGCCAGCACACAAATGCAATGGTGCTCCTAGCCTCAGTTAAGAAAAGGTGTTAGGAATTTGCCCGTCTAGGTACAAAAGAAAACAGAAATCAACGTAAAGGGGGAATATTTATTAGAGAATGGAACGATGAAAGGTTTTAATGTTGGCTTTCAATTCGATGGGTGAAATCAATGCAACAAACGGCCAGGGATTTACGTCACTAAAACGAACAGATTTCTAAATCCTACTGTAAAATAATTCAAAGGGGCCAGACAAAAATGTGTGCTAACACTTATTGGAGCAATAGGTGTATACTTGTATTTTATTTGTATTTTCTGTCTCGTGCCTGTTTCTGAATCCCCGAAAGGTCTTTAAATATCTGTATTTCGTTTGATACCTATGTTTCAAAGCAGTTAAGGAGAATGTCCATTTTCCACGTTTATTTGAAACAAGACCAACTGCTGGTCTCCGGGGGGACGTATGGGAGGGAGGTCGGGAGGTAAATTGAGTCATAGATTGGAATAAAAATTCCAGTGATCTAGCTTGCTTGATACAGACAAGTTTATTTAACACCTATTATTGAGTTAGATTACCTCTCTAGGGACAATAAATATTTCCGAAAGAAATAAATTTCAGCAATAATAAAGTGGAGTAAATTCACAGATTACATATGAAGTATAAATTTGGGCCATTACATTTTTCTTAGAGAATATACAGTAATCCTCTTGGATTGAGCATGACATGACCTTGAAATGTTCCACTTCTTACTGCTTGATATTTTAAAAAAAAATCTTATAGACTTTTTTTAAAGGGATCTATGTCGTTTGTATTTAACAAATGTATTTAATTTACCATATTTATTTTCCGTGTTACGAAACCTGTTTAACAAAATGGTAGGCACATGCATTGTTTTTCTTTAGCTTTGTATTCCTCTCCTAACAGACAGGGATAAATCTGGTTTTCCCTGCATTTTAGTTTTTGAATAAAAGTGTTGATTACTTGGATCTGTTTCCTTTTGTCCCTGGTTTATCTGGTGGGAAGCATTTACTGGAGATTAAGTGGGAAGTTGTCATAGGGTTAGGGTCCCTGTTTTAATGGATGAATGTTTAGCTCTGTCTCAAAGAAGGAGAGTGACTTAGAGGGGGCAAACACTGATCTCCGGGTCCCAGGGACTTTTATAAAGGGGAAGAGGCACTCAGATGTGAAAATCAAAAAGCAGCATAGCCCAGAGTAAAAAATGCACATTTTTGTTTTCTGACTGTGATCCTTGATTCTTCAATGGCACTTTGTGGTGAAGTTTTCTAAGTGAAACCTAAATCTGCCACATCAGCATCTAGCCATAAATACATACACAGAGAGAGTTTTTAAATGTCTATATGCTATATACGGTATGTGTATGTATCCGTATATAACTTATACAAATATATACTGCACATGGCATGCACGCACGCAACTTGTTTAAATGGTTCATTCTTTTTCTGAAGATCTGTCCCGCAGTACTAGCAAATTAAAATCTGATCCAGATACATTATAGCTTTGTTGCACAGGTGTCTGTTGTGAATAGTATTATGTCATGGATTTGGCCTAGAGAGGCTCTTAACCAGACGGAATTCAAGAGAATTCTCCCTCGCCCCCCTTCTACTCTATCCCTCTATTGTACCTGATTTCCAGCAGGTATCTTTTGTTGGAAAACGATTAAGTGCAGAGTTGCTTGGGAACGTCTGTACAAGAGAAAGGGCCCTTTCTTGGACTAGACGGAGGACAGCCCCTATTTCTTCACTTCTGATGCAGTTCATCTCAAGAGAAGATCCAGGTGCACGAAAGAATGGGCTCCCCTGGCAGTTCTTGCAAGACACGTGCCCAGAGTGCTTGCTCATTCCAGCTTTGCACGTTTAAATAAAATGCTAGACGCTCAGCATATATATCTATATCTATCTATCTATATATATATATATATCGAGACCAGCAAATATATATATTTATAAACGTGGGTTGCTGGTGTAGATCCCCCAGGTTGCTGAGCACTTCCTGCTAGACTCTAGCCGCCCTCAGTGTTAAGTTCAATGGATCTTAAGGCACTAAGCACATTGGAGATCAATAATTTATTCAATATCAGATACCTTTGTGGATGTGCATTTTGCACAAAACCCACGGAAAGGTCTTTGGGAAATAACGCTTGTCATTTCTTTCCCATGGGGGAAAACTCTTCTTCACAGAATATATCTGGAAAGTGCCATCACCAAAAAAATTCCAAAGGAAGTCTATTCCATTTAACTATTCACGTGCATCTAGCAATCACAACGAGATAAAAAAAAAGATATTAATTATAAAACTCAGAAACTGGTTTGATTTCTTCTAACATTTCGGATTAGAATGATCAGTTTGGTACTTTTCTATTTTGCAGTGTAATGTTCACTTTTTAATTTGTTCAAACTCAGTATTTGGTTTATCAGGTCGCCTTTATTTATTTACATAGAAAATCTTAAGATGTCATAAGGCCCTTTCTCATTTTCCATTCTGAATGTTAAAAAGCACACCGTGATAAGCAGGTACACCTCAGACAGAAATGGACTCAAAACTTTTTTGGGATAAACCAAATACAGTGTAAAGGCGCTTCTTGCGACCATTGATTTCAATAGGAATTTTGCCTTTGACTTCAGTTGGCGCAGGACTGGACCCTCGTGCAAATCTTAAAAAGTCAAACACCTACAACCAAGGAATTTTGAGAAATGAGCATTTTATTAATTACTTAACATATATTTTTATCATGACATGACGTGGCATTAACATTTTATATATTTATCTCCAATATATAAAATGTTAATACCAAGTCATGTCATGATAAATACTCCATACGTGTCCTGATTATAGCTATTGTACAAACAAGGGACTCGATCTTGCATTCCTTACTCGGAAAAAAACGTCAATTGAAGTTAATAGAGTTTTGCGTCAGTAGAAATTGTAGGACGGAGCTTTATTTTTAATTGTGTTTAACTACCAAAGGTGAAAACAATATATTTTACATTTCTAACTTATTTTTGGTTAATCGATTTAATCTTATGCAGACCGGAGCAATATAGTGTCATCTTTTTAAACCTGAAGTCTCCGATGACTTCACAGGAGAGTTCTGCTTAAAAATCGATGACATGATATGACCAGTACTTACTAAGGAATACGATTTTTGCTGTGGTATTTTTGTTGACTACACATCGAGACTGTATTATCCATAGAGAGCATCACCAACTGTAAGTACAAATGAAAACGTACTAAGAGCAAAGTAAAGCTTTCAATAGCCAAAGTAATAATAGATAAGCGAGAAAACAATTTTAAATCATTTCAGAAATTAAGCAGAACGTTAAAACTGGTTGGCCTGTCTCTATCTCTATCAAAAGAGCTTCAAAGAAAACTCGGTAAATCTCATTTCACTAAGATTCATTATACTTAGTAAAACAGCGAATAATACCATTAATACTATTAATGAACAGAAAAAAACAATAGTGAGTTTAAAAAAGCATGTAAAATTAAGCACTTTTTTCGTCTTAAATCTCGTTTGTAAACACTAGGAAGTCATTTACATTCACTTACATTTGCTTTTTAGAATCAAGTCTCCAACTGTAATAATAAACTGGCTGTAGAACTACCATTTTTCAACCAGAAGACAAACTATTTCAGCCAGAATCAAAACAAGTGGTCCCAATCCTGGTGCCATATAATTATTTTAAATGGAAAATCTCCTAATGACTTCAATGACAGTAGGACCAATCTGATTATTTTTCTCCACTTTTTTGTCTCTTGAATTCTTAAAGATCGACAGCAACTCGTTTCACTCGTCGCTGCAGTTGACATGCCCAGAAACAGATAAGCTGTTTTTGTATGCTGGAAACAATATAGGCATATATTGAAAGTATGTTGTCGTTGCTGTATATATAGGTAATGCTTTTGAGAAGAATAAACCTGAATGTGAACTACCTCAGCAATAAATATACACCAGGCAACTGATGGTCCTTAGTAAAGTCACTGGGAATTTTTGATGCACAATGTAAGGAAAAATTACTCTGTTTATTACCGGAATTTGATTGATAATCTGTCGAAATGTTACATGTTTCAGATTAAGGCATGTTATAAAACAATATGCAGACATTTGTTATCCAGCAGTTTGTAATATATTAACATTTATGTGCGTATTTTTTCGGGGTGGGCGTGTTAGGCGAGTTCACCTTTAAAACTTAAAGCAAATTTTAGGATTTGAGTTGCAAGACAATAAGTTACATTGATAATCATTTTAATGAAAAAATATAGTTCAGATATTTTAATGTTTACATTATATCAGAATAAAATTAACTTTATACATAGTTATATGCAGATATTTATACTCATTACATTATGCACTTCACATAATGCCAAAATCTTGGGGAAAATAAAGATTTGTCTAGGTTTATAATATTATAGAGAGAGTTAAATTATTTATTTCACAATCATTTAATTTTGTTTTCCTTCTACACCAAGCAAACGTCACTTTTATTTAGATATACCCAGTCTACTTTTAAAATAAAACTAACTTCCTGTTTATCCATTTTACCTCAAGATCATTGATACAATCGCTCTTTAATTTAACTCGGTTATTTTGAAATAGAAGATGACAGGTAAATTAATCTTAAAACATAGCGTCAAAGTCTTTGTAATTTAATGTTTGCAATCCCCCACTCTGTACAGACACATATCACTTACATAACTCGTCACGAACCACAATCTTGCAGTTGTACTATGCAGACCCATCAGTTATTTGCCAAATCATATTATGCCATATTTTGCATTGCAGAGGAAAGGAGATTTTGTCTGATGGAATCACTGTTGTGTAAATTGTTAACAAACTGTGGTAAATGTAACAATTAGAAATGTATGGGGGTTGTTTTCCAAGCGGGTTGTTTAGGTATTCTGTGCTGTAACATCTAGGCTGAATATAAAGGTAAACAGGTTTCTGTGTAGATGAATCGTTTGTAAAAATGTTGCAGTTCACCTTCAGTTCAACAAGGAAATCAAGAAGACAATTAGTTGTCTTTCAATACAGAAAGTTTCCACTGCTTTTCTCTCCCTCCCCTCCCCCAAAAAAGATAGGTGTGTGTGTCTCTGTGTGTAGGTGAGAGAGCGAGCAATGGAGCTATAATTCATAAAGCCTCCTATAGAATTAACAATGGAGGCCTGCTTTGATTTGTTTAACAGAGCACTGACGATGGGGCTGGATTGATAAACAGACAGTGTTTTAACCAAATCCACAAAATTATTTGAGCGTCTTTCTATGCCCAGTTTGCACTAAAAACCCTTTGGCAAAGACTTCCCAGATGTTATCTGTCTTAATCTGTTGTTTAAAGCATCTCCCCACCCCACCCCACCCCACTCCTGTCAGTTTCCATTTTTCAATACCTTTTAATTTTGTGTTTTGTCTCCCTTCTCAAGAAACATTTTGAACGACTGGGAAAGGAGCGCATTTTGAAACAACTGAGGTGCTCATTTGCTGAATCCCTAACCCACCTGGACCTTGAGTGACACCTCTGCATTATCACGCCACGCAGCAGTTTGTCTGCTGAATTCATTTGTGTGGGGCCAACTCCCGGGAGGGAATGAACAGATTCTGTGTCGAGGTTACCTTCCCCCCACCCCAAAAAACACAATCCTTTAAAATAAATTCAAGAGGAAAAAGTCACCGAACGTATTGGGCACAATCTAAAGCTATGTAGAGGGCTATTTGCATGGGGCTGGAGGAACTGCCCTCCCCTCGTTAGGGAGAGCAGCCCCGAAATGCAGGGGCTGCTGCGCCGAGGTGAGAGAAGGAGGCAGGAGAAGAGCCGGCTGCTGGTGCTGCCCGGGATGTGGCGGGAGGCAGGGGTTGCAGGATCGCCCTCATTAAACCGAGTTGGAGATGAAAGTGGCTCGCGGTCCCATTCCCCTGGATTTTCCCACCCTTTCGGACGCCTGCATGCTTAATCAGTGGAACAAGCAGGAAGGGGGCCTAGCAGACAGGCTTTTGTACTTCCCCGGCCCTTGGTCAGCTCGGAGCTGACGTGCACATCAGACTCCCTCCTAGGCTTTTTTTTTTTTCCGTCCAGGGGTGGGTGGTTGATGTCTGGCGAAGGGGGCGCGTCACGTTGCAGCCCGGTGAGGGCAGCATCCTGGTCACCCCTCCTCCCCTCTCCCTCGCTCTTGGCGAAGGCTGAATGAGCAGGGCTTGGCTCGGAAAGTCAATGCTCTATGTGAGCGAGGGTGTGCGTGTGTCATGAGGAGAGGCTGACGAGAGGAGACAGGAGCTGAACCTCTCGCAAGCAGGCAGCCTTGGGAAAGTGGGAGTGCAAGCGCCCCGGCCACCATTCACACTGGCATCGCTGGGGTAAGTACAGGGGCACCAGCCGCCGCCGCCACTGGGCACTGCCCATCACCTGGTAGGAGTCTGATGGCCTTTCCCCTTAGTGCCCAGGCCCTGGGGGCAAGGTGTGTCCCAAACCCCGTGCGCTTTGGAGACGGCGAGGCGATGCTTACCCACTTGGTGGGTGAGGGTGGTCGGGCGCTTTCCCTGAGCTGGGGCAGGGTGGACAACGGAGGAGGTGGAATGAGAATATCGGCAGCAGTATCCCCTCCCTCCCTGCCAATACTCCTCCCAGATAGCCTGGGTGCACTCGGTCCCTTCGCCTATTTCGTAGGAAACGCTGATTTCCTGTAAACACGGAGAGAAAGTTTAGTGCCGGGCTCACTGGGTTGCGCCGGGCGCAGCAGCAGCAGGGGAAAGCTAGAGGCCATTTCACCAACCGGCCTCGAATCTCCCTTTCTTTTCTTTTAATTTCTTACTGTTAATGACAAATCTTATTTACACGAAAAAATACTATTGGATTACAAGCCTGATCACCTGATGACGACCTGCCTATAGGCGTATTTACACGCGCGCGCGCGCGCACACACACACACACACTCACTGAGGGCTGTATTCAATGAGGGGCTGCACGTGTAGGGAAGAAGAATTTATACGCACACGGGTTCAGGGAAAGCTGGAACGCCCAGGATCATAGCCACATGTCGCGCATTAGTGTGAGACTGCGTGCGTACGGATTTTAAAGTTGCCAGCCATCTAGCTATGGTTTATTTAATGAAGAAGTAAGGGCTGACTTTTGTAAGGATGTGTACCCGGGATGCCTGTTCACTCTGGTGGGGATAAAGTTGACATTTGTCCTGCCCATAACATTGGCTACCTTTCTGTTAGCTGGAGGAATCAGAAATGCAACTAAGCCAAGTTTTACAGTCTCCATGGGGATACTTTTGAGAGACAGGTATAAAGTCGGTTCAAAGAAAGAAACGTATACCTTGCTTAGGCAAAGTGGAAACGCAGATATGGCTTCAGAAAGAACTTTCACATAAAGTGGGATGTTCAATTCTTTTTTAAAAGCCCTCACTTCTGTGCTGGGGCTTTTCCCCCTGAAAAGGTGGGTTAAGGTGCAATGACCCTTCCCTCTCCCCGCAACATCATTATTTTGATCATCTGCAATCTACATCCGTTGGCCAGCCACTTCCAGGATTTTGTGCAATATGCCTGCTGCCACAATTAGCCTGCCCAGCTAGCACGCCAATTTATCGATAGGAATTGTTAGAGGTTTACATTTTCATGTCTTGATTAATGCATGTCGACTGCTCTGCTGATCACTAGCTCTATTTCTTTATTCATTCATTCCTACCCAAAAGCTTTAAAAGAAGAGAGAGGGGGGAAACCTAATACAGAAAACGAGTTTTGTAGTTAATATATTGGAACAAAGGAGAATCCTGATTTCCTGTGTTTATAGTATTTCTATGTACTCTGGTTTCTCTTCAGTTCATATAAATCTTTTGCCTTTTACTATCCCGTGGTGTTTTGTTAAATAGTTACTATATTATCAGACACGAGAATGTATTAAGAGATGCCTGAAACTATTTGTTAACACGAGCACATACCCCACAACAAAACGTATTTTAATAAAGGTATTAAATTTTAGAACTAATAAATTTTTCTGAAATGTGGAAATATGTTAGAACAAGCCGATTGCTCTGCAACAAGATCAAACTTTAAATTCATATCCGTGCTGTTTTTAGGAATATTGTTACAGTAATCCCCATGGATAACTAATTTTTAGTGGATAGGTTGGGGGAACGTCATTATTTTCAATGCAAAATAATAAGTATTAAATTCCTTAGTGCCAGATACAAAATCAACATTGTCTGGTGTCATTAAAACAAAAGAACAATAATATCCACAAAAAATACCCAGGCAAATAAACTGTCGTATTAGTGGGAAAGCGGTTTGTTATTATCCATATTGCAGAAGGTGCGATCACCCAGTATTTAGATACCTCTTCAATACTTAAAGACATATCTGATTTTCGTTTTGTTTTAGCTTTGTGGGTATAGGTGAGATCCTTGACCAGATACAATATCTTTGTCAGTATCTTTCCTTTTTATTGTATTATACTTCCTAAAAAGAAAACGTTAATATTATTATGTTGTGGGTATAGGGCTCATACAGACTCAGATATAATGTAATTGAGAGGTAGCCAAGTTTTGTTTATTATCCTTAATGCACATTTAAAGCATACCTGCTTTGGGGACCTACATCTGGATGCACAGATTGAAAGGAAGTTAAAACCTCTGAAAGGTAGTTGTGGCACAGACACTTTTACGACAGCATATGTCAGCCATATTACCTTTTAAAATACATATTTAATGGGTCTGAGGCACACTCTTTCGTAATAGTTAAAGAGGTGAACGTTTTATTTAAAATACAAAATAAGTAAGTAAAAAGAAAGAAACTGTTGCAGGTACATAGAAATGCCCTTGAATTGTGGTAAGCTTGTTTTCCCACTTCTACTGTATCTTAAAGATGAGCCTATTTTAAAAATAAATGCTAAAAGGAAGTCTTGGAAGTCAATTACCGATCCAAACTTGACTGTATAAAGGCCCAGTTAGTAGACTACCAAAAATAACAAAAACATTTAAAAGCAGTTAATCCAATCAAATTTATAATCTACATCTTCGTGTGTGCGTTCCTGCTAGCAGGCTAACAAGATTATCATATCTCTACCAGTGTTTACATTCGTAAACATATCTTTCTGGTAAAATTAACCCGACCCTTAATTTTAGAGTGATAACAAAAACAAACAACCCCCCCAAACAAACAAAAAAAGAGGCCGCAAGAAACACTTAGGTTACTCAATGTACATTGGGAGTAGCTAGGATGTGTTATTTCCATGCAGTACCAATACAAATTAAATAAAACAAATTTTCTTTTTTAAGCTTAAATACTAAAACTAGACTATTGTCAAGGTCATCCATGCCTCCTCAAATGGTCTGTGAAATACTGCTGCCTTTAACAGTAAATTACATTTACTGTTACATGCTTATCTTTTAGTCCTAACACTGGAAAGCTGAAGCCTTGGGGAAATGTCCCTGCTGAAATGATTTTTAGAATATTCTTTTCCCTCCTCTCCTCCCCCATATTAAAAACAACCACCATAGCAGGACAAAGGCTCAACCTGGGCACAGTCGTGGGTGAATGAAAGGGTGAGGTGGGGGCGATATGAAGGACTTGCCAGTGCTGCCCTTCTTCGGTCCTGGTACCCACTGTGTCCCAACTTTCCGGGAAGGACCTACTCCGCAGTTAAGGGTTTGAAATGATTCTCATCAGGTCAGTAATGTCTGAATACTATAATCCTGATCATCACTGGAAGGGGGAGCGTTTTAACTTCAGACTTAAAGTAGGTTGGAGCTCTTATGCCTATATAACAGGGAGAGTAGGTCGATTTCTTTTAGAAGCAGCGTTTCGTGAGCTGAATATCACAATCGCCTTTGACTCTCCAGTGCTTGTTATTTTTTATTTTAATTTCGGTTAATATCTTTTGACGAGACCCTTTGGCTCTGTTAAATTCTGAGTTTGAAGGGTTACACATATGAGCTTGGTTTAATGATTCCCTTTCATTATTCGATAGGAAAAGCGAGCCTGATGTTGGCTCTGCTTAAGCCTTTTATCTAAACTCAGCCCCACGCAGCCCCCCGCAACCATGTAGGTTTATGTGGGCGACCAGTAGGTGTCGCTATCTCCCTGCTGGCCGGAGCCGTCCAAAGGCACAGACTGCCCCGCCCGATCCCTTTCCCCCAGGGACCTATTAGGGCTGTAAATATTCTCTTTAGTGACAGTATTATCTCACCTTTCTTACCTGCCCATCATACTGGGGCTTTGTTGGACAAGGCCACAAAGTTGTGTCAGTTATTGGGAAGGGAATAGATAAATGAATGGGGTGAGGGACATGAATCCAACCTCTGTCCCACCCACCCCTAACCCCGCCACCTTTTCACTTTATCTCTGTACAGTACTAGAAGAACAGCAGTGGACTTCAGCGAGCCCGGTGGATTTAAAAAAAAGGTTTAATCAGCATTTTGGGCAGATTATTATAGAAACCAGTGAAATAATGGATCAGTTCAAATCTTAACTTTATTGATATTTATGCCAAGATGTAAACTGATGAAGAAAATAAAATAACACAAAAGCCATCAGGAAAAGGTGGCTAATGCTTATTCCGTAAGTGCTAAAGCTACGAACACTGCGTGCACGGAAACACAGCTGCATTGGCTACTTATCCATGATTGATGCTGAAGTTAGCGTTTTGAAGCCTCACAATATTATCGACTCACTAAAATCTATCCAACAAAGAGTTTGCCGCACGTCACCCCTCTCCCCGCCCCCAGTTCCGAAAAATCTAACGATTTAGCAATTATTTGAAATATTAATTAAATTCCTAGGTATTAAAATTCTTGTCCTCTCTTCTCCTACCGCTGCTCTTGTTCTCTGCCTTGAGATGTCATGTAAGAGATTATTAATCAGCAAAAGGATGGGCAGTTTTGATTTTTTGTTTCCAAAGGAGAGGATTTAGCCCTCGTGAGATGTATTCACCGTAGTTAAGGGAAGCTTTTGTACAGGGAAACCAGTGTCCTAATTTAGTAATGTTGTGGGGGCCATAAATAAATAAATAGAATTGCGTCTTATTGAAAAAGTGCAGGTGCTTTTAAAATGTAGGGCATTGATGTTAATTTTTTTTAATGCTTACAGTAAAGGGTTTGGGTGATGTGAAAACGTCAGTCCTCCAGAACTATATTTTTTCTCTCTACTAAAATAAGCTTTAAAGAATTCCAAAGAATGAGTGCCCACCTGTAAAGTGTGCCTGTACTCGTCTTATTATTTACAGTATGATCGGCTGAAATAATGTATCTTTTACATTGAAAGAGCAAGCAAGCAAGAAAGAAAAGAAGCTGTAACAAGAATTAAAATTTCTTTCTACAAATACCTTGCTCCATCTCTTAGATCCAATGTTTATCCAGATTCTAGGTATTTTCTGAGTAAAATATGTGCAATGAATAATGATCCTTCTGTGACATTTTAGAAAACACACGGGAAATGTATGAATGTGGCGCTAAATCTATATCCCTGTATGTTTAGCTTGCAAATGCTCAGTATTAGGTAACTAATGTGTAACGTAATGTGGGGGGGGAGAGCGATATTTATTGTTCATATTCTATTCGCCAAGTTAGTGTTAAAGTGGCAAGTGACTGAAGCAAGACAGCTGTCCTTTGCTCTCCCTGTGGCACATGCCTTGGAGGGGGGAGGGGCTGCAAGGTGCAGGAGGGCCGGGAAAGTGGCCCTTGCAGATAGAGCTGCGTGCGGAGGAGTTGGGGTTTGTGCTGGTTGCGGGGCTTATTCAAATACCGCCCGCTGCTGCTGTGATTCGCAGGGACTCGGCCTCCATATGGTAATACAGGGCTAGGGGCGGGTGTGTGTGTGGAGGGGGGTGTCGGGTGATGGGGGGGGGGTGCTCAGGCACTGCTGTCTAGGCAGCCTGGCTGGGACAGAGCACCGGCACCGGAGGCAGCGCGGTAGCGGCTCTCCCCACCCTCCAGCGGCGGCACCCAGCGACCCACCGGCCCCGGGGTAAGCAGCAGCACATGCAGCGGCAACTAGCCATCCAGGCGCATCGGGCACTGCCCTGCACCACTAAGGGAGACCAGGCACAGAGAAGGAGATGCTAGAGATATGGTTACAGCATCTATCTACCCATATAGACATAACGTGTATACCGCAGACGGATGCGTGACATAGAGAGCTGTGCATTATATAACAGGGATATATGTAGAGTGCAGACCTATGTACACTCACTCACACACAGATATACGTCTATATGTACAAACATGTACCTGTGCCTATACAAGTTATGCATGTTATTCTCACGCATATGTACGTGCACGTAAGTGTGCATCTCTCTCTCTCTTCATATAGAGGCAGAGAGCTATGATTCACAGGTTTTCATTAAAATCAGCCTAGAAGACTGAATTGTTTTAGCCAGCTAGGTGTCCCCAACGTTACATGTAAATCAGCGACTCTGCAATCAGTTGTGGAGTCCTACAGTTATTCATAAAAATGTGTAGAAAATGTACTTTCCTAATGTATTGGTGCTATATATGGAAAGGTAAGAACTAACCTAATGGATGGTAGTGCCTGTTTCCGTTGTTTTTTTTTAATGTTTTAAGTGTGGCCATCTGACCACTTTTTATTGGGTGACATATCATATGAGCACTTTAGTGTAGGGCTTGTAAAACTAGAGCAAGAGGCAACGCTTGAAATACCATAAGAATCGCTAAAGAATTAAAGTATACATGTTGTGAAACAGGTGCTGAATAATGTAGAATGAAAATTACACTCTGATAGGTATTTCGAAATATATGCATTACAATCATTGCGGAGGGCTAACTTTTGCCCTACTCGTTCGTGCAGGTAAGTCATTCATACTGTAACTTATTACCTATGCATATGCTTAGACTTATTTAATTTAAAAAATGTGTGTACACATGCGGGCATTGTTCTTTTTATGGTACGAAATTCTACATTTTTAAAGCATACTATTGCTAGAAAGACGGTGATATTTTATTTTTAAACAGTTTAAACTATTTGTTTGTGGTTTAAAAAATATTTCCCCCCATTAAAATAAACTGAAATAATCTAACATTGTTTTAACATACTTCAAGGCCTGTGGAATTTAGGATAAATAAAATGTAATGGTATCGGCAATATTTTAAAATAACACATAAAATGCTTTTTCAATCACATAGGTGTCGGTTTTAAGCCACACAAGTTAAAAATAAAATGTAGTACATTATTAATGTAGCCGTTAAGATAGAACGTACAACATGGTTGAAAATGTCTTCCTTGGAGAAAGCTGACCATACCTAGATCTACACAATTTAAAGAGAATATTTTGAAATCAAAGATTCCTGAAATCAACAGAGAAATACGTGCGTATATAGGTCGTAAATCAGCACCGAAATATTAGAAATCGTTTGAAACAGTTCCTATTACGCGAGTTATCTAGATTGCCTTGTCCCCTGAAATGGTATTTTTTTCTAATATGAAGTTAATTAGGAGAGCAAACTTTCACTCGCGAGCTGCTGCCATTACAGCTGATCAAGGTACACGTCAGTAATATGTGCCTCTCCTTTTAAGACCAAACAAGAATGTTGTGCAGCTTGAATTGTATTAACAATGTACATATTTGGTAACCTTATACAACCAGAAGCAGGGAGGAAACTGTAGAGCACATACAGCAGAGCAGTCTTGCAAAAAATAAAAGAAAAGGATTTTTGTTTTGAAGTCAAGGAGGAAAATATAAAGAAAATGCGATAGCCTGTAACTTTCAGTAAATTAAAAAAATGCAAATATACCTTTACATATGCATCAGTATTAAAAATAATACACGCTGGAACCAACAGGAGCAGCAGCAGCAGGAGGAGGAGGAGAGGAGAATGGCGCAGCGGTGAAGCCCTGATTATGCATAGAGAGACGTCTGGAGCAGCCTCCTCTAACCTGTTCTCTTCTCCGTGCAGCGCTGCAGGCCGGCCGTCCTCAGCCACAGAACCGGAGCAGCAGAAACCTCTTCTCACTGCCTAACAGATATTTGTCATTCGGGGTTTTTGGTTGTTGTTGTTTTTTGGGGGAGTGCGGGGGTGCGGGTTGGTTTGTTTCTGTTCCTTTAATTACAATCTTCAATAACAGGGACGATCGCTCCGGGAATCTACAGTCTCTTCTTCAAGCAGCAGGATTTGCATATTTTTAATGCCCTAATTTCCTTGATGTATGTAAATGCAGCCGGACGTACAGTAAGACTCAAGCTGACGTCAATGGACGTGACCTCGCTGTTAAACCTTGAACGTGAAGCTGGGATGGGGAAAACAGACGAGAGAGAGAGGGGGAGATGCAGCTTTGCAGCTCGAAAACGGCAAAAGCGGCAGAGAGGATATATTACAGCGGCAGCGGAGGCGGGAGCCAGCCAGCAGCCGCAACAGCATCTTGAGCTGCAGAAGCCGTGAAAAGGCAGCTGGACACGTGTGAAGAGCCTTCCTCAGCTGCATTGCTCGTCTCCATCCCCGTTTGCAACCCACCCAAACTGATCAGCGCTTCTACCCTGTAAAATAAACGTTAGAACTATTCCCTCCCTCCCTCCCCAAACAACAGCAAAACAAAGCAAACAAACGCAACGTGCTGTAAATTATCCCACCAACAAAAATGGGACCTAGTTGCTGCTGCTTTCCAGAAGATAATAAGCGGGAATATACAAAGTCGACTTTCGCTAACCCCGCCCCCCCCCAAAACAGCAAATATTAAAAGATAGACGTGAGTTCAATGGGTGCAGGTAAATCGTCAGCGTAAGTGTTCAATGTGCTTCCTGTGGTACCTGGTTACTGATACAGTGTTCTGTACAGTGGCTGTAAGGGAACTGCTGCTGACAATGTCGGTTTGAAAAGAAGAGACAGAAACAGAAGAATCGCCAGGCTCGTAGCGATTCACTCGCATGCCTTGTAAACCTAATTGCTATACCCAGGGGTGGCACTGATCTGCGAGTAAATCTTGGTCATAAGCACTTCTCTGGGTTTTCCATTCATATCTCCTTTTTGAAAGGAGAGACTGAATCTAAGGATACCCTGGATTCTGAACGTCTGAAGGTGCCTTATTAACTAAAACGGAGACAGAAGACAGCAGATGTGAGAGGGGCTTTCCGAAGCTGCGCTTCCTCTTCTCTCTGACTTCATCTTTTATTGCTCCTCTCTCTATATACATAGGCCTGAAGAACCGTTATGGGCAGGGGGATTTCTCGAGATTAGACTTCAGAATTATTGGCAGTCAAGTTTTAGAAAATCATGGACATGTTTCCTTAATATCTAACTTTTCCTTTTCTCGTGCCAGTGGTATGTTTCATGGCATTTCTGTAGATTTTGACACGATCAGCCTTATAGTAAACCAGATGAAATATGTAAACTGCAAGCTAGCGACTTCTCTCTCTCTCTCTCACACACACACACACCTCTTTGTCTTCTCTCATAGTTTATGGTGGAAAGCAGCACCTACGATCCCCATGGTATGGCTGTGCGTGTGATTGTGGCAGTGCGATTGAAGTGACGGCCACTGAGAAGGACACGAGTGACCGTCTGTCCTTTGGCTACAGTTGGCGGGAAATCTGGGGGCAGAGTGCTCGGTGCTCTCAGTCTGCGTCTATCTTTGCCGCTTCCTTCTCATCTCCCTGCAGCCACATTTCCATACGGGATACTCATCTGTGGGTTTTTTTTCTCGTTACTTTGCCCCTCCCCCGCCCGCCTCCCCTCGTCACAAATACCCAGCCGTGCACACAGACACACACTTCACCCACACACTTCTTGACACCCACACATTCAATAAAGCGATTCACCACCATAGAGAAAACACGCGTATCCATGCACAGATACATTCTACAAACACACCCACCCAAAGACATATTTACACACACACTCTTCCCCATCAACACACAGCCTTGCATACAGACATTCCTACGAACACACACCCTATACAAAGGTTCTAACAGCCTTCCTTCACAAACACACCTTTTAAACACACACACACGTTCTCATTCTCGCAAACGCCCATGCTTCTACACGGTGAGTCCTCACAGTCTCACTAGTACATGCCCATATCTGTACACACACAATAATACCAGACCTTCTTACTTTCTATGCTCTCCACAGGCTCAACCCCCCCCAACTTTTTAACCCCCCCCCCTTCTAGCTCTCTCTTTGCAATGGCTCCCACTAAGCTCCATAAATCCCTCCTAAAATCCATTTACTAAAACTGTCGATGCTGTCCCCCTTGTTTTGAGTCCAGAGCACTGAGAAACAAAACCAGCCCTCCTTCCAGAAATCAATGCGCTGACGAGAGGTCCCTCTACAAGTTTGCAAGTGAAAGAGGTTTTGGTTTCATTTTGTTTTGACTTGGAGAAAAGTCCCACATAATGGCAATGCCTCCCGAAACAAGACGCAGAAGAAACTGTTCCTCAAAAGTTAACTGGATGAAAACGCTCTAGAAAACGCAACTTCTTGGGACAATTTTTGTAAGTTTCCAAAGAAATGAGTGCTTCCCTCCTACTATAGGACAATGTAGCCATTGCTCTTCTTTAGACTAGACATTTCTAATTTGTTCCGTCTGTCAGAAGGGACTATGAGAGGGTTTGGTGCAAATTCATTATCTCTGGCAACGCATAACGTATAGTAGGAACTGAAAAAGACCATGGCAATGGATGAACAATAGGGCTTCAGTTCATCAGCAACAAAAGCTTTGGGGAAATTGGTTGAATTTCAGAGCACGTCCTCCTCAGCAGAGAGGGCTGGACTAGACCTTGGCCAAACCCCCCCAAAAACTTGCAAAGCCTCACGTACAACACTTCACTTTCTACTCTGGGGCTTAGGAAGCAATATGGAAGAAAAAAACTTTTTTTTTTCTATTTCTTCCGTTTTTCTGGATAGAAGCTCTTTTTACTTATTTATCAACGAACCATGAAAGAATTATACCATGGAACTAAGCTGCAGTTTCAAATAAAGGTGA
This sequence comes from Gopherus evgoodei, assembly GCF_007399415.2. Classification (NCBI taxonomy): domain Eukaryota; kingdom Metazoa; phylum Chordata; order Testudines; family Testudinidae; genus Gopherus; species Gopherus evgoodei. The sequence goes on from NC_044327.1 coordinate 79,902,642, forward strand.
TGATCTGCATTTCTGGAGACGTGAAGGAACCCGCTGTCCATGTTTTAAGGGGGGCTTGACCGTGGAATCTTTGTTTGCAGCCGGAGATTCAGCCCTTACATCTAGATCGGGGGGTCACATGTTTCTTATAAGAAAAAAAAGTAAGTATAACTGGGGGAATATAGAGGATTAGAATTCGTTGTCAAATGGAGAAAACTGAACTTCATATCACACATGTGCATCCAGAAACGTGTCTTTATGAGTCTGAGCTCGGTTAGTGTCTCTATGTCAGGTTCAGGGGCAGTAGCTGCTTCTTCTGGTAACAGACTGGACACGTTGCCTTATTAGAACTCTCAGAACTTGCAGTGATGACTGTGAGGGAAATCTGATTAACAGGACAGAGTTTCACGAGCTTACATGATGACTTGATATTGGTTAACTGATTTAGTACGTGTGATGCTAAACCTGTTGGTCCTGTACGAAGTTAGATCTGTGAACTATTAATTACCAAACAGATTGACAGTAAATGGATAACATTAGGGTTTAAGCATGAAGAAAGCTTTTTAGCAATGCCAGAATATCTTCTGAAAATGTATCAACATAAAAATATTATTCACAGTGGTAGTCCTTAGAGCAGTGTAGCTAAAACTGATTGCCCTCAAATTTTCAAGCTTTTTTCATCTGATAACGTAAGCATATGCTTGTTTATGTAAATGCGAAAAGGGTTATTTCATGTAGTTGATATATAAGATTTATATTTATCCGTGTTTAGTGGGGTAGCTCCAATCCGAGCAGCCATTACTTCCTGGGTTATCCAAAATGCACCCTGATCAAAATATGTATTATTTTATGTCGGGGTGATTGGTAAAGGTTGCATGATATTATAACTATTCATATATTGGACAGTCCAGCATAGGAAGCTGTATTATGTTTCACACAGACTAAATTCGGATTCAAATCTACACCTTTCTATAGTATGCGTATGCTGAGGAATGAAATACTGTACACGCCAAGCAATCAATTTACACTGGTGTCTTTGCTGAATTTCCTATTGCTAGTGTAACTGTGGGTTATTGAGCAGGGAATGTCTGTGAGGGTCACTTCTGCAGCTGAATAGCTCAGAACTTGGGTAAGAGTGTGCCAGTATGTCACGGCCACGGTCAGAGGCCCTTCCAGGAACTGAAGGCTGCTGCACAGGGCAGCTTAGGCCGAACATAGCGGACTATACAGTCTACAGGCAAGCTGTCTACCCCTAACCTTGATACTAGTAGTTACAGCGCATACCCGGACTGAGAGCGCCAGTAGGCAGCATAATTGAAGGCAATGAACTTATGCACGAGTGTTCATCTTCCAAGAGAAGAAATAACACTGAGCATTCATGAAAGGGATAAAAAAGAAATCCTTCAAATGCAAGTATAAAAGAGTACATATCGCTTTGCAATGAATATCTTTATTATTTTCTAATTTTTTCACTAATTTCTTACTAATATGATTACATTATTTAGATTCACACATACAATGTCTTGTTCAGTAACGACGTAAATATAGCCTATATCTTTCTAATGATATTGATTTTAGGACATCACTGATGTAAAACACCTGAAAATTCTGTCTTGAAAATACTGACATAGTGTGTTTTGCATATTTTGAAACTGGAGGCTAGGTGGAGCCTCTATCCTTTATCAAGTAACTGGCAGCTTACAGTATGCTAATATCTGATCTGCCATCACAGTTTTGCCCCCTCTATTCAACAACCCGAAAACATTTTTGCTATTCTTAATCATAAAATTCCCACCAAAAATTGTGGGTATTATCTCCCTATTATTAATTATTATTTCCATTTAAATGTTAGTTATGTTTAACCCTTCAGATACCATAGTACACTTCTCATTATATCTGCTTTATGGCATATTAAACCATCTGCAGGAAATATAGTGAGTTAAAATATTTTAGTCAATTATTTGATTATATTAAATATTGAGATACACCACGTTTTCTGTACACACATATATTTATCATAGTCAAACACACTATACATACAAAATTCATGGACTATAAGTGTTAAAATCATGATCATTTGCTTTTTTGGCTATTTTTCAGATTCAGATTCAGAAGAAGGATCACAAGGGATGGCGATCATCAAGAAATGGTAATTTTAAAATTTCATGTTTAATAAAATCCAACCAATAGAATATACATAACATAAAAATAAAATACAAATATTTGCTCTTTAACAGCCCATACAGTGTTTCCATGTAACAGTTATTGAATGGAGTTTGCAATTTTTTAAATCACCAGTAGTCTAAATATCTTTCTTTTGTAATATCTTTTGTAGTTTGAATTTATATTATAGAGCCTTCTGTATGTTATATATCAAACATAACAGAAATATAATCTACAATTGTCTATAAAAATTAATTCTGCACACAATAAATAATAGGACACTTTTATTAGAAAGCAAACCAGTCAAGTGCCTTACTTGGGCTATATGAATAGCTGTAATTAAATGGCTTTTATAAAGGAAATGATTGCCTGGATTGTATTAATGGACTGTGGTTTACATCTATGTGAATTATATACAAACTAAGTATGAAAAGAGTATTCCTTAAATGACCTAATTCCTTATGCACTGTATAGAACATAAATAAAATTCCTGTATGCATCCTATACACTGGTAACAAGGTGATTGGCATTAGAACAAAACTGTGATTCTAATAATTAAAAATTCATCAAATTTTTACTTTAATGTGAGAGATTGTTTATTCCTAAGAAATCCGTGCAGGATGTTTCGACTTTACGTCACAGCCATCTGGAGACCTATAAAAAGATTAGAAAACAAGCATGGCAATCATATCCTCATCTACAGGCCATTAATAGGAATTCATTAGAGAGTGATCAGGCAAGTGTAACTGTTTGGATTCAGTATCTTCCAATATGCAGATTATTTCTAAATTGGCATTCTAACTGTAAAATAAGTTTTCTGTGATCAAGCAAATCAGAAATATCTGAAAACACATTAACAATTGTTCTTGATAATTTATATTAAATATATGAAAGTAACTTCTGAACTGCAGTTGCTTTAACTTCTCACATTTTAGACAGTAATACAGTCACTGAAAATGCATATGATCAATTGATGTATAAATCTTTGTGATATTCAGAATAAGCAAGTATTTTGGGGCTAAGCCTTATTGGACATCTGTAGATTTCTTAGAATCCTATTTGCTAACTGAAAGGTAGAAAAATTAATTGATAATATAGCTAATGAACAGTGAGGTTATAATCTTCATGTTGGCTATTTTTACTTCTAAGAATTCCACTGAATCTACAAAATGTGACCTGTGTATAACAGTTATTTATGTGTATAACAGTTATTGAGATAGTGTGTGATAAGTAAGGTGGTCTTTAGAATAGAACCTAATGTGTTAAGGCTATGCTTTGTATGCTTTCAAACATCATAATTTAAATAAAAATAATATGATATATCATGCCTTGCATTTAATGATAATTTTGTCACATGATTACATGTTTTAAAAGCATTAATTAATGTGGACATATGTGTATGTGTAGACATATACATATACACACAAACACTATTTGAATTTTCTTGTCTGTTACTTAAAGAATTCAATGCATCAGCTCACAAGCCTGTTTTATGTAATAGATGCCTGATCACTGCTGCCTCTAGCCATTGCGGAAAAATCTTTCTATCTGCGAATTCAGAAAAGCTCATTCGAGTTTTACATAATATCGAAATGATCATGTGCCTTTAGATATATCAGATGTCTAATTCAGTGGTCCCTGTTGTGCCTGTACAGCCTGGGAGATAATGAAGCATAGTAACTACATAGTAGAGTGTTCATAAGAATTCTAACTATTTTTGTGCTTGATTTTGAAAAATGTGGGGAAAAAAATCACAGGCATGACTAGCTCATACTGTAGTATATATCATGCCTGGATACCAAATAACCTTGTTTCCTATGTGATGCTATTTAATTACATATATTTAACAGTACGGTGCTCAGTTCAAAGGTTGAGAATCTCAAAAACACATGAATGGTTTCAGAAGTAGTAGTATTTCTGAATGCAACATTTGGCATATTAGTAATATATTCATTTCTGGGCGGTAGTATTTTAGTCAGTTAATTTTGGGCCTGGTCTTATTATTAAATTATTTTGATTTCCCATTTTCATGTTGTTTCCAATATGAATCTATGATCAGCTATTCAACTGCTTTATAAAGTTCTCATTTTATACTGGAAACACACACTAATAGACACACACACACACATATATAGACGTGTATACACCTCCACATACATACACATGCACACATGTATATGCCTTACCCTGTAAGCAAGCTATAGAATTAATGCAGTACGAGTTGCAATATAATTGTGTACATTGTGAAAGCAATGTTTACCCCGAATAAATCAACCTATGAAAATAGAGGCTAATTTGCAAAACATATATTTAAATTGACTCTGAAGAATTTCCTATAAATAACACTGCCATAAGTAGTATACTGCATTTTGTTTTATTTTACACCTTAGAAGGATAGTACCAGCATGATCTTTAACTTATAATTCATTTATAAGTGGAGAGCATTCACTATTATATATCTATGCTGAATTTTTCAGTATGCATCTTATATAAACTGCAGCATGGATGAGCTGCTGAAGTACATTTTTTTAATCTGAACAGTAAACAGTGTAGAGCTCAGTAATAAGATTCTTTGTATCACATATAATTGAGAGACCTTTCAGAGTTTGCACTTTAGGCTTAAAAACACTATACAATTATACTGCTACATAATTCAAAGTACAACATTTTTTCACGGGGGGAGGAGTTGAGAGATTTAAATGCTAAAACCGTACATAATGCATTTTAACAATTTAGAAATACTTGCATTATCAGTTCCTTGAGTGGTATAAGCATGTGGTTCTTCAATATATGTAGGTGGTTAAAAAAAACCCACAATATATCAGCATTTTTATTAAGGCATTTTCCCAAATGATATACAATGTTAGAAAAATATTGCTGCAATGCTCACCTGTGATGCATTCTAACAGAGAGAGAGAGAGAGAGAGAGAGAGAGAGAGAGAGAGAGAGTATAGATATTATAAAATACACTGGAGCCAGGCTGGAGTCTGCTGCTTGCAGCATTCCGAATCAACATACAGAACAAAAATGCACAATCGCCATGGTGCTAGTATCTGCAAATCACTATAGATACAAAACGTGACTGAGATGTGAAGCCATTAAAACACAACACACCAGAGCAAATTGTCAATGTAATTACACATCGACTCACTGCGTAATACAGATCTGATTCCTAGTCTCAGAAAGCAAGGCCCTGCTTTAAGCAATAGCAAAGTGCATCACATCTCCCTGCACAACCAGGGTCTGCCAGAAGAGAAATGCAGGCAAAGACGTTACCCAGATCTGAAAGGCTTTTATCTGTCCTTAGAGAGAGATTTCTTCCAGTCTTTGGATATTAGAGCGATCTACGCTAGCAACAAGGAAGGTAAAAGGCGGCGGGTTGATTTTTTCCTGCAGTCTGTAGTGCTAGAGGAGATGATGTTGGTTGAGAGAATAGAAATTGTTCCAGTGCTGCTGCTGCTGTTGTTGATGGCGCGGGGCAGATTGCTGATCACTCATGCATATCAATAACCGTGTGTACTTGAGATTTCTCATGACATCATCATTACCTTGGTCTCCCGCGGTCCAGGACCTCTGACCTTGCCGGGCTGGTCCACATTTTGGCACTGAAAGCCCTCCAATGATGGCCCTTTTCTCCTTCTTTCAGACCGGAGGCAGCAGCAAGCCAGCAAGACCGCATCTTCTTCTCCCCAGCTCTAGGAGCCCTGAGAAATCGAGGAGCTTCCCCCCTAAAACACACATACCCACAAGATATTTGCAATCAAGCTGCCACCATTTGGTAAAAATGCTCTATACCGTGCATAATCTAAACGGATCAGGAGCTGGATCCTCGAATCATCTTGTCACTTTCTACTGAAATGGGATTTTTTTCCTCCTTACACTGCGCTGGAAATTGCCGATGGCTTTACATCTTCATAGAGGCTAAAGAGTCTTTCGTGAGACTGAAGCAATTTACAATGCAAATAGAGGCCTATGAAGGGATGGATACTTCTCACTCTTGATGCACCTCAATAGCTGGTTTTGTTTTCTGATATTAACAGATGAATTGTTGGCTATCGCTGCCGGAAATTACTGGCTGAAAGAAAAAGTTCGGAATAAACTTTGAAGGCAACAGATCTCTTTTGGATGTGTATTAGCTGCACACAAAAAATCAGGTCACAACTGCATAAGAGGATGAATATTTTAAAGCACCCCTAGTACTTCTTGGAGGAAACAACACGTCTGTTTCTCAGAAAGAATCTGGATTCTAGAAAAGAAATAAATCTAAATAAATAAAAATTCTGTGAGGAAGCGAGTTGTTATCTTTGGTTATCTAGCTGTATGAGTGTGTTGGTCTTCATAAAGCTAGATAACCGAAAGTAAAAACTCCTTCATGATCATCGTGAAGCCTGTGGAAATGAAAGACTACATCAAGAGACAGTAAAAACCGAGAAAGGTCAGGAATGCTTATTGAATCTAACGTTTTTACAGCTAAAGGTGAGAGTGGAGGAAATTAGATGACATTTATAGTCCAAAATATTAAGTTGTTAGATGCCATAGCATGGGTAGTTATATGCTACAAAGAGGAAATGGTAAACAATGCATGTGCAACTTTTGCTGTTAAATAAAACAAGTTAATATTTGAAGGGCTGAAGTAATTTTTAGAAAGACATTTAAAAATGCCGAGTATCATTTTGCAAAATGATTCAATGCAATTAAAAGGTCTTAGACGAAAAAATAAAGATCTTAGTGCTGCTGATGACAATAATATGGTGTGGACTAAATTGGGAAAATCTGCCTGGGAGGATCTTAAACAAAGCAGTTGGGGTTATATTTCAAATGATCTGAAATCAGACTTTCAAAAAAGTTTACACTGGAGTGTAGGCAAGCTTAATAATTTATAGCTGCTGAGAACTCGGTGGAGCTGGACAAAGATGAAAAAAGTGATGGCTGATTTTTATTCTTCTATTCAAAATGCAAGCACAGATGCTTCTCTGTTCCAAGAGGGTTTCCTTGAGGAAGCTACTGAAGCAGAAAGACATGATGGAGACGAGATCGCCTCCCCCCTTGTCAAACTGTTAAAAAATGTTCTGTGTCTTACTCTGCGTCTAGCATTGGAAATGAAAGTGACATTTACTCCAAAACCCACGTGTGCGCCTCCTCTCTTTTTGTTTAAGGATGATCAGATCTATCCAGGAAACTGCTCTGGCATCCCAAACTGAAATAATTAGGACGTATATAGACCTGACAAAAATGGAAAGGGGGTGGGGAATCTAAGGGTCTGTCTTGCCTAATTGATTCCGTTAAACGGAATGCAGGAGATGTGAACGGCTGGACGCTCCCATTCCCACGCTCGGGGGCAAGTGGCAATGCCATGCCCCGGCAGCCTATGACAGACAGCCCTGTTGGGGGTGGGGGTATGAAAAAAACATCAAGTGCACCACACCATACTCATCTCCATTGCTTAAGAAAGTAGAGGCATTTCCCACCCACAGCCATCTGCAGGCTCCCAAGTGGGAACACCAACTGTTCTGGAGCTGCATACTGTCTGCTTCTGCTAATTCTATAACCACTCTTTAAGCTTCTTATAATCAAGTTTAGCCTTTCTTCTGTGGTTGAAGTTTCACAGAATATTTAGAAAAGAAAGGTAGAGAAACATATGAAGCAATTCTAAGAAGTTAGTTTATTTACAGTGTTGCTGTCTTCCCCAGTGACAAATTCTCAGGCATAATGTTTTGGCCTTACAACGGCCCAACGTTTTTAATAAATGCCTATTTATGTTATATTTGTCATTATAATTTCCGTAGTTTGGGTGTCTTTTAAAAGCGCAATGGAACAGGATTGATTCTGAAGGGTAGCACTTTTCCTTGGACTTGCCCTAACTATGTTTCCAATGGCACAATACTATATAATACTAGATTGGAAATAGACCCTCTCAAAAGTACATTAATATAAGACAAAATAAAACAGTTCTCAGCCTTCTTCATAAACTGAAGGACCAACCTTCTACAGACTGAGAATTTTTTACAAATTAGAAGGAACAAGTAAAATATATTTTATATATAATGTATATATATATTTGCCTTGTTATATCTAGTCACATCACACGTATAGAGGGGAAAGGAGTGGAGAAATAGTAAAGAGTTATCTAGAAATAGCATACATGAGCATACATATTGCGTTTATGGCTATTTCTATTTAAAATAGAAGATTTGCCTTAATGGTCATAAAATATTATCGATAGTTGTAAAATAGATGTCATTTTATGTCTAAAGAGCTTAGTAGTGTCTTTTAACTTAGTTCCAGCTAGAACTCCAGACCGACTTTATTTACATAAATTCCCACTTTGGCTGCTGCGCACGTGCCGGAGTTTTACTACTGTAGTGACCGTTGAGAAGACCCTTGTTTATTTACCCTAGAAGCACTGTTTGTGAGAACAACCTTTCATTGTTAAGTGCCTATATGCCTTTCATTTACTGCATGTCCAGGGGTGCTATTTACCTAGAGCCATTGTCTAGTACAATTAACATTTACATTACAAAGTGTGTGGGGTTTTTTTCCTCAAAGAAGTTCAATTAAGGCAATAAGATGTTTTCTGAGGAAACCCATTGTTTACTGAAAGCATTCAATTGAGTCAAATTACTTAAGCTTTTGCTTATTTCTTGGTCCTTTATGTAAATTTGTTAAGGAAAATATCGAAGGAAAATGATCAGTTTTATAATTATGTGTTCGCCATTGTCATATCAAAATTGTTTTGTACCATGTAAATGTTACATGACGATCAATCAATAAAATACATGTCAATGTTATATTACATTATTTTTATTATTGCTCTTCCACTGCTCCGCTGCAACATGTGCCAGATTTTTCTTTGACATTTCACATTAAACTTCTGATTCGGGGGAAAGAAATTATATTAAAATTCTATAGAATGACCACCAAGTTTATGTTTCCAGAAGTTCAACTCGTAAACACTGTTTTATAAAATGATCTCTTAATAAGATGGGATTTCTTCAAAACCTAAAATATTCAAATAAAATACAGTTTTAAGTAATAAAAACACCCTGTAAATATAAGTTGAGTAGGCTTTTGAAGGCTAGTTTTAACATTGGCATAGCCCAGATCAAGTTTATTTAGCATACCACTGCATTGTAAAACAGTTGGCGTGAAGTTGCAGGTTGCGTGAGGATGCATGTTAACTAGTAGGAACCCAGGCTTATTCTTTGTGAAAAGGGAGTAGCAGATTGCTGTGCAAGGCCAATGTTAAAAAGGCAGCTGAATTTAACACCATCTGGAAGAAAAGATCCCTTCACGACTTTCTCACACCGTCAGACAAAACTAGTGTCTCTTGTTCTGAGCCCTTGTCTATGCAACTATACAATACTGAGTCATTATACTTTTGCGGAGAGAAAATTTGAGAACACAATATGGGTAACCAGTGAATGACCAAGTTTCATTGTGCCCGCTTAAGTCGATTGAAATCTACGTCTAGAGCCATGAATGGTAGTATTGTTTTCCTCACCAGGGCTGTACTAAATGTCAGCACAGTGTAAAGAAAAACTTGAAGTCTGCAAATAACTTACCAGATCTCAATTATAATATTTTCCCACACTAGAACTAATATCATTGCTAGGGTCTACAATGCACAAAATACAAAAAGAAATGAAAAAATGAGTTCATTTACAAGTTATTTTGAGCATAACATTTTTTATTTTCTGATGGGAACTTTAATTCGGCATGTAGAACTGAATAATCCTTTCCTGGGAAGTCCGAGTTATAAAACTGCTTCTTATGTAATTAAGAAAATAAACTATGTAAACAACTTGTATCCTGCAACTATTGCAGCAGTCTAGCATGGGGCCGTTAAAACGTTAATAGGTGTACTCTATATCACCCGGATCGCTTCTTCTGAATTGAGTCTAGAGAAAGATTTCTCACTGAATATTTTAGAAATAAGGCTGACGTTAATAAACACAATGGTGGGAAATATATTTCTGCAGATGTTGCAGAAATGCATCAGTACTTCCCAGTTGAGATGCAGGAACCATAAGAAATGCTTCCAATTCTCTTACTATTAATTATTTTTTTCACTTGATAATAAGTTCTATTATAAGTGCTAATCAATTTAGTCTTGCATTTAGCATTTGCATATATCAATTGGCAGCATACACAATGCAGACTGAGACAAGGAAATAGTTCAAAAAGATTGCAATGGGTTAGTTATATATGTTTTATTAGAATGTCAATGTTTAAAATCTAATTGACTGCAATTTTGTTAGTGTGTCACAAAATGCCATATAATTCTTAAAATGAAACTGGAAAACAATGAATAATTGTACTTTTGCTGAATAATACGTCTGTGCCAGCCCATTACCTAGTATAAGCAGGAACATTAATTGCAGTATTTGACATTCTGAATCCTACTGTGTAATAATGAAAGAGAGACTAGCCAAAATGACTTGTAAAAAGTTAATGTTGGAAAAGTTACATTTTCTTAACCAATAGTGGTAACTTCTCTTGTAAGAACTTTTAAATTAAGAAAAATAGTAGCAATTATTAGCAAGAGCAAGAGCATTATACAAGAGCATAATGACATAGGTATGAAATCAAATTCCATTCATAGTAGATAGACAGAAGAGTCAAAACTTTTAAAGCACTGTGCAAATCGTGATGCTGATTAAACTGTTTGGTTGGCAGTAATAAAAGGATAATATTGTACAAAAAAAGGCAAACAGACTATATTTTCCACTACAGAAAGTGTATGAATGGACATAGTCCTAACTGTCTATACACCTAGTAAAGTTTCCTTTGATATTTATTAAAATGAGAAAAATTCATTATTTATATTTTAAGCAAACATATCACTAAATCTGTTTTAGTTTCACTATGTAGTTAAACAGTGCGTGTTCTCTGTTAGTTGCCTTGTGGGATTTCTTGTTTGGATTGAAATGTTTGTTTCTCATTTCCTTTGACTGGCCAGAAATGGGGGAGGGGCAGAACAGTTCTATAGAAACACTATAGGAGAACTTCATTCATTTGTAAAAACACCCACCACTTTCATAGATAACACAACAAAAACACTTTTTTCATTATTATACCTTGGAAGAAAGGAAACATGAATATTTGACAATTATAATTTCCTAGGAAATATATAAGATTATCACACTGGGCCTATTTCATTGTGAGTATGGAAGCTCTTTGACTGTGCACTTGTAATTTAGCAACAACTAACTTTTTCCCCCTTGAATTTAGTACTTATTTTCTTTTACTATTAACTGAAATATGCCAGTAACATGTTATATCTGGATTGAACCAGGGGTGAAATTTAACAGCAAGGGCCAGATATTGCTTCCAGTGTAGTTTTGCCATTGACTTGTCTGGGGGCAGGATCAGGCCTCAAATCTGGGAAGTCCAACTGAAATATTTGGGACCCACTACTGCTCTCATTGAAATCAATAGGAAAATTCTCCCTGGCAAGACCAGGCCATTAATGAATCTAATCCTTGGACCCAGTCTTGCCTCTATTGAATTCTATGGTTTTTGTTTTTGTTTTTTTTTTCATTTACTTTAGCAAAAATAGGATCAGGCTGTAAAAGTAACTGTTGGACTTAACTGATTTGGGTGCCCATCCTGTATTACATTGACAATATTAACTGGAGAAATCTGTTGTAATCTATGTCTAGTTTGCTAGACTGAGTATAAAGTGTGTTTTTTGTCTTATTTTTCTAATGTATTGTCTTTAGCAGATAAACACTTAGGGAGAAGAAACATATTTAGGAAACAATAGGCATATTGATTTTGGGGGGAAAATGAGAATATTGGATTTTATTTTCTTTTTAAAAGGTTGGTTGTCCCATAGCATGGCAAGGAAATGAACTGACCACTGTTGCTATTATTGTCAGCATACACTTCATGCTAGCTTTGCACTGGCACGGTGCAATGTGAGCTGAGTGCACTTCTTTATGTAAGATGCCGAACGTCATATAAAACTGGAGGATGGATAGACAAATGCGGCTAGCTGGCCTGTAGCAGTACAGTGGCTACAACCTATGCTCGGGAAAGCAAAGGGAGAAGGCGAGGTGCTTCAAGTGTGTAAACAAGTTTACTCAGAAAACTTAACCACGAGGAAATGCTAAAAAATACTGCTTTGTTCAGAACCCTACAGCCTGTCTGTCAATAGGTGAAGGTATTGTTTCCTCCTAAAGCTGAGCAGGTGCAGGAGGTGCGCTTGACTCAGAATGCAGGTCGCACTCAGCCTCCCACAGAAGCTGTCGCTCCTGCGGAGAGGGCTGGAGTAGCAGCAGCAGCGAGCCGGTAGCTGGGCAGTACCACGTTACTGTGTGACAGGCACTAGTCTGAGCACCTCCTGGAGGAGCGATCCTCTGCCTCCCTGGCTAGAGCGCTGATTGGTGTTTCCCGGGATACAGGATGGCTGATTTCCTGGACTCGATTTGTTTTCTCCTCCCTCCAGCGCAGGCTTTGCCCCTACGAGGGCAGCCCAGTGGTTTCCTAGTCCTCTGCCTCGCCAGGTTAGTCACGTTAAAGTTCGCTCCCTAATCTCCCACTCCCCGGGGGTTGCTGAGTTTCTTTCCACCACGGTAATAGTTCATCATATAGGTTTTTTTGGTTTGCAGGTCTACGTAGTCTGCATTATTAATGACAATTATTAATTGTTGTTAGTGATCATTATTAATTATTTTCTAAGAGGCATTAACTTGTGTCTGCCAGTCTCATAAAAGCCTTATCAAAGGCCCCTCCTCCTACCAGATATCATATCGCCAAGTAATTGAGTTATTATTACTATTGATTTGTCATCATGTCAGTGTTTCTATTTGCATATGGAAATCTCCTTCTGTGGATGAAGTGAAAAGAACAAGGCATTTCCCTTCTGGCTGCGCCTGCTCCTTATCCAATAGCCAAAGTCTAACCCCTTTCTTTTGGGACGATTAGGCTAGTTGTGACTTTCTCTATCACTCCACCTGTGATAACCCCACTGCAAAACTACAATTAACTCAACAAACAGTCTGCAAATAAACGATTGACAGTCTGTAATGGCTATGATTCACGTTTACTGTGTGCAGTTATGTGAAACTTTGCAGACAGTTGTGTGTTACTGCTCTAAACTGGGAACATTACATTGGGGTTCAGCGACGCTTCTCATAGATTTTCTCTCTCCTCCCCCTTCCCACCCGTCCGAACTCATCTCTCCCTGGCATGGGATTTGGTGGAAAGATCGAACGAACTCCCTGGTTGGTAGATGCAGTATAACTTGTTCAGAGATTGCTATTCTCTCTCCCCGCCCCCCCCCCCCCCAGATCTGGGTCTTAAGTACTTACCAAAGCCAGTTAATAACATCATGCATGGACATTTAAACTTGTTGTAAGTTCCAGAGAGGATTAGAGAGAAATCACGCTGTGCGCAGCTAATGATACCATCTTAACTCTTTAACTGGGAGCTAAATCCACCTCAGCATGGCAAACAGGCTGACTTCCTCCTTGACTGCGTGGGCCGAGGAAGAGGAGAAAAAACCAAAGAAAGCACCATGATACCTGTCCAGAGAGGGACAGGGAAAGGGATACTAAGTTGTTCTCCGTTCCAGATATTTAATACTCCTGTTAAACTTGCCAGTGTAAATATTGCAATAATATTCAGATTAATTTTGCGTTCTTAGAATACACCCTTAACGACTAATGTTGACTATTAAGCGGGAAGGCGAAGCTGTTTCTTGTTTCATAGGTAAATATAGCAGCAGATGGGATGTATCATAGAATTCTGATTTAATGGGGTTTCGCAATAGATTGACTAGGAAGGCTAATTTTTCTGCATACTAGATTGTTTTGGTTTAATAACTGTGCGCAGGATTTGATACAATGGAAATGCTGTTTTTTTTTCTGAATCGTTAACAGTAACCGTTTCTCTCATTGCGTTTGCGCTGTAAGGGTAGGCCCAGTTATACAGGGTGTTATGAACTTATATTCCTGGTATACACAAATAGTCATGCTTAGTATCATACAGGGGGAAAAAGTAGTATTTTTAAAACGATGTATTGGTAGCTACTTGTTTGTAATATTAACTATTTTTATACTGGTTACTGGTATTCTCTGAATTCGTTTGAAGTGTTGTAGTCGTGTTGGTTCAATATATATCTACGTGGATTCTCTGAATTTTTAAGAGAAAGTTGCATTTGAGCATAGGATCCTAGATTCGAGGTATCCGTGAAATAATTTATAGTGAGACGCTTTGGAAGTGATGTATACACAGGCGCGCCCGGGCAAACACACAATAGGAACACAGAACACAAGCATGAACACACTCACTAATTACACATTACACACATGCACAGAAAGTCCACTGTTAAAACTCGGTTGTTCTTTTAGGTCTTGACTAATTTTAGTGTGTGTGTGGAGTTGGGAATGTGTCTTTCAATCCTTTGTAGTTCCACTAAAATCTGAAGCATGTGCCATTGGAAAGCAAATGAACATCATAAACTGATTTTTTATTAGTTTATTTTACATACGGATTATGCATACATATATTTTAAAGCGTGATATGGTACGAATAGATGCCCTTTTCTGTTTGTTTCCTATTTTCGAAAAGATTAGCAAATTATGGCCCCGATGATCCTGCAAAACTTTCGGCATCAAGTAAAGTTGCCTCAATGACAGACAGCAGCAGCAGCTAAAGAAATTGCTCAAAGATAAAAGATTTCTGTAGGGAACATCTGCCTCTCATTTATATATAATTTTTGGGAAAGTAGGAAACAGGACGAAAAGTTACAACTAAGAGACAGTGGAAAACGGACAGTAATTTACTCTCGCTAGACCGTAGGAAGAAGCCTTGGGTCTTTCCCCATATGTCTACTAGAAAAACAAACGTGCCACGTTTTTGGTCACTGAAGTCAATGAGAGCTTTCCCAGTTGACTTAAATAGGACCAAGATTTGGACTTGTATAAGAGGAAGATGATAAGGATCATCATACTGTTAAAAGAAACTGTGTGCACATGAAAGGGGGGATTTAATTAAATTTGGGGAAAAAACTTTTTATTTTAAAATAAAATAAGATACGTTTACTATGTTAATGTCAGTTTACTGAAAGGACTGTTAAATTAAAATACACTTCACTCCTATTATAATATATACTATCTTTGGGAAACAAGAATTTGGGGTGTTATAAAAGAATATTATTATCATTAGAGTAACAGTAATAGTTAATGTAATTGGAATCTAAGACACAATAACCTTATATGATGGAGCCAGAGCCAGTTAGACCTACATCAGAAAGCTGGTATGGTGAAGGTGGAATGTACATGTGTATTTTTTCCTTCACCTGTATAGCTCAGGAACCATTGGGGCTATATCAGAAAATGTAAAATTAACACTATTTTGTACAAACTATAATTATTGTTCTTAGTCACCTTGTATTGCAGATGGCAGCTTTTATTGTACCACCTAAGATTTCTCCATGCTTGCATAGGGAGAGTATTGCCTTGTATTAGGATTGAAATTGACCTAATACTAATTCTTGACAAATTTTTCAAAAAGAAACGTGTGCTTCAATCCAGCACTTTTATAATCTTTTTCTTTATGACTTTATAAGCATTTGATGGAGTCATACATTATATAGGTTGTGCTTTGCTGATTACTAGAGATTTTATGAGGTACCAATATTTTACCAGTAACCATTAATATATTGCTAGAAAATTTGAATATGAATATTATACCTTCATATAATTACACATAATGGAAAAGTGGCAATAAATATGTTGATTTACATATTAAATCTTAGATTAATGCATGAGTACCATGTAGAAGGAAAAGATGCATTTTATTTTATAAACATATAAATGAACCAAATTGAAACCATCAGTTGTTGGGTGGTTTAGGCATAAAGTGTATTTTCACCTTGAAAGACCCATACTCAGTACCTGTTTGAAGTGAAATGAGTTTACAAAACCTTAGTGTACCAGACAGAACACTGCAAATGTTGCAAACTTTTTTGATAAATTTACCTCTACATTTACTTTAGCCACTTAGGAAAGATACATAGTATGATTGGTAACACAGAGTCAGTCACCTCCATTGCCAAGTTATATGCACTGGTTAGAAGACAGGACTTCAATTTCTCTCATGTACTGTCCTTTAACCTTCATGATCAGTAGGATCATTTAAAACAAACAAACAAAACCAAGTAAATATATAGAGATTATTACTCTAATAAAACAAATGTTTCCACTGGTTGTTGGAAAAGTGAGGCTTAGAGATTTTATAACTGATTATATTTAACTTTAGTTCTATTCTAGCAGAAATAATATTTTATTTGATTTGGGGATTTCCAATCCTATTTTGTACTTAAAAATTATATTTTGCATAGAATATAACTTAAAAGGAAAAAAGCAATATTTATAATTTCATCATTTAAAAATGATTCATCATATTTAGCAAAGTTAGATATTATAACCTTGCACTTAACTACATTATTAAGTTAATCTAATGATCAGAGTTATTACCACATTCACGAGTGTCTTTCTGATATCTCTCCCGTCCACTGGATTTTGAAGTGTGATTATGTAAATTTTTTACTGATAAATAAATTACTATAATTGTAGTTGAAATACTACTGAAATTCTTAAGACCATTGCATCTAAATAATATATTATACATTACTTAATTATTTATCAAGACTAATTCAAAATAACTGTAGGGCAAAGCATACATTTATTTTTAAATAGCCCTTTTTGCACCAGGTACAAAAATGTTCCAGATTGGGGGAGAGGAGTGAGGAAGAATTGAGAAAAATAAGTTTCTCTCATTAAATGCAAGACTCTTGTTTGGCCTAATAATATTGTCACAGTGATGCCATTCTTACAGTGACCATAATACCAGTCTGGTCATTATAATATAAATTTTGATAAAGAGATGTGATTTCTGTTATCATTAATACTAGAAAAGCACGATTAATATGGGGCATAAGAAGAGACTCCATAATCAGTAACAAAACAGTATCTGTTTTAACAGTCGCATAGGTATAGTGGGGAACTGTCAGGATTTGAGTGTAGATAGATTTAGTCATAAAGACTAAATCTGTTACAAAGCAAGCATTTCAAAATTAAAATGATGGGTTTTCTATATTTAAAACTGACATTCTGTACTAAATGTGAAAAGTCACAGTGAATAGACTAGTGACTATTGACAGCAGTAGACTGCTTTCAGAAAGCCCATTTCACTGCATCTTTCAAGGAAGCTCATGTTTAGTCTTGTGCAAATTCTAATTCTAGATTCTATTCTAATCATCATGTAGAAATCATCATAGGTATCATAAGTGTCTAGTTTATACACAATAGTCTTTTTTCTTTTTCAGGCCACACCTTTATCTAGTTGCTAATGAAATGCAGGAGATTGATTGCAGAAAACCTGCAAGGGCATATTTACTGTACCATATATAGTAAGCCCCATTTGGTGCATTAGCATTTAGCCATTTTATGCAAATTTAGTGAGAAAATAACTCATGTATATGATTTAATATGCATCAGCGATAACTCGTAACATCCTTATAAGAAGAAAGGAATTAAAAATTCATTAGAAAACTAGACTAATGTTGCTACATGGTTATAACATTATTAAAGCATATTTCAGTGTTTTGCTTACACTAGTATTCTCATCATGGTGCCACCATTTCATGACAAAGACCATAGAGGAGAAAACATTCAACTTAAAATGTCTGCTGGCACACATCGCTGGATTTGTGTGTCACTAAACAATGAACGAGCATAGCCTTGAATACCAACTATTTAATTAGCACTTTTGCCAGCCATGCATAGAAAATAACTCATTTACATGCGTCATGCTTAGCGATTATTCCCATAAAAAGTTACCGATTTTTTGTTTAATGTATGTAGCATTCTACTACACCACCATAGGAAAATCAAAACATATGTTATTATTTAAAAAACCCTGAAATTCAGAGATTTAATTAAAACTTGTAAAGTCTTGAGATTTCTCTTGGAGATATATTTTAATTATTTAATTTAACCTTAAGTGTGCCACAAAAGGATAGATACAACTAATAATTAAGAACGTCAAAGAGCAACAGAAACCCTCTAATGGCCCCCAGTTTAATTAAAGGGTATTATTACAAACCTCTTGAACGTACAGTTACATCTAATGGCAAGTGGTGACTTGTAAACGCTGCATTTCAAAGATACAAATATCTTATTCTAAACACTATTGATAGATGATGCTACAACACGTATATTCACCCACTGAAATATTTTATTTTTAACATCAATGCAACACTTTAAAGAAATTAAATATTTCCATCACTTTGAAAGTATGAGATTTTGAGGCATTTTGCTTAGAATCGTTCATTAGTTTTATTCACATCTCTGATTCAATCTGAAACAAACAGAAGGTGAGGAAAAAAAGTCATAGTTAATGTAAATAAATGTCAGCCATATGAGCACATTTTTTCTAATAACATAGCATATATATATGCATACACATACTGCACATGTGATACATAATATAAATAATATATGTTTAACTTAACATTTATTTTAAAATATTATAACATATTGGCCTAACAAAAATGTAAATTAAAATAGTAAGCAATTGTTTTAGCAAACAGAACTAATAAACAACTTGAATATCTACAGGAATGAAGAGCAAAGAAACTGCCAAATGAAAGGGCATTACAAAAGTCATAATTTAAATATAGGGCCCAATCCTGCAACCTTCAGTTACTTAAGTAATCATTATTTATATAAATTACTCCACTGACTTAAATGGGACAGCTCATGTAAATCAATACTAAAGTAAGTACGTTGTCTAGATTGGGCCTATAGTATGTCAAGTGAAAATAGTTTATTAATGCAAGCAAAGCTACATAATGTGAGTTTTAAAATTGAGTAAGGTAGCCATTTTTATCTGTGTTGTATATGTTTTCATCTTCATGGTTTTGCTATCTCAAATGAAACCCAATCCTGTAGTTAAACAGTCATTAACTGTTAAAGGTAGGGATGATATTTAAAAGTGCATCGGCAATATGTAGATTCTAACGTACAGTTAAATAAAGCAGTATCTACTTTTAACATTATACCAGTCTGTAAGTGAGCAACTGCCGTTTTCAAAAACATCTATGAAATCAAATATTTATATAATATTAGATAAGTGGGAAATGTTACATTTATTTTATAGCCTACTATTTTGAATATATGTTATCTTTTTTCTTAATCCCTGCAAAGGACAAAAGAGAGAATTTTTAAAGAGTGATGTGATGAATTATTTATTCCAGTGAAAGTTTTATAACATGTAAGTGTACAAAGTAAGATCCTTTAGCACTTCAGATAACTGAACTATAATAGAGTAACAGTCATTGGCATTGGGGATATCTAGTTCTTATGACTACTGAATTTATAAATATGCATCTCCACTTATGTTGGTATAATTTACTATATTTACATCTTTACAATAATATGGAAGAGGGCACATGAAACAGAACATGAGTTACTAAATTTGGAGGCACTGTAAATTCCAGTGAGGTGAAAGATATAATAAAAACTAACCAGGAGGGGTTAGATATATGGTCAAGAAATAACAAAATGGGATTCAACTTGGAAAAATACAAGCTAATACAGACCTGGGAGAAAATAATCTGAAACACAGATATTCAACGGGAGGGAGAAAGTTTGAAAGCAATAATGCTGGAAGAGATGCTCTGGTTAAAGTGGGTAGCAGATTGGATATAAGGTTATGTAGTATGGCAGCAAAATATAGATACACCCCACACTTCCCCTCTGTGAAATGCAATTTTATGCAGCATAGATAAAGGCATATTTTGAACCTGGGAATTAATAAATTCCATATGGCATTGAGACTGCATCTAGAATACTGCATATAGGGCAACTTCAGGACAAATCTGAACCCGAAGTATCAATCAAATTGAGGGAATTCAGAAGAAAACCAAACCAAAAAACATAACATTAAGGGGCTGCAGGCACTGATTCATGATGAAATATTGAAAGAACTAAGTTGGCTAACTGATGAATAAAAATAGAGGGGAAAATGCCAAATCTCCAAGCCCTGGCAAACTGTCAGTTATGTCCTTGGTTGTTCATGCACATGGCTTTCTTTTGACAACACTTGAAGCCTGTTGGATGCATTTGAAAAAACAGAATTTGGTCTTCAAGAGAGGGAAGGAACTATGGTGTAAGAGGGTATAACTAGGACTAATATACTAGGAGAAACTGAACATAGGAAATTTAGGTAGAATATCTGGACAGGCCTATTTGCTTTTGGAATAGCCTCTTAAAGGAAATAGTGGTGGATCCTTTGCTCGAGTCATTGAAACCTAAAGTGGAGAAAGCTCCAGAGAATACACTGTAGGCTACAGTCCTGCAGAGAAAAGGAATTGACTAGATCACCTAATAGATCTTTTCTATTTCTCATTTTTATTATTCTCTGCTAATTTGATTCCAAGTGATTCTATTGCCTACAGTTAAATCCTCCAATGAAATCTTGCTTTTTAAAGATAACTCTTAATAGTTCATTTACATAGAGATTTGGAGAAACTCCAATGATAGAAGCCTATTGTGATAGTATTTGCTGCCCAGGTGCCATCATGGGAGAAATGGGAATACAAAGATTGGCCTGAAATATAAATTTAAAACTCAGAAATGAAAATGGCTGGTTTAAGATGTACAGCCTTATGTTGAAGATCCCAAAGGTGTAATTATGTTAGACATAGGCACATTATTCCCATTGATTTGACATAGATAGATATGTACTGTCTTTGCCATTTTCACCATTTCCTATAAAACAGATCCTCAGAATTATTCTTTTATGTGAACAAGTGCATTACAAATACAGTGTAAGAAAGATATATATTTATAAATGAAAATAATTTAAATATACACTTTTCTAGTCAGAGTGTCCCGAGAATTTGTATTGCTCATTTGGGGCCAGCTCATGCTCTCACTGAAGTCAAGGGAAAAACTTTGCAATGGTACAAGTTCAAGACCTATGCATCTATAGCTTCCATTGTGTTGATTTATAAAGTTAACATAATTAATTCTGGAATCATTTAAAAATAATTATCTATAGATAGACACTTACCTAGTGCAAAGTCAGGTTAATTACAGAAGCACCAGTCATGGTTCCGTAGTTAAGTTTAGGTTTGCTCTTAAAGAAGGGATTCAACCACTTTGTTATATATGAAAGACACAGTGTAAATGACTTAAAATTACAGCACTTACTGTACTGAATGAATAATCTTCGAATTTACATGTAAATCACTTAATTAGTTTACCAATTAAAATTATTTAAAAAATGGGCTCTGAAAGAAATTTAGCACCTTGTAGCAAATGATTTTTTTGTCTGAGTGTTCTTAATAACAAAATAACAGAGACTCTTTAAACTTCTCATATATTTAACACTCACTGAAACCACATCCATAGTCTATATTTGAATGATTTTTATTAGGATCAATGGTCATTTTTACCTATTATTCCTCATAACTGAAGCAAATGTTGAAAAATAATGTTCTAAAGGGAATTCAATAAAGAACTTCCGTTTTTCGAAATGATTGCCATCTCCCATTGTTCTCAATGGGACTGAAGACACAGCTCCATATAGCTGATGGTATTTTTTAGAAGAGTATTTCTGTCCCACAGTTTTCAATGGGACCGGGTGTCTCTGCTTTCTAACAGCACAGGGACCAACATTTTGAGGGTAATTTGGCTTTACTTTAACTGAGAACAGCACGAAGAAGGCAACCCCCCCCCACCCCTTTAAAAGTCATTAACAATCAATTTAATCTAATCTGGGACCACAAACACTAAAATGCCTTAATCATTTCACATGGTGTCACTACAGAGCAGAGTTAAGGTTGTTTGGGGGCCCTGACTGTACATTTGCATACCCTTACATGTTTGAAGTTCTTTTAAATTTATTCTTAACTCTTAATTTCTGGGGTTTTAAATGCTTGGTTTGGGAATAATTATAACATCAGTACAATGTTCCCCCCCTCCCCCAGCATGTTATAGATATGAACTCTTAACATTAACTCCTTTTTAACATAGGTTTTTTCAGGGAATTTCAATGAATGTGCATACTGAAGTCAATGGACTACTGATGGTAATAAGACCTACATCCAATCATATGCATTGGCCCAAAATCCTGGGGTTACAAGCCTTGTGGCTGAAAAGCAAATAAGCTCTGAAGATAAAAGAGCCTCAAGTTGGCATTATTTTACTGATATTTTAAATATTCACATTCTAAATCAAGAACAATAACAGAGAAAAAAGATAGGAGAAAAAGAAACAAGAAAAATTACAGAAAAGAGCTGTCAGTCTGCTGAAAACTGCTTTACAGTGTGTCTTAAATCCCCCCAACTGTACCTCAGCCATCCCCACTGGTTTAAATCTCTCAGGAAGAGAAGAAGACCTCCCCATCTTCCATTCCTTTCATTTTCTTTCCCAGCCTGCATTCCTTCCCTCCCTATAGGTCAGCAAGGCTCTTATTTCCAGAAGAACTGCCATATCATTTGTTTACATTGTGTTTCAAAAATGAATAGGGAAGGAGTGTCAGGGCTTCTTCCAATGTAAATAAGCAAGGTAAGCAAATATAGAACACTTACTCTGGGGATAAGAGCTTTGCTGACTTTGGGGACTGAAGGGAAGGGTGGGGAACAGGAGGGACTCAAATTAAGTCCTTGAGATGCTGGAGGGACATGAGTCAGAGAATGTAACCTTTAAATACAAAGGCTGATCTGATCTTTCAATTCTGGTTTGCTGCTAGTGTACCCTCTTTTAATAGATACATCTTGGATTTGTGCTGATCTAAGTCAGATAAGAATCAAGCCCCATTTTTAATTTGAGCATTTCACCAGCCCCATTTTAATTATATTTTACCCTTTTTAATTTTCTCTTCCATGAACAGTTTGCAATTTTCCTGTTTCATCAGAAGGGAATGAGAAACTGAGGAAGCATCTTTGCTACTGGCAATCATCCTAAAAATTGTTTGTGCAGGAGCCAATCAAAGAAGAGAGATTATAACTGCCATAAAAGTAGAGAAAGAGGTTATAGAAAAATAACCACACTGCTATTATGCAAATCCCTGCTTTCTGATTGGCTAATCATATCCGTCAGACAGTATTCAGGGATTTGCATAATATACTCTTTAAGGAGAAATAACTGTACAGTGATTATGCAAATCAGAACCCCTCAGCCAATCAGAGTTTGGTGAATCATGCAGCTAGGAAAAAAATGTATACAGTAGTTTAGCATCAGTAACTGAACAGCATCCCTGAACAGTGATTGCCAAATAGAATTCTATTTGATTATAATTAGCAATAACATCTTATTCATTTAACAGCTATATGTGTATATAAATATATTTTCATTGGTATATGTGGAAAAAAGATTAAATTGTTTATTTAATTTACTGTAGTAGATAGGGCTAGACATCTGTTTATTTATTATTGTGTAATTTATAAAATTCTTAATCTTTACAAGTTAGTAAATAATTATAAATACCATTATTTTTTCTCTTCCTTATCTCTCAGTGTCTTAGTACTAGGTGAATTTAATACTAAGCAGAAACCTAACTGATATGGTTTCTGTTTTTGCTTTATTGTCTTACTTCAAATTATATATTACTGATGAATCTTTGTACACTGTACATTGGAGGCAGATTATAGATGAATTAAAATGTCATAATTAAGATTTCAAAAGATAAACTATCAAGGTCTTGTCAACAAAGATGAAAAACTAATAGGAAACAACCCCAAACCAACTAAACAAAAACAGAGGCAGATAGACAAAAAATACTTGCAACATCTGAATCAAATGTTGTGTGGTTTTGTGGGAAGAATACTAGTCTCTTTTTTTAACCTGACCCCATGGCTCAGTTCTGATGTAATATTTTAATATGAATATTTTAAAAATATTTAATAAATTTTCTCCATCCTAAAATCTCTGCTGCATCCAAATAAAGGATACCAATTCAAAGGACTGGATTATCTTCTTATTTACACTAGTGTACATCAGGATGATAATAAGGGCTACTGTTTTTCTTTATATCCAAGTACTTTCCAAATTATGCTTTATCATCACCATCACCACCACCACCTTTTAGAGAGACAAAATACCTGTTTTTCATGGGCTTTTTATAATGTATGCAAGAAGAAAATAAATCACGTTAGTTTCATATTTATTTCCGTGGGGTCCAAGTAGATTAAGGTTTAAAAGAGCAAAATGTGATGCAGATTATAAGTGGTTCAAATGGTCCATGAAGATCTATAAAATTCTGCCAAGTTTGCTATCTTGAAATTCGCTACAGAGCAGAGGACCTTAAGTCTGGGGATCCTCTTGATATGGTCAAAGGATTCTAGTGGAATGGCCATATAGAAAAGAAGACAGAGTATTGTACACCTTGCCTGAACAATGAAAGAAACTAGAAGTAAGACAGCAGAGGGGTTAACAATAGACAAAGCATGAATTCACAAGTGGCCTTCCAAACAACATGTAGTTAGTAGATTAAAAAGTAGTCAGAAGAGTAGGGATAGCACAGTGGTTTGAACATTGGCCTGCTAAACCCTAGGCTATGAGTTCAATCCTTGAGAGGATCATTTAGGGCATTGTATGTAAAAATCTGTCTGGGGAGTAGCCCTGTTTTGAGCAGGGGGTTGGACTAGATGATCTTCTGAGGTCCCTTCCAGTCCTGATATTCTATGATTCTAATGAATAATATGTTTGTAGATGCAGCTTTGTTTATTAACATAGTTTGTAGACAATTTAGGATCAGTACAGAGATTGGTTGTAAAAATTAGTAAACCAGTCATAAAAGGTAAAACAATGTAAAATGTAATGAGCATGCATTAGTCTATGTACATAATCTGATTTATTATTATGTCCTTTTGGAGCTATAGTAAACCTCTATGCCCACCCCACTGCATTTGAGCTTGATCATCTCAATGTAGTGTTGCTGTATGCCAATAAAAAACAAAAACAAAAAAACCCTAGTGACAAATTCTGATTCAAGCAAATTTCTTGGAAACCAAGTGGAAAAAGGTTTCTGAGAAGAATCCCAACATATACTGTCATCTATATTTAGCTAAATCAGTTACTGATTTAAAGATATAATAACATTCTAATCTTCCTCTGCTATAATTCTTCATAAAAATTCAACTTTGGAGAGCCCTGATATTATTTTTTTTAAAAACAAATAAATGAAATAAATCTACAGGGGATAATTATTCTGGAGAAATATCACCAACATCACTGAAGGAGAATGAGAGAAGTCATAATTCAAAGTTTGTCTAAAGGCGTATCTCACTTGAAGGCACCTGGAAAAAGCCTTTTGTTAGTACTTCAGACATAGAATGAAGGTCCTCAGGGACACAAACTTGTGTGAGCAGCAAAGAGTCCTGTGGCACCTTATAGACTAAGCCCACGTCCAGACTTACCCGCAGCATCGGCGGGTTAAAATCGATTGCTCGGGGATCGATATATCGCGTCTAGTCTGGACGCGATGTATCGATCCCCGAGCGCGCTTACATCGATTCCGGAACTCCATCAACCCCAACGGAGTTCCGGAATCGACATGGAGAGCCGCGGACATCGATGCTGTGCCGTCCAGACGGGTGAGTACCTCGATTTTAGAAATTCGACTTCAGCTACGTTATTCCCGTAGCTGAAGTTGAGTATCTAAAATCGATTTTAATACCTAGTCTGGACGTGGCCTAAGAGACGTTTTGGAGCATGAGCTTTTGTGGGTGAATACCCACTTCGCTGGATACATGTAGTGGAAATTTCCAAGGGCAGGTATATATATGCAAGCAAGAAGCAGGCTAGAGATAACGAGGTTAGTTCAATCAGGGAGGATGAGGCCCTCTTCTAGCAGCTGAGGTGTGAAAACCAAGGGAGGAGAAACTGGTTCTGTAGTTGGCAAGCCATTCACAGTCTTTGTTTAATCCTGAGCTGATGGTGTCAAATTTGCAGATGAATTGAAGCTCAGCAGTTTCTCTTTGACACCATCAGCTC
Source organism: Gopherus evgoodei (assembly GCF_007399415.2). Classification (NCBI taxonomy): domain Eukaryota; kingdom Metazoa; phylum Chordata; order Testudines; family Testudinidae; genus Gopherus; species Gopherus evgoodei. Next base: position 79,928,801 of record NC_044327.1, read on the forward strand.
AGGATTAAACAAAGACTGTGAATGGCTTGCCAGCTACAGAACCAGTTTCTCCTCCCTTGGTTTTCAGACATCAGCTGCTAGAAGAGGGCCTCATCCTCCCTGACTGAACTAACCTCGTTATCTCTAGCCTGCTTCTTGCTTGCATATATATACCTGCCCCTGGAAATTTCCACTACATGCATCCGACGAAGTAGGTATTCACCCACAAAAGCTCATGCTCCAAAATGTCTGTTAGTCTATAAGGTGCCACAGGACTCTTTGCTGCTTTTACAGATCCAGACTAACACGGCTACCCCTCTGATACTTGAAACTTGTGTGGTTGTCCTCTGAGTAAGGCACACACAAGTGGAATTGGACTTAAGGCCATACACTGCAACTTTATCAGTAAATTAAGTAATGAAAGAAAATAACTACATGACAGAATCTCCCTGTCACTGGAGTACATTCCAACAGATCTTCCTACAAACCATGTATGGGCATAACTCTATGAATAGCTTTTCCAGGAAAGTCATCTCCCAAACCAAGAATCAAGAAATAACCATTTGCCTGTAGGAAGAATCAGGCTCATGTCTGAAAAAGCCTTATTTATAACCCTGAAGATCTCAACCCAGACCCTAGTTTGATTTGTGAGTTTAGCCTTCCTGGTCCTCAATCCCCAGCCTCATATTAATGAAGGCTAAACCCTCTAACATAAAGGCTGTGGCTCCTAAAGTTATGACAATGAATAAAAGCATGTTATAATCAGAAAAACACCAATGAGCACACTGTACAGATTGGACAGATCTAAAATCTCTTGAATACATTTACAGTGTAGTAAAGTGAAGTTAGTTTCCACTGGACCCCACATGGGATCTGCAAGGTACTGCAATGAATCTGCAAGGTTCTGGGTACCTCCTGTGACTTGCTCACATTAATTTTAAAAAATGTCAAGACTGTTCAGTACATTGCAATAAGTGTTCAGCACCACAAAAGCCTTAAATTGCATTATCAAATGCAACAGGGGAAAGAAAGAGAAAATACAATCTGAATACCAAGTCAATATGCCCTGGAGGTAATTTATTTCTGGCAATCAGTAAACCTAATTGTATGACATCAGGAATCTCTGACACAGCAAACAGCATCAGAGATCCTATGAACTCTGATCTCTGCATTCCTTTCAGTCCTTTAACAACAATATGTGGTAACTACCAAATACTGATCAATAACAAAGAAAAGGGAGAATAAGGAGAGTGGGAAATTTGCTGCTGGCTGCCAACAGGGAGCTGGGATGGGCTTCTACATCCTGTCAGAAGTCTATCTTTTGATGGAGGCACCCTGACTACATATATAGACTGGCTGAATACAAACAAATTTTCACACAGTGGCCAAAGGCTGTGTTATAGACAATGAAATCTCCCAGTAATCCCAGAGAGCTCAGCAAGTGATCTTCCCCATGGATCAGAGAGCTGAATTATCAAGTATAATGCCTGTTTTCTTCCAAGTCCTGAACCTTTATCCTAAACACAGCAGGGAGATAAACAATTATTGTGCACTGGTGTGAATCCTTGCCAGAGTGAGAAGCAAATATTATGTAACTATAATTTATTAGAAATAATATGAAAATATCTAAACAAATCTATTTTTTATTTGTGATTGTTATACAATTGAATTCTTTATGTTAATAAACTGAAGCATGCTGGACACATTTTAAATTGTAAGACCTGTATCTGATTTGCTGGTTGTGAATATTGTTCTGTGGTTGCTCAATAGCAAACACCACAATAATTTCCCTTCCCTAAGACCTGAGCAAACTGCTTCTGTAGTGGGAAAATTGTGATTTTGCTGAAGTTTTTGATTTTCATTGGGAAAACTGGCAAAATATTTTGTTTTGGATTAGTTCAACATTCAACTGCATTTTCCTGTTATGCGTTGCCTCATTGGTACTGTAGTTTGGACCCCTGCTCTCTCCTGGCTGGATTACATCTTCCATGATGAAATGCAGTCTCCCCTCTGACCAATCAGATACTAACCTCTGTCAAGTTGGGCAGCCAAAACTTGAAGGAGTCTGAATCTGTGGCTACTTTTGAAAATGTAGGCCTATGTAATTAAAAACCAGATTTTGCCACCCTACACATAGTAATTAGTACTTTGAAAGGAATCCTACTGATTTCCATGTGAGTAACAGTGGCAGAATCTGGCTCTAAACAGGAAATAGGGTATCCTTGTCTGTTTCCTTTTACAACTAGTGTTACTCCGAGAATTCATTGTTACTTTTAAACATAGACCGGGGGGGTAGGAGGGAAGGGAGAGGGAGTCATATAAACAACTCTCCCAAACCAATAATCTGGAATCAGGCCTGCCTTTTTAAGGACATAAGAGCTGCCTTGCTGGATCAGACTATGGTCCACCTTGCCCAGTATCCTGTTTTGGACAGCAGCCTGTACCAGAACCTCAGGGGGAGTGAAGAGAACAGGGCAATTATGTAATGATCCATCTTACACTCTTGGCTTCTGGCAGTCAGAGGTTTAAGGTCACCCCAAGTGATGGGGTTGCATCCCTGACTATCTTGGCTAGTAGTCATTGATGGACCTTGTCATAAACAGATAGCTAAGGGTTAATGTCTCTTTCACCTACAAAGGGTTAACAAACAGTGACCTGCAAACACCTGACCAGAGGACCAATCAGGAGACAAGATACTTTCAAATCTCCTGGAGTGAAGCCTTTGTTTGTGGGTTTGGGGTTTGGCTTTGTTCTCTCTGGGTCCTGGATGGGGCTAGAGGTGCAACCAGGTTTCTGCCAATCTCCCTGCTACAGTCTCTTATCTATTCAGAATTGTGAGTAAGAAAAGGCGGTCATAGTCTTTTAATTTGTTTTTTTTCATTTACTTATGTGTACTTGCTGGACGTAGCTTAAATTGTGTTTCTGCTGGAGAAAGTTTCTTTCTATTGTTTATAAGTTGAAAGACCCTGTAACTGTTTACCATCTAAAGTGCAGAGATAAACCTTTTACTTTTTTTCTTTCTTTTTTATTAAAAGCTTTGCTTTAAGACCTGTCTGACTTTTTTTCTCCTAGTTAAGGCTCAAGGGAATTGGTGGGGAGAAGGGAAGGATAAATTTTCTCTTTGTGTTATATTCACGCAGCTTGTATTGCCTCTGGGTGAGGGGGAAGGTAACACTCCTCTCGGTGTGGTGATTCAAAAAGTTGAATCAGACAATCTCCTAGTGTTCCCAGGGCAGGAAGGAGCTGGGAGGAAGAAGGGAGGGGGGAAGGGAATGGTTTATTTCCCTTTGTTGTGAGACTTAAGGAATCTGGGTCTTGGGGTCGCCTGGGAAGGTTTTAGGGGGGACCAGAGGGTATCAGGCCCTAAAAATTCCTGATTGGTGGCAGCGCTACAGAATCTAAACTGGTAATTAAGCTTAGAGGACTTTATGCTAGTACCCATATCCTGGACGCTAAGGTCCAGATTTGGGAATTGTACTATGACAGACTTATCTTCCATGCACTTCTAAAAGTGCATGCACGCTTTTGTGCATATAGTCCAATGCAGATATGCATGTCAAATTTGCATTAGTCTGCACCTTTGCTTGCACAAACCTGGCTTGCCCTTGTGCATTGGGCATTTTGTACATGCAACTCTGGCACAAACAAAAGTGCTTCTGAACTTTTAAAAAGTGGCCTCAAAATTGAATTGGAGTATCTATTAAACATAGCCATTTTTGGTCTTAAATGCTTTATCTGCATGTAAACGTAAAATAAAAATGGGATTTTCATGTTTATTTGTCTAGTCTACTATTTCAATAAAATGAAAAATGTTATCTGATACATACTCACCTCACACAAAATGGACTGGTCTAAATTAAATAAGGAAAGAAAATATTTTTCTGGTTTGATTGTCATAGTCTTTGCAAACTTTATCTTGACATCAAGCAAAGAAACCAATTTGAAATGTTTAAGTAAAACAAATTTTGTAGATTAAAATCATGGCTACACATCTTAGATATTAAAAACCTATTTTTAAAAAATATATTGGTTCTTAGACAATGAGTTTCTGGATTTACTTTGTTTAGAAGCTAAATTTCTGCCATCTTTTAAATCACCAGCTTTAGGCACTGATAAACCTCTGGCACTGGAATTCCATCCAATGACCTGTACAATAAATAGAAGAGTATCTTACATTATTGTGATTTTTGTAAGTTTCATAAGTATCAATAAACATTTAAAATTGAAACTGCTATCATTCTTCCACTTTTACTTTGGTTATTATTTATAAACTACAAAGAAAAAGAAATAGAAAAGTGATGCTTACATTTTTCTCACTTCTAAATTAGGCAACATTGTTATTAATTATTAATACATATAAATTATAATAATATAAAGTGATTTATACTGATTTACATTGTATATAATGTAAAATCTAATCTGGTATGTTAAAGTGTTACAGTTGCTATGAAACAGTTGTTTTAATTACAAATAATACGTTTTACCAGCTGTAGCTCTGTCATTTATTAATGTGAATTACATTTCTAAAATCCAGAACAGACATCTGTTGATGATTACAAGGACATTTTTGTATCATAAGAAAAATGTATGGTCTAAAATACAGCAAACGATCTTCACAGATAATTGATATTAATTTTATTTTTTGCATAGTCTTTGTTTTCTGTAACCCACTGAGGCCAAATCTGGCTTTCTTTTCTTATATTAGTTAAGTAAGCAGGGTTTGTCTCAAAAAAACTTTTAAATATGAATATATTTTAGCATGACTGTCAAGTTTTGGGGCCCATTCAAAACATCAACGTGGTCTGTTCAGTCCACCTCTTTAGCTGGCATTCGTTTGCTATTATTTTCAGAGAGATGTTTAGTAATATTGGGCCAGATCATGCCACTGATTTCTAAACAGCGCTTCTATTGACTTTAATGGAGAGATCTGCTTAAAATCAATGGCACGATCTGGACCATTGTGAGACTCTTCATAAGGAAGAAATATAATACCCTATGAAAACTAGAATAAACTGGAAGTACTGATGGTATGGCATCAGTCTGTAGACTGAAACACAAAAGAGAGCAAACAATATTTAGAAATAGAAACTAAGTTAGAGGCTGCTGGGGTTTCTTCAGGCCATGGTCTAAAAAACTTTTTTCTATTTCTTCGGCAGCCTGAGGAAGTCCTCAAAGACAAAGTGTTGCCTTTAACCTTGTTCGGTATTCCAGGATGTATTTTAAAACTGGAAGAATGTTTTTGGAACAAAAGGGATTGAGTAATTAAAAGATCAGAAGAAAACTGCCATTATTCGTAAATAAGACTGCTCCTGATTTCTCTAAGCCCAATTATTGACCCAAGCATTCCTCCCAAAACCTTTCTCTAAACAGTTCTCTAGGGATAATGTTTTTATACTTAGGATCTGATCCTATAACCCGCATTCACATAAGATAATATTACTTACACAAGCAGTCCAACTTAAGTTAAAAGGTCAAATTCTGATCTTATTGTCGCAGTGTGTAAATCTGGATTAAATCCATTAAGATCAGTGCAGTTGCTTTAGATTTATACCAGTGTGAGATCCCAGAGGAACTACACATGAATGATACCTATGAGAGTAAAAGTTACAGGCTTGGACCCTAACATTTTACTGTTCAGATGAGGCTACTTTAAGTATATAAATTCTGAGATTAACATTTTATTCTCCTACTATACTTATATTTTTCTACAAGTTATTGCTGGTAATTAAATACTTTTTAATTCACATATAAATTAGACCTCTTTGATATAATCTATACTTAAATTTTAAGGAAATATAGGGTGAAAACAAAGCACAGCATTAACTCCTTAAAACAGTTTAAGACATGCAGTATATTTCCTAGGAAGAAGATCGTCATATAGACTCACTTCTGCAATGTACATGCTAACATGCTCTGCTAAAAATGGGTTTGCCTTTGACAGATATGGCCTTAGGCATTCAGAGATTGTGACATTCATGGGCGTAATGTATGAAAGCCTAAAACACAGAGCCTGCATCTTTCTGATTTTCTGAAAGTAAAGTGATGGAATCACACTGAATTTCTAGTACATGTAACCTCAATAAAATATATATGTATTATTGTTCAGAGTTATAGGAATAATCAAATAATAATTAATAATGATTCTTAGCCCTTATAAATTTTGTATGGTCACAGTTCTGCATAAGCATTAACATGTTAATCAATAATATAGATAATACCTTTTGGACTTAAGACAATCACTGCTTTTTGAGAGAATAATATGCAGTATATGGCAGTGAACAAAATCATCTCTCATAGAACAATACACAGCAAATGCGTTTACATGGTTTTTAGTTCTAATTCACTCAAAATGTACAGCAAAATTAAGTAGGCAGTGTATTATTATATAGGTGGCACACTGATGGGTTAAATCCTGTTCCCCAATGCCATGCCTATCTGAACTAAGTAACTAGACTTAATTCAGGTAGTTCACTGGGCACTCAGAGGAAAGGGATCTCCCTTCTAACCCCTCTGTCCAGGCATGGAGTGACAGTGGAGTTGCTCTCCAGCTCTGAAGGCTGCCATAATCCCAGATATTTGACAAGTAGCAATAGGTAGTAGATCTTTGTAGTAGTGAATCCATTAGCCTTGCTCCTATTCTTCCCTCTGTCCATGCTAAAACCCTGTGGTTCCTGCAGAGGTAGGTTTCACAGCATGGAGAAGGTGAGGACTCAGCACAAACAAATCCCACCCCTGAGACAACAGAAGTGCTGCCTCCACAACAGCTATACAAGAAGGATAAAGATATGTGTCATGGAAAATACTGATTATGTTGGCTAAGGATTCCTCCCCTTTCTTATGGACACGGATACTTACTGATGAAGAGGTAAAGGATCAAACATCCCTGGTCAGCTGAAACAGAGTTCCAAGAGCTCAGGATGTGGTAGATCAGCAACTGAACTACTTGAAAGACTCTAAAGACGCTACAAAGATGTAACAGGCATTGACAGAGGGGTAGCCCTGCTCCAGTTGAACTCAATAGGAGTTTTGTCTATGACTTCAGTGGGATAGGAATAGGTCCTGACTATGCAAAAAGGAGCCAAATACCTAAACTGGATAAAAAGTTCTACAGAAAGAAATCTGGCTCTTGAAAAGCTTGAAATCTGCTATTTTTTAAGCAGTAGGAAAAAGGCAAGAATAGTATAATATGCAAAATGATTCAGCAGAAAAATTGGAGGTGAAATTTTTCACACTTCCTAGTGCATCACACACACCTTGTATGTCACTAAAGCATTGTGCAAGAACCATAAAAGTGCTGTAGCCGGTCAGGGAAGAATTCTCTCAACACAGGCATCATGTAGAACAGCCGTAGTCTTAACACAGATGTACCATAAACATAAATCACAAACACTTGTGGAGTGTCCAGACTAGAATGTACAAACATGTCAATTAACTCAAGTTAATTGACAATTAATTAACTTGAATTTAAGAACTATAGTGTAGACATACCCTTAAGATAAATGACTCTTTCTTTAACAGAGAGACAAGGTGGGTGAGGTAATATTTTTTTATTGGACCAACTTCTGTTCCTTATTTCAGATGTGAATAATTTTCAGCAAAAAAATTGAAGAGGACACCACATTTGAGTGGAATGTAGATACTCTGGAGACAAAAATGAGTGACAGTATTTGAAATAAGGGACATTTGGCGTATGCATACCTCTGAGGGATGTTGTGAATCTTAATTGATTTAAAACACTCTCTGATCCTCAGAAAAAAGATATGATAATACCTTGCATTTATTTTGTCAGTTTTATACTGCCATGAATTACCTGTAAAACTTAACAATTTTTCCCTATATAAATTTTCAGTTATGGTTTCCATAAATAATGCTTTTATATTTTTTCATTTTAAACTAAAATATGACCTTCTAAATGTAATTTTTTACTTACAGAAACAGGGTGTTTCCTTCTACTTTGAACTGAACTATGTGTTGAATAATGGGGACTCAGTATATCTCTACAGCTGGGGAATTATTACAAATGTTTTCCATTATATTCTCTTGAAGTTTTAAATAATATGTTTCAGTTTGCATCTCTTTCTGCAAATACTTTAGGAAATTTTCTTACTGGTAGGGATGATGTCGGAAACAGTGGGTTTTAAGCAAATATGGCAGAATGTTTGAAGTAAAGCAACTGTTAGTTCATAATCACAAGCTTTTGTACCGGAAGACTAATTCCAAGAGTTGTGTTCTTTCAGACAGGAAACAGAAACATATCATGTGACCTGTCCTAATCAAAGCAGTTCAGATTTCAAATACTCACAACTAGCTGTTCATAGAGCTCTCAATTATGCCATCTAGGCACAGCCCTTAGTAAAGGACAGTGTGGAACTTACACCGCTCCTGTGGGAACTCAGAGATAAATTCTGCTTCAGACATTTTCTTGTGATTTCTTTTTTTATTTGATTTTCACACAGTTCTTTTCATTCCAGTTCCATTTCTCCTATTATACTCCCCCATATATTTTTGTTTTTCACTGAGACTCTGTGAAGCACATGCTTCCATGTCCCCCTTTCCTTTGACCTTTCTCCTCTTCCCACTCAAGTCTGAGAAAGAGGTCTCACCAGGATGATCCCTTCCTCAGCTTGTGAAGTATCTTTGAACCTAGATTACCTACTTCACACAGTTACATGGTGATCTACTGTACCAACCACCAAATCCTAACATCAGTCTATTAAAATCAGATCATTCTACACATGAGTAGAAATTGCTGGAATTATTATTTGGAGATGTTTCCAATTGTGACAAGAATCACAAGACCAAAATCACAGTACATTTTATGTATGTTTAACCATCAGACAAGGAGTAAAAGGTGAGACAAATGTACAAGCCTGCATAATACAAAACATCTCAAGATCACTTTGACATGTTCCTATATATTCTAAAACTACAGAACATGGATACTTTAAAGGTGGGCTAAATCTTTTACCTCATTTGCTTTGTTATCCAAGCAATATACTTTATTGGGAGTAATTTCATAAAATACTTTTCTCCATTCAGTGATTCTGTTGCGTGCCAGTTTACTGAAGTCACTTAAAGGAGAGATCCAGTAATAAGATATTATTTTACCTTTGTGTTTGGCACTGGAATCTGTGAGTAAAAAGATAGCTAAATATGGGCTTTATTAATCTTGTCTGCTTTGCACAATATTGACATTAAAGCTTTAAGAGGACCCTTCTTTATATGTTTCAATGCCCTGGTCATGAATCTAGAGAGGATATCACTAGCACATTTCAGTTTCCAATTTCTAATAGAACTGGTTGAACCTCTCACTTCCCCTTGCCTCCCCACCTCAACTGCCCAAAATGATGAAAATGTTCTCTCTCTTTTCCTTTTTCTCTTTCTCATCAAATTCTGGACAAAAATATTGAATAAATTCAGAATATTTCAACCAACTCTCTAACATTCACTACCAGCACCATGGCAAAAATGGATTTACATTCATTTGTTAATCCACAAATGCCAGTTACTTTTTTAGTCTGAATTTTGAGAGCCAACCTCTGCTCAGCACAGGACAAGAGGAAGAGGGACAGAGGTAGCCCCTTTTCTGTCACACTTATCCTGGGCATATCTCGGGTTGGGTCAACCTCCAGTGTAACTCAGGGCAGGTTGAGGGCCCTTAGGGAATCACTGAAACGCAAGATGGTCCAGTCCGACCCATTCCCACTCTCTATACCATGGCGGGGGGGGGGGGCACATGGAAGAGGAGAAAACAAGAATAGGTGGTGTAGAGTTGGCTACACTGGCTTTATTCTACCCACGTGATCCCCTATGCAATGGGAATCCCCAGCTAACTGTTTAAAATAGCTTGCCATTCTCATTGAGCTGCTCTGGCTGAGGCCCTATATTATGTATGCTGTATGCATTCTGTTGGACATATCAAAGACATGGATTAAAAATTCCCCCACATATTTTGCACAAGTATGTTTTTTAAATATATAGTAAAATGGGATTCCAGAGATTAATTTAAATATATTAAAACATTAAAAATAACCACAACCTGCAATAATTTTTCCCTGCAAGCCCTAGTTCTAAAATGATGCTGAGATCATGGATGAAATTATTAATGATGTTAATGATGCTAACAATAACAAGAAAGCAAATGTGTCAAAAACATTTGAGTTTGGGATCCATTATACATTATCTTTCCTTGATTGTGTTTTGCATTCTATTCTTACATTTTTAGGGGAAAAAATGTAATGTTTGCCAAACTGAACACAACAACGCTGCCAGGAAAAGCAATGCTGTTTTCAAGCTTCTGACTGAGAACTGAAATTCAAAGGCTACAGAAGACAATTTAACATTGTCTTATTAAAGATGGGTTATACCAACTACAACTGTAAGATGTAGATGAGGAAATGTGCTACATAGTTAAGATAATTGCACCCCTACAGGAATGATCCTTGAAATTTTCTTTGTGGTAGTTTAAGAAATACAAGTGCAAGTATTATAACAATGAATCAAAGTGGAATGAATGGCATGTACAGTACTATTGTGAAAATTTTCAACTACGGTAGCAATCAGGACCTTGTACTGGTTGTGTGACATTTTAAATCCTGGCTATTGATCATAACCCTTCCCTTCAGTGAAAACCAGGATGGCCAAATGAGTTTTGCTTAGCATTCATTATATTATTCTAGAGAAAAGTGACATCACATGTTCAAAATAAAACCTGGAACTGAAGAACAGTGAGGAGAATATATGTTCCTCCACATGCTCCTTCCTTATGCTACTGTAAGCATTACTTTCTGGAGAATGAAGAGTTGACAGAGTTCAACTTTCTTTCTCTAGATCAGGGAGTTATGGTTATGAAATGCTGCTCAGTGAACAATGCCATTTCTTATACTTTCTCAAATTAAGGTTCATAGGTCTAAATCTGTAAATCCAGAAGTGATAACAGTATTCCAGTTGCTGGTTTTCACATCAAGCCACACTTCCTTTCTGTGGCGTCACACTGTGTCACATGACTGTGACCATTTTCATTGACACTCCCACAGAAGAGATTCTTAAAATCATTTAAAATATTTTTTGAGGAAAAAGAGTTCAGAACTAGAGCTTCATGAATTATTCACAACACAATTTATTCTGTAATTTTCCACAGTCAGACTGTTTTTATTATTCCCCCCCCCACACTATTAATTATTCAACCAATCCTTTGTGCAAACACCCTTCATCCTGTGGACTGATCACACTGGACTACGTATTCATGCAAGTATTCAACACTCCTGATTTAAGATTCTCATATGTGATTGGTCATCTAATTCACGTTATTGTTTCTGCTCTCTGATTGGATGACCTTCAAATTCACACACCTACAATGAATTTTCAAAACAGCTGTACAAGCAATTCTGGAACAAAATGTGCAGGAAAAATATATTTGCTCAAGTATTTGCATGAACATTCATGCAAAAATGAAACACCTTCCACATTCTGCCAACATAATAAAGATGTAACTGTATGAAAGTTAATGGAAAGCAAGTAAATTGGGGCATACCAACAATAGTGAAGCAAACCCACAGTCATCATTAAAAAGGATATTTGTGGCATTTTTTGCTATCTATATTTGCCCAGCTATATTGAGAATTATAGAAGGCAGAGATGGTAAAATCCTAGTTGTTCATCTAGTTCATTTCCTTGCTACTGAAGTATTATTCCTTTCAGTATTTTCTATAGTAATTTGTCTGGTGGTGGTGTAAAGTCTGAAAGAATGGGAGTCCATCACTTTCCTTGGAGACTTTTCCACACTGTAATAGAGCTCACCATTAGGAAGTGTTTCCTTTTGTGCAGCCTATTTTTTTTTCTTTTTGTCATTTCATTTTGTTACTCCTAGTTATTATTAATGATAATCTAACAGTTATACAGCATCTTATTTCCAGGTACATCCTGAGGCACTGTGTGATGTGCCCTTACTAATGTGAGTTGTTCCATTGATATTGAAAATCACTAACTCAAATACAATCATGCAAGGTGCTGAGTTCCTCACAAATGAGAGTCCCTCCCCATTTATTAAATTCAATGAAAATTCATCATCAAATTAAAACTTCTTGCCCGTTGCAGTCAAGCATCCGCATAACATTGTCCCACCTTATTTGGCCTAGCCTCTTGATCTGTCCCTATCTCTTCTTTTCTGCCACTGATATTAATCTTGATACTGTTTGCTTCTCTCACAATCTCTTTGCACCTTTTGCCCCCCACCCCTCTGCTTAAAAGAACCTCCCTGGACTGATTCACCAAACCTCACTCTTATTCAGATCTCACTTTAAGGCCCACTTTTTCCGCAATACCCACCAAGTCAACCATGACAATTTTTTTTATCTTGGTAACTTTTTCATTTTGCAAATTGTAATATAAAATATAATCAGCCATGCTGTGGACGTGCCTCTTCTGAATAACCACAATCTTTTGCTATGGGCATTGTTTTTCCTCCTGCATCCTATCCTGACACTTTTGTCATCCTTTTGTTGCATGTGTCATAATGCAAACTCTTTAAGGAAGGGACTGTGTTTGTTTCATGTCATTGTATAATACACAGTACACTTTTGTATGCTCAATGAATATTAATTATTATTATTAATAGCATGATCCAGAAGTACCTAAACAGGAAAAAATCTGTAGACTTTATTGGGAATTTTGCTTCAGCAGGGAGATAGGTTAGGACCCAATAAAGTATACTATGATCACTTTGTTCATCATTGGAGTGCAGCTACCTCTGAGGCTATATGTCACAACGGTTTTATAGTACACAGTAACAGTACATTACAGTTCAGGACTGGAGGTGAAGAACAACCCAAACTGGAATTTGGTCACATCACTGATGTCTAGCACTAATTACGCTGTTTTACTTGACCTGCAAAAAAGTACATTTAATCAGTTAATGTTGGACTGTGAACTGCATCCGCAAATCATCAGTGATTTACTCAAATGTTAAGTATGTCTTTAAAAAGTCTGTAGAATCTTTTTTGATAAATATATTTAGTATTCTCCACATGGATTTAGTGTTATCCACAAACTTTTTCTGGCATGTGTGACTGGTATATTTTTAATTTTAGCTTGGTTTGTAGGGTACTGGTCACGTGAGCCAAGCAAGAGGATGGAGATCTTAGTGGTGTTTCTGGTATCCCTGACCAAGTGAGGGATTAAGTGCCATTTTCCTTTGATTTCTCAGAAAAATGACATTTTTAAGATAGGCCTTCTGATCTTGCTATAAAAATCTGGAAGAAAATATTTTCTCCTAGTACTAGCCAGAGTTCTTGTTGTTTGACATTTATTACCTTCTGTAATTCCTTTGGGAACTGTCTTATTTTTGTTTTTTATTTAACCTGTTGGTTTTATAAGGGGACATTTTTTGCACTGATATCTAAATTCCTTTGTACTATCTGCCAGAGGTCTGTGTTGTATTATTCCTGGACAGAGACCTATGCACAGTGCACCTTCCTGTAATTCCTCCAATTAGTGGGATATGTCTTAAAATTTTCATCACTTAATATTTGTGTCACAAAAGAATCTCCAGATTTTACAAGGAAGAAATCCATTTGTTTTACTGATATTTGTGTATCAAAGTTCTTTTGCACCATCAAACTTAGAATCCTTAACACCATACACACGCTTGTAATCTCCCTAATTAGTGGGAAGTTGTCTTAGTATTGTTACCATTTAATGTTTTGTCTGACTTGTCTCCCAGTCCTAAAGGGGAATTTTCTCACATGCATGTGTGTAGATTCATAGATTCCAAGGCCAGGAGGGACAATTGTAATCATCTAGTCTGACCTCCTGTATAACACAGGCCATAGAACTTCCCCAAAATATTCCCAGAGCAGATCTTTCAGAAAAACATTTAATCCTGATTTTAAAATTGTCATTGATAGAGAGTCCACCATGATCCTTGACAAAATTATCCTAATGGTTAAATTCCCTCACTGTTACAAATTTATACCTTATTTCCAGTCTGAATTTGTCTAGCTTTAACTTCCAGCCATTGGATCGTGTTATAGCTTTCTCTGCTAGAATGAACAGCTCACTATAAAATATAAGTACTTACAGACTGTGTGACTGCACACTTTGTGTGAATGTGAACATAAATTTTGTGTTCACATGACCTCGAATTGTTTATGACTTTACAGTTTGCAATTCATATGCACATTGGATAGATGAGTAAATTAATGAAATACTATGATAACTAGATTTGGGAGTTTCACCCTATTCTTGTGAAATCCATTACCATGGGATTTCAAATGACCTTGCTTTTATACTCATCCAAAACATGATTCTTCTGACAAAATAATGCACTTTGTTGACACAGATTTAATTCTCACTCATGCTACCTATTGATTAACAAAGAAAACTTCTGGTAGACCTGACTTCCATACAAACACTGACCTTATCCATCCACACTTAGTTTCTGAGATCTGTTAATATTCAATCTTGAGATGGTCTGGCTGTGGATAATTATTTTTTCTTGTACCACCCTAAACAATTCCTTTCCTTACTGTTGACTCTTCTTAAATATTTGGAGATGGTTATGTAACCCAGTACACTTATTGTAAACTTTCATCATGCGGTATCTTTTCTCTATTTTCCTTCCATTTTGTCAACATCTTTTTGGTCCTAAATTGTCCAGAACTGTACACAATATTCTAGATATAGCATCATCAGAACTGCATAGATAAAAATATCCCTTCCCAACTCATGTAATTTAATGACATTTTGTATAGAGGCCAAGATAAAAGAGGCATTTTTCCCCCTGCCAAACTGTATTGAAAAACCTTATTTCCAATTTCTTGTTGATTGTCAACTGTATTTTCAGAGATGCTATGTACTCAAATCTTCTATTGAAGTAAAGGGGACCACTCTAAACTTTAGAAAACCAGACCATAGGTCTCTTGGAGCATGACTGCTTTCCACATGATTTATTTCCCTCTCATCGAATATCTGTGCTTCATTTTATGTTTCCTATTTAGAGGGCCAGGCTAATATTGTAAAAAAATTGAGATCATCCATGCAACTAAAACTTGCAAATTTACTTTGATGGTTTTATGTTCAGTTTTTTTCTTTCCATTAATATTTGTATGAACAAAGCTGCAGAAAGAGATCCATGGATATTTGAATACATATGTATTTACATGAGTATTTGCAGTGGAAGTGTTTGCACAGCCATCTTGAAAGAACTTTGTGGGTTTGGAAAAGTGGGAATAGGAGGAGGGAGGTTTCAACAGAGGACAAGGAGGAGGAACAAAAACATATAAATATAAAGTGAACAGCAGTCTTGAGGATGTACGGGAATTGTTGAGGGCTGTGACAATTGTGTTCCTGCAGCCCTTCTGGGACAGAGAGATATGTAATTGTCCCATTGTTGCCTGGAGTACATCCTGGCATTGTGATGGAATGATTGCCTCATAACTGATATTCTTTGGTACCACTTGTTAAGGAGGCATTTAAAGGGATGTGCTGCACTGTGTCCGAAGCAGTCACTGCTCTAGCCACAAAGGGCTAGACAAGCTCCTTGCAATGGCATATTGTGGAGGGAAAACAAGCAACAGCAGCATCAGAGTAGAAAGTATATGAGAACAGGGCCGGCGCTTCCATTTAGGTGACCTAGGCGGTCACCTATGCCACCAGGATTTGGGAGGGTGGCAGACTGCTCCGGTGGACCAGGATTTTCGAGGATTTGGGAGTATGTGAGAACAGGGCCGGCGCTTCCATTTAGGCGACCACTGGGCGCCAGGATTTGGGAGGGCAGCAGACTGCTCCAGTGGATCACGATTTGAGAGGTTCACCGGAGCCGCGGGACCGGCAAGCCGGCCCTGCGCCTAGGGCGCCAAAAACCCTGGCGCCGGCCCTGTGTGAGAAACCACATCAAAGGAATGTGGTGGAAGAAGATATACATGCTGTGCTTAATGCCAGCATGTCCTGTTTAACAGAACTCACTTGGCTATCACACTCACTGGAAGGCAGTGGGAACTTGGATGAACTTCAGTGAAGTCCTGAGGCTACTGTTAGCGCAAAACCAAGCTCCAAAAGAGGTTCAGTGTCTGCAGCAGAAGCAGTAGGATGTTGACATACAGGAAGGTACTGAAGAGGCCTTTTCTCGGAGGATGATGATAAGGGACATATAACTCTGTCCTGAACTTGCTGCTAAGGAGCTCCCCTTGTTATGCACGCTGGACCATATACCAGGACTGATTTAGCACTGTCATTGAAAAGGGATACTTTTATTTATTTAGTACTGTTAGCTTTCCATTTTTATTCAGTAGGATTCTTTTAAAAATTACATTATTTTGCAAGATATTGTTTAAATAGTTATAGCTCTACTTTAATATTAGTAGTTGCAGTTTAATGCTTTCCAGGAACTATTACACATCATTACACATTATTTGAAATGATCCTTTCATGTGACCCATCTGCTGCAAACAAGATTTTCCTTCCTTTTTTTCTTTTAAATATCAAAGGAACCTTTTTTATTTGGTTAAAGAATATAAAGGGTGTCAGACAAAGTGAGCAATGGTGTTTGCAGTATTTCATTTTGCAGAAGCTTGTGAGTTTTTTCTTACAACATTTGAGAGAATGTGACTTTTCCAGGAATTGTTTTCAAGAAGTTAAAGAAATATGATTCCTAGAATCATTTGTATTTCTCCAGTCATTTAACTAATAAAAACATTATGTATATGTGTGATAAACATTTTTAAAGTCTGCTAAACAGCCTGTAAGTCAAATAAATCTTGTTCCTATTGGAGATATATGTCTATTTCTTTCCTTCAGCCAGGAGGAACCCTAGTTTTTTTAAATCTAAGATCTACATACATAGCTAAGTATAATGATCTTCTATATGGAAAAGATTTAACATTGCCTAGAATTCCTTAAACTTATCTAACTCCTGCTCACTCTCAAGTTCCCTCCTCTATCCCACCTTCCTGGGAGATTCAAAACCCCAATCAGCCCGTCATCCTGTTTATAAAGATTTGGTCATCCAATCAGGGAATAGAAACAACACTATATGAATTAGTGACAAAAATAACCTCTTATTCCTTTAGTCTTGCAAAGCCAACATAGTTAAGAGAGACTGAGCTGGAGTCTATTGCTTTTTGTATATCAAAAATAGACTTAGGCTCTGAACCTGCAAACATTTACACCTGTATTTAACTTTATAGATGTTAATAGTTTCATTGAAGTCTATGCATAAAGTTAAGCGTATATGAGTTTGCAGCATCAAGGCCTGGTTTACTAATTTTCAATTGCAAGATTAAACATTATCACCTGTGCAACCTTATTAAAGGTCCTAGAGCCTCACAGCTGTAACTGAGGCCAGAATTTAACCTGTAAAACCTTCATTATTGATGAAAAGGTGTTATCCTAGCCACTCTTAACTTTCAGCTACCAAGACTGAGTTTGTGAGGATGGTAGTTAGAAAAATGTTCCTTATAAACTGACTACATTGATATTGAACAACTAGGAGATGATAAATAAGGAACCTGGGATCCTATGCTTATAGTCACATCTCCAGGTAGAGTTACATTTTAACTCTTTCCAAGTTTTTCCTGCTACTATCAAGACCCAAACCATTGCTGATAAAGATAGGGGTTTGGCAAGTCTGGAAATCACTAAGGGGTGGCCTGTTGTTTTTGAATATTATGCACTCTGGAGCTTTTCCTATTTTCATTGATACCTTAAATATATTAATATGCCTCTGACCTGCAGTAAGTATCTTTGGAGCACATGAGATCTGAAAATAGCTGCTGGCCCATCATGTTATCTAGATACACCTACTGAGATCCTGCACCATGGATTTTGTGAAATATAGAGACAACATTTAAGAAGAGCTTCTAATGCTCTACTCTTAGGCAAACAAAGACTTCAGGGGGGCTACTCACTTGAGTAAAGATATGCATGTGCCTAAGTGTTGTCAGAATCACCTAATTAGCTGAAGGCTTAATTTTGAACTTAGAACCAGTTGAAAGCATACAATTAGAAGCTGGACTGAGGGTCTTTTAAACTTTTGGTTTATAACAGAGTAAAAACAACATTTGGATCAAAGTATATGGTGAGATTGATAAAAATGCTTTTGAAAAAGCTTCAAGTTTTAAAATATGGATTGCTGTATGCACAAAGTACCATGTTACATTTCTGATTATTTTCTTACAAAATAAATAAACTAATGTAATCATTTTTATCAATAATGTTCTTGGACGCTTCAGTCTGATGTATCGTGTGTGAATTGCGTAATGAGATTTTAGTCATTACATAATTACACAGGAGTCTGTTTTGTTTCTTTCTGCTCCCCCATCTATCTGTCTGTCTGTCTGTCTGTTCTCTCTTCTCTCATAGTAAGATTGTAAAATCTTTGGGGCAGAGACCATCTTTTTTTTCTGTGTTTGTGCAGCACGGAGCACAATGAGTTTCTAGGTCCAGATCCACAATTTCTTAGGCACCTGAATCCACTGATTCCAGGTAACAGGTTCCCATTTGTGGATCACTAATCAGAAAGAGGCACATTCCTACAGACTGGACGTATGTGCCTATCTCTGAGAAAGGAGCAGAGTCTAGCACAGGGGTTCTCAAACTAGGGGTCACGAGGTTACTACATGGGGTTACTACAGGAGCTGTACATGGGGTTACTACAGGAGCTGTCAGCCTCCACCCCAAACTCTGCTTTGCCTCCAGCATTTATAATGGTGTTTGTTTTTAATTTATAAGGGGGGTCGCACTCAGAGGCTTGCTGTGTGAAAGGGGCACCAGTACAAAAGTCTGAGAACCTCTGGTCTAGCACACACATCATTATTCAACATCTCCTTTCAACTAATTTAAGTGGCTCCCCATATAGCATGCTGGCTTTTGTAGATCATGTCTAAGGAACTTATGTCTCCCCATTTATAGGATAGGGAGCACCTAACTCTGGCTTTGCAGATCACAGTGTTACTCCTGTGATTTTTCTAGGCACCCGATGCTCAACTTTCCAATACTTAAGTACCTTTGTAGATCCTACCCTGGGTCCATGACTGAGATTCAAAGCCATATCACAAAACAAATAATAGTAATAATAATGAGAAGACAGCACAGAAAAGTAACTGAAATAAGTCTCCATTATGCTTCTTTTAGATGAGTAATCAAATTATATATCAAAATAGTACTTGAAAAAGTAAACCTCTATTGCAAACAATTACTTAAAAAAATCTGATTTCATTAACATCCTTAGTAAGGGTGTTACTTGATTTAAGTTACTAGAACCCTCTCAAAATTTTGGGTTCTGTTAGGTGTTTGGGTGGAGTTCAGACCAATTCTTATATTTTCTGAGTTGGTCTGATCATCTGTATAGATGTTTTATCCCTATCGTTAAAATGTGCAGGAGAAATTAAACATCAGCAATTTCTCTGTAACTGATAATATTTCAATAGGAAGAGTTAAATGGCTGTTTCAGTGTTATTAAATGTATAATCAGAAAAAATATCTAATTATATATATTTTTAAATTACACTAGTAGAAAATGAAATAAAAAGGAGAAATCCTTAGTTTAATTATGGGTCAGCTAAAAAGCCCTAGCTGAAATGACTTTTGTTTTAAAGAATTGTAAAGGATCCAATCCTGTAAACTCTGGTGCGCCCCTGCTGCAATTGCTAGCATGAAGGAAGACTATGTACCCACAGGGAGTCCCAATGAAGTTAGCAGAGCTCTGTGTGGATTCAATACAGCAGTATGCCCACATGTTATCACTTGCTGGATTAGGATTTATGCATATGCTTAACTTTACACACTTGAGCTCAAATGAGGGAGATGGTCTTATAGAATAGCCATGGCTGGAGTATAAATTATTATTATTATTATGGGCGTTAGGTGAACACAGAAAAGAGACAATCCCAACCTTGGGGGGTTTACAATCTAAAAGACACAACAGGCAAATTAGTATTTGAAGAATTGACACCGCATTTTTAGTTAAATTTGTTATTGTTGGGTTTTTTCCATCTCCAATTTACATGCCAAAACCCACAAAGGAAAATATTTAAAAAAATAGCTAGAATACCACTACGACTTCTAAGCAATATTTTAGATCTCTTGTTATTACACATACACCTCTATCTCGATATAATGCTGTCCTTGGGAGCCAAAAAATCTTACCGCGTTATAGGTGAAACCACTTTATATTGAACTTGATTTGATCCGCCGGCACAGACCTGCGCCCCTGGAGCACTGCTTTACCATGTTATATCCGAATTTGTGTTTTATTGGGTGGCGTTATGACAGGGTAGAGGTGTACTTTGATGTGAATCAAACTCATGGTACCTAAATTTTGTAGAAAGGCAATATTTTGAGAGTGCAACATATCACAGAACAAAATGGTGAATCTTTTTGCATGAAACCTTGATTAAAATATGTTGCCTCTTTTACACAGTGTATGACAGTAGTTAAGAAATGTTAGCACTAATAATATATCAGAGGGGTAGCCGTGTTAGTCTGGATCTGTAAAAGCAGCAAAAAATCCTGTGGCACCTTATAGACTAACAGACGTTTTGGAGCGTGAGCTTTCGTGGGTGAATAACCACTACATGACATGCATCTGATGAAGTGGGTATTCACCCATGAAAGCTCATGCTCCAAAACGTCTGTTAGTCTATAAGGTGCCACAGGATTCTTTGCTGCTTTTACTAATAATATAATAAGTCCAGTTTATATAAGACCTCTATCCTGTACGTGACTATATAAATCATTTTAACCCAATGTTCTTATATCAAAACAGTATTCAAATGCAATATTGTGTTATGACTTTATTCAGTGATATACAATAAAACATTGTTAAATGAACGTTTTTCTTAAAGAAGTCCTAGGCCCAGGTCTGTGTATTTTCTGACATTACTCAAGACTACTCAAACCCAGATAAGAAAGTGTTTGACAAAAACACTTACGTTTTCCTGCATGTATATGATTTTCGTGGTGCTATGTCCTACTCTCTGCTGTGGACCACAGTTAATTGTCAGAATTTGTCTTTTACTTTGTGTGATAATTCAGTGCTTGTGAAAAGGGCTAGTCTATTTGACCTAAGTAGTAGTAGGAGCAGCCCTCAAAGAGGGGAGGGATCACATAGAGTTGTATTTAGTCTTCTGTGGCCATAAGGAAGGAAGGAAGGATTTCCCCTACATCAATACAGTACTGTGTGCTATCTTGTGCTACAAAACACTGCTATGGGAAAAAATATTAAATGCTTGACTTTCCTATATACAAATGTTATTCATTTACAAATCCATCTCTAATCTTTTCAGAAGTATTAAGATAAATAATCTTTAGCTCTGATATAACGCTCTTTTGTTTGTCTCAAAGTGCTTTACAAAGGAAGGTATCCTTACTCCCATTTTACAGGTGGGAAACCGAGGCATGTGATTTATTTTCCCCAAAGTCATAGTGAAATAATATTATCTTGCTCTTTTATATAACATCATTCATTGGTTGCTCTCAAAGTGCTTCAGAATCTTTACATGTATTTCTCCTCACAACTCTCCTGCGAGGTAGGGAAGTGCTATTATATCCATTTTTACTGATGGGAAACTGAGGCACACAGAGCCTAAGTGACTTGTCCAAGATCATACAGGAAATCTGTGGCAGAGTAGAGAATTGAACTGTGTCTCTCAACTTCTAGGCCAGTGCTCAAACCAAGGAAGAGAGTGCAGGTCTAATGGCATAGTTACTGGACTTCACTGCTTCCCATTTAAGAGGCCTGTTTTGTACAGAAAATGCTGCATTTTGGGTTGAGACACCAAAAATTAAGTGATTTTACAAGATTTATTCCTGCAGTCTACTTTTCTTTCTTTCTTTCTTATTACTCTGAAGTGTGCTACCTATTTAAACCCAAATACTCCCCCATTGACACAGTAGGACCATGTGGTTCCACTGCCTGTATAGTGAGAGGACACAAAGGGCCAGATTTTTGAAGAGTCAAGGTGGGTGAGGTGAGATCTACTAGAACAACTTCAGCTGGTGGAAGAGACAAGCTTTCGAGCTTACACAGAGCCGTTCTTCAGGTTTGGGAAAAATAATCAGAGTATCACATCTACATACAAGCATAACGGGTTAACACAAGTTGCTGGTGACCAGTTGCAGTGCAGTAGGCAATTAACACCTTTGCAGTCATAGAACAAAGGAAAGTTACAATTCATTGTAATGAACCATAAAACCAGTGTCTCTACTGAGTCCGTGATTTTTGGTGTCTAGCCAGGGGCGGCTCCAGGCCCCAGGACGCCAAGAGCGTGCTTGGGGTGGCAAGCCGCGGGGGGTGCTCTGCCGGTGCAGTGAGGGCGGCAGGCAGGCTGCCCTCGACGGCGTGCCTGCGGAGGGTCCTCTGGTCCCGCGGCTTCGGTGGACCTTCCGCAGGCCTGGGGACCAAAGGACCCTCTGCAGGCAAGCCGCGGAAGGCAGCCTGCCTGCCATGCTTGGGGCGGCAGAATTCCTAGAGCCACCCCTGTGTCTAGCAGATTTATCCATTGAAATTCCCAGGATTACTTTTGAAGGTGTTGTGTAATTTTCCTTTGAAGACATGGAATGAGAGGTCAGATGTGGATGATCAGTTTTTAAAATGTGTTTGCCCATGAGTGAAAAGGTGTTTTTGTCTTTTATAATTATTCTGTGTGAGTTTGTAGAGAGTGAAGTGATTATCTGGTTTTACTCACATAGTTGTTGGATTATTTGATGCACTGGATGAGGTACACCATGTGTTGTGATAGGCATGTGTAGGACCCATGGATCTTGAAAGTGGGTTAAGGGGCGTGTTGTAGCAGTGGAGATAATGTCTGCACGTTTTGCATCTGTTGTTGTGGCAGGATCTGCTGCTGCTTTGAGTTTACGTGTTCTGGTCTGTGGGGAGATGCAGTCTCCATCTAGTATGGGTTGTAACTCCTTAATGATACCCTTATATGGGTTCCAGTGTGGGATCGTAGATTACAATGAGGTGTAGAGGACAAGAGGATTTTTTTTCCATACTGAAGTAGGTTTTCTTGGGACATCTGGGAGGCTTGTTCCATTATGTGATCTACTTCTCTGGTGGTATGTCCTTCCTTGGTGGAGGCAGTTTTAAGTGTATTATGGTGTGTATCTCAGACTTTCTTTTTGGAGCGTATTCTGTGTAATCTGAGTGTCCGGCTGTAGAAAACAGATTTCTTAGTGTTTATGAAGTGGGTACTGGATCTGTGGGGTTCCATTGCTGAAATTGATCACGGTGTCCAGGAAGCTGATGTTGGTGCAGGAATATTCTAAAGATGGATGGATGGATGATGGTGGTTAAAGTTGTGGTGGAAATCTCTGAGGGAGCTTAGGTTTTGTGCCCAGAGGATGATGATAGCATTAATGTATCTCAGGTATATCACTGGTTTATCAGATTTTTGAAGGTATGTAAGCACCTCAAGATACAGATAGGTGCCTATTGGGATTTTCAAAATTCCAAAATTCAATTCCAATTGAAACTATTCAAGCTCTTTTGCTAAGATCTCAACTATTCTGAGACTTCATTTGATGATATGGTAACAGACACCATATGGAAATCTAAGACAAACAGATTTTGCTTGCCCCTCCAGAATTCCCCAGCACCCAGCAAAGTTACTTAAATGGGGGTCTGTAGGAAGGACTTGTAGCTTAATGCCATTTTTCATGCCATTGTTCCACATATGAAACTCCCATGGCTGTCAAAGGGAGTTTTGAGATGGATTGACGACAGGAAAAAACTGTTATATTTACAGGTATATTATTTTATTTACTAATTATTCACTTCACTGCATTTCATAATCTCATTTGATTTTTGTGCACAGTAAATGTATTTTTAAAGAAGTGTATTGTGTTAACCTTTATTAATATATCTAGCACTTAACATAATAAAAAAGATTAGACTTACACTGAGGTAATATGCACCACAATAGGGCATTTTACAGAGGTAATGAGACAGAGAGAGGTAGAATGATTTACCTGAAGTCTGGAGCGAGTCAGTGTCAGAGCTGGGATTAAGATCCAGGGTTTCCTGGTGCCCATTCCCGCACTCAGACCATTTGATAATGCTACGTCATGTTCTCTCTTACTACTATTTATATACATTTGCTATAACAACTATGTTAAAGAGAAAATTACCTGAAACATAAAATAATATGTAATTATTTTTGTGCCCTGCTATCTATAAACTGAAAGATTTTTTTTCTCTCAGTAGATAAGCACATATATGCATTAGTGTATTGCACATAACGTGAAAGATTCTGTCCTTTAAAGTTAATTTTTACTCAGAAAAATGAACATGCTTTGCAACAAACAACTTTTTCTAATACAGTTTAATAATTCTATGTTTCAGAGTAGAAGATGGCTTGTGACTAATGTTGTAGAGAAGAATGACTGAAATGACTGTTTGGAATTATTCTGGAATTAGGCTAGAATGAAGTCTCCTCTGCCAATCTAAGGTAATATTGGGGAAAGGTAAGAAATTAAAAGTGATATATGTCCAGCTGACTGTATGTTGACATTGTGAGGCCGGGCAAAAGTTCCATATGCCTGAAGCAAAAAGAGCCAGGAAACTGGGTAAACCTAGGATGTCATCACTCTGTGAGACATGGGGAACACAAACCCCTTTCTAAAAGGTATTTAGTCAATGGGAGCAGAAGAAATATTAAAACCTTCTGTATGTCGTCAGATGTCGTAAAGAATTTACTGACAATTAAAATCAAAAGTTCTGTCACAACAAGCTAGCATCTTGAAGTTGCAGTGCTAAGGAGTTATTTACCAATCAACCTATTATAGAATGTGAAATACAATCACATGCTAGTTTTCAGTTCATTTGTAGAGAAAACCTTTCCAACATCACAAATCCCATTTTACAAAAACCCCACAGTCAGTTTTAAATGAAAAAGTGGACAATTAATCATAGATGTTCCGATCCTGCAAGGGGCTGAGTGCCCTCTTCGAGTCAGTTAACGTAATTCTGATCCCCCTTATCCTGGTGTAAATCAGGCCTATGGAGTTAGCTTGGTATAAAATGAGAGCAGAATGAGGCCCAGTTAGTAAACTAACAGGATTTGATATATAATATGCATCAAAACTAGTGTGATTTATTTAAAAAATATATTTTTATTCTTTAAGTTATATCTGTACAGAAGCAGAAAATACATTGAAGTTTGAGGTATACCTTGTTCTGTCTGACTCTGTTTCCTTGAGGTTATATAAATTATCTACTCTCTCTTCATTTTAGATATCAGTCTGGGCTCTAAAATATATTAATTATTATATAATCACTTTCACTGCTTACCCTAACCCAGAAGGGGCATAGTCTTGCCCTGATCTGTGCATTGGTCAGCGGAGCTGGCTGGCCACACAATAGGGAGTATATCGTTAAACTTTGTGAAGCTTCATCTTTTAATATTTAAAATAATTTGCATGTTTGAAAATAATTTGCATACAACTACACATTTCAGTTTACTCTTTGTTGAGGATTTAGTGCTGGTGAAATTATTGGATTCAGAGCTGCAGTGTATGAAGTCCTCTTTTTAACAGGAGGCCAAGATTTCCATACACTCTGTACTATCAGCATGCCTTAACTTTGATCTCTGTAGGAATTTCTATGGAGATAAAATGGGTATGTAATTCTCCATGGCCCATGCAGTTCTTGACCTATCTTCTGAATCTGCCAATTAGTGCAAAGTATGGTGGTGAATTTGTGACATAGGATCTGGAATTGAGACCCACTAAACTCATATCATATAAGGCTACCAAACATGCATAGCTTGAGAACAACTTGTAATTCCTACTAAGGTAGGTTGAATTCAGACTGAAGGCCTACAGATCTCTAATGTTATACCTTCAAAAATAGGTGTTGCTTTCTTCAAATAAGAGCATTAAACTGAGTTGTGACCTCTTTGTTGCTTACATAAGCAGGGTCTTCCTTTCACTGAATACACAGACAAACCTACCACATGCACTGTTCTCAGGCTCCTTCAAGCATACTCTACAATTGTCCCCCCCAACTGCAATTAAATATTCTTGCTCTTAAAGAGAGAGCTCCTATTACCCAAAATGGAGACAAACAATACAACGAATGTGAGTATAAATCCAAAATCACTTCTATGTAGAGTGTTTTGCAATCTAAAAACATTTCAACAATTATAATTATTCAAGGGCCTTAACATTAATTTAGGAGGAGCTCCCATCTCACTCGCTTTACACCTAGCTAGCTAGCTATTATATAGCAGAGAGAGGACCCCCTCCTAAGTTAGTGGCAGGATCCTGAAATAATTGCAATTGTTGCAATTTTATGGAAAATAAAACATACAACAAATTACAGTAAAAGAAGAATGTAAAAGGTCAGGCTCTTGAAAATTTGGAAATTCAAGAAATAAGGTTACCTGTACAACTTACTTTGGCCTCTTTGTATGCATTAGGGTCAGGGCTGGCTCTAGGCACCAGCAAACCAAGCACCTGCTTGGGGCGACACATTTTCAGGGGCAGCATTCTGGCCGTCCATTTTTTTTTTTTTTTTTTTTTTACTTTGGACAGCAAAAGCCTAGAGCTGGCCCTGGCAGCAGCAGTGCATTGTGCGTGTAGGGGGGGTGCCCTGGGGCCACTGTAGTTTGCGCCTGCATCTTGTGGCTGGGCCGGGCCGGGCAGTCTCTGAGTGGGGGACAGTGAGGCTGGGGGCCACCCCATGGGGCACATGGAGCTGCCTGCAGGTGCCGCAAGGTGTCTGCCCCCCAGCACCGCAGCCAGGGCTGGGTGAAGCTGCCCAAGCTGCCCAGGGACTGCAACAGGGCAGCCAGAAGCAGCAGCAGCAGTGGGGCCATAGAGGGCAGGGCGCTGCCATGCGAGGCCTGTGTCCCACTCTCCGGGGCTCTGCTCCCTCTGAGGTTACCATGCCCTGGCTTCTCAGCCCCCTGCTGGCTCTACCCTCCCAGGTCCCGGCTGGTCCTGGAGGTAGGAGCCCTGGCTGGAGGGATTCTGGGCTGAGGTGCTGCCCAGGAACCCCGCTGCTTACCCTAACCCAGCCAGCACCAGACTGGCTGGAGGCAAAGGAGGGGTCAGCACTGGTGGGGGGGAGCCCAGGGCTGGGGTGGCAGGGGGTGCAGTTGGAGGGGGGAAGAGAGACCCCAGGGCTAGGGTGGCAGGGGGTGCAGGTGGAGGAGGGCATTGATGTGTGAAGTGGGTGAGAGCTGGGGTTGGGGATAGCCAAACATTTTTTTGCTTGGGGCAGCAAAAAACCTAGAACTGGCCCTGATTAGGGTACAGTCTTTAATTATATGATCACATATTTTTTCTCACTTGTGGGATCAGCATAGTTTGAACATAGGATCTTCACAAATACAGCAAAAACTCTTCTACTGGATCAAAAGGAGTAACTAATAGCAGAGGTAAGATGTTTTCTCCTATGTGGATGAACTCCCAGAGACAGACATGACACACAGTTTGTCAATGTGTTATACATCTTTGTGAAACAGCTGTGAAAGGTAGGATATCAGGGTTGTGGGTTCTGTTCCTAGTAGTGGGAGTAAAGTTTAGTCTGGAAGTTAGGGCAGCAGTTACAGACAGGCTAGTGAAGAACACGGATTTGACATAACAGTTTGAAAGGCAGTGTATCTGAATAGATGAGATCAGGGATAACCTCCGATTGACTTCATTTGCAAAATAAAAAGTTGCCTGCTTCCTAAGGTCTTGGCAAGGAAGGGTTGTGAACTGAACAGAAATACAGAACTAGTTAGAAGAAATTAGACCAGTTCCTGTGGACCAACTAAGTGCAACTTCCTTGCTTAATGGTATAATGGTGGAGAATCACTCAAAAATGTTTGACATTTTACCTGAGATGTGGGCAGGCACCATAGAGTTGAGTGTCATACTGGGGAATTGGGAAAAGATTCTTCCTCACTTTTCTGAAGATCATCTTGTGCCTGTACAGCTGTCCTCAGATCTCAGTGCAGGCTAGTACTTCTGGGACACAACTGATCATTGTGCACATAATTGTGTGCACAGTTTTGAGATTCAAGCCCTTCCTGGTTTAACTTTCTAAACTCAAAATTAAATGCACCAAACCAAAAAAGTGATGATAAAATAGGGAAATTATGTATTAAGCAAAATCTATACCTTGAACAATTCTATACCATGTTTTATTAGCTTGAGGCAATTTAATCATGCTTTTGTTGCACTTCCAAAAATAACCTCCAGGGTTTTTATAAGTCAACACTGTTAAACTTTTATTGGGCCAAATTTTGCCCTTGGATGCTGCACAAGACTCCCATTAGCCTCAATGGAAGTGTTCCGTGTAGAAGAGAGGGCAGAATATAGCCCCTCTTCTTTGTTTCGGTCAGCCAAAATATCCATTGACTTCAGTGAGAGGTTTACCTAAATGAGGGCTGCAAAATTAGGCCCTATAACTGCTGCTACTGTTCTAAACTTTAGCTTAGAGTTTGTGCTAAAATATTTTTATTATAAATCTTTTGTTTGTGATATTTTATATTTTAGTTTTGGTTATGTATCTTGTTCAAGGCACTTTATAAACATAAATACTAATGATTTAGGAAGTAATTTATTGGTGCATGCCATATATGAATCCACCTGGTGTCCACAGTAATACAGCACAATCCTTATTACTGACAACTCAACCCTCTCCAATATGAACTTCCGAAGAATGAGAATGAGTTGGTAGTTTAAAGTCCAACTTTGCAGCTGGGCCTCTATTTGGTCTCTACTTGTGCATATACATAGAGATGCCAGCATTTTGCAGATGCAAATACCAGCCGCTGCAATTAAAAAAAAAAAATCTAGCACCTGCTTTCACATAAACAGCATAATTTGCATCCACAAAACGGATTTGTTTCAATGCATTTTGTGAGGAATGCTAATAGTTGTGCATATTTTAGAAATATTGAAACAGACATTCAGGTAATTGCACTAATAATGTGTGGAAGCATATGTGTCTGCATGGACTTTTGCACATGCATAAATAGAGGTTGGATGTTGACAATTTAAACTTAAATGTCACCAAATAAAATGGGATGAAATAACCTGCAGCCTCAGAGCTGCACAAGCCAAAGGTATTGGCTTCACTATAGGCCAATCAATTCAATAATAAGGTTGACCTGACCTGAAAGCCAAAAACAAATAAACAAACCCGGCTCCTTGTTTTCAAATGGCTGAGTTGCTTAGAAGAAGACCATGCTCACACAGAGGACACTCAGTTCTCCGGACTAGTCCTTGCAGTAGAGCTTGGTGAATACTGCACATCATTTTCTGAGAATGTTTGTACACATTTTTAAACTACTGACTTTAGTTGTGTTTGCCCCTCCTTTATGTTTGCTTGCTGTGAATGTTCTAGTGGACAAGTTTACTGGCAGGAATGGTCATTAAAATAGCAAATTTTAAGCAAATATTACAGAATATTCATGGAAAGAGAATTTCCAATTCCTACTCATCAGTATTTGCACCAAGAGCCTGATTTGAAGAGTTATGTTAAGTCAATCAGAGAACAGAAATATACCATGTTACCTATGTGCCCAATCAAATCAGGTTAAACTTTGAATTAGATCACTAATAAAGCTATAGACAGAGAATTATGTGAAGAAATTATTCAGCAAATAATTGTGAATAACAAATATATTTTTAAAAAGTCACAATCAGTTTGAAGACAATTGAACCAAAAGTGAACAGAAAGAGGTGAAATAAATCAAATTACTAATTATAAAATATTTACCCAATTCTACCTCCCCACACTGGGCACAGCAGGCTTCATGATTTACTCCAGCCAACTCAGCTATAAAACCCTGAAATGGAGGATGACACAGCTTTGGGTGCTCCCTTGAATCACTATTACCATTATTTATTGATTATATGTATTGCAATAGGAGGATCTCATTGTGCTGGACACTGTAAGCAGAGCTAACATTTCCTGTACATGAGAGACGCCCAAGAAAATAATTTGCTACAGCTGAGATACCCACACCTAAATATGCTGGGACCGAGGCAGACCTGTATGGGTGGTACCCATGCCTGCAGGAGGTCCCCGGTCCCTCGGATTCGGCAGCTTGCCTGAAGGAGGTCTGCTGGTCCCACAGCTTCGGCGTACCTGCTGCTAAATTGCTTGCCCAATTCAGGGGACCGGCGGACCTCCTGCAGGCAAACTGCTGAAGCCTGCCTGACTGCTGCCCTCACAGGGCCCGGCAAAGGGTCCCCAGCAGCTTGCTGCCCCAGGCACGCGCTTGGAGCACTGGTGCCTGGAGCCGCTGCTGCATGTAGCTGTGCAATCTCACCAGCCAGTACATGAGAAGGTGGAGCCATGCCTCTTTTCCCCCTCCTCACTCTCTTTGGGGTGTGGTATGCTCCTGGCAGGGAGCAGCAGTCTTTGGACTTTCCTGAGTGAAGGGACTTCAAATCTGCTTGTTTTTTATGTGGGTTACACAAGGTGTGGGAGAGACTCCTTGTGCCAGGTTTTTCAAACTCTTTAAGTCCCACACACAGCCTGGGACTTTGATTGTAAGCTCCTTGGGGCAGAGATATTGGGTCAGATTTCAGTTGGTGTAAACTGATTTAGCTTCTTCATTGACTTCATTTTGATTTACCATTAGTCAAAAATCTGGGCCATCATCTTTTATTTATCTTTCTATTACTCAGGCAAAGTAGGATTATAATTATTTTATTATTATTTATTATACATGCCTTTAGGATTGAATCTCTAAATATTATTAATAACTGGTATATATTATTGGGATAGAGAATAAGATTCCATTCCTACAATTGATTGCACATCATGGGGCTAGTGCACTCACACAAAGCTCATTGAACGGGCAGCATTCGGCTTGTGTGCTATCAGTTGCAGAACTGGAGCCTAAATGTGCATATTCTTACATTGTGAGCTCTTTGGAATGGATTTGGGAAATTTTACTCATGCAAATAATCATTCCTCTTGTGAGTAGATCTGCTGAAATCTATGAGTAAGTTTTGAAGAATCAGCCCCAAAATTTCCATAAAATTAAAAAGTACTGGGTACGCTACAACATGGAACAACCTGAAATTTACAGTACACTTAGAGTCAAATCCCTTTGTTTTAAGATCATGGGAAAGAGACAACCCTTGAACTTAAAGGTTAGCTGTCCACAGTGAATTGCATATACAGAATATGAAATACATTTTATAAGGCCACTCTATCCAAATCCTTACAGATAGATGAACAGTAGACACGCCCAATTGTCATAAATGCATTATTACTGCCTACCTATCATTAGTATATATGTTTAAACTAACTGGGATAGGAAGATTTTTGGAGGGGCTTTCACCAATAGCATTCACTTTTAAAAATAATTGTAAATCTATTATTATTTTACAAGCAGAGAGAATGCCTCTGGTTTAACTAATGAATCATGTTGATAAATGAAATGCTAATATCAGTAGGTGAACAAATCCCTCTCTGCATGTAGGTTTTGCTTTGTCACTCTACTGTATTCCATATCAGTAGAACAAAGGCTATATTCATAATGAGTTCATGCAAATTATAATCTGCAAAAGTATAGTGGGGGAGGGGAAGATGTAAAACATGGCCGTCAGTGTAATGACCAAGGAGTAGAGAATTTAAATATTTAATGCCTGCGCATTCAGGCTCATTTTTCTGTCATCTCTTTGAATGGGCAGACTTAGGTTCTTGAAAGGCCGGAATGAAAACATCTTCCTTTTGGGCCAAAAGTAGTATTAATAAATATTTAACGGAATGCATATTAAAGAATGTCCATATATACCTTCACTGCCACAAATATTGATTTTTAAATAAAAGAAGCATTGTTATAATTAGCAGCTGGGAAAAAAGCCCTGCTACTTGTGTTTTCAAAAAGCTTTCCTTTTTTTCCTTCTTCTTCTTCTTCTTCTTTTTTTTTTTTTTTGCCCTGCTGCACTGCTTGCATGCCAGGTTCCCATCTCTCAGCCATGACGGAAGCTTAGAGTACAATAGAAACACAGGACAATATGAATTACAAATACATGAATATCTTACTGCATGACCTTTTTATGGACTTGTAAATGAACATCTTCTAAAAATATTCTCCACTGTAAATTACTTTAGTACTGATGACAGTGCCTTGCAAAGATACTTTACAAAACAAACAAACAAATGCACAAAGCCACTAGACAGTCATGTTAAACTGAATGGTTTAGCTCCTGTCTGTGAATTAACCTTTTTTTAAAAAAAGGATGTGAATTTCATTTAATAATATATACTGCATAGCATGTGTTTTAATTGGCCATCCTCGTAGCTTGAGTATTTTATATATAATGAATTTGTGAATAGATACAAATTAGAATAAAAAGGAATAAAAAAATAATGTATGTACTGGTACATGCTAAGTATACCTTCTAGTATTTTTTGTATTACTGTAATCTGGTTAAACTAATATCTATCCCTAAAAAGCAGTTAATTAACTTTTAAGTGTGAATCTCGGGAAAAAGAACAATATATGTGGAATCTATACTAATATCAGGTTTTTTTATTTTAGGGCCTCTTTCCACAAACACACGTGAGAGAAACTTTATTTATATGAATAGTTCACTTGAGATCAACTGGGACTAGTCACGTGAGTAAAGTTACTCATATGTAAGCATTTGCAGGATCAGGCCCGTATTCTATAAATATTTAGAAAATAGATCATTGATAAAATGTATCACTCCCTTAGGATAAAACAAGGAAGTTTCTTCAGAAATATCCATGTGGTACTTCTAAAATGTACTGTTGAAAGGCTTTCTTACATTTAAATTTAGCTGAATATGAATGGTTTCTTTTGAACTGTTTAAGACCTTTCTTTAGATGATATCACATGAAAAACTAAAATGAATAACCTTTTCTTCAGCTTGTTAACTCTTTTGTGAAATATCTTAATGTTGTCAGTGTGAGAGTACTGAGCTTAATCAGCAAAATTGACAGGGATTTATGAACTTTTTCTTTACAAATGCATTTACATATACACAAGCATATATATGTACATAAATTCACTTTATTACAGCCATTTTACACAAACTGAACCTTAAGTAGTTGAAGACTAAAAAGCCAATCAAAATATTCTTCATTTATCCATAAGTCCACACACCTCTTAAAATTGTTTCTTTAAAAAAACGCTAAATTATGGAAATACAGACTACATTACAGAATATTTGCCAGTTATATCTTGATTCTTATTTGAAATTCCCACAAGAATATAGGCATGACAGTAATATAAACCATAGAAACAGGCAAAAAGTAGAACACAGGGGCTTGTAAATAAATCCATGAATATCAAAAAGCAGAGATGCTAAGATTATGCATTTTACCAGTACAGTTTCTATGCTTGTAAACCATAAGGCCAGACATTTGTAAGATGCAGTATTGCCAGCTCTGCAGAGAGAGAGAGAGAGAGGTGGGGACAGGCAGACACAATAAAGCATAACAACATTCCTGCATGTCTAATAGCTTAAATATGCTATGCCTCACTATATCCACACATTATGAGTAACATCAAAGGATCAGTTAATATTTCATCAATAGTTCATCTCTGAACCAAATAGTTTAAAAAAAAAAAAGATTTGTAGCTTGAATGAGTGGGGGGAATGAAATTTTTAGAGTAACCATATTTTAAGACACAATGTTTGTGTATCACACATTTATCACAGTACATGCCAATCATAGCACACTAGCATTATATTATTTATATTTTAGCATTGTTAGCTTGGTTAAATGAATATTGATAGTTCTAAGTTCCCTTTTAATAAGAGAAATGTAATGCATAATTTTAATGTAAAAGAAAACCCTTAACTGCCATTTTTTTATATTTGGATTTATGGGGGATGTTTTATAGAAATATGGGAAGTTTTTGTTTGTTTGATGAATACTGTGGCTTTAACAAAGAATGACGGAATTGTCTTAACAAAGAAGATGAAGGCTGTATGTATCGGTTACAATAGAATAACCACCTTCCAGATCTCTTAAATCCACAATATATGTAGTGTGTGTCCTGAATGGCTTTTGTTTTCAATGTCTTTTGTAAGCTTTTAGGGTTTTCTCTGCATCAAATGTCAAGTTAATTTACAGGGCGCTATTACTGATATGTTTCCTTGGTTTGTGGTTTTCTGTGAAAGGCAGGCAGCTGAGACCAAGTCTTAGGATGGAGGGGGAGGGGCAGAAGGAGAACCCATAACACATACAGTGTGCCAGTGTCTGTAAATTGGCTGC
Source organism: Gopherus evgoodei (assembly GCF_007399415.2). Lineage (NCBI taxonomy): Eukaryota > Metazoa > Chordata > Testudines > Testudinidae > Gopherus > Gopherus evgoodei. The sequence goes on from NC_044327.1 coordinate 79,962,984, forward strand.
CTATATGACAGCGGGCCAAGGGAAACCTCTAGCATTCATTTGCATGCTGAAGAATATCCAGGATTAAACTGAACTGATTTTCATACAGGATTTAGACCTGACATTTATTATTCGGTTCACAGACCTCTTGAAGGAAAGTTTGTTTTCTACTCATAGATGAAAAATCTTCTAAGATAACTAAAGTCTGGCTTAGCAGTAACAGTAAATAAATATCTTTCCTATATTTCATATGAATTTATCTTATTTGATTACCAGACATATGTTCTCCACAAAATTATTGTATTTTGCTCCTTAGCAGGTCCAAAGAATAATATCTAGCACATCTACTATGTGGCATTTATAAAATGTGTCCAAAAATAAAAAATAGACAGTTCGTTTAAAAACCAAATTAAAACAATTTTTGGAACAAAAGGTATAAATATATGGACACGTTTAATTTTACACCTGTCCCATGTCTTTCTGTAGATTAATTTTTTCTTCATACTGTATACATCAATTAGTAATTTTATACACAATATGTAAAATGTGAATGATTACTACATAAGAGCCATATGTACTGATGTTATACCATATCACTAGTTCATTTTCATCACTTAATAGGTTGCATAAAATATTTCAGTAATGTTTAGCATTCTAGTCTTAATCATTGGTAGTGATTAAAAACTCATAGCCCTATATTTTAATAAAATCTTAAATAAACCAAGCCTTTACTTTTAATGAACAAATCTAAAATGATTTGACATATCACCAGTCTGAAGAAATATATTAAAATATTTGGGGACAATTGTTCAGGATGCTGTGCTCCAAATATCATTCCCAGTGACTTTGAAACAGGGTACTCAGCACCTTGTGTGAGATGCTCAGCATCCTGGAGGACCAGTGACTTTGTAAGTATAGCCAATGGAATCATTTGTCAATTTTGAATGTTTACTGAATAATATTTAAAACATAGGCTAGTCTGAGAACTGAAAATAAAGGCTTAAAATAGGCTCAATTTAAATGGATGATTCCACAAGTATTGATATGCAGTAACGTTCCAATATACATTGAAAACATATAGGGGCAGATCCTTAACTGGTGTAAATTGTAATAGCTCCATTGATTTCAGTGAAGTTCTGACAATTTACAGCAGCTAATAATCTTCCCTAGAATTTGTGTGTTTTGGGCTGTTCCTGGAAGGCACTGAGCACCTCAATGTATAACCAACATGGGTTGAAAATATTCAGCATCTCCGAGGTTTGTACCCCTTCCTAACATAGAACTGAACAGTGTAAATGTCAGCCAGTCCATGTAGGACTGTTTTATTCTAAATATATGTTCAAAGTAAACTGGGAAACCTGTGACATATTTACACATTTTGATATTTATAATTTGTGAAAAAAATTGTTAGGACAGATGCACCAATGTTTTAATTTGATGGATAATATGACAGACTGGGAAATATTTTACTATTTAAAAATATAGCTTTAGTGAGATATATTATTTTGTATGGCTATATCACTTCAAGACATGTATATTACTCTATATATTCCTTTCTTAAGTAATAGCACAGGTTTAGGGTTTTCTGTAATGTGTGACATTCAATTTATACAGTGATATCTATATCTGTATATCACATATAAAACAAATGTATATAAAATATTACGCTTGATGATGCCTACCTTATATACCATTGAGGTTTTTCTCATATTCAAATATTCCATTACCTTCTGTCCAATTGGTACTTTTAAAATCGTAATTTAATACAGTGATGACAGAATCCAAGAAGAACTTTCAGGGAGCCATACCTCCACCACATTAACTTAGATGGGTTCATGTGAGAGCAGGATTGAGTTTATATACCTTTTGGAAATGCTGTTTCTTAAATCCATAGCATATGAAGAGTAAGACAAAAGTCTTTCTGTTTAAGTGTAGCTGCAGTGGCGTAGTATGCTTATTATATAATGAACTGCACCCTTTCATTTAATGAAAAATTAATAAGCTTTATTCAAAACATGCAAAATTACAGATTAGAGCTATTATTTAATCCTTTATCTTGGCCTTCAAAATGCTAGTTTTTTCAATGTAAAGATATAGCATTGAATCATCTTTTTCTGCACTAAAGACCTTATACAGTATTGATTTGCATGTTTTTAAGTGTGAACATTTTATTAAGGTGTGTGCTTGTCTAAACATCATGTACTTTTTGCAAAGTAATTTTAAAGCAATATACAATGATACAGTATTAGCAGTGTAATAGACAAGTATACATTTCAGTGATTCTAACATTTTCTATGATTCTATGTTTTGTAAAAAGCTAGGCTTCTCAATGTTACTGTAGCATACTAATGTGTAGTATTATCCATTAATACTTTGAGGCCTAATTCAGCCACCATTGCATTGCACTGTATCTTACCCTGTTTCACTGATATTAAATGAAGCCAATGAAGCTGTGATGATTTATACCAGCTGAGGATCTGGCCCTATAAGTTATTCACAACAAATCTATAGAAGAGCAAAGATTTATCATAATTGGTAATCAAAGTAAGCATGAAACTGTTAGACTAGGTCCTAATTAATCTCTGAATTAAAAATCATATACAAAATTCTAGGAGGTTCAGTAGATATAGAACAAAATTCCAGTATGCCACAGTTGCCAGTAGATAATGTAATGTTATTGTTCCAAAAAGCTATTCTTAAAATACAACGGTAGGTGATGCTTGCTAAATCATTCTGTCAGGTGGGCACTCAGAATATTCGAGCAATTAAACAGATCAGATTCATTTTAGAAAGCCAAACATATGTTGAAAATTTTACTACTGTAGCTTTGTAGCCTTAGGTAACATAATGTAAAATACCTACAAAAGTAGAGCTTTAATTTTTTTAAGTAAGTAAATCATCCCTCCTCCTTGTGTATGACAGGCTGTGAAATATATATAAAAGACCCTATCAAAAAATGGAGCTTTAAAAAGTAGTATGCTTTGTATTTGATTTTTTAAAAAATTTATTATTCAAATTCCTACTAGTTCTCACTGCTCCCAAGAGAGAGCAAGGAAACATTAAAAATACTATAGAAATAAAAAGGATAAGATATTTGTCACTCTCATTTAAATTGATGTATGCTGCTGTCCTATAAACGTCACATCGGATAACCCTGAAAAATTACCATGAATCTTCATAATTACGCATATTCATGATGGTGTTTTGCATAGCACTAGCAGCAGACTGAATGTGGAGAGCTGTAGATGGGTGAAGAAATACTGAATGATTTGACAGATTAAAATTATTACCAGCATCCTAGAAACAGACACAGCAACAGTTCCGTTTGGTTTGGTTTATAAAAATAAAAGAAAACCCATAGCAGTACTCATAGAATAATTACATAAATAGAAAATTTCTACTACATATTTTGTCATAAAATGTTAACAAGGATAAACTGCTGAGACATGCCAGTGCTAATTTGAAGGTTCTTTTTTTGCTATTGACAGTTGTAGACAGAACCAGCAATGAGAAAAGCAGAGGAATATTTTTCAAAACTGCTTTGTTTATTGCATTTTCAGTACCAGACCAATGCAGAGACTTCTTATTTTTTCACATGATGCAGATGAACCGAGTACGAATTATATAGGTACATTGTCGTTTCTGTGAAAAAGATGAGGCCTGAGCAATATTCAGTAAATTGTTAAAAGGCTATGAGAGATAGAAAGGTTGGCCTGTGTCTAGCTCAATAGTTTTTTGTGCTGAAGCGAAGAGCAGAGTTAATCAGGGGCTCTAGAAGTAATTATCGACAGAGTTTGGGTAGTACGAATGCTTGGGTAAACAGCGATTGTTCTTTCCACAAGATTCCGAATAGAAACAACAATACTGGTATTGTCCTCCACTTCTCATTAAGGGGATTCAGAGATGGAGCTGAACACTCCGAGGCGGATGGGAAACTGACAGGCAAACTGTGCTCTGAACGAATCTCTCATGATCCCACTACAACAGGCTCTGGCTTTTGGCATCAGCAGTGCCAGCTGCATTGGGTGAAGCCAAGCCTGTCATACTATCTTCTCATCAAATCTTCAATATACAGAGGCAAAAGCATAGTTAGAGCTTAATGAAGAAACAAATACAAAAGAGAAGATTAGGCCTCGTTAACACTTGCATTCATTTGCCCTTATAAGAACTGCAATATATGGGTTGCTTTACAGAACTCATTCTTTTTTTTTTTTAATGGAGGAAAGTTACATTGATGAGGTGTTGTTTTTGTAAATACTTTTTATTTTAGATCATGCCATTGCCACATGATTATAAACTAGATAGCTTTGTCAAAAATTCCATTTGAAACAGTTTTGTCAATAACTATCAGAGTGCATAAATGTATACTTTAAAAATGTTGATATTAATAATATTGTACCTCATTCCATCTGAAGTGTTTAGTTACATACTTTACTAATAAAATTGTATGCTTCTGGAAAGTAATCTCATGGCACTTTGTGTTGTTATTGAAGACAATCAGTTCTTCAAGACTAAGTGTTTACATTTTGATGGCTCCAAATTACTATAGGGCCAGATTATGAGCCCCTTACTCACATTGAACAGAACCTTACTTCATGAGTAGTCCCACTGATTTCAATAGTACTACTTGTGGGATAAAATACTATTCATTGTGAGCAAAGGGCTCATAATCTATTCTATTTTACTTCAGTGAGCTAAATTTGTGATGCCTTTAATCAGGGTCCAATCCTGCAATCCTTTTGCATGTGGAACTCCCACTGAAGCCCACAGATATCCAGTGATAGGAGGGTTTGAAGAATCAGGGCCTCAGTCTTTAATCATAGAAAACTTCATTGCCTGCAATTGGAGTTTAGCCGGGATAGACATAACAGATGGAAACCTGCCCTCAAAATCAAGCTTTCAGAAAGGAGTTCAGGATTTGGTCTTCTATTAATTGCATTTGAGAAAAAGGAAATATACACTATATATAGGTTTACATTAAAGTAACCAGAAAGTTTGATGAGTATAATGCTACAATTTTTTATTGTTGTAAGCAATCATTCAATGAGCACAAAGGTGAATTGTCTGTAGATGCAACGTAAAATGTATACTGGTTAATGCTACATTTAACTGTCAAACACAGATATTGGTAGGGTATATTTTAAATGCGAATACTGTAAAGAAATCAAGAGAATTTTAATTGAATAATCTGTTTACCATGTTGCAGAGTGTACATGTAAGAAAGATCCATAATAGATCTATAGCTTTAAAACCTTAAATGAATGTTCAGTGAAGACAATGTTTCTAGAAGACGATGCAGAAGAATGTGCACATTACCTTGTTCTGAGAAACATTTGATTTTTACAAATTTTTGCACAATTTATGTGCATGTTCCCTAAGCAAAATACTTTCTTTTCTTCTATTTGCATAATGACAAGCTGTGTCTCAGGAAAATTTGTGTAAGGGACACATAAGAATTGTTTCCAGTAAGCAACTTCTTTTTGCTATGAAAACTATTAAATAAAATAAACTGACATTTAAATATATCTCTGTCTATCAGTCATATACATAGTTTGATGATGTAAACATATAAAAAAATAAGACTCTAAAAGCCTAAAGTGTTTTTTAGGCAAAAGCAGGCTTTGTATGCGTTTACTTTCATATACTGACTCACTCCTGCCTCCGTGACAAGAAGTGCTTATTGTAGATGAAGCAAGTGATTTGCAAAAATAAGGCCCCATGTGACAAGGACTCTAGCCCCTAAGTTTTCAATGAATGTATGCTTATGTTTACATTACCAATTTTGGGATAGCATTATTTGACATAATTATTCTTATTATAACTTCTATAAGAAAATTTTGTCTTTCTGTTAAGAAAACAAGCTACATCTACTGAATCACAGAAAGTACCATCATTTCAAAAAGGTTTTTGTGATTGAAGTCCTATCAAAGTGAATCATCTTTATCTTCAAAATACTTTCATAGATCCAGAAAGACCTTGTCCAATGAAAGCATGCTTTTAGTAATTATTTAAATGACATTATTTGGTATTGCAGTTACCAATCAATAGCCCACTGTTGTGATCACGGGACTTATATTTGTGAAGCTGCTGGTTTGATGATGAAGATGTATATGACTTTTTAAAAAATATTTATTTGTTCAGTTTTCAGTTAAGGGCAACAGAGGTTCGCATGATGTTTCCAAATGTCAGTATCACTGTACAATAGCATTAAAATCAGTATTGGTGCAGTTAGCAAGTAAAATGAGGCCACAGTTTTTTCATTACACCAAGAAAAATATGTATCTAACATTGTTACTAATTACTTAAATAAAGATATCAACTGAATTATAGCTCATGTAATCATTTATGTATCAAAATTATACAAAGAGTGGCTGCATTAGTAAATACTTACTTCTTAAAGTCTTTGTGGTTTTAAAATAGATAAATACACTACCTTAAAAGTACTGTTTATCCAACACATAATATATTAGATTCATGTTCTGAGGACATAACATGCTAAAAGCACATAGAAATAATGCTTACCGTACTGTTACAGTACAGTACTGTTATCACATATGTACATGATACATTTAAATATATGATTAATGAAGCTCTATTTAGAGAGAGGATATTAAGACACCGTAGTCATTTTTAAAAACAGGGTGTTGCTGGTAAGTGAGTGGTATTGCTGCCCTCAAATTCCAGGGAGCAGATTACACCATTCATTTTGTATTGTTTATGTTTTAAGTAATTTTTGCAGAAAATTAAATAGGCAAAGCTATCTTTCTGAAGAACTGAAAAGCCTTTTAAGTAGGTTGTAAAAATGTCTTCAAAATAAATGACAGTGAGCCACATCCTGATCTCATTGAAGTCGGTAGGAATTTTACCACCTGCTTCAGTGGGAGTAGGATCAGGCCCAATTTATGTTAAAAATTCAGAAAATATGTTGAAAAAATAGAGATTTCTGCATGCACCTTCAAAGAACTTGTATCTATAATAAGCTACTGTACAGTGTTTTTCATGTACCAGTACACTACTACCATAAAAAATTGATGATTTGCTACAAAAAGTCAGGCATGATATGTAACAAAGATCCCATATTTACAGAGCCTGAAAAAATTGGCAAAAATTAAAAATTATTTATAAGGTTAATCTGTGTTTGCATGCCTCTCTTTTCAAGTAAGTAGCTAAGCAATAAAATGGCATAAAATGATATTGCAGCCAACGATTTAATAGGGTCTTGATTAAGCCACTTGTACTCACTTGTGTAACACTTCCATGAATAGTGTTCAGGGGAACTGCTTGTGTGAGTAAATGCCCCTCAGTGTAAGGATTGCTGAATTGTACACTAAGGGCATGGCCAAATCCTAATGAAATCAACGAGAGTCTTTCCATTGGCTTCAGTGGAAGCTGGGTCAGGTGCTAAATTCTCGATTCTGCAAGGTGTTGAGCAGTTGGGCCCCAATCCAGCAAAACACTTAAGAACATGCTTACATTTTTAGGCATGTGCAATGTCCTGTATATGCTAAGTTAAAATTAAGCATTTGCATGATTAAGCTGAATTGAACTTTGAGCCCTATTATCTTGTACAACATATTAAATACTTTTAACTTGTAGTCAGAAGGAGTTTCTTGAGATGTCAGATGTTTTGTGTAATAAGTTTTTCAATTATAAATAATAATAATTTTATGATAAATATAAAATTTCTTTAGGATAGGAACAAGGAAACTAAGGCATGGGATTGTGAATTTGTACTCTGGGTCTTGTTCCCAGCTCTGCAACAGATTTCTGTGTGAAATTTGGTATGTCTCAAATGCTAATTTAAACAGATGCAATTCCACAAAAAATGAATGGGAATAATATTTTACCTGCTTCACAAGGACGTTAAAGCCCTTAATCTGTTAATATCTATGTGCCACTTTGAAAGTCTCTATGTAAGTGCTAAGTACTATTATTATTATGATTTAGATCTTGTGCACCTTATTCACACAAGTAATCTCATTGACTCCAGTGAGACTGTGTTTGTGAGCTGAGCTGAATTTGGTCCAGTATGGGAATGAGCATGTGAGTTGCTTAGCACCTTCTGTGAAATGCTGAGCTCCCAAAGTTCAGTACCTTGCAGGTCTGGCCCTAGGAGTGTGTCTGCTTGTGTCCATGCATGGACTGTATGTACACACATACTTTAGCAATTTTCTGCTAAAATTCACTCAGTTGTGGAGGCCTTCAACCTAATTTAAGCTGCATGGATCTGCTGGATGGAGTGACATGCCATGTAGATGTGGGTGGAGTGGCCATAGGGTGACCAGATGTCCTGGTTTCATAGGGCCAGTCCTGATATTCTGTTTTTTTTTCCTTACATAGATGCCTATTACCCCCAATTTTTCACACGTGCTATCTGGTCGCCCTTAAGTGGCTATGTTCTAGAACATAATGGAGAAGTGGCTCTATGCTAGCTCTGAACAGGCCAATACTCAGTCGGTTGTAGGAGAAGGAAGTGATTTCAGGTCCTGCCCATTGTGTGGAACAGTGACGGTAGATGGCAATTCTACAGCCTGTGGCTTGCTACTGCATTAGATATGTATGAATTGCTTCCACCCAGCCCTTACAGAGTTCCCAACACACAGGCATCATAGGACTGGCAAGTTCAAGAAACCTGGACAATATCTTTTGAAGAGCACACAAATTAATGTGCAGGGGTGGGAAGATTCCTAAATCCCTGCATGAAATTCAGATTTTCTGCTTTCAGGAAATATTTTGGAAATACCTGCTATTTAGTATATTCCAAAGGCAAAACAATCACTCTTTATGAACTAGGAATAAAAGTCAGCTCTGTCAGGGTTGGTTTAGCAATTTACAGAGAGGGGTATAAACACCAGAGGCAACAATATCTTTACCACTCTATTCCCCCCTTCAAATTGAACATTGGTATAGAAATCTAAATATTAACACATTCAGTCTTTAGACTGTGAGCTCTTCTGGCAGGAACTTTTTTATTGTTTTGTTTCTTTTTTGGCACAGTTTGCAGTAACTATTGTACAGTCCATGTGTACTTTTTATAGTACTATATCTATATGTTATACAGTCAGTCATGTTAATTTTATTGTAATATTTTGACACTCAGCTTTCTATTAAATCATTTTTTGTAGATATAATTTACTATGTCTCCTTTGATTTTGTTTGGCCTTTTTCTTCTCCTTAACTCTACTGTTTCTGTATATCTTGAACATCTTTTCCTTTTCTGTTTTCAATGTTGTTCTTTCTTTTCTTGTCTTCTGTGAACTCCCTTTCATTTCCTGTTCTGTTTTCCTTTCCTTGCACTATGTCCTCCTCTTGCTTTCTAGTGTTTTCAATCTCTTTCTCTGTCTCTCTCACACCTACTCCCTCTTACTTCAATAATCTTATTTTCCTTGCTAAACACTCTAAATCTGTTGCTCCTCATCCTACTTCTAATTTCTAAAATATTCCCTCATACTTTCCCTCCTCTGTCCCATCAAATCTATTCCTCACTCATCCATCCATCTATCCCAATCACTCACCCACAGACACTCATAATCACCCTTTTGGATACCTCACTTCATACAATTACTCTCTATACTGTCACACATTCCCATGATCTTCCATAGTCAATATAGCCTATTTGCTCCTATCCGTTTATTCATCTGCTCACCAGCATTCACTGACCCACTGTCATTCACCCACCCTCACTTACCTTCAGGCATACTCAGCCCTAGGGATTCAGAGGTCTGATTGCTAACTGCTCTGGTGGCTGAATAGGTCACATAGGCCCAAGTTGCTGCTCTCTTGGTTGGAGGTGGAGAACACTCTCATGTCCTGCCCCAATACCAAGTGGCAGGACCTCCTACCACCTGTGCAGAAAAAGGAACCCAAGTGGGCCAGCCTGTGTTCCACCCTGGTCCCACAGCCAGCCGGGGATATTAGTTGGCAGCTCCTTCATGGAGCCATGAGCATGGGTGTGTACCTGGTGTGATTCACCTCCCTCCTCAATATCTGTCCCTTCTGTGGCATGAGAAAGATCCAGGTGCACATCAGCCTCACCCCTTTTCTAGCACCTTCACAACCTCCTTAGGATCTGGCTGCACTTTCCCCCACACCTCCTGATTTATGTAAACCCTATCTGCGATCTCCCCAAGTTGCAAGTCCTCATCAAACTCCTCCTGGAGCTGGCCAAGGTGGCCATCTATTCTACCAGGACCATGCTCTGGGTCTCCTCCCTTTGGTCACATATTTGGGCAGAGTTGATAATTTGAGAGTTGCTTGGAATAGAGACTTGGATACACAAGTATCTCTGATCCAGTGGAATACAATTTTATTAAATGTTTAAAAAGCAGCTGTAGACCTGGGACTATGGCTTTTTCACCAAAAGACACATTTTCAAATATATTTGTGCCCACATAGTAATGGTAATGGATCTCCATAAATGCTGATCGCTATTAGAATTGTAACTCCATTGGTGCTACATTAGCTCATATATTTTGGGAATGCCCCTGTATCAAGAATTCCTGGTATGAGGTGGGTCAAAGGACCACTTAGATGTTGGATGCTAAATTGGAGCCATCTCCCTTAAATTTCATTCTTGGATGTATTCCTAATACCTGGAGATTGCCCCTTAACAAGGCCGCATGGTTCCAAAAGGCAGAATTGGTTGCTAAAAAATTAATCCTACAAAAATGGAAAAGTTGATCCCCAGGAAATATTGATGCCTGACTCAGTGATATGGCTGACCTTGAAGCTAACAAATGACTGGCATTCTGCAGAAAAGTAATGCCTGGAAACTTCAAAGCAATTTGAGCTGACTTTTTAGAGGGGTATGATTAACATAGACCCTGAAGATAGATATGTTGCTTTCCCTCCTCTTCCTTTATCCTAACTCTCTTTATTTACTTTGTGCATTATGATGAATCTGGTATTTTGGTATATGTGTTATATTTGGAAAAATTAATTTAAAAATATAAATACATAAAAAAGCGAGAGTAATTAATCATTGGAACAACTTACCAAAGTTTATGATGGATTCTCCATCACTGACCATTTTTAAATCCAAGATTGGATGTCTTTCTATAAAACAGTGGGGTTTTTAACCTGTGGTCCGCAGACCCCTGGAGGGCCGCAGACTGTCTAAGATTTCCAAAGGGGTCAGAATCTCTATTTGAAAAATTTTAGGGGTCTGCAAATGAAAAAGGTTGAAAAGCACTGTTCTAAAAGATATGCTGTAGGAATTATTTTGGGGAAGATCTAGGTACTGTGTTATAAAGGAGGTGAGACTAGATGTCCACAAGGTTCCTTCTAGCCAAATTCTGCCCTGATAGGCACCCTGAACCAGAAAGTCAGATTTTGTGGAGGTCCTGTGCAAGGCTCGCTATGCCGCAGAAGTCACATTGAACTCTTGAATAGTCCATAAAGCAAGGCCTCTGAGCTCCATACATACAAAGAGGTGCTCTTCAAACTGCTTTTCACGTAAACGTGTATGGAGGGGTTATTCTGTCTGTGGTTATGTGGAACTAGTGGCCAGGATGTCTAGCACATGGGAGAGTGGTGGGAAAGTAGCTCATAATCTGAAATAGCAGCCCTGAGGGACTGGTATATTCCATCCTCACCAACCTCCATTCAGTTCCCAGTACAAAGCCTATCTATTTGGGCTTTCTGCTAAGGGAGGGATGAATTTCATCCTCAGCTAAACATGTGCAATTGTATACTTTAGGGAAGAATTTGATCTACTAAGTGTTCATAATAACAGTGAAATATTTTGCATCTGTATATGGTTTTTCTAGGTAAACATACAAGTGCATGAAAAATGCTTCTTTAGTATTTTATGAAGGCTGGTGTATTTTCAGAGATGAGCACATACATTTATGTTAAATCAAATCTGCTGATTGTATGTAGGCTATGAATACTCTAGCAGTAGTGGCTGTGGTGACCTGTTAACCTGAATTTCATTTCTAAATCTTTATGTATTTAAAATTTAATTTAGTTAGCCATGTGTATTTTGGCAATTAATTCTTATTTTATTTATTCATTTATCTATGTATTTTTGTAAGCTTCTACCCAGTATAAAAATAAGTGACACATTTTAATGGAGATTATCACTGTTGTAAGTTCCTCAAGTGAAAATGAATTACTCAGAAAATTCTCTTATGTAAGGAGACTGCTAATGTGTGTAAGTCTTTGCAGGTTTGAGCCTTAAGAATGCAATGAGACTACTTACACGGGTAGAGTTATTGATGTAAGTACCTGTTTGCAGGACTGGGCACAGATACAGTACAGCAATTTGCAGACATGATGCTTCAGGATTAATACAGGTATTTTCAAAAAGCCATTTTGCTCACTGGTATTCATTAAATTTATGTCATAACTATATATGTTTCAAATGCCAATATAAATATTTAGAATCATACAATATCAGGGTTGGAAGGGACCTCAGGAGGTCATCTAGTCCAACCCCCTCCTCAAAGCAGGACTAATTCCCAACTAAATCATCCCAGCCCTGGCTTTGTCAAGCCTGACCTTAAAAACCTCTAAGGAAGGAGATTCCACCACCTCCCTAGGTAACCCATTCCAATGCTTCACCATCCTCCTAGTGAAAACGTTTTTCCTAATATCCAACCTAAACGTCCCCCACTGCAACTTGAGACCATTACTCCTTGTTCTGTCATCAGGTACACTGAGAACAATCTAAATCCATCCTTTAAGGAACCCCCTTTCAGGTAGTTGAAAGCAACTATCAAATCCCCCTTCATTCTTCTCTTCTGCAGACTAAACAATCCCAGTTCCCTCAGCCTCTCCTCATAAGTCATGTGCTCCAGCCCCCTAATCATTTTTGTTGCCCTCCGCTGGACTCTTTCCAATTTTTCCACATCCTTCTTGTAGTTTGGGGCCCAAAACTGAATGCAGTACTCCAGATGGGGTCTCACCAATGTTGAATAGAGGGGAACAATAGAGGGGTCTTTATCTGCTGGCAATGCCCCTACTTATACAGCCCAAAATGCTGTTAGCCTTCATGGCAACAAGGGCACACTGTTGATTCATATCCAGTTTCTCATCCACTGTAACCCCTAGCTTCTTTTCTGCAGAACTGCTTCGTAGCCATTCGGTCCCTAGTCTGTAACAGTGAATGGGATTCTTCCGTCCTAAGTGCAGGACTCTGCACTTGTCCTTGTTGAACCTCATCAGGTTTCTTTTGGCCCAATCCTCTAATTTGTCTAGGTCCCTCTGTATCCTATCCCTACCCTCCAGTGCATCTACCACTCCTCCCAGTTAGTGTCATCTGCAAACTTGCTGAGAGTGCAGTCCATGCCATCCTCCAGATCATTAATGAAGATATTGAATAAAACCGGCCCCAGGACCAACCCTTGGCATGCTGCTTTAAACCGGCTGCCAACTAGACATGGAGCCATTGATCACTACCAATTGAGCCCGATGATCTAGACAGCTTTCTATCCACCTTATAGTCCATTCATCCAGCCCATATTTCTTTAACTTGCTGACAAGAATACTATGGGAGACCATATCAAAAGCTTTGCTAAAGTCAAGGAATAACACGTCCACTGTTTTCCCCTTATCCACAGATCCAGTTATCTCCTCATAGAAGGCAATTAGGTTAGTCAGGCATGACTTACCCTTGGTTAATCCATGCTGACTGTTCCTGATCACTTTCCTCTCCTCAAAATGCTTCAGAATTGATTCCTTGAGGACCTGCTCCATGATTTTTCCAGGGACTGAGGAGAGGCTGACTGGCCTGTAGTTCCCCGGATCCTCCTCCTTCCCTTTTTTAAAGATGGACACTACATTAGCCTTTTTCCAGTCATCTGGGACCTCCCCAATTCCCATGAGTTTTCAAAGATAATGGCCAATGGCTCTGCAATCACATCTGCCAACTCCTTTAGCACCCTCGGATGCAGCACATCCGGCCCCATGGACTTGTGCTTGTCCAGTTTTTCTAAATAGTCCCAAACAACTTCTTTCTCCACAGAGGGCTAGTCACCTCCTCCCCATATTGTGCTGTCCAGTCTGGGAGCTGACCTTGTTCGTGAAGACAGAGGCAAAAAAATCATTGAGTACTACCTTTTTCCACATCCTCTGTCACTAGGTTGCCTCCCTCATTCAGTAAGGGGCCCACACTTTTCTTGACTTTCTTCTTGTTGCTAACTACCTGAAGAAACCCTTGTTACTCTTAAAATCTCTTGCTAGCTGCAACTCCAAGTGTGATCTGACCTTTCTGATTTCACTCCTGCATGCTTAAGCAATATTTTTATACTCCTCCCTGGTCATTTGTCCAGTCTTCCACTTCTTGTAAGCTTCTATTTTGTGTTTAAGATCAGCAAGGATTTCACTGTTAAGCCAAGCTGGTTGCCTGACATATTTACTATTCTTTCAACACATCGGGATGTTTTTTTTCTGCAACCTCATAAGGATTCTTTAAAATGAAAGTGTCAAGTGAAATTCCAGAGCAGATTTCATCTGATGACTCAGAATCAGGAGAAGAGATTCTCCCATGACATTCTCCTCTGAGCCGTTCAAACCTGCTTCACTCAGCACTGTCTCATTATTGAATTATGATATTTACAAAAGTTTTAGCATCCTAAATTTAAAAAAACATTAGATATTATATTTTTGGAGTAAACCTAATTCACATGAACTTCGAGGATTCAGAATAAAAGGCGGTGGGGCCAAAATTGCAAACACTTAAGTGTGGGAAAGCACGATTGACTTCAGTGGGTCTACTCATGTGAGTAAACTTATTCCTGTTCTTAAGTATTTGCATATTGCATCTTAATAATGTCATCTCTCCAATACAAAAAAAAAAATCCTAGCCTCCTCAAAAAAAGATAAAAATTATGAAAAGCTGATAAATGATGTAATTAGTCATTTATTTAGATCCTGCTAAAATACCAATTTATGTGAATTTGCAAATTGTTAATGAGCAGACATATGAGTATGTTATAAAAACAAACACTTGTACACTCATGCTAATTAAGTGCTCTTCTTTTACGCCTGGATAGTGCTTATACAACCAGCTCTTTGTAAGTGGTTATGTGTTGCTGATTTCTACCCCCGCCACCCTGAAAGACCCTAGGGAAGACACTATGTCTTCCCTTGCTTCCATCCTGTGTGTAGTAATCTCCATCTGATCTCTACCAATAGCAGATTTTCCCCTGCCAAAGCTCAGCTGTGAGTTGGGGGCATAGAGACAAGACTGCCCATTCTCCAGATCTCTCTGCCCATTCCATGTCCAACATGCAAATATTAAATATATTGGACCAGATAGTCCATTCACAACCAACCAACCAACCAACCAACCTTGGGAGGGGAAAACAGAGTAGAAATAAGGTTCTTCTCATAGTTTCATATGAATTATCCATTCTAAGAGAAGGAGTCTGTGGCCTACTGGACTAGGGATGGGATGAGACTTTTAAACTCAGCCAATCCCAAAGAGAACTGTGAAGGCAGAGGGCAAATGCATGAATACAGGAAGTCTCAGATTGACTGAAGATTCTCTACATGAATGGGAGTATGACTTCTTTAGGAACCATGCTATCATTGGCAAAACCTCAACTGGATGTGCACTACTCCAATTGGAAAAAAAATGTAGAAGCAATGGAAGAGTGTTAATGCAGATAGAAGGAAATTTCCGAGCAAAAATCTGCTGAAACCACCAGGGGAAGAATGCCTTTGACAGTAATTTGCTCATTAGCTTTGAACCATTCCTTCTTCCATTTTGTGGAGCCTGTTGATATAGATTTGCTGCAGAAAAGTTCCTCCTGTACTGCTCTCTCCTTTATATGCCTCCCCTGCCCCTGGTTTTGCTTCTCCCTACTTAAAGGGAGAGGAGCATCAGGTTGATTTCTGTTACTTTATGCCCTTGGAGACTTTTGATCATTGTTGGTCTATTGTGACTAAGATGTTTTGTCCTCTTGATCTCTCTGAAGTTTATAGTTGTGTTTGCCAAAGCAAAACTTCTAGCTAATGTGTGTTATAAATAGTGCTGGTTGAAAAACAGAAAACTTCTTTTCAAAATACTTTTCATTCCTATTTTTGTTCAAAATTTCATTTTAATTTCTATTTTCTAACTAGCTCTAGCTATAAGTTAAGTATTCATAATAAAAAATAACAAAGTCCCTTAAAAATTCCTCTAATTTACTTGGTGTCCAGCCTTGCAGTTTTTATGTGGAGAAGATGCTCATTAAAGTTTTCAAGTTAAAAGGAGTTTTGCTGAAATAGGATGACAGGATCAAATCCTTGAGCTAAGGATAGCTACTTATAACAACGTTTAATCATATAATGCTTATAATTGAAGCAGATCATATTACTGTACATGAATAAACAAATTTTATTTTATGAACACGAATAGCAAGAGAGAACTACATCTGCAATATTTTGGCTAATATTTCTCAGTATTAAAAATAGTTATAGACAAATTGTTTATTTTGGATTGTATCCGTCTCTTCCAACCCTTGCATATCACTTAGATTATAAACTGTTTGGGGAAGAGATGTTAACTGTGTATTTTTAAAGCTTGATGGGACCCCACTCCTGAATAAGTGGTTGGGTGCTATTATAATATAAATAGGAAGTAATAAAAAATAAGAGTGAAAAACATACTTTCATGTTTCATTTCAATGTATAGCAAAGAGCTTTATTTTACTGGCAACTCAATTGTTAAGGAAATACCAGTTCTGAATTAAAACAAAATTGTGTGGCCTTTAAAAATTTGTATGGCGACTTGCCATTATTGACCATAATTTCAGAACTTTGGTGATATATAAACCTTTCAACGTATATTCCAAACTGTTTAAGTTACAGTACCTGATAGAAAACTGCATACGGTTTGAAATTGATTCACACCATTCTATGAATCATAGACTATCAGGATTGGAAGGGACCACAGGAGGTCGTCTAGTCCAACCCCCTGCTCAAAGCAGGACCAATCCCCAGACAGATTTTTGCCCCAGATCCTTAAGTGGCCACCCTCAAGGATTCAACTCACAACCCTGGGTTTAGCAGGTCAATGCTCAAACCATTGAGCTACCCCCCATGGAAGTGTATGGATAAAAGACCTTCAGTTAGCAGCCAGAAGGCTCATGTGTTGTTATTCTTTAATATTTTTAAATTCTGGCACTTGAAGTACGCAATCTATGTAATTTATTGCATAGTATTATTCATTTAACATAAATTCTATTTTTCTTAATGCACCACCATGTAATATTAGCAGTTAATATTATGCAGAATTGCTTTGTCACAGTCGCGTGAGGTCAGAAATAAAGATTCCACACACTGTTTCCTGGTGTAAACCCAAGGTTTCAGTTCTTATATATTTATTCAATAAGCCTGTAATATTATGAGAGCTGATAGAATATTTTTCATTGGAACATTTTTTAAAAAAAATTTTCAGTAAAAGATTCATTTTGGTTGAAACTAATTTTTAAAAAAAATAAAATTCAAAGCAGAACTTTTTTTGTAAAAATGTTAATGTTTCAATAAACATTTCAGTTTTCAGTTTAAAAAACAAAACAAAAAACCCAATCCTCCCCAAAAATAGATTTTTACCAATAACCAAAAACTTTTACCAGACATGGTTTCCTAAAATAGAAGATGTTTCAGTTTTTGGTTCTTCACTGGAAAAACAAACAAACAAACAAACAAAATCCTGAGAATTTTTTGAAAAATATGTAAAATAGTTGAAATATCCCTCAAAAAATAATTGGCATCTTTTGAACCATTTCAAAATATTAATCTCTCTCTCTCTTTCTCTAACCAGTGGTGCTGGATCAATTTGTATAGTGGGGGTGCTGAGAGGCGTTGAACCAAACTGTAAACGCTGTATATGATAGAAACTCTTTCAAGCCAGGGGATGCGGCACACTCCCAGCACCTCTTGTTCCAGCACCCATCTCTAAGTGCTAACACTTCCTGTTCTTTAATTGGAAGTAACTTTTTCCTTGTGGGCCCTTTTCTCCCCTTCTTTCTCTGGTTCCAACAGTTCCATGGCCCAATGGGACTTGAGTTTTTCTCCATAACATTGAGATTTGGTCCCAATTAAAATTTTCCAACTAACTCTTTGTCTGTGGAAGATCTGAGCCCCTACAAGGAAGGATCATGATCTGTGATGGATGTCAGACCACATTCCTTGTCCCACTCCTCCTCACCCACATAACCTGTCCTCACTTACTCACAGCCCTATGCAAAGGGTTGGGATTGGGCTCCAGCCATGATAAGCCACTATTACTACAATGGAGTAAACAAATATACCTGGCCCACTTGGTTTACTTTAAATTGCAAACACACAACTATACGGCTTGTCTGGCCAGCTTGCTTGGCTGAATCTACTGGCTGCACAAGAAAAAAAAATACAAGTGGCAATCTGCAGCCAGAAAAAATTCTTTTCTGACATCAAGTTGGCATCCAGCTAAGATTCAGAACAAACCAGGCATCCCAACTACATTAAACCTACTCCCCTCCATGAGTTAAATTTAATGTTGCCATGTCATTCATGTAAACATAACCAAATGAGGAGAGTGGTGAGGATCAGGAACAGAATGCCCCCTTTCCTTTTGACCCTGAAGGAAAGTGAGGACAAGAGCAAGTGAGAAACCAGTGGATTCAAAGCCATCATCTTCCCTGGGAGAAAAAGCCTTCCAAGCCCATTTCTTCCCCTTCTTACGTGTAAAAGAGAAGGTTGGGTTTTGGGAAACAGCCCAATTTCCTCGCCTGACAGCCATACCAAAGCCCTTTCCACATGTGGGGGGAGTGTAGGCATTCACTGAAATTCCCATTGTACCTAAATTTCAACATACATCATTTAAGCCCTCTCCTGTGTACACCTGGTTGAAAGTCTGCTACCAAACAAAGTTCCTTCTTCCTTGATTCGTCACTGCCTGTAACAGTGTATATATTTTGTATGATCAGTCTCCTTGGCTTGCCGTAACCTTGCTCAACTCGAGCGTTAGCAATGGGATTGCATTACTTGCAGGTATTAATAGTGCTTTGCCACTAAAGGCTTTGTAGTGCTCTGCTGCACATTGAGCCTATTTTAATAACAACATACATTAATGCTGAAGGCATATTTAAACTACAAATGTAACCTTTAGGAGAATTTTTTTGTTTTTCATTAAAGAAATACTGCATCCCAAATACTAATTAATTTTCCCTACTATAGTTTAAATAATCACATGTTATTTACAGCAATAAAAAGTACATGGTATGTAAAGCAACATTCAAATCAAGAAAAACATTGCTTCATAACAGAGCCTTCTTTGGCGGCATATGCATATATGAATTATTTGATCAGTGGTGACTGGCTTTGTTTTGCTCTGTGCTTTATGTTTTGTAAATGCCAATGCAAGCCTGATTAGAATGCTGAACATATCATTAGCACCATCACTAATAAGTGAACGTTCCCTGATGCTTATTAGCAGGGTCCAGCAATGTGGTGAAATTGTCAGTTAAATGCTTGGATTCTGAACAGAGGAAATGACAAGCAATGTTGAAGGTCCAGCTGCAGTGAATATTTCCTCTGTAGCTGAAATCACTGGAATGGTGAAACCAGTTTAGGTTCAAGGTCGCTGCTGACATTCAGCTGTCATGGCTTTATTGTCTGCATGCCTTCTCTCCATTGACACATTCAAGGGTACTTTATAGCAACCACAAAGAACCAGTCAATTGATACCATTACACTTCATGCATACACAAACCACAAGCTTGTTCAGGACTGTTGATACAGTCTAACATTTATTCATTAATGGAGCCATTGAAATTTCAACTTGCCCAACCCCACTTCTAACAACGTACGCTTACTTGTTTAGCCCAAACATTTAGCTATGTCTTTTTCAAGTTTTGCATAGCACTCTCTAATTGAGGTAACATTATCTGCATTTTAATGCTAGGCCATTTGTGTCCCAAGAAAGATTACCTGAAGAATCCTGCCATTTACAACATCAGTTTAAATATAGGCAGTCGTAGAGGGGGAAAAATACACAGAAATGTAAGGAAAAGGGAGATATTTATTTGTTCTGGGAGTGCCATGGAAATCCAGTTGATCAGAAATGAAATAAGAGTCTATAGTGAAAAAGGGAAAACATAAGTTTGGATCAAGGAAGAGACAGTGATTAGATCCATTGTTCAGGACTCCTTGAGCTTCAATAGTCCTACAGAAAAACTCACTAATTAATCTATTGAACCTTGCCAGAACTTTGTGTGAAAGACAACTTAAGTTATGGTGCTTATCTAAGGCCTCGTAGTAAAGCATGCGGTTACAGAAACAGCACATATGTGTCTTTATTAACTACTTACCTAGAAAAACCAACAAATGTTTAAAGAATGCTTATTCCACAAATATACTGCACTTCTAAATGCTGTTCTTTTATTTAAAATGTAAATGTTTTGAGAAATAATCAAATTAAACTAGTATATGGTGGAGCAAAAAAGAAGTAAATACATGATAAATTTAACAGTCCAAGCCTACTGGTAAGTATTAAAAGGGAAACACTCAGAAACTCCTGAGTGCTTTCTACTGACATTTGCAGAAATAGAGCTTTACTGAGTGGAAATTTTGGCTTATTTTCTTTAACTTCTTTTAAATATATTAAATATAGTTTATTTAAAAAGTTTGGCTTGATAGTTGATCAAAGCCTTGAATTGTATGTAGAACACTTAGCTTTGCACATACCACTCAGTTTCTCCATTTGAAAAAATAAAAATTTGTACATTTAAAAAAAATCCCTTAATGTTTTTGTATGCTTTTATTGCTTATGAAACATACTGGCTTGACAGCTTTGGAGAATAACATCCTTTATTTACAGAACAAGTGTAGCAAGGCAGAAGCAAAACAAACTTCCCTCACATTGCACTGCCACTGGGCCTCACCTCTGATCTGCAGAGACCACCTCTAGAGGTTTCAGAGTTGCTATGACGGCGACAAGGATACCATTGTTGTGGTGGGTTTTGTGATAGGGACACTTGTCCACTAGGAACCAGGCTGAGACCACCAAACTAATTTCACAGAAGCCACTGAATAGACATCAGATAGTAACTACCTCAACTCACATAGTCCCAGATCCACAAAGGTATTTAGGCTCCTAAATTCCACTGATTTCAGTGAATTCCATGAAATCAATGGAGGTTAGAAGCCAAAGTATCTTTGTGGATCTAGGCCATGCTGGCTATTTCAACCAGCCATTTTAGGGAAAGTCTACACAGGAAATGAAGGTGTGAATGCAGCGCAGTGAATGCTTGAAGATGGTGCCACCACATCTTCTATTGTTATCACTGTTAGCTAAGTTAAAGTGATCGTAGGTGTACTTCCTGCTCTAAAAGCAGCAAAGAGTCCTGTGGCACCTTATAGACTAACAGACGTATTGGAGTATGAGCTTTCGTGGGTGAATACCCACTTCGTCACATGCATCCGACAAAGTGGGTATTCACCCACGAAAGCTCATGATCCAATATGTCTGTCTATAAGGTGTCACAGGACCCTTTGCTGCTTTTACAGATCCAGACTGACACGGCTACCCCTCTGATACTTACCTGCTCTACATTACACTACCCATAGTATAGTTTGATTGATATATACTATTTAAATATTTAAATTATATTTAAATCTGTGTAGATGGATTCATGTTTATTCAAATAGTTACCCGGGGTTTCCACCAGCCCCCCCCCCTCTTTTTCCATCCAGGTTCCCAAGCCAACCCATGGCTTGAACCTTGCCATCCACCTCCCCTCATAGGAGGGTTAAGGTGGGCAATAAGAACTGGAGTTGGCTCCCTACCATACCAATTATAGGAGTCCCTAGCCGCCTGCTCCATTCTGTTCCTTTTCCAGCACCTCCTTTTAAGTCCTTTACCAGGCCATTTATCTGGTCACTGGCTGCTTTCCATATGGAGTATCTGCGCTGAGGGGAAAATTCCTTCCCAGCCCCCCTAAAAAGGAGTGATTAGCACAATGCCCACAGCAGGTCCTAACCCAACCTGATATTTGCCACCTCTGGGAGGAGGGAGGATGGGTGCTGCCTTGCCTGCTGTGTGGAAAAGGTGCTTCCAACACCCAGGCTTTGCACATTTATAGCCTTCTGACCTCACATTCCCAGAGGATGAGTCAGCGCAACAAAGCTGACCACCACTCGCCTTTTGCAGCAGTTTCTGACCTCCTTTCCCCCCTCCCCCACCATAAAGCATTTCTCCTTTCCTTCAGCAAGCCCAGCAAGTGTTCCCTCCACTGCAGTTGTGGTGTGGTCATTGCCTCTCTCGGACCTCTCTCCTGTGCAGGTGAGGCAGTTATTTAAGTAAGTGACTGTTTAAATGCCACAATAGCACCTAAATAATGTGATCAGCTTTTTGTGCATAGAGTTTTTGCCCCTTGCAAGTCTGAGAGCAGCACTGTAAGTAGGCTTGGCAGAATTCAAAATTTTTTTTTTTTTGAGATTTTTGACTGACTGTATTGGTTATTTTTAAGCATTTTTTCCTCAATTTTTATCTATTTACATGTTCACATTTGTGGAAAAGAATGGGGTTGGGGTGAGGGCAGACAATAATTATTTAATGACATTAGATGCTGAGACCCAAAAAGTTAAAGCTGTTATAACACAAATTGTCAACATCACATGTCAAAGTATGCAAAGTAAATATCCTTAAATCAAACTCTAATAAGTTCTCAAGCAACATTTTTCTTACTTTGCCTATCAGTACATTTCAATTATTATCAATGGAAACATTTTTTCATTGGTTTGTGTGTGTATGGCGAAATCAACATTTACTAACATTTACTGATAAAAATCTAATCTTTCCAAACCTTTAAGAGTCAGAATGGCTGTGTTGTCTTGTCATACTGACCTAAATTATACCATAACCAAGCATTCAAACTCCCTCTTCTTTTCTGACTAAGATGTCCATATATACTTTAAATGGATTACTGAATATTTTTCTTTCTATTATGGCCTACTAATTACACCAAGTCTTACTTGGATATTGTTGGAGGAAGGTTAATTAACAGTGGTAAAAACCAGCCTTCTGAAACTCAAACTGCAATTAGACCAGATTGTAACAGAATTTCAGTTGTAATAATAGCATTTTGTGTTGATCAAACCTAGACATTTTAATTACATTATCTGGTTCTTTAGAAAAATAGAAATAATTTTTTTTTAAAGAGATAAAAGACTCACTGGTGTAATTTTCTTTTACCTCTCAATAACCCACCGCCAAACCAAGCAATTTGCAAGGCAGACCTCCAGATGATATTTCTCTCTTCCAGATTACCCTCCCGCCCCCCAGGAAAATATAGCGAGGGCAGGGAGGGGAAGAGGGAGAATGACTATCCTGATATAAACTATTTTATGGAAGGATGGTTGAAATAATCTTTGAGTTAGTTTTTAATTCAAAAGGAGACTTATTTGATAGGTTTACCCTGTAATTAGCAAAAGTGGTAATCAAGGCAACTGATTTATTTTACTGAGAGATCTAAGAGACTGAATACATCAGTCACAGGACAGATTCAAAGTAGTTCACAGCTTGCTTTATTATAGGAATACTAGTAGTGACTGGTAGCAAAAAAGAAAGCTAGCACAGTATTAGTATCTAAAGTAATGCAAAAATGAAATAATATTTATTCTATAGGAATAATATCTGCCTGGTACTATTGAATACATTGGGCCGGAATATAGCTAGTAATAAATACTATAGACTATTTTGTTCTATTGCTAGTATATAAAACTGGTTTATGCTATCTTAAATAGTTTGAAAATTAATTTTTTATATTTAAATTTAGCCAATTTTAAGTTAAAAGTGGAGTTTGTATAAATCTTTTATAACAGATAACTATGCTGACAATGTTAATGTTTTAGGGTTGTTTGTTGTTTAGCTTGTTGGTGATGCTTAGCAAAAGAGACACTTCCTTTCAGATTCTGTTCTAAAAACCTCAGGGCTCTCTTTTAGGCAGTTCAGCCTAATGGAATTAAGCCTGACATGTTTCAATTCTATTTCTTTATAAAATAAACATAAAACAATGGTTTAGATTTCTAATAAAACTCTTGAACCATGTGAGACTCAAACTTTCCCTGTCCTTTACACATCTGTAAATAAAGACCATAAAAGAGGAGTACAACAGGATAAATCAACATGAATCTGAAATCCACTGCAGCATATTAAATGGCACAGTCTCACTGAAAGAGAGGGTGACCCCACGGCTTCTTGCAGTTTGAAGCTAATTGTTTTTGTCAGGATGGGAACGTCTGGAAGTCCACTGCAGTGTCCCACCAGCAAGGCTTCAGTAACTGAGCTGGCCTGCAGAGAATGAACCCACTTTGTAGCGACACAGCGGGCTCAGACACCACCTATTCTGCTCTCCAAACTGTCATGCATAACAACTTTATTGTGCTAAATTGAACTTGAAAGCAACCAAAGGCTATGAGAAGGAGAGGCTATGAGAAAAGCGTGCTGTCAGCGCTGGCAAAGTCTGACCTGGAAAGTAGGCTCAGAGACAGGAGAATAAAAGACCAGGGCCCATGAACACAGCATATTGTTTCATTTTAAAGTATGATTCCCATACCAGAGAAAGTACCAAATGTGATGTAAATTTATTTAAATAGATTCCACCGCTTAAAAGTTTGCCAGCCGCTCATATCCAACTTTCCCAGCTCTCTGATTCGTTACTTACAGTGGGAATATAATGACATATAGTCATCATTGTAACAGCTTCTTTGCAGGGACACAATGATGATTAATAGCTAGCAGCAAATTTTCACATGGGCTCTGAAGCACTATAGCATTAAGCAGCCAAACACTCCCAAATCCCCCTTTTCTGTTCCACTGAAAAGTCCTCTCCTTGTACCTTGCAGATATGAACAAAGCCTATCTTAATTCCAATCAGCTTTTCCTTATTCAAAGAGACCTTCTTTTTTCATAATTGATTCATGTGCATTTTTTAGTCTTTCACTGAGCCTGAGCCATTTTTTTCCTTTTCTCCTTTTTTTTTTCCTAGGGAGACTCATCTAAGCAATTATATGTTTGGGGTTTTTTTCCTTCTAAAATATCTGTTATATAGATTTCTCAATTAGTTGAATTTTTCAGAGAGAAAATAAACTCTTAATTTTCTATGTCTTTTGCAATTATCAACCAGTAACATGGATGTATGTGCTCACAGAAACACAGTAAAAAACTCTTGCAAAGATGAGTCAAAGACTAGAGAGCAACAACAATATGCTGGTTCTATTTATTGCATCAGCTCTCATTCCCATGAGAGACTTACAGCTGAAACTGTAGACTAGATCCATTTTTCTTGACAGAATTATTTTTCTAGACAGCCTGTATTAAAACTTCCAACATTTATTATTTTTTAAAACTATTCATGAATGTTTCAGAATTATTGGCTTTTCCACAAATATTCAGTTCACCTGTAACAGGCAAAAATATATACACTTAAGGCTTGCTTCCACTCTCACCTTCATCACTTTGCTACAGGTATAACTCCATTCAATTCAATAGAGTTATTTCTGATTTACACCAGGATGAGATCAAAATCGGAACCCCAGGATTCAATTTTGATTTGTATTTGGAAAAACAACAACTTCAAAACAATGTAGTGTTCAAAATTATGTAGTGTTTAAATTATACATTTGCATTGGTTTTCTTCTTAGGCACTGCTGCCTACGGCATTATCTCTTTCCAATCTGGGATGATATTCCCTAGCCATTTCTTTATTGCAGATAATGAAGATAAGAATAGTTTCTGAAATTAGCATGATATCAAGGAATACGCAATCTCTCCTGAAGTCATAGCTTCCAAACATACATTTGTAACAATGAAACTAACTCTATAATATTCTCAATCATTATTTCTCGTATCATACTGGTAACTTCTGCAGTCAAACATTACATATAAGTTCATCGAGGCTATTTGCTGAAACTGACTGAAATTTTTCATCCAAACATTTTTTTTCAAATAAAATGTCTTTTTGACCAAAATTGTCATGGACAATTTTCATTTTGGTCAAAAAAATTCAGTAAAAAGATATAGTGATTCATTTTTGACTCCAAACATTTTTACTTAACAATAAACATTTGGGGAGATTCGTTCCAGTTTTTAATCACAAGTAAATAAATAAATAAATAAATAAATTGAAGGATTTCCCCACCCCTCCAGCATTTCCCAGAAAAAATAAAGCATTTTTTAACCAACCCTACTCTCAACTTCAACATGCTTTGCAACATTTTGCAGTTAGGTTTGTAGTGTTTAATTTTACACTGATCTAAGACCACTGATTTCAGAAGAGCTACTCCTAAATAACTCCGATGTATCCAAAATTAGAATCAGGCCCACAGAATTTTTGTCAGGTGGTATAATCTTGGTGTGGAAAAGTCTTATTACAAAGCTGGCTTTTTGGCTGCAGAATGCCTCGTGAAAAACTGGAGTGTGACATGCTTTTCACTTCATTGAAGGGTATGCTATGTGCCAGAAAATATTATAATGCCCTCTCATGTTTTCGACAAGCAATTTCTGTTATGTGTGTTTCTCATTTTGGTGTTCTGAAACAATTAAATACAATTAAGGTGACTTTTTTTTGTTTGTTTTTCGTTTTTTTAAAAATAGATTAGTAACCTGTATTGAATAATGCTTGCATTACCTATTAAACAGAGAATGTCACCGATAGTATATCTGGTAGAGGTGGAAACCTAAAATTGCATTTAGTTTACTTTATTGGTTTATGGATCCAAAGCTTCTCAGATAGAGTCACAATCTAAATGATGTCCCTTAGTGCTGAGTTTAGCATTTGGAATCTTATGTAGTCAAAGAACTCTCTATTGACTACACATCTGAGAAGGCTTATGTGTGTTGTTTATTTCAGCAAACACTTAGAAACGTATTCTTGATACTGATAGACAGCGGTAACTAGCATGAGGGGCCAAAATCTTCCACGTACCCTTTCCAGGATATGTCAGCACAAGCACGTTCAATATGTTTGGGCATCCTAACATACCTTCAGAGGACAGCAGAATCCCAGCACAGTTAAGGTTTTGAGCAGAATCTGCTATTAGTTCTGTCAGTGCATACTTCATTCCACTTTTTGGTGCTATGTATGTTTGGGTAGGACATCAGAGTTGAGCCCTTTGAATTTGAAACCAAAGATGTGAATATAATCTGAAACCCCTTTCACCAATAGTCTTGTGTGATTTCTGGTGTTTGAACGTATTACATCATTTACTGTAAAAACAGTAGATGATTCTGAACCAAAAGCATGATCCAACATTCCTGATCTTTGGGGAAAGTCTGTATCAGGATCTAGATCTGAACTCTGCAGCTCAGGCCTATTTGTCTAGTCTATATTATCCTATTTCTTGTGATATTTTGTATGTGCACTATCTGTAGATGTGATTCTGCAATCCTTTCTCACTTTGAGGAAATTTGTTCACATATGTAGTTCCCAGGAGCGGCGCCAGGGTTTTTGGCGCTCTAGGCGGGGGTCCTTCCGCGCTCCCGGTAGTTGGCAGCAATTCTGCAGTGGGGGGTCCTTCCGCGCTCCTGGTCTTCTGGGCACTTCGGCGGCAGGTCCCGGAGCGAGTGAAGGATCCGCCGCAGAATTGCTGACGACGACCCAGAGCGCAGAAAGACCCCCCACTACCAAATTGCTGCCGAGGGTGGCAAAATGCTGCCGTCCCAAATCCTGGCACCCTAGGCAACTGCCTAGGTTGCCTAAATGGAAGCGCTGGCCCTGGTAATTCCAGTGACAACTTAATAGAGAGATTTTGTCATGGACCACCTCCCTTCACAACCTCCCAAGCACAATTCCAGTGATGATTACACAACTTTCCTGTGACAGCTGCAGCAGTTGAGGGATAGCTCAGTGGTTTGAGCATTGGTCTGCTAAACCCAGGGTTGTGAGTTCAATCCTTGAGGGGACCACTTAGGGATCTGGGGCAAAAATTAGTACTTGGTCCTGCTAGTGAAGGCAGGGGGCTGGACTCAATGACCTTTCAAGGTCCTCTCCAGTTCTAGGAGATTGGTATATCTTTTATTATTATACATGGAAAGTAACATTACGAAAGCATTAAGGTATTTTTAACTGCCTTTAGTAGAATAGCAACCTAATTCTGCCACGCCTAGTCACCCTGAGTGGTTCTTTACTCCAAGATTTCAAAGGGGTTGCTCATGAAGTAAGGTACTACTTAGCATGAGTGAGTGTGGCTGAATCTAGCCTCAAATATTGTATTCATTTTGGAAAAAAATGGATTGCACCATCGCCTTTTGCTGTTCATTTCATTCATGCGCATCCCTCAGACCTCACGTGCCTTCTGTTTCACTACTTCCTGTCTTTCTTCATAAGTGTCTCTACTATCTTGTCTCCTCTCCCTGCACATGCTTCTCTGCTGTTTGGTACATTTCTTACCTTCTGACTTGTATGTTCTTCCCTGACAACTTGTTTCCTTCTCCCCCACTCTCTGCACAATTCTGCCGGGATGCCAGGTTTCTTCCATGCTTCTTGGGACTTTTGTCTCTTACTGGTGGGTTCCAGACCTTTGGTGGCTGATGGCTCTGATCCTGCTGCTTGCTTTGGTTCTTGAGAGGGGGTCCCGATACATCTCCTTTTATGTAGCTGTGGTTCTGATGGAGGAAGATAGGCTGGCTCCTCCTTTCTATTTCAAGCAATTTTTACCATCCTTGTAAAGGACATGATATGGTGCAGCTGTGGCATACTCTCTGTGCATCGGAGAGCTCTGACCTAGAGCTCCTGCTTGGGGCATGAGCTCTACACCACTGCCAATGAAGGCTAATAGTTATAAGGCACAATTGTGCCCTTAGAATTTAATTTAGGACAGTAAAAACCTAAGGCATTATGACATTCCAGAAAAATTGTGGTTCGTACCATCACATATTTCTGAAGTAATCTATTTTATCCTCCAGTTCCAGAATAGTGCTTTTTTACTGTGTTGTCCTTCATCCTTGTGATGAACTAGGTAGAGAATCTGGGTTTAAATTGTGTGAAAAACTGATGAATAAGTACACTTTGTTGCCTCAGGAAAGACCAGTCCCTGAGATTTGTTATGGCATTACCCTTTGTGCCTTACTTCATCAGCAAGAGCAGCTTAATCTCCTATGGAATGAAGTATAGAATGCTCAGCTAAATGCTGTGGGGGAACTACACCTCAGACTAAAGTCTACCAAAATATCTAAAGAGCAGGCTCTCAGTTCTGAAGATCTTTCAAATTCAAGACCTTTGAAAGACATAAATGATCTGCTGAGACCATCTTATAAGAAGTCCTCAATTCTGCCCTTCTTTGAACGTAGGAACTGCCACAGACTGAAGCACTCTCCCAACTCACCAGCTGGTGATAAATACCATTAAGGTCACATATTTGGCTGCCCATGACAACTGATTGATCCTTTAGGACCAAGAGGGGTCAAAACTAAGACATGAGATTCAGTGGACAATCTCTCCTAATTGTTCTGGGGCATTAATAGTCTTCGCCATTGAACTTCTACATTATCTTGATTTTCTTTTATTGTGATACCTTTGACCCTTTATCCTTATATTTTGGGTCCTATGTAGCCATGGGGCATCAGCCATTGTATACCTATCCAATAAGAGACCATTTCATGAAGAGGTTTCCACAAAACATAATGTACATTCTTCTTCTGCATCTTTGAAGGAGACAGTCATCCAGGAAGAGGAGGAGAAATTTGAGTATGTGAAAGACTCTCAGAGGAACAGGGAAACCAATCATTCATAGAATATCAGGATGGGAAGGGACATCAGGAGGTCATTTAGTCCAACCCACTACTCAAAGCAGGACCAATGCCTAGACAGATTTTTGCCCTAGATCCCTTCCTGGCCCTCTCAAGCATTGAGCTCACAACCTTGGGTTTAGCAGGCCAATGCGCAAACCACTGAGCTCTTCCTTTCACTCGTCGCAGCAGACTATCTCATTTTGTGACTACGCTTCCAGATGATTGTAAACTGTTTCAGTAGCTATTTGCTTATCTGAGGAAGATCTTGCCATTCCAGAATTACCACTTGGATAGAAACCCGATACAATCTTTAAAATGCTGTTAGTGAAGGACAAGGGAAGATTAGTGATGGACATTAATTATGGAAAACAAAGAAAATCAGCTATAGATTATATCTGCTTCAACACCTGACATAGGAAAGATTTGACTGTACCAAATGACATGTCCTTTATAATCTCAGTTCCATCAGATAGAGAGGCATTCATCAGGTTGCTGGATCTTTCCAAGTTTTCCTTCAGAAAGAGGGATTGCTCCTTTTTATTCCAAAGCTGGTTTTCATCAGAACAGTCTTCCAGGAAATTGCATTTATTTTTAGGTCTCCTCTTCATAAGGAATTCCTAAGATGTGCAGTTGCTTCATTTATCACGTGAGATGCAATAGGAGTCCCTCAGCCATATTTGGAAAAGAATTTATATTTTTTATATT
The DNA here is from genome assembly GCF_007399415.2 of Gopherus evgoodei. Taxonomy (NCBI): domain Eukaryota; kingdom Metazoa; phylum Chordata; order Testudines; family Testudinidae; genus Gopherus; species Gopherus evgoodei. The sequence continues at coordinate 79,993,372 of NC_044327.1, forward strand.
TTCTAGTGCCGAAAGAGGATTAAGAAAGGAAATCTTCATTGCATATTAGATTCAAATCTATCTGGAGAGACTAGCATAAACCTAATTTTTATTTAAAGTTTACACATATACATTTTAAAATCAAAGTTCTGAAAAATGACATATTTTCAAATTTCCTGACCAAAATGCATTGTACCACACTGAGACATATTGAGACATAGGACATCACTGAAAGAGAGTTGTGTTTAGTGGTCTGAGAGCAGCTCTGGGAGCTAGGAACTTCTGAACTGCAATCTAAGCACTTACACTAAATACCTCTGTAGTGCTGGGCAATTCATTTAACTTATCTGTCTTAGTTTCTTATCTGTTAAGCAGGAACAATAATACTTACTTCACAGAAGTGTTGTGAGGATTAATTAATGTTTGTAAAGGGCTTTGAAGATAACTGCTTATTATCATATTATTTGTAAAATAACACAATTAGGCAATAGTGTGAGGTGAAATATTTGAAGCTAATTATGCAGATTTATGGGGTTTTGACAATATTTATAGTAGCAGTTAAGATATCAGTGCAATATAGTTCTGGAATTTGCAGTTTAGTTTATAGTTTTCTATAGCTGTATTCTACATGACCATTGTCATTACACCATTTCCTCTTCCTGCTTCTTCTCTGATGTCACCTTCTGACTTTTCCTCTTTCCTGCTTCACAGCCTCCCTGCTATCATAAGCGGTCACTTCACCTCCCACATCAAAGATCCCTTCCATTCTGCTGTCTCTCCTTTCTTATCCCTGACTTCATAACTTACCTGTTACTGTGGATCAGATCCCACATTCATTACCATGACCAGTCTTTCATGGACAAGAAACTGCTCCCTCTCTCTGATCACTTAAATTCGTCTTCTGCCTCTTGCCTTGATTCCTTTCAAGACTTAGAGTACGTCCAGACTACCCGCTGGATCGGCGGGTAGCGATCAATCTATCAGGGATCAATATATCATGTCTTGTCTGGACACAATATATCGATCCCTGAACGTGCTCCCGTCAACTCCGGAACTCCACCAGGGTGAGTGGCGGAAGCGGAGTCAACAGGGGAGCCACGGTCATCAATCCTGCGCCGTGAGGATGGGAGGTAAGTCAAAATAAGATAGGTCAACTTCAGCTACACTATTCCCATAGCTGAAGTTGCGTATCTTACATGGACCCCTCCCCACCCCAAGTGTAGACCAGGCCTTACTACCCGTCACTGTCACCAATTACTCTGTTGCATTTTGCCCTCCCTTTCTTGAATTAGTGTCCTTCTGAGTCAGTTCCATAATTGCCACCTACAACTGCATCCCTTTTCCTCCTGCCCTAGAATCCTGTGCTCTCCTCTCTATCAATTTTTTTGCCTCAAAAACCACAAACTTTACCCATTCCTTCCGTCCCCTTCCTGTAATTCTACTCTTATGCCGTAGAGCTATATATTCCAAGTACCAAGTGGCTTTCCTCTACTGCACATTTAGTCACGCCTTTCTCAGCCAGGCCATTATCTTTGTAAAATAATCCTACTTCTGTTGCTTGATCAAGTATTGCTGCTTCTCCACTTTCATGTCTCTTTTAAGAGACCACTCCCATGTCTTTCCAAGATCTCATCAAATTCTTCAAAGAGAACGTTTTCTCCCCTCTTCACCCTTCTTTTTCATCTTCCACATCACATTTAAGATCCTTGTTCTGTCTTTCAAGGGCCCAGAATAATCTAGTTCCTCCTTAACTCTCTATTCTCATCTTCTTTCACTCCCCACTTTAACACCTTTGCTCTTCTCAAACTTGACAACTTTATTTCCTTCTCTCTCATCTTCATGCATACATTGCAATCTGGGATCAAAAGAGGGTTGGGAAACAATCACTTGAGAAGCAAAACAGAACTGCACTGAAACAGTCTCTTTTACAGTAACTTATCCTTGTGCTCCTTCCCTGGGCAAGATTCTCCTTTCTTCCAAATCCTGATTCACCCTTAATCCATTTTGGAATGAGTTTTCTCTGATAATCCAAACATTTACTCAACGAAGAGGGAAAGTCCTCAGTAATTCAAAAGGGCCACATGCTCAGTGGCCCTTGTGTCTCACTCTCTTTTTCCTTTCCTGCATCAGCTTTATTTGCCCTCATCCATTCTCCTCCTTCACCATATGCCAGACAGAGGCTTAGTGGACTTCTTCCTCAGTGGACCACTTTGGAACCACATCTCCCATTTTAACTTGCTCTTGGAAGGAAATAATCAAGGCCTGATCCTCCTCACTTGCACCAAGTGTGAACCTGACATAGCTAATGAGAGCAGACGGAAAGGTAGCGCTAAGCCTGGGCCATCTGGGAACCAAAAGAGAAGTTGAAAGGTGATCAGAATTATGCTTGTTGCACTGGTCCTAGAGAGGCTGTTGCACTAGCTGAGGATCAGTCAGAACATTATGTGTTATGTCTCATCCTGAGTCCTGTGTGCAGGGAGGAGCAAGCATGTAGAGTACAGCAGCAAATCAGCTGAAGCCAGAGCTCACAATTTAACATTTTTTATCATTCTTCTAGGATAAGAACATCACACTCAAAATAACTAAACACTAATAACACAAATAGTATCTCTTTCTCCCATGACTCTACAAGTGCACAAATGTAGCCCTACAACTGCACATACACCTTTGGTTTTGCTTGTGGGTCTCAAGTTTTTAAAATTCAGTCCACTATGTTAGTGTCTCTCCACCCATCTGGGTCCAGAGGAGGATGGGCGGAGGGTGACTGTGTCAGCAAGGTTTCAAATTCCACCTTGGAAAGGCAAGAGTTAACCATCAGGGCCAGGAAGCAGCTTGAGTCTGTTAGCTTTCCTACAGAATTTATAAGGGGGCTGCTAGTAGTGGTTGGCCAGCCAGTGTGACAGACTTGTCTACACTAGCAATTTACAGCTCTGCAACTTTCTCGCTCAGTGGTGTGAAAAAACACCCCCCCGAGCACAGCAAGTTTCAGCACTGTAAAGCACCAGTGTAAATAGTGCACCAGCACTGTGAGCCTCGCCCCCAGCGCTGATACCTACACCCCTCCTGGAGGTGTTTTTATAGAGTGCTGAGAGTGGTGCACCACGACCACACAAGGCATGTTATAGCGCTGTCACGGCAGTGCTTTAGCATTGCCAGTGTAGACTAGTCCTAAGGAAACATTACTAAACTGTTTGTAAGCATCCTGTGGATCCACACTCTATTTCTTTTTCCAGCCTGGTAACAGGCAGGGATGTACTTATTTTCTTTTACACTGCTGTTATGAAAAAGGAGCAAAGGATGGTGTCTGTTTTCAGTCTGACTGCAGTCTAGACTGTAGTTTACCACATTTTGGCTCCGAAGAGGGAGTTGTTATTATCAAGCTAAAAGGCACATAGAAAATGTTCTAGAGATGGGATAGCTTGGTGTTGGGGAAAAGGGATTGTTTTTCTCTCTTCTTGTGACTATTGCAGAATAAATTAGTTTTTAAGATGGAGTTGAATGAAAGGAGATTTTTCCAAGAGGATCATAGAATTCAGCAGAACTGCAGCCGCTCTCTCTCTCTCTCTCTCTCTCTCTCTGAGAAACCAACTGATGTTTAGTTTCCGTTGAGCCAGCCCTGCTCACCCAGCCAGAGACACAAGAATAATAACATGTGACATCTATCATGTGACTAGCTCTGTGTGATTTGTCTCAATGAACCAGGTATGAGCTTGAACTCACTCTGAACAGCAGTGTGTGTATGGGGGGACGGAAACCCGGAGATATTCAGAAAGAGCAAAAAGCTTTTAAAGACAGTTTGTGATCACAAACAAAACTCAAGCAAGTCTGTTCACTGCTAGTTCATGGATGCAGTTCAGGACACAATTTATACAACACTTGTTTTAAAGCCTTCATCCAATGGAAGATGAGGCAAAGAGCTGTGAGTGTCGGTTGTTGTTTAAAAAGGTTCTTTACATATGTTTATGTTTTCTGCTTTGTACTTATAAATAAACCTTGAAATCATACCTGACCCACTCTGATTTTCCAATAAGAAAACCTGTGCTCTGTCTCAAAGATTCTAGTTGTTTGTATCTGGCATCTATAGGAGGCAACAACTTATAAGAAATACCTGAAATAATGTATCATTTTCAAGCTATCAAAAAAGCAATGAAAGAACTTGCAGCATGCTATAATCGAGAAAGGTGTAGCTAAGACTGTATGTTATAAACCCACTATTTTTTCTGAACAAAGAATCTTTTTTTTTAAAAAACACTTTCAATGGAAGTGTTGGTAAACTCACATTAATGAACTTAATAAAAGGGGACCAGACTCTATTCTTAAATCTCATAACACTGCCTACATTTTTATGTTTCCTTTATTGGTTCACATTTCCCCATAGAAACATATCAAAGACAGAAATAGAAAAGTCTTGAAATCTTTTTTATGTTTTTGATAAGATACTTTCTTCAAATAACGTTTAACTTGAAATAACTCTCCAAGCCATGTAGAACAGTTACAGAGCATTTGTTAACTTCTCTTTCTTCCTTTTCTTCTCCCCATCCTCCAAACAGTTGTTAAAGGCAAATAAAGCAATTGAAATTTCATCTACATAGTAGACAACTCAATTTGTTGTTTTGCTGCAAAGTAGTCTATACTTGCCAGGGCATACATTGAAGTTGCTGTGCTTGTTATGATAACTGAGTTACTTCATGCTGAAGTTTTCAGTTGCAGAATTTAAAGTTTCATTCCTTTTGCATGGAATATTAATAAAGTTAAGAGTTAATTTGATCTCAATTGCTTCTTTTGTTTCTTGAAATGATAATGACATTTCTCTGTTATGTAAAATACATAGACATGACAATGATCTTTTCTGTTCAAATCAATGTTTCAAGTGAAGTTCATGTGAATAAGCTATTGGGTTATCTTGTAAATTCCATAACTGTACTTTCTGTTTATTACATTGTATAGTTGAAAAAAGTATTTAATATAGAGATATTACTAATTATTATATACACTAGAAAGCAATTTTAAAAAAATTGGTCAGGGATAATATTTCCAAACTACTGAGATTGACTGAGATTCTTTATCAGATGAAAAGAGAAGACATATACCATGAAAAATAAAATTATAGTGCTATTTGAGAGAGGAATATTTAATCCGTAGGTAAGAAAAAAATACTATAAATATTACCTTTCCCCAAAGAAAGAAAATTTTGATGGATATAAAAGACAGATTTCTTTCATCATCATCTTTTTCTTTTTTTCAGTATTTTTTGTGTTATTTATTACTTTGCCAAATGTTTACTTTTCTTTAGATTTTTATAAAAAGGGGGGAGGGGAAGGATAGGCCATATCTATGCTGAGAACTAGTTTCAATACTCTTTATTGTTAAGGATGTAACCAGATGCTTACCTAAAATGTTTGATCTTCTGTCTTTCAGTGGAAAGCTCCTTTTCAAACCATAGATAAACCTAGGTCAAGAGAAAGGCATTCTCTTGCTTTATGAACAGAGGAAGTAACTTGGGTGCATGTTTTAGAGATATCTTACTCCCCACATAGGAATAAAGCTAAATCTCGAGCTGGTTTCAGGTTTAATATCTTTCATTGAAAGCCGGACCTTCTGAAATCCAATGCAAGGTAGAACTCACAAATGGGGATTTTGTTTTGTGAGGGGCTAATTTCACAAGTCAGTTCAGCTCTAAATCCATATTCCTTCCCCACTTGGCTTATATCTGTACAATTGCTGTAATGCAGTGATAGAGTTTTATGAACATTTCTTATACACCTTTTACATAGGTTTAAATCTGATATAAATTAACTTAATTGTACTTAATGTGATTTATACCAATCAAGAGGGAACTAGAAAATCCTTTCTTTGGTGTACAACTGCAGGAAAATTTGACATTAAATGATATTAACAGTGTAGTGGCAGCTTTTATTTAGGTGCCGCTGTTAAGGTACAATGGTTGTTTATTGAATATTTGATCTAACATATATTTAAACCAAAATAAGATATTCTGTTGATAAACATTTATATAATACCTATTAGCAGCTATTATTTTGTGCCTCCTTCATGTTATGACTACACCATCCACACACACCTGACAAAATGTCTACCTATTGCACACCTATTCTCCTTTTTAATCCTTTTGGCCCTGATCCAAAGCAGAAGCTTTCCATTGACTTCAATGTTTTATTAGATCACTCCCTAGTGCATCCACCCTAGGGTCCAAAATCTACACATTTAGAAACACAAGGGGGGGGAGGTAACATCTTTTACTTGACCAACTTCTGCTGATGAAAGAGAGAAGCTTTCAAGCTACACAGAGCTCATCTTCAGGTCTGGGAAAGTTACTCAGAGCATCAAAGCTAAATACAAGGTGGAACAGACTGTTTAGCATTCTAAGGGGCCATTCAAGGTGAAGTGACGTTTTAATGTCTTTGTAGTCACAGGACAAAAATGGGGTGGTTAGTGTGTTACAGATTGTTGTAATAAGCCATAAATCCAGTGTTTTTATTAAGAACATGATTTTTAGTGTCTAGCAAAGTTATGAATTTAAGTTCCCAGGCTTGTCTTTGAAGGTGATGTGCAGATTTTCTTTGAGGATGAGGACTGAGAGGTCAGATATGCTGTGATCATTTGGGGAGAAGTGTTTGCGCACAGGTGATAAGGTGTTTTTGTCTTTTACATTTTTCTGTGTGAGTTCATTGGAGATCCTAGTGATTGATTGTCTGATTTCACTGACATAGCTGCTATTGAGTCATTTAGTGCCCTGGATGAGGTACACCACATGTTGTGATAGGCATGTGTAAGACCCATGGATCTTGAAAGTTGTATTGTGGAGGGGTATTGATCATTATAGCAGTAGAGATATGTCTGCAGGTTTTGCATCTATTGTTATGGCAGGGTCTGGTGCAGGTTTGAGTTGATGAGTCAGTGGGGAGCTTCCATTTGATGATGAGCTAGGGGGAGTTATCTGAAGGCCAGATGATGAGGTTGGGGAGTTATCTGAAGGCCAGAATAAGGGGTCAGAGAAAGATTTGGTGCCCATCAAGTATGGGTTGTAACTGTTTTCTGATAATCCATATGGGTTCCAGTGTGGGATGGTAGGAGACAACTAGGAGTGTATGCTTGGACTTTTTTGCCCCCTGTATTTCAGCAGATTCTCTTGGAGTATTTGGGTGACCTGTTCCATGATGTGATCTACTTCTCTGGTGGAGAGTTCTTGTTTGGTGAAGGTGGTTTTAAGTGTGTTAAAGCAGGTATTCTGAATTTTCTCTTTGGAGCATATTCTGTGGTATCTGAGTGCCACACTTTGCTTACACTCCACAATTTGTACAACATGCCAATAGAATGAGTTGCAGCTTCCTTACACTCAATCGGTCAATTCCTTAACCTCCATATTAGCACCATCATGAAAATGTGAATGAGGGTTTCCACCAGCCTACTCTTTTTTGCACAATACTTGGCCAGAGTGCTACCTATGGGCAGATGGTGTTTATATCCTAGAAGCTCATACTTCCTTCTGGTCATTAAACTTTTAAGTGTTTCAGATAACCTAGCAATGTTTTAAACTGATTCTGTGCCATTCTGAAGCTTCAGAAAAGCCACAAGTCACTATAAGTACCTTGAAGATGATTTGTATGAGGCAGTGAGGTCCAAGATGCTTGTCACGGTCAGTACTGGCTAGTTTTTAATGGATAAGGCACTACTGTTGCTGAAAAAGTAACCTCCAAGTGTCATGAAGAGGTCACTATTTTTCTCTATTTTATTACCATTGAGCACATAAGAACATAGTAGGAGCTTTATGTAAACAAATAAAGACACTGTCTCTTCCCCAAAGAACTTACAAACAAAATTCATACAGGACACAAATGAGGGTTGTGACATGTTGGACCCCCATTCTGGGGTGCCACCTGATGTACTGGGGCCCCACTGAGCCTGCCTGTTCCACCAATCTGGGCTCCCTCACCCTGTCCTGCTATGCCAGGCCCTCAAGCTTCCTCTAGCATACACACAGGTAGAGCCACACCTTGCTGTAAAAGGACACACACATACTGAAATCAGTTCTGTGTGGGAAGACTCAGACTGGGGATTGCCCAGCACTCAAGTTCACACACTCTCTGCAATGTAAACTCCAAATTGTCTTGTCTTGTGCTGTATAGAGAACTATACAGCATGAGCTTATGAAATTTACTCACTCCCTCAATGTGGAAGACGATATGCACAACTTTTGCCCCTCCCCCCCAGTTATGAGTTACACAAACTGATTATAGAATAAACAAAAATCAAGTTTATTAACTACAAAAGGTCGATTTTAAGTGATTATAAAGGATAGCAAACAGAACAAAGCAGATTACCGAGCAAATAAAATAAAACACGCAACCTAAAATTAATACACTAAATTAACTAGTAAATAGTAACAAATTCTCACCCTAATTTGCACCATTTCGTGATGGTAAACTGCACTGCTTGCAGCTTAAATCTCCAGGTATTCTTTTCACAGGCTAGATCGTTCTTTTCAGCAGTCTTCTTGGGCAGAGAGGCAGTGAAGAAGAACCTAGATTAACTCACTCCCCAGCCTTAAACAGGATTTGCATATGGCAGGAATCCTTTGGTTCCCAGTTTCACCCCACCTCCTCTGGGTGGAAAAACACTAGAAGTCCAAGATATTGTCCAGTACCAGGTTACATGACCACTTGACCCTGAAGTGTCAAAGCAACATCCCAGGAAACTTCTCAGTAAGGAGGGAGATTAGCATCTTCAAAGTCCTATTGTCCTTCCTACTGGCCCATCCAGGCTGATTGCACATTGTCTGGTGAGCGTTCTCCAAGTGTAAATGCAGTTGTAATTGTTACATATTCAATACTTTTAACTTCAGATACAGAAATGATACATGCATACAAATACAGTAATCATATTCAGTGAATCATAACCTTTCCCATGATATCTCACATGACCCCTCTTGCATAAAATATATCTTAGTTATGCCATATTCATATCATAAGCATATCTATGAAGAATATGGGGCATAGGGTCACAAGGGTAATAAACAAAGGGTGGAGAATGGAAGATGTATAACAAGGGTTGAGTACAAAGAACACTCAATTGCTCAGCTAAGCTGTACACATCATGACGATTCCCTTACATTTGCGCTGTATTTTTCCTCCACTCAACTCAGAGGTGCAAGTACATGTGCTCCATATAAAGAAAAGCAAAAATATACTTTCAGCTTCAAGCTCTTTTTTTTTTTTGATTTAAAGAACAAACAAGAAAGAACAAAAGTAAAATCTCCATGAAAGAGAATATAGTGTGTGTCAACTCTGCACTGTACACAAAATGGAAGCAGAGAGAGGGATTTGAAGGGGCAGTATGAACACACACACAAGTAAAAAGTCACTACATACCAAGGTACAGACACCACATCAACTCTTGTGGAGCTTTGTTTAGGTATGCAAGGCAATCCTAAATGCCTATGAATTTGGGAAGCATCAGATATCTGAATCCCTGCAGTTGTATTCTGGATTTAGGGCTATATTTTCAAAATAGCTCATGGACAGATTTTCAAGTGCTCAATACCCACAGCTGGAGCCAGATTTTCAAAAGAGCTCAGGACCAGTCATGTCCCACTGTGATGCTTTTGGCTGGATTTTTAAAAAAGAACATTTGAAAATCTGGCTTCCTATTTTGGGGGCTAAAAGTAGCTGAGCTCCATTGAAAATCTGGACCTAGGAGGCTAAATCTTAGCCACAGTGGTAGGATAAAGCTAAAGGCACACCTGCCAATGCCTCATGACAAAGAGTAGATTTTAATTTGCATAAAAGTACACAACCTTGTGTAAATTAAGCTAATATGAATAAACCTCTGCTGGACAATGCAAAGGGTTCCCGCTTCTCCTTAACCCCCAATTAACAATTTCTGTGCCACTCCAGCCACATCTCTATCTGTTCCCCAACCCCATATCAGTTCATTTCGCACCCATCCCTACATCAATTAACTATATACTTCCCAGCCCATCTCATCAGTTTTGAGCTCCTAGCCCCAAATGAATGGTGCACCTCCCTGCCGATCTGTAAACCCTGCATTCCAGCCCTCAAATCCATTAGTTTTGGCCTGGGGAGGGGTTCACCCCCACTCCCAGGATGGGGGGCAAGTTCCATGGGCTTTTAACCACCCTCCCTTCCCCCACACCTGGAGTGACAGGGAGGAGAACAGGGAAGTGGGGAGGAGCAGAGGTGTGCTGAGTTATTGTTCACAGAAGGGGATGCGGAAGGAGAGAGTAGAGCTGCCCTGATCTTCTGGGCTTTTTCTGCTTCCTCCTCCAACTCCTTTACAGAAAAATCCCTGTGGGTTCCTGAGGTGAGGAGTGGGATGAGGGAAGAGCTCGGCTGCCACATCTGATTGGTTGCATTTCCCAGGAGGCAGGGTAGTTGGGAAGGCACTCAAATCATTGTCATTCTCTTCAGATCCCATCAACTGATGGGCTTTTCTCACAAAACTGTAGGCAGATCTGAAAACCCCTAGTCCACCAGGTAGTCAACAGGTGGACCGTGGGCCAAATCCAGACTGCCACATGCTTTTGAACAGATGCCGAAATCTTTTCATTTACTTATTATCATTATTGTTTTTATTATTATTATTATTTTCTCTGGAGGCTGAACCTTGACTATACCTTTAACCAAGAAATGTGGACCTTGACAAAAAATCGACTACCCCTGCCCTATGAGGAAAACTGCAGATTTGGCAGATCTGGGAAGGGAAGAGTTGTTTCTCGATATTTCCAGCCCTGTAGCTTCAACCATCATGAATCAGGTCCCCCAAAACCATAAGATTGGCTTAAATGTTATGAGATTTTACAAAGTAATAAATGTTGAGTTCTGTTTATTTGTCTTCAAGTGTCTGAGCCTTTAGAATGCAATCAGGTTACATTTTCAAGTTTTTCTCCACAACCATGAGGGCTACATTATTTTAAATGAAACTTCAGATTCTTACACAATCTCTTGTCTCCAGGAACTGGGGCTTTAAGTAAAGAATCAAACATTATCAGATTCATAATAAAACTGTGGAAGTTAGCCATACTGTTAACAACAGAAGCTACATCATAGAGTATGGCTAAATTGCACACTGCAGGTCAAGAGGTGCTGTAGACAAGTGGCTTGTCCTCCCCTAATCCTGCAGTAGCTCTGTGTAGGGCTGTATAGCTTACCATGCTGCAATACTGAATCCAAGGACTAGTGTGGTGCAGGGGCATCTGGACCTCACCCCCTTTCATCTGTAATGCCTCTTTTTCTCTGCTATACAGACCACACTGGGGGACTGTAAGAGCTCTTATAGGGGCTCTAGACCATGGGAGGATCACCTTTGCATTAGGTACCAAATTACAAAAACAGTGCTGTGTAAAGCGACCACATGGCACTGGATAATCTGGCTTATTTAGTTTTCAATGCAGTCCAGACTCCAGAAAACCTGGGGAATGTGTACCTCTCATGCCACACAGATGTGACACCTCTTCTCTAGGCTCATGAAAGGAAAACGCCATTCCTGTTGTGCATTTCTGGCAAAACAACTGATATCACATGACTGGACAGAAAAATAACTTTAAATGTGATCCAGTGAAACAACGTTTTTTTTCCCTGAGGCAGAGAGAGAATAAGCTATGAAACAGAGTTGAAATAGTTACCAATTTCTTAAGAAAAAGAAAGAAAAAAAAACATTCACTCCCCTTTGCCATCAAAACAGACACACAACATTTATTTTATTAGGTCCCAGTCCTGCAGTTGCTAGCAGCTGGGTGGATTGCTAAAGCCCCGAGAAGCACCACTGAAGATTAGGCTCAGGCTCACTAGTCTTTCTGTGTGGATCACAATGTAGCATCAGGCAGTTTGTGATGAGCTCCAGCCTGCATAACAAGAGTGGGAAATGACAGAATTTAGCAAGATAGTTTACTATTTTAATTTACTATCACATATTCAAGGGCAATATTCTTTTTTACATTTGTATAACAAAAGCTCTTTCAAAATACTGTAGTCTTAACATACAAAGTAACTAAAAGACCAGAAACCTAGTGCTGCAGAACATTGACCTACAGAGATGCTGATACAGTAGTATCCCAATCCTATACTGTTTAGACCAGAGGATTCTGACTTCAGAAAAACATAATATTGATTATGTAAAGCAAACATGCCAGCGCTTAAAAAGCTGCTGCCTGTAGAAAAGCAAAATGTTCAAATTCCAGACAATCATGAACATTGGACATTGAGCAGCCAAACTGAAATTTTCATTGAAAAGCAAGATTAAAATTTGGAGAGCATTTTAAAAAACAAACAAACATGTAATTTTCAGAGTGCATAAAGAAATAAAATTATCTGGTTTTCCAACAATGCCTTTAAATACTGAAGAAATAGGACTGGTATCCTTGAAAATATCTAAGTAGTGTGTTGAAACCTCATTGTTTCTTTCTTTGTTTGCTCACGCCTTCTTATCCCTACTGTCATCAGGAGGAAATGATACGGGGTGAAATAGAAAGCCTGATTCTGATCTCCTTTATGCTATTTTTCTTGTGTCTCATACCTGTATCACATTGTGTACACACATGGGCCTTGGCAAGTTAAGAGGTATGTCCCTGATGCCAAGACACAATGTTGTTTGTCTTATGGACAGAAAAAGAAAATGTCTAAAGTGTGTTTGTGTGTGTGTGTGTGTGTTTATATATCTGGGAACACTGGAGGTGGCTTCAGAAACAAGGACATTATTTAATTTATGTAGGAAATATTTTTCTCGTCACTGTTGTCAATTCAGAGAAGCACCTTCAAAAAGTCAGATTACCAATAGCAGAGAGGAAAATATTCCTACATATTATGGATACCCTAAATCCCACTGTGTTTGGAGATGTCTGATTTGTCACAAACGATCTCTCTGTTTTTTCTTTGGTGAATTAGTCTCCATCAGCCCTGCATAGCTGCAGCAACAGCACTGGGAGCAGAGGGGGTTTCATGGCATGATGGCCTAGAGCAGGGAGGGGATTGGATGTATGTCTGGATGAGGCTTGGCTGGGGTGGGGAGAGAGGCTGTGCCTGTGAAATTTGCATCCCTACAAAGCCCCATAAGGTTAATTCAAGCTGGAGTGCAGCTAGCTTGTTGAGGGCCCACACTGGCCCTTGCAACTCTTGAAAACAGGAGGCACAAATTGTGTCCCTCTGGTCGTGTGCAGGCATCTACATCAGTACAGGGATGAATCTGGCCTAGAGAGTCTCATCAGCTGCTTTATGGTCAAGATGTGTGGAGGGCCAGAAGAGGCTGAGGAGTTCCCTTTTCGCCTACAGAGACACTCAGATACTGCAAAGGCACTTAGAGATGTGGGCTATATAAGAACCTAGATAACTTGATCATGGCCTCCCAGACTGTGGAGGCAGTTGTAATCCTTGGATTACACTAGCACAAAACTGAGCCACTTGCATGAGGAAGAGAGAAGGGACTAGAAGGAGAAGAGGCTCAGTCAGAGCCCAGTACAATAGGAGGGGTTGAATGGATCCCAAAAAACCTTTGCTGCAAACCTCATTTTAATTTCCTGTGGATGACAAGTGGGAATTTTGGATCCGATAGTTCCCCATCCTTGATGGCTGACCAGCTCTGTCACAGTGGGGATATGGCAGCCCCAGAGCATCCATCTGGCTGCTGCTGAAGAGTATCTAATCTCCAAATCTGATTTGCATGGATTATACCCAAACCTATAAACTGACCCAGGTTCACTCAAAAATTGGCCCAGGTGTACTCAAAATTCAGCCCAGCTTCACTGAAAGGTTCACAATCCTTGGTAGAGTTTTGACAGCCCTGGCCCAAATGGAAAAGATGGGAATGAATATGAAAGTTGTAAGGTGGATAAGGAACTGGTTAAAGGGGAGACTCCAGAGGGTCGTATTGAAAGGTGAATTGTCAGGCTGGAAGGAGGTCACTAGTGGAGTCCCTCAAGGATCGGTTTTGGGACCGATCTTATTTAACCTTTTTATTACTGACCTTGGCACAAAGAGCGGGAATGTGCTAATAAAGTTTGCGGATGACACGAAGCTGGGGGGTATTGCTAACACGGAGAAGGACAGGGATACTATTCAGGAAGATCTGAACCACCTTGTAAACTGGAGTAATAGAAATAGGATGAAATACAATAGTGAAAAGTGCAAGGTTATGCATTTAGGAATTAATAATAAGAATTTTGGATATACGTTGGGGGCGCATCAGTTGGAGGCGACGGAGGAGGAGAAGGACCTTGGGGTACTGGTTGATAGCAGGATGACTATGAGTCGCCAATGTGATACGGCTGTTAAAAAAGCAAATGCGATTTTGGGATGCATCAGGCGGGGTATTTCCTGCAAGGATAAGGAGGTGTTAGTACCGTTATACAAGGCGTTGGTGAGACCCCATCTGGAATACTGTGTGCAGTTCTGGTGTCCCATGTTCAGGAAGGATGAATTCAATCTGGAACAGGTTCAGAGATGGGCTACAAGGATGATCCGAGGAATGGAAAAACTGCCTTATGAAAGGAGACTCAAAGAGCTTGGCTTGTTTAGCCTGGCCAAAAGAAGGCTGCGGGGGGATATGCTTGCTCTATATAAATATATCAGGGGGGTTAACGTTAGGGAGGGAGAGGAATTATTTAAGTTTAGTACTAATGTAGGCACGAGGACGAATGGGTATAAACTGGATATTAGGAAGTTTAGATTTGAAATTAGACGAAGGTTTCTAACCATTAGGGGAGTGAAGTTCTGGAACAGCCTTCCGAGGGAAGTAGTGGGGGCAAAAGACTTTCCTGGCTTTAAGACAAAGCTTGATAAGTATATGGAGGGGATGTTATGATAGGATTGCTAATTTGGGCAATTGATCTTGGATTACCACCAGATAGGTCTGCTCAATGGTCTGCAGGGAGATGTTGGATGGAATGGGAACTGAGTTACTGCAGAGAATTCCTTCTTGGGTGCTGGCTGGTGAGTCTTGCCCACATGCTCAGGGTTTAGCTGATCGCCATATTTGGGGTCGGGAAGGAATTTTCCTCCAGAGCGGATTGGCAGGGGCCCTGGAGGTTTTTCGCCTTCCCCTGCAGTGTGGGGCACGGGCCACTTGCTGGTGGTTTCTCTGCAACTTGAGGTCTTCAAACCAGTTTTGAGGATTTCAATAACTCGGTCCTGGGACAGGGGTTGTTATAAAATTGGATGGGTGGGGTTCTGTGGCCTGCCTTGTGCAGGAGATCAGACTAGATGATCAGATTGGTCCCTTCTGACCTATAAGTCTATGAGTCTATGAGTCAAATTTCTAATGACACCTAATAAATTTCACTTGGTTTGGGGGTTCATTATAAAAGTTTTGCACAGCTTTATGTATCTGCTTGTAGTGTTGGCTTCCTCAAATCTCTCTAAACTATCATATTACTATTACTTACAGAAATTACTGAAATTATGTAAATGTACTTTACTCTTCAAATATTTCCTTTAGAAATTATCTTCTGCTGTACTTATGCAAAACTTGTAAGCAGGCCTATACACCATAAAAGAAAAAATATATATATACACTGAACACATAGGAAAACCAGAAGCAACTCTAGGCAAATAAAAAGTTGTCCATTTCTAGAAATAAAATATATTTCTCTCTCTCTCTGTTGCTCTCCCATCCTCCACCAAATCTTCAGTTCCTGGAAGCCATTTGAAACAGGAAATTATAGGAAGGTAGGCACTGATTTCCAGTTCTTACATATTCTGATATGTATAGATACTGTATCACACTCACAAACTACATTATGTTCACTGATAGCACTTCTAGTCCTACAACATATGTTCAAAGTTCGGTGTTTTGTTGTACAGTATAAGGCAGATAATTCTCAGTTGGTGAGCACCCAGATATCCTGGCAATGGAGGCTGCACACAGACAGGTAGATTAGTTTAGAATACCTTAGATTTCAAACATTTTTTCTGCTTATCTGGAGTTATCTTCCAGTATCACTATCTTGGACAATTAAATACTTGGGTCCTGTAGTGAATAAATTACATATTATTTTCTTCCTTTGGGATAATAAAATAATCTTCCACTTAAAACACATTAAACAGTTTATCTCACACTGCAGTTTACTACAAAACCCAAATGCAGATATGGATAACTGTTGACAATATCAATTTGTTAATGTTGTATGACCCAATCCTGCAGTCCCAAGTGAAAAAGAACTTCAGGATCAGGCCTGGATCATTAAATAAACATGAACACTAGAAATTTAGGCATAAAGAAAAGCCATGGAATCTTATAGAATTAGAATCTTATCAGAGATTTTGCTGTAGACACCAGAAGTTAAGTTTTTTTATTTGAAAAGAAAAATGAAGTTTTTTTTGTTCTGGTTGAAAAGTTAACCTTCTCAGTGTAAACTGATACAGTGCCATCTTATTGACTCTCCTGTCTATATTGAGGCTATAACAACACCAGGAGAGGTGTGAACTTTCACATTCATTTTAACAGAATGTTAACTTTGAATCTTAATAATGGCCTCCTAAATGTCAGCACTATTAATTACACTTTGCAAATCCTATCTGCCCCCTCCAAGGATTAGAACCTCAACTAGGTGATAGTTGAGTTGAGAAGATCATTACTGTCTTACGCTGAGGAGAGTTACTTGACATTGTGTTATCATAGATTTATCAGAGGGGTAGCCATGTTAGTCTGGATCTGTAAAAAGCAACCATGAGTCATTTGGTATATATATATATATATATATAAATACATTTGGTAACTAAATCTAAGATGAGCCCTGTGGCACTTTAAAGACTAACAGATGTATTGGAGCATAAGCTTTCGTGGGTTACGTGCATCTGACGAAGTGGGTATTCACCCATGAAAGCTTATGCTCCAATACTTCTGCTAGTCTTTAAGGTGCCACAGGGCTCATCTTAGATTTAGTTACCAAATGTATTTATATTATGAGCAGTACATGCATCTTGCATATCTTGTACAGAAACAATATATATTTTGAGTAAATAAAATAAAAAAAAATAAAAATAAGCAGACACTTTGCTGAGGAATGACCTGATACATACATCCAGTGCAATTAGATATACCTTGCATGTTTCATTTATCTGAGGGTGATCTAGCATATCATGTGCATTTTCCAGCAGCAGCAATAGTATAGGAAGATAAACTATTACTTGGAAGATGTCATTTCCATTTTTCTTTTGACGATGAGTGGAAAACCAAACAAACTAAAAAGCCATAAAAGTCAGCAGTCAATTACATTTAAAAAAATTTAGTATAATGTTTTGTATTTTCTCTGTTTTACAGGCGAACTATCTAAATTGATACAAAAGTTCTTAACTTCCCCATCTGAATAGGCCAAATAGAATTGTTATGATCACATCACAAATTACAAGACTGTAACTACTGGTTGGAAAACATGGCGACCATTATACATAATAACAACAGTAACCTGGAGGGAGAGGAAGGGCAGGATGTCATTGTCAAGTTCTAATCTCACTGTTTTCCATGCAGTCCTGCAAAACAGAAACCATCACCTCAGATGCAGCAATGTTACTTAGGATATGTCTATACTACAATTAAAAACCCACGGCTGGCCAATGTCACCTGTCCTAGGCTCACAAGGCCCAGGCTCTGGGGCTGTTTAATCACAGTGTAGATGTCTGGCTCAGGCTGGAGCCCAGGCTCTAAGACACTGCAAGGTGGGAGGGTCCCAGACCTCCAGCTACAGCCCGAGCCCAAATGCAATTAAGCAGCCCCACAGACTGAGCCCCGTTAGCCTGAGTCAGCTGGCACAGGCCAATCATGGGATGTCTAATTGCAGTATAGACATACCTTATGTCTCGGTACAACTACATGCTAGACACCTTTGCAATGGAACAACCAGTTCCAGACTATAGCCCGGTTTAGATCCAGAACAGGCCATTGCAGAGGCATGCCTGCAGTCCCAAGCCAAGTAATTAGCTGAGTTTTATTTTATGAAATTATCAGTTGTAGTTGTAGTTGGCCAGATGCAGCCCTGCAAACTTGTTGCCATAATTGTCCATCAGATGGCTGATCTGGAAGGCTGGAGAAAAAGGGCTTCCATGAAAGCCATGTGGAATGTACAGTACTTGAAAACTGACAGAAAAAAACCTTTTGTGCATCCAGAGAAGCAACTGCAATAACTTAGACATCTTTGGTGCCTGTTCTTTTATATCTGACTCCATTCCCTGACCATCTTCCATCATCCTGTATATGGCAAGATTATCTGCGCATAAAGGGAAATCTCAGCCAAGTGGAAAGGGAGGCCATGGTCACCAGAAACCTCAAACTTGTCCAGGTTGTACCAGCTGAGCACATAGTTACCTGTTTTATCTCTGAAACAGACAAATAATTGTATCCCATTATTGAGTCCCAAGCACTTTGCTGTTGCCTGGGAAAATAATATTTTCCATCCTACCCGAAGTTAATGGTCAAGTGCCCAAGTGGCGTCAAGCAATCAAATAAGATCTCCACTGCCCTTCAGTGCAAGTGTTCTAAACTATCTGTCTGCAAACAAGATAACAGAAATACAGTTGTTAACTGCAAGGATCTGTACAGTGCCTAATATAATAGGAATCTGGTCTCAGCTGAGGCCTCTCGTTGCCACTATAATGTAAAATAATGAGAAATTATAAGACAACATATCTTGCATTAAAGTAGATAACATTTAAATCACAGGCATTACCTGTTCTGGTTGATTGGTGCTTGTTGATGATACCTTGCAGGCTTGGTTGCTCATCTTGACTCCATTTGTTTTTTAGTAATGCAATTTGTCTAGACTATGACCACTACCAGAATTGACAGAAATTTCAAGAAAACTATTAGAAGCTGACCAATCTGTGTACCATCATTAGGCACTCTACATGTGTACAAAGTACTCATTGGAAACCAAGTCCCTTCTAACCAGCCAAAGTTGTGTTTATCTTGCCATGTTTGTCTGTTCCAGATATGGGCTGGTCACAGAGCTTGCTTATCCACACCAGATGTGTTCATCGTAAAATCCTTTAGTGGGTGATTGTAAGTCCTTTCTCAGATGATTGTGATGTCAGCTCCTGAGTCAGTTTTGAAGTCAATAGTCTTGCCATGAATATTCAGTTTCACTCTCCAGGCAAGCTCTATGTCTTCACAAGTGATAAATCCCAGAAGCAATGGCTCTTGATTGTAATATGAGTCAACTCTCTGACTGCTTTGGTGTGGCAAACAGCTGCAAGATGTCCATATTTCATACATTGATATCACCATGTGTTTCTGGCTGGACAGGCATTATCTCTTGGGATATGCCTTTTTTCACACCTTGTGCATGTAGGCTGGAATTTGTCCCTCTTAGCCTGGGAGTTCTCTCTTCTTGCCTCAAGGGTTTTACAATAATGACTTTAACACTCTAATATCTGTTTATAGCTTCTAAGCTACTTTCAGATTTTTCAAGTTGTTCCTGCCTTTTGTTCTGTTGTTTGACTAATTCTGTCTACTTTGTTATTTGTATAGCTGTGACTAGGGTTAAATCTTGTTCACTTGTAGCTGCTGTGAAAGATCTTTATCTTTTAACCCAATAACTAGCCTGTCTCTGATATTTTCATGTTTTGCATTCCCAAAATCACAGTTTTCAGCCAATGTATGTAGCACTCTTATAAAACATTCAGCATTTTCCCCTGGTTCTTGAATTCTCTGGTTACAACATGCTCTTTCATAAATCACATTTCTCTGGGGGTGTAAAGTGTGCATCAAACATAGCCAGAACCCTTTCATAGTTGTCTTTGTGACAGACTTCAGTAGAGCCAATGGATGTAAAGATATGTTTTGCTTGCTTCCCCATAGCATAAATTAATGAAGATATCTGTATATCTTCTGTTTCTTTGTGGTGTTTGTTTGCAATGCAAAATCTTGCAAAATATTGTTTCCAGTCTGTCCATTCTGAAGATTAGCCAAAGCAGTTCTCTGGGGTATTGAGAAGTGGCATGGTGATGTGGTTCTGGAACCTTTGTTGCTTTTTTAATTCAATTTCTGTTCTTAGTTTACTCCCGACACCATGTCATGTTCTTTTGTACCAGCTATGGACTGGTCACAGGGCTTTCTTAAACACATTAGATATATTCGTCATAAGCTCCTTTAATGCTCTGTGAGGTATTGCAGAGGTTCCTTTAAACAAGGTATTTTACACATAGTGTCACCTAGTGGCTGAATGGTATTATACATTTTTACACACCATTACACATCTGTTCTAAATTCATGCTGCATTAAAGAGAAGGACTTCAATATGTTGCTTCTATGAAATATCTCCATGAATGCCCAATATTGTGTTTCCAAGCATCCCATCTGCTGGACTAGAGCAGTGTGGTGGATGCATGCAGATCTATCAGGGAGTTCCAGATTGTGCTTCTTGCTGCACACCCACAGCCACACTCTGAAAATGAAGACATTGGTACTGGTAGTTCATGTGGGTGTTCCCCTAAATAATGCTTATATTCATAGTTCAGGAGTGAGGAGTCAAACTATGACTACATAATCAACTGGAGGGGTGGGAACTTAATGCCTTTGTTTTGGGATCTAATGAATGAGGACCATTCCCCCATCATACCCATTTTAGCTTGTTGACTCACGAGCCCAGACAGATTACAGTAAGGGCCTGGCATACTTCCTGAAAAGGGTTGCACGCTACTTAGGTGTTACAGAAGCTGCAATGCTCCTAATGGTCTTTGTGGGGGGAAGTGCATGGTGTGACACAGGAAAACCAGGAGCCTGCGCATGCCAAGGCCCCTAGGGCTCAACTGAATCTTGACAAATACTAACTGCAACCAGTCTGGCTCATCTGTGTGCTGGTATTGTTTAAATACATATTAGAATAATGAGAATGTATTCAGATTTATGAAATACTTGTAAGTTGTTGCTTTCATTAATCTCACTTATAATATCTGTATCCCATGTTATAAGATAATATTTGTGTTTGTGTAATCCACACACCTCCTCCGTGTGTTGTTCTGTCCCATCTAGTGATGCCGAGACCACTTAGGGCTTGTCTACATCAGAAAGTTGCAGCGCTGGTGAGGGAGTTACAGCGCTGCAACTTTGAGAGTGTCCACATCTGCAGGGCATCACCAGCGCTGCAACTCCCTGTTTGCAGCGCTGGCCGTACTCCCGTTTTGTCTCGGGTGTAGAGGATCCAGCGCTGGTGATCCAGCGCTGGTAATGCAATGTAGACACTCACCAGCGCTTTTCTTGACCTCCGTGGAAGGAGGAAGCCTCTGGTAATCAAGCTGGTTTCCTTTCCCGGTTTGCTCTCTCGGTCCCGGAGCCAGCCAGCAAACCGCAGGGAAGGAGACCTGCTTGCTCGGGGTTCCGGGACCGAGAGAGCAAACCGGGAACGCCGCGGTTTGCTCTCTCGGTCCCGGAGCCAGCCAGCAAACCGCGGGGAAGGAGACCTGCTTGCTCGGGGTTCCGGGACCGAGAGAGCAAACCGGGAACGCCGCGGTTTGCTCTCTCGGTCCCGGAGCCAGCCAGCAAACCGCGGGGAAGGAGACCTGCTTGCTCGGGGTTCCGGGACCGAGAGAGCAAACCGGGAACGCCGCGGTTTGCTCTCTCGGTCCCGGAGCCAGCCAGCAAACCGCGGGGAAGGAGACCTGCTTGCTCGGGGTTCCGGGACCGAGAGAGCAAACCGGGAAAGGAAACCAGCTTCGCCGCGGTTTGCTCTCTCGGTCCCGGAACCCCGAGCAAGCAGGTCTCCTTCCCCGCGGTTTGCTGGCTGGCTCCGGGACCGAGAGAGCAAACCTCGGCGTTCCCGGTTTGCTCTCTCGGTCCCGGAACCCCGAGCAAGCAGGTCTCCTTCCCCGCGGTTTGCTGGCTGGCTCCGGGACCGAGAGAGCAAACCGCGGCGGTCCCGGTTTGCTCTCTCGGTCCCGGAACCCCGAGCAAGCAGGTCTCCTTCCCCGCGGTTTGCTGGCTGGCTCCGGGACCGAGAGAGCAAACCGCGGCGAAGCTGGTTTCCTTTCCCGGTTTGCTCTCTCGGTCCCGGAACCCCCCTTGAAGCCGCCCAACAGCGCTGCAGTGTGGCCACATCTAACACCACTTGCAGCGCTGGTTGCTGTAAGTGTGGCCACTCTGCAGCGCTGGCCCTATACAGCTGTACTAATACAGCTGTAACAACCAGCGCTGCAAAATTTTAGATGTAGACATGGCCTTAGAGAGAGATTAATGAGTCTGCTCTGCAGCCTTAGCTAAGGGCTATATGGCTTTTAGCTCATGCAGTAGAGGCATATGCACTAAGTGCCACCCATGGATGACTGGGGTCTGTCAGCATTACATTTGCTCAGTAACTGTAAATCACCAGACAGAAGAAAAGCATTAACGAATCTGAAATAATAGTTTCCAAAAGGAGGTGTTATCTCCTGTCCAACAAAGAAGGCCCATCAACACCAGATGAACAATTGTGGAACATCACAGAACAAAAGACTTTGTTTATTGCTCACCGCCCTTCTCCTGCCCCCAACCCCCTGCCCTGAAGAGGAGACTTGCAAGTGAATTCCTCCCAATAGCTGAGTTTGTGACTGGAAGCAGAAAGGGGGTGGGGAGGAATAAAAAGTACTAACATTCAGGGACTGTATCTTTTATGCTGCTTGAACTCTGAGGGGCAAGGATTACTAAGCATAAGCAAAAGATCCCCAGTGCTTGCCCTGGGTTAGCCTTAAAGGACATATAGAGTTTGCTTATTATAGAAACTTCTGTTGCTTTTTGAAACTTAAGATTGGAACTCATTGTGTGCATATATATTCACCTGCTTTAACTTTGTAAATAACTCTTTTATTTCATTTTCCTAGCTAATAAACCTTCAGATAGTTTATTATGAAATTGGCTCCAAGGGTTGTCTTTGGTGTGAGATCTAAAGTAGAATTGACCTGGGGTAAGTGACTGGTCCTTTGGGACTGGGAGTAACCTAAATATTGCTGTGAACTTTGGTATAAGGGATGATCAATCACAAAGATAAGCTTACCAGGGTGGCAAAATAGATTTGGAGTACCCAAGGGGATTGAATGTGACTCTATGTTAAGGTTGTTATATTGCTTGAGGATTTTACACTTGGTAATTGGTTGGTGATGTCTAAGCATAGAACTCACAACCAATTTGGGGTTTGTGCCCTGGGTTGTAGTCTGCCCTGAGATTTGTACCCATGTCTTGAGCTACTCCTGGACAGCTTGACCCTGGCATAGTCTTGGCAGGAGTCACATACCACAGGTCAGTTAAGGTTATCGATCATAACCCCAGTGCTGTTAAAGTTTAAACTTGACATTGAGCGTTTTAAAGGTTAAAGAATAGACACGATGAGTGATATGATGGTCTTGAGAGAAAAGATTTTGAACAATTATGTCGGGACAGGGCACGATCCCATAAAAAGGTAACCCCAGTTCAGGACCTGAGAGCTTTGCTCATAAGTTCTGACCAAAGGGAGCCTGATGGGGAGAGAGAGAGGACCCTCTTGCCACAGATACTGCAGAGAAGATCACTGCAGTGGAACTAGCCTGATTGCAGCACCTCAGAGCCCAGGAAGAACACAAGCACCAGAAATTAATGGCAGAATTGTGGATCAGGGAAACCGAAGCAAAGGAAGCAGCTGAGGAGAAAGCCCATCAAAGTTGCATGGAACAAATAGCAACAGTCAAAGTCAATGAGGAAGCTGAGAAAAGGGCAGACAGGAGGCTGATGGAAGACCAATCAATGTAGCTCAGAATACTGGAGCAGCAAAAGGAGCTTCCTTAGCATCAGTATAACCCCCACAACACAAGGGAGAAGGAGAAAGTCTGCCCAGTTTATAAAGAAACTGACTATATAGAAGAGTTTGTGTCCACCTTTGAGAAATTATGTGGGATGCATAATATCCCAATTGAAGTATAGATACCTCACAATGTTTGACAATATCATTCATGTTGAATATGTAAAGTGTGTAATTTTATGAGAAAATGGGGGTGGGGCTGAAAGTGATTATGGAAAACTGTTTGCTCTGATGTCCCAGAAGCAATTGTTATGAGTAGTTACAGATGATGTAAAGGCAACCATCTGTGACCAAAAAAACCACTCCCACAATTTCAGAGGCTGCAGAAATTGCAGATGAACGCATTGAATCAAGAGGATTGCATGCAACTCCATGTTAAGGCAGTTATAGTGCTTGAGGAGCTTATGCTTGCTAATTGGTTAGTGAAATCTAAGTATAGAACTCCCAACCAATTTGAAGTTTGTGCCCTTCTTCTTAACAGTCTGCCCTGAGCTTGGTAGTCGCACTCTTGAGCCACTGCAGGACAGCTTGACACATGGTACGCTACATGGTACGCTACATAACCGAAAGAAAATGTTCACCTGGTGTTCCACTCCTGCTCTATGGACAATATCATTATGACAGTGTGGGAATTTCAATCACTGGGCTCCAGTCAGGCTGCCCACCTGTGTCCCCCAGTGTAGCTCATTAAGCTGTGAGTGGCTGATCTGCTAGTATTCATATTTCCCCAGAGGCATTAGCAAAATGGTTCCCATGTGAGGGGCAAAAATAATGGTTATCAATTGGCTCAAATAACCTGGTAATCAAATATTGTTTGTTGTGCTTATAATGGTCTAGGTGCTCCCCAGACATTCAAGAAGGGATGGCCCCTGGTCCTAGGTAATTATTGTTTAAGGGCAAATGGACAAGTGTACAAAGTGTATTGCCAAACATTCAAAATCATGAGTCAGGACCCAAGCCAATGAGATTTCAGCCTTGATGTCTATGAATCTATTAAATTATTTGAAAAATTACAAAGTTTTTTTAAAATAGTAATTATTATTTTTTATTTGCTTTCTGGTTTCTGAGCCATCAGGGTTAACTTAGTGCATGCTTTCAGGATTTTCTCGTCAACTATAAGGGCTAGAAACTTTTTCTTTAAATGAAAGCTGAAATTCTCCACTAAACACTTATTGCCAAGAGCTGGGACTTTGAGGGAAAACACCAAATATTGCAAGACTTTTGATAAAATCATGAGAGTTGGCAACACTAAGAAAACAAATACAAATATTTTATACAAGTCAATCACATTCACAGCAGGCAGCACAGCAGAAGTGGGTCTTTAAGTGGGACTTAAATGTGATCAGTGTAGAGACTGTGGATGATCTCAAGGAAGTCATATCTTGCATAGTGCATACCTATATTGTTTATTTTCACTGATGTGACCTTGGCCTACTAATTTCAGTTGTATCCAGACATTACACAAATGATTTCATATTTTGCAAGTGACATACTTAGAGGGGGAAATAGCAAAGTGAGCAGATAATATTACTAAAAAATGGAGGAATCTAGACTCAGAGGTTTGGGAGTTCTGTCACTTTGACCTTCGTAAGTATAATCCAATACAATTTTTTTTCATTCAAACGTACCACAAAGAACTTCCCAGTATGTAAAATAAAAGGCAAATATAAGTAGTAAGTATAAGTTTAGACATACTTGAGGTGGCATAAATATAGGCAGCAGAATAGACAGACACAATCAGGGGTACTGGAACAATTTTTATAGTGGGGGTGTTTATGATGGAAACCATGTATTTGGTGTTTGTTATTACTACTTCAAGCCAGAGAGTGTGGCAGAACCCTCAGCGCTCTTAGTTCTAGCACTACTGGGCACAATGGTCAAGTTTCAAGGAGGATGATTTCTCATGGGAAAACAGAGGTTCAGTACTTTTCATTTGTCACTCTTAACAGTTGTTTCTTTCATTTCCCCCTCACATGTAGAATTCTCACGGAAGTAAGCTGAAAACTTTGTTTTTTCACAAAGTGTCTTAGAGTTATAAAACCTGTATTTAGCGTCATGAATCTCTAGGGTTATAAACACCTATGTCCCTCATTCTTTTCTTTTTTCCTTTTTATAGTTTGCCGTAAATTGGAAATCTTACCTCCAAGTCACTCGCTATAAGTTTCTGCTGTTTTGTAATTAACACCTAGAACCTGCACTTTTTGAGGCAAGCAGACAAAAGCCTTGTTTTCTGCAGTCCATTAACAGTCTCTCAGTTTATTATGCTCTCCCTCCTATTTGTTTTTAATTGAGACCTTCGTTATAATGGGGCCATTGTTGCTAAACGTAGAATATTGCTATATTACCACAGATCAGTTTGCTTGGTTTTCATGTACATTAGTAAATTAGGAAAGATCAGATATCTAAAGAAGCTGACACACATTGAATTAATCCTGAAATAACTTTGTATTCACTGTTTCAAGTTCACGGTAGTATGTTAAACCACTACACTTAAAAGGCAGTCCCAAAAGCAAACTACAGTGGTGCTTAAGGGTAAAATGATAGACGAGGTGTGAGGTAGCTGATAGAGATAAACTCATGTAGTTGACTCATCTATTTTTGAATAAAGTGCTAATTGCACTAAGGACTAGGAATTTGAAAAACCCGAATATTGTAAATGCATAACCCTGAATGAGGTGTAATTATATTTACATAGATAATGAGACACTGAATGAAAAAAAAATAGATACAAAAAGTTATTCATTTCATCTTTCATAATTATCTGAAAAAGATATAAATTAATAGCATTCATCTGAGCAATGCAGTAGCTGTGACAGATGTTATATTTTGAATTAAAAATGTAACATTCTTGTAATAGTTTCTTATGTGTTCTACTTTGTTTCATTTTACAAAATAATTTAAGTTCACTTCTGATGTGAGTCCCAGAAAACAAAAGATTACTCTTTCCCTTTCCATCTACCATAAACTAATCCTTTTACTCTAATGTTCAAATCATGATAAAACTAAGACCAACATTTTACAAATCTATTTGTAACTTAACCATTTGTAAAAGTGTAAAACAAAAACAGAGCAAATTTTAGATATTTCATGATGTGGTATTTGGAAGACATATTCTGGAGAGCTCATGCAGCCAGTAGTCTTCTTCTTAGCATATGTGCAACATTCCTCAGGTGGCATGTGACCAGGATTCATCATCGAATTTGGTCCACTGGTTGGATCATTAGCTTTCCTGGCTTGGGCTGGGTACTGACAGGGAATGTGACATGAATGCTGATTCATCTCCCCCAGCCAGTAGTAAAACATTATTAGAGGTTCTATATATTATAGATGATTTTCTAATACAAAAGATATTGCACCTAACACGAGGTAAATTCTGTTTTGGGTACATCATTATGATGGATAAAGATGAATTAATCATTGGACTTGCAGTTGGTGGCCCTTACTTTCAGCCTCAGGGCTGTTCTCTTTAGGTGGGCTGGGGAGATGTTTGACTGGATGCATCCTTGTAGTCATGGGTTTTAGGGTCCTACACTTCCTTTGGTCCAGTCTCACCCTCATAATCTCACTCTGTGATAGGGCTTCACAGAGGCATCTGCACCTCCTGTGTGGGCTCCCCATATAGTGCCAGTCCTGGACAGTGTTACCACGCAGGTCTGTTGCAAATGGAGCCTTCCACACTTGCAGGGATGCAGGCAAAAGGTAATTAGTCAGCAGTGTGAGCTAATAACTTTCTGTAATTTGTACAAAATATAATTGACTATGGCATTTCATCTTAAAAACAGAGTAGTCACTGAACATCTACAATCAGGTTTTCAAATGAAAATTTCACAATTATTTAGCATATGTTGATTTAACCATAGACACATTTTGTCCTCATTGACCTGCTACGTCTCCCTTTGAGACATTAATATCACCTTAAAAGTCTCTAAATCTTGATGTGGCAGATCTCAAAAACAACTTCAAAATTTTAAAAATGCCATAATTATGGGCCTGATTGCTGTTCCTTCAGGTAAACCCCAGGGAAAAGGCTAAAGGAGATGACATCATGAACCATGAGGTTCTCCTTGTGATGATTTCTCCCCAACTGTTTTATCAGAGATCACAGTGGAACAGGCTATAGTCTGGCCCCCAGTCCAACAGAGTGCATGCCATGGGCCTGGGGGAAGAGAGGGATTTTTGCCATGCAGGCTACCTTTTGTAATGGGGAAAAGAGAACTACACACACAGGGTCCCCTCCATGCTTAGATCTAGAGTGTACTAACACACCCTATTTATTTACTGGATCCAGTTAATATTACATATTTCAAATGCTTTTTAGCTATGTATTTCCCTGATGGCCTATGGTATTTCTAAAAGCAGTAACATAGTTACCCAATAATCCACAATGTCATGTTGTAAATTATGGAGTTTTCAAATGCATGCCGTTGATACTTTTCTTTAATATACTACCTAAGTTCTGATCAAACTCCCACTGAAGTCAATGTAATTTAGATCAAACTCTAAAAGAAATTAACTATCAAAAAACTAAATGATAGTCTTTGCTTTTGTGGACACTACTTTTAAGGTTGCAAAATGGTTTCAATAATAGCCCCATGTTTTCACTTCCTCATAATTTACTGAAGAAGTCTCCTTTTGAGATGAAATTTTTCGTGCTTAGTCTCTGTGCAAAGATTTATTTTTATTTTTTAACATGTTTGAGAAAAATTGCTTCAAGCTGTTTTAGAATTCTGTGTCTGAAAAAATACAACATTCATGCTGAAAATTGCTTACTTTTTTCCCTACACTTTTGTTGCCCCCCCACCCCCATAGTTAACTCAAAACCAGCTACACTTTGAAACTTGAAATGTGGCATATAAATAGCCCTTATTGAGTAAAACTTCCATGGCCAAGTCTGAAAAATAATATGCTTGGTGTTAGTTTTTCTAAGTGCATCTTCATCATACCAGTACCTTGATACTATTTATTAATGTTAGGCTTGATATGCTGGCAAGAATAAACCACTGTCATAACAAGCTGTTGCCATTGATTTTCATGGGTCTACTCACATGGTTAAAGTTAAGCATATGTGGAAGTGTTTGGAGGATCAGAGCCTTAGTAAACAGCCAGTGTGCTCATCTGCAAGTGCATAGGATTAGCAATGAATCATCAGTCTCCAGAAGCTCATGTAGAGCTCCTCCATTGCTGTTATGGCAGGATATGAGCAGGTTTAGGGACTGCAAAACATTACTATGCCCAAACAAAATGTGGGTACTTCACACTGCTCTGAATTCCTTTCTCATTCCTACCCGTCTCACCATGGAACTACAGCAGTTCTGCTGGGTTATGGCGCTTCCATAGTAAAAGAAGTTGAGAAGTAGTCCTGAGGGCTCAGTCTTTGACTTCAACAGGTTTGCCGGAGCAGGACAGCAGGATTGAGTGCTAAATATGGTTAATTCTAATTCCATTTTGAGATCCTGATTTAGCGCCATCTTAATTTGGAAGGAGACATCTGAATAAAATGGCTCAACTTTTAGGAAAAATTGGCAAGAAATTAACAAAGTTATGAACGTTTACATATTGTACAGTACTAGCCAAGTACAGCTGAAAACTTTCACTGAATGTGAGAGTTCTCTCTCTTTTGGATTGCTACATTGTACAGGTATGCATCTTTCTAGAAATGTATACTTTTTTCAATGATACATACATAATAGCTGCTGACTCTTAACTAAGCCAGTGTCCACTTTTCTAAGGAACTGAGCAGGTACTAATTGACCGGCCAACTGGTCAGTGAATATTTTTGCCTTTTTTCCCGCCTTTTGCCTTTGCAGTTTTCATTTATTTTAAAACAAAAAAATTCCTTCTGCTTAAAATATTAAATTCAAAAGAAACCTCCAAGATCAATGCAACTTAAAAGTGCACTATTAAAATAAGAAAGATCAGGAATTTCTAAACTTAAACAACATTACCCCAACACAGAGAATATATTAACTTAACATATATAGTATTTTCTATTCCTGTTTTTTCTGATTTAATATGTAGCTTAAAGTAATACTGTTTATATTGCTAAAGCTAAAGATATACTATAAACATACAGAACAGTACAATATGGCTGGACTTATCTTGCTGTGGGAACAAATTTATATTACCTAACTTTATATGATTGTAACAGTGCAAACTTAACATTGATTAACACCGCTTTTTGCATTCAATGTAGCTGACATTCAGATTTAAAACCCACCAACACAAGCAAATGCTCCCCTATAAGAATTTCTCCAGGCATGGTATAGTACATAACCAACCTCAGCCCCCTCACAGTACCTAGGCACAATGCAAGGATTTAAAGAACAAGGCCAATTGACTTCAATACAGTGGCACCTACATATACCAGTGGTTAATTTAATTAACAGTGTCTGTCAGTCTGGCCTCCTAGTGTTTCCCTGAATGTCTTTACATGTATGGATTGAATTTACAACCACGTAGTTATGTAAATACATTTTTGTGTCTGGATTGAGGACACAAATATGATCTGTGACTGTGATGTGTGACTCCACCTTTTTTAATCAGTAGTAATGCATGCTCATTTTTTATGTTGATAAAAACAAGTGCCTCTTGATATAAAGCAAGTTTATTTTGTCAGTGCCATATTGTTGTTTATATTGATTATTTCAGCATTATGCCTTTTTCTTTTCCTTTTGCATTTCTAAATCATAATTTTGTGAAAATGTTTATATTTTAATTTAGAAAAAAAATGAACTAGCTTTCTTTTTTATGTACGTTTTAGTTGTTGACTTATACTTTCCAGCCAAACAGAAGCTTTTTGATTTTGTTCCGGTTTCTACCTTAAATTATATTCAGGAAACTCTTTACTAATGCATTTTTAAACAGAATGATTTGGGGATATGTTATGGCATTTTTGTAAAAATGGCAGGGGAGACAGTCTACTCTTAAAATCCTGCACATTACAGGGTTGTTGTTTTTTTTTTAATTTGAATGTTCTGTGTCGGAGAACAATGTCTGTTCCAATCACAAACTTTCATCGTCTGTAAAAACTGAGAAAAAAATGAAGTTCATGTCATGAAACCACAAAGCAAATTAATGAAATCATGTTATTTGTATCTAGTCTGGCTATATCTGCTAAATATTTTCTAACTACTCTAAGGGGAAAAAAACAGAAGGCAAACTAGCAATGAATGGAAACAATAATGGTCAGCAGCATGTGTTGCATGTTATTTGAATGGAAAGTAATTTATCACTTCTGAAATAAAGGCTGTTTATTCTTGTGTTTCACTGTCTGTAACAATCTTTACAATTTATCTGTGAAAAAAGTAAGAAACTGTACCATTATTAGCATATGAATACTTGACACATCAAATTGGCTGTACAATAACAGAAGGACATTTGCTATTGGTGTATGCACACAGACAAAGCAGCCATTTTGAAAAAAAATGAAATGGTGTGGATGTTTAACCGTTTGTCTGTCTGTCTGGTTTCACACTACTGCTTTGATTAGGGCAGCTTAGAAGCATGAGTTGAAATTCTTAAAATATAAGCACACACATTAAATACTGGGCCATCGATTATTTCTTTTATATTTTTATTCAGATGTGAGCCATAGAAAAATATAAGAAACGGGTTCAGAATAAAAGATTTTGTGTGTGTGTGCATCCGCTCAAGGTGGGGGGAAGGGGGCAAAGTCTGCCTATGTGAAGAGTGTACAGAAATGAAACATTGCCTACATACAGTTTTATTTCATGGCAACAACATAGTGGGCCTTGGGTCAGATGTGTGAAACTATTTCTCAAAGAAGCTGCATACATAATTGAGGCCCTATGAAGGGTTCTCAGTTGAAGTTGCCAGGCTACATTCATTTAAAAAGCAGAGCCATTTGTTATCAAATTTAAATTAACTCCCTCAGCACTGAACTCGTTTAAAGCACAGCTTGTCAAACAGCACTCAAAGTATCTAAGGAAGAGAGAAATTGTGGCTACTAAATGACAATAACATCATTCCTACAAAGAATAAAACTGTTACCCATATTTAGGCCTGCCAAGCAATAGTCTAAACAGATTAATTTCTGAAGGAGCTATTTTTGATGCCTTGTTTGTTAGAAAGCACAAATATATTATTTTAAACAAAATCTCTACTGTAGCTTTAATTTGGAAATAAATCAGAATTTCAGGTTTTTCCTGCTATAATCCATAAGGTGTGAAGGCTGTTTACATTAAATGTCTCTTTTCTACAAGACTGCAAATGCTTAAATACAGAAATTTGTGTTTCATGGAACATTCATAATATGTTTCAGCTGCTCATGACTTACATCTATTGGATCTGATCCTGTAACCTTTACTGACATGTAATTCTTGAACATGTGAATAGATCCTTTGACTGCAATGTAACTGCATGTGTAAGAATTACTCATGTGAATAAATATTGCAGGATTGTACCAATTATTATTTATTAATTTTCAGCAATGTCTCCAGTGTGCTATGGGTTTTCCAAACACAGACGAAGCCATGTTCTTGCCTCCAAGGAGTTCAAAATGCTGTGCTGGTATCTTTTAAAAAGCAATCCATATGACTTATTATGCAGTATCTTAAATAGTAAGTAATGAAAACAAACAACAAATCAGAAATATTCATTCCAATTATTTCATGAATTCAATTTGGCTGTGTTCATGACCCTTTTGTGATCACTTTTGGTAAACATTTTCACAACTGAGTTTTACTGGAAAAATATTTGTGGAAATCGAATTTTATATTCCACGCAGAAAAATTTTTACTGTGTGCTCACCCAGGGCTCAATCCTGCAGGGTGCTGGCCATTCTGGGTTCAATGGGAATGCATATGTGCTTAAAGTTAAGCACTTTGAACCAGATTTTAAAGGTATTTAGGCCTCTACTGGGATTTTCAAAAGTATCTAGGTGCCTAATGTCCATTGAAATCAATAGAAATTAGGCACCTAGATGCTTTTGAAAATCCCGCTAGGCACCTAAATACTTTAAAAATCTGATCCTTTGTGCTTAGGTGGATTGCGGGCACAGAGCTCAGCACTTTGCAGGATTGAACCCCCAGTAAGGGAACAGAAACAATACTATGTCTTACATGGCCAATCACAACTAACCAACACAGCTCAGATTTTGAATATTCGTAATTATATCTTAGATATAGATATAGGTATATATATAGATATAGAGATAGATAACCCCTGCCAAAACCCCGCAACAACCTAGCTTGCAATCTGCTTGCAGACATGACAAGAGTTGAAAAAATGGCTAAATTTAACAAATAAATTATTCATTGTGAATTATTAGCTCTGTCTAGTCTTAAATTAGGTTTTCTCAGTCCAATCAGCAAAGTTATGCCAACAATTAAACCCAACAGAACATTCTAACCATATACATACAGAGGAGGTGCCGGAATGCATCATTATACAATGCAGGCTTTCTGAACAGGAAAGGAAAGATGTACATAGTTCCATGAATTTTACATAAAACACAATTATGTTATTTTCCTCAGATAATTTTATTTAAAATGATGAGGGTTTATATTTCTAAAGCTGTAAAACCTGAGATTTTTATCTGATTTAATTAGATATTTCTGTGTTCATTTCTGTGAGAAATTGAAGTGTCTAGATCTGAGTCAGACTTTTGCTATTGTTAAGTTTAACACGGAGAACTAAATATAGCATTCTTAACAATCTGTGTTTTTCTTTCTTGAAACAGAAGTTTAAGGCATCTAATTTACATCCCTTCATCAACATACTGATTTGTTAGAATCAAGTCAAGTCTGTTGTAGCTGTTGACATATATGCTAGTAAGACTGATTGAATTTCATCTCTGTAGACTGTGAATGGAAAGAGGACTTTCTTTTAGAAAAGACACAATTTTAATATCACCTAATACTGTCTTTAAATCACGAATATCACTATCCGCTTTAAGAATGATCAATCTGTCCTTTATAAGTTGCATGTATAAACATGTGCATCTATTTAAGCAGTTATTAGATGACTGCCACAAGTTGTGCAGAATATTAGAAAATGGTCCTATATATGTGCAAATATTTTATGAAAAATATGAGATAAAGGCAAACTAAATTAAAAATGGAGGACAGTAAAGTTACACAATGTAGCATGTACCTTATTATTTTTAAAGAAATATATATATAGCATATATGTGCTTCCCCTCAACACTGGATATTATTCAAAACTACAAGCCATTTGCTTATTTAAAGCTCTATGCAGCTAACAATACTTCAGGGCTAGTAAATCCTACCAAGCACTCTTTGAGAATCTTGTTTATTTACTGGTGGAAGTAATACACCATACTTGTGTATCCATGACAACACTGTAACATGCCAGAGCAGTACTAGGTCTTTTCTTGCAATTGCAATATGAGATTAAAAGTAAGAGGCTAAATCTTATTAAATAGCAGAAGCTTTTCAAAAGATAAAACATAAAGTTTATGGGAGCATATGATAGTTGTTCATGGTAATATGTTTGTGCTATTTCAATGCTTTAGTTTGGTCCATCCATTGATTGTAAATAGCACTGAATGGGGAACATACCAAGAAAGATAAAACTTTGCATTTCCTGCTGGAGTTTTCCATAATTAAAAAAGTGATTCAACAGTGTCAAGAATGAATAATTAACAGTATCAGTTTTATAGACTATTAAGTTGAATAATACTGTACTTTTTGTTATTTTTAGGATACTTCAGGTTCTTTAATTTTTTTCATTCTCATGCCAAATACTTTGATTAAGAATGTTGTATGATCCAGTGGATTAATGACGTAATCGCTTAGTTATATTTATAAATTCATGTCTTCTCTACATGCGTTTGTGTTTGCTATGCCAATGCCATCAAGATGCTAGATTGAGATGAGATGCAAAAAGTGGAGGGGAAAAATTTACAGATAAAAAGGAAATTCAATTCTCTATTATCCATTCTTTTATCTATTGTCATTCTTGGTTATCTTACTCTTTTCTTAACATAATTTGTGCAAATTCTCAAGATTTAGCAAATCAACTTTAAAAACTGAAATATTTCCTCCCCCATCCCACAAATTCTAATTAATGCAAAAAGAACTGACACTTGTCTAGCTGCAGGTTGCTTATAATCTGAGCTAACATAAAAAAATATTGTGGGCCAAATTCTACCCTAATTGTTGTTGTTGTTTGTTTATTTTTATTATCATAGCACTGACAAGTCCTAGGACCAAGACCCCCATTGTGCTAAGCTCTGTATTCCTAAATTACTGATGTTTCATTAGTTTAAATGAAGGAAGAGTTTGTCTTACTTAATATGTTGTATTTTGTCTCTGAAAATATTTGAAATATACTGTATTACCAAGAAATGTCAATATATAAGTATATATCTCAAGCATACATTGATGTTTTATCCATTTCCTGATCGTGGTAAAAAAACATTTCGCATTCTTACCATTAATTCAGGATCCTGAATTTGGCAAATGGACTGGTACCTAAAACACCCAAAAAGCCTTTGCTGATACCCAATCTGCCTTGTACCACTAAAAAAAGTGTGCTGGGCATATAGTATCTAAAGAAAATATCTGAAAAAATAACTATTTGGGATTATACCAGGTATTTTCTCATTAGATTCAGAATGGAGAAAGAGAAAAAACACAAAAGGGAGATAATGTGAAGAATTAAATAATTTCTGTGGATTTATTCTCTCTCTATTTTATCCTCCACTCAATATATTTTAAGTCAATCAACTTACTTGCAGTATGTTCTGGTGAGCAATGACACTCATACAGCCACAAATGTTTGATAAACAAATGTTTTTGCAGGCATTTTCTCTATGGCCAACACTGAGAAATTTGTCCAGTTTTGTGTTTGGAAGGAGCGGTGGAGGAGTTGGTTTTGTCATCATATTTTGGGATGGCTACTTACAGGTGTTTTGTGCATGTACACACAGACAGATATGTCAATATATAGGGAAATAATGTAATTTCTTCTTGCTGATTTCCTGGTCAGCTACATTTATGTTCGGTGGCATAGGTTAGAGGAATGGATTTATAATTTGAAAATGTTTCAGATTTTTTTTAAATAAGAAATTCCCATTCCATTAAAAGTCTCAATGTTTGTGGGTTGTTTTTGTTTGTTTGTTTGTTTGTTTACAAATATTTCCCAGATTTACAATAATTTGCCTGGGTAGTTCTGCCCTATTCTGTAGAAATGTCAAAAGAAGCAAACCCAGTTTATCAACCTTCTGCACAATAGAAAGATGTGGGAATGGGAGTTACCAGCTTTAGATGCTGTTGTTCATCCAGGTGCTGCTGATATACATGAGGAAGTAACTATTTTAATACTGTAGAATTCAGTTTTACTGATCACTACTCGTAGTGATCATTCATCTCTGTGGTTTAAATCTTACCTTCCAAAAGATGCATGTTATGATGCTTTTGTTATATTGCCTCATTTCCACAGATTTATTAATTGGCATTCAGTTGTAAGAACTAGATTGGAAGTTATTTCTTTGATTTTTCACAAAAGAAAGAATGTTTTACATTTTTGAGTTGCAGGGAAGAAGATTATACTTGTTGCCACTCAGAAACAGCTAGGGTATATATAATACTGTCAACGTCTTAAGAGGACAGTTGAAATACGCAGAGGATATTGACTAAACTAACGCCTGTATTCTAGTGAGTGGAGCTGAAGGTATGTGCTTTCATGATCTCCTGTTTACTGAGAGAGGCATATACAAGTTTTTGTGATTCCAGGAGCATATTGAATGTGGAGTTCTGATTAATTAGTATTTTGTATTATTTTCATCCTATAGCTGAGCCTGGACTTTCTTTTTCTTTCTTTTTTTAAAGCCTTTATGAAATTGCTGATTTGTCCACAGAACTTTCGTGCAGGCCGTCTTATATTTTCATTAATGTTTATCATACACGACTCCAGCCAGTAGGAGCAGGAGTAGTCAAAGCATGGACTATTCCACTGGAGGGAGGAGGTTAAAATGGGGTCCAGATGGGTCCAGCCCTCTTCCAGCAATACCCTGGACAAGAACTGTGTAGGGAAGGACCCACATACATACTCTGAGGGCACTAGGTTCCAGATGGTGCCTACTTCCCTTCTCCCTCCCTGGCTTTTGGGCACAAACTGGACAGAGAAGCCAGCCAAAAGCTCCAGTTGATTGGAACAGAATTAGTCAAAGCAGGGTCCTTTGGACATTCCAGTCAAAACTGTAGAATGTTCTTTGATTTTTCTCTGCCTTGTATTGATGGACTATTTGCTCCAACCCTTCATCTCTCTCTCCCTCACAGTCTCTTCACCATAGCCTCACTGCAGACCTGCCACTCTTACTATTTCCTCCCCTGCTCTGTCTCCCTTCCCTTCCCATTCAGCTGATCCCCTCCTAAGTAAACCACACACACCCATAGATGAATTAACACAGCATTTGCTGCTATCACATTGTTTGTTCTGTTGTGTGTTCTACCTCTTGCCCCACCCTGTGTCTGTCTTGTCAATTTGGACAGTATTCTCATATTGTTTCTGTGTTGCCTCTTAATTTATACTTAGATTGTGAGCATTTTGAGGCAAGGACTGTGTTTTTGTTCTGTGTCTGTACAGCACCTAGCACTGTGGGAACCTGGTCCATGACTGGGGCTCCTGGGCACTGTGATAACAAAAGTAAATAATAACAACAACAACAACACCCTTATTTAACACATCTAAATAGTGGGGGACACATGACACTACATTTACCATCATTCACTGCAGGGATTGTTGACACCATTAATAAGATATAATACATTTTAGATTTGTCTTTTCATCAGCCTTCAGTGCCTTTATTTTCATTTTCCATGTCTGATAAGCTGAGCTCCTTTTAGATTTTTTTTACTTGTCTTGACAACAATACAGTAGTATTCTTTTAGCAATTATATCTATATATCCTGAAATTAGATAGCCTTAGGTTCTATAACACTTCATTACAACTATGTGCCACACCTACAAATTCTTTACTACTACTTATGCTGATTGAAGTGTTCTCCAAGTTTCATTAGTGATTGAGTCTAAAACAAAAAAAGGGGGGCAGTAAACCTTACATGTAACTAATATTATAACCTCTGGCAGCTGCAATTTCAGGATGTGTACTTCTAATGATTATACTCCAATGACACTGAGTGTAACAGCAGTTGCAGAAGAAATGGTAACACCTGCTCAGGTTTGACTGATTGTCCTTTAAGGGGAGATGGAACCAGCCCAACCTGTGCCATAATTAATTAGCTGCTTCCCAGCCTGGTACTAAGAGGCTCATCCGCTATCTTCATGGACAGCTGAGCCTTGCAGGAGATGTGAAGGCCCTGAGCCAGGGTCTGCAGGAGAATGATATTCCAAGGGAACCAGTCGGGGGGCTGAGTGATCTATAGCGGGTCAGGGGAAAGGCACAAATGTGGCTGAGAACAGGGTCCAAAGGATAGTCTGAAAAGAAGCCCATGAAGGGTTGAAGAATCTTTTTTGTTTGTTTGCTGGTACTTTTTAGTTGGACTTTTTTCAGAGTGGTAGTTGTGTTCGTCTGTATCAGCAAAAAGAATGAGGAGTACTTGTGGCATCTTAGAGACTAACAAATTTATTTGAGCATAAGCTTTCATGGGCTACAGCCCACTTCATCGGATGCATGCAGTGAAAAGTACAGTAGGAAGATATATATACACAGATGACATGAAAAAATGGGTGTTGCCATACTAAATATAATGAGAGTAATCAGTTCAGGTGGGCTATTATCAGCAGGAGAAAAAAAACTTATGTAGTGATAATCAGGATGGCCCATTTCTAACAGTTGACAAGAAGATGTGAGTAACAGTAGGGGGAAAATAACATGGGGAAATAGATTTTACTCTGTGTAATGACCCATCCACTCCCAGTCTTTATTCACGCCTAAATTAATGGTGTCAAATTTGCAAATTAATTCCAATTCTGCAGTTTCTCACTGGAATCTGTTTTTGAAGTTTTTTTGTTGGAGTACTGCAACTTTGAGGTCTGTAATTGAGTGCCCAGGGAGGCTGAAGTGTTCTCTGACTGGTTTTTGAAATTTATAATTCTTGATGTCTGATTTGGGTCCATTTATTCTTTTGTGTAGAGACTGTCCAGTTTGGCCAATGTACATGGCAGAGGGGCATTGATGGCATATATCACATTGGTAGATGTGCAGTTGAACAAGCCTCTGATAGTGTGGCTGATGTGATTAGGTCCTATGATGGTGTTCCCTGAATAGATATGTGGACAGAGTTGGACTTGTTACTCCTAGAAGAGGTTGACTTTGTGACTTCACTGAAGAGCCATCTCTAGCACTAACACATATATATGTGGAGTTTATTAAGGAGCCCTGAAGATGGAAACTGAGTCAGGGTGCTGCAGAGCCATCCCCAGCCCTGAGGCAGGTGCTTGGGAGGTGGCTGCCTCATTACATTGGTGATCAAAATGAATATTTCCAGGGTCCATATTCTGCTCTCTTATTCAAGGAGTTTGAAGTCAATAAAAAATTTACACAAGGACTGAATGCAGAATTTGGCCCTATATTAAAACTCATGGAAAATTCTAAGCATGATTAAACATTTTATTATGCTTGATATTTTGTTCTTTTACAGTCGGTTGAGGAGGCAATATTTTGAGTGAGATAGATAGATAACTATAGTGTCAGGAGCTCTGCACATATCTAAGATAGGCAAAAACATACTTCAAAATCACACAGGACAGGAATTGCACTGAGAGTGGTTGAAATAGCCAAAATAACTTGTAGAAGGGAGTGTGGTGGTAATTGAATTATTTTCACTACCAACTTAATTTTAAGGTAGTTATTGTTTTTCACTGATCTAGTCAAAGGACCTCATGCACAATATAGCTAGACATGGGGCCAAATTTGCTAGCATAGAATGTGACCCATCATGTTTAAAAGTATTGAAGAGATATGACTATTAGCTAAGGAGATAGTGCTATTGAAATACAAAGGAGGTAGTGTGACTTTGTACTGTAATGAATCTGAAACTCCTGCCTAGACAGATGTAGAACAAGGTGAAATATATATTTATTTTTTAAAACTTTGTTTCAAACATGTGCCCCTTCTTTGCTGTCTGTTTACATTGCTACTGATAGAGCAACTAAATCCATCCTCAATGTGCCTAAACCAAACATTCAAATGACAAGAACAAACTATATATTTTTCCTTCTTGCTTTTATATTATGAGTATGTGACTTATTTGCTGTCAGTACCGTTTGTGATGTGCTGTGCCTTATCAGCACTGACAATACAGGTATAGGGCTCAATCAGGCAAGGATTTACATATGTGAATGACTTCAGTCAGACTACTCACATTTCCTACCTGCCCAGACAGGCACAATGTCACCGTGTTCCTAAAATGTCCAAACTGGTGAATTGCACTCTGTTATGGAGCAAATTCTTACTTTGCAGATCACAAAAGCTAGAGAGAGAGAGAGAGAGAGAGAGAGAGAGAGAGCATGATATTAAACACAAAGGGAAGGATATATGTTTTTTTTAAAGGAAAGAAAACAAAGTTCATTACATGTTCTAGTTGTTCCCTGGAGTCCATTATTTGAGGGGGGAGGGGAGAGATAAGAGGAAAATATGCACTGTCCTAAATACCCCCATTTTGTCCAGTTTTTGTGACCATCTCTAGGAGGAGAGAGAGATCCCAAGCCTTTCAACCTATCAACAGCAGTAGGACACTGGAGCCATCTGAGGCAGAGACATTAGCTAGGCAGTCTGGAGCCATCACTAGCAAGTTACAAGGCAGTAAAGACACCTAGATTCTTTTCTTAGTGCTAATTGTAACAGACCTTCATCCCAGTCTTAGGTCCCAACCAACTGACAGTGTCTCCCTATCTCTGGCTACCATGGAACCTTGACCTCCTCGCTCCATTGAGCAAGCTCATTCTAGTATGAGTTGACCAAGTGTCTGCCAGGTCCCTTCTCCAACAGAGATGGAGCCAGTTACATTTGAATGCAGTGCTTTATCTCACTGGCTAAAGATGGCTCTGAGTTCACCCAAGGTGCTTCAACATGGTGTGCAGGCATACATGTGGGATAGGTAGCTAGATGACTGATATTTGGGTGCTAGATAATATATGGGGAATCTTATGTAACACCCCAACATATGTCCATGTGCCAGTGATGTATTCAGGCACCTTTAGAACAACTGATCTTGGGACCTGTGTGCCCATCAGAAGTTCATCACTGTGTGGTATTACAATTAAATGCAGGTAGAAAAACAAACATCATTTGCTTGTAATTTTAAAACAAACTTTTCAAATGTTAATATTTCTTATTTGGTGAAAAGTTATAAACTAGAACAATATCCTGGAGTTTCATGCATGTGAAATGTGAGACATGGGTACAAATAGGAAAAAAAATAACCCTTGCAAAAATCCCCAAAATCCAATCTTTCCATTCTGGATTTGCAGCATTTCACTTTTAAAAGCTCTAAAACTTTCAATGTTTGTTCATCAAAATGCATATGCTGGAGGAGCACATTAATTCCTTTATAAGGGGTGCACGGCCAACCCCTCTTCTTTAGGGCATAGTTGCCCTCCCAAATAAGGCCAGGGAGACCTTCAGCTCTGTACAACACCTGTGTCCTTCATTCTTTAAGTGTTTTTCCACCACCAGTGTCTAACTATATACAATCCTTACAGGTTTCTCATCCACCACAGTAGGTGGGTCGGTAACTAGCTAGAGGACTTCCACCAACTTCCCTCCCTGACTGACATCTCTCTTTCTGGCTGCCTCCCAGCCTTTATAGCTCCTGGTCTATCAGGCTGGCAGGTGTTGCCAGTCGGCAGGCAGACATAAGGCTTTTCAATCAGTCCCAATCTTTCCCTTGATTGGGGCTGGCATGGCAGGGACTGATTAGGTGAGTTTGCAGAAGTACCCTCCCACAGGGGATAATAAAAATTTGGGAAAAGATGAAGCTGTGGAGTAAAATAGGATAGAATTTTTACTATATGTGCACCATTATAAGTGCCATATTGGGCACAATTAATTTGGATTGCCTTCTTGTCAAACTGTCTGTAGTCACTCATGAATGTGGGTGCCAACCTCAGGGCAGACTGACACATCAGGGCACAAACCCCAATTCAGGTGTGTGTTCTGTGGTTGGTGAAATCTAACTAAGCATCCAATGTGAATACCTCAAGCTCTATATCAGTCTTAGTCACAGGCAGTCCCCTTAGACACTCCAGTTTATCTTGCAACCCAGGAAAGTCTGCCTTTGTGATAGATAGTCCCTTATATCATAAATCACAACAATATTCAAGTTACTCCCAGTCCCAAAGGACTAGTCGCTTGCCCCAAGTCAGTTGTACCTCAGATCTCAAACCAAAGACAACACTTGCAGTCAATTCTATAATAAACTAACTAAAGATTTATGAACTAGGAAAAGGAAATGAGTGATATTTACAAGGTTAAAGCTGGTAAACATACACATACAAATGAGATACAGTCTTAGGTTCCAAAAGCTAATCACAGCTGCTATAATGTGCAAGCTGTAAATGTCCTTTAAGGCTAACCCAAGCTAAAAGCT
This sequence comes from Gopherus evgoodei, assembly GCF_007399415.2. Classification (NCBI taxonomy): domain Eukaryota; kingdom Metazoa; phylum Chordata; order Testudines; family Testudinidae; genus Gopherus; species Gopherus evgoodei. The sequence goes on from NC_044327.1 coordinate 80,035,651, forward strand.
GGGGATCCCTTGCTATGGCTGTTGGAGAATCCAAATGTTAATTAAATGGCTGTTTTGTGTGTCCATGGGTAGTACTTATGTGTCAACAAAAGAATTGTAAAACTTAATATATCAGTTACAATTATGGTGTAGATCTGAATTAGTTTAAAAACTAATTTTACAAACACCTATGTGAAAAAGTGATTTTCAACTAATGTTTTGATTGTGGGATGAGGTAGATGAATCTGCTAGACAGTGTGAATGATCTCATAAAAACAGGCAGGCTGAAGAGGATTTGTTGAACATGGCTACTGGTGCTGACATCATTGACTGAAAACATAAGTCACAAGATGGTACTATAAATTAAGTTGTCATTATTAGCTCTAGGCAGAAAACTAGACAGCTAGCAATAATAAATTGTAAAAGATTTATAGATTCTATTTAATTCATATAAGCATCCAAAAACATTTAGAATGGATGTTGAAATGAACTTGTGAGTAAAGGCCAAAGCACTTCAGTTAATATCCAGAGGTTCAGATATATGAATTGCTGTGCAGTATTCAGGTATTCATACAGTGGTATTTGTTAGATGTGACATGCACAGTGTTAATCTGGAAACTAAAGGGTTAATTGTTACATAGGTCACACATGGGTTAAACTGGAATCCAATGAGCTATGGTGCCCCTGTTGACTAGACATACCTTGAACAAGTCAAAGGTGATATATTGTTGTAGGCAATATTCCAACTGCCCTTAGTGTAATTAATGCAGATAGCACAGGACAGAAGAGCAGGTTGAGAAGTGTGGTTTCTTCTGTATGGTTAGACTGCTGTTTTGTTTTCTTAAGGTCCAGTCTTGCAAGGCATTGAGCACCCTGAACTCACATGTGGTCAACAGAGGTGATCAACACCTCACAAGAGCATCCTTATACACCTTTACTATGTCCTTTTCACATTCAGATAAGAGTCAATAATTTTGCTAAAGAAATTCTCGTTTCATCGTTCCTCTCTACAAAATAGTAACCAAACGCCTCATGGTGTCATGAGAATCCCAAAATATATGTAGCCAAATTCACAGCTTTACTGTGTAGTGTAAATAGGACCCTATAAAGGGTTGGTAATACAGGATAACCATACAACACACATGAAACTTGAAGCCAAATGCAGTTGTTTTCAACCTCTTAAGATATGCAGGAAGGAATCTGTATAACTGTACTTAAGTTCACCATTGCTGTTAATAAAATGCTTGCTGTTCCATTTTGTATGGATGATAGTCCTGTCCTCTCCTGTGTAGTTATACTTGCACAATAACAATCTTTTTCATTCACACACAGTCTTGTTTCCAAAATGACCATCGTGTTAATGTTATATATTTGATTATATAAAGGGATTTCTGTAAGAATTTTTAATGAAATTCATAGGCAAATTGTTCCCTTTTCCACTTGTTTATTTATAATTGTAAAATTATATTTAGTAGAGATTTACTCTTACCAGGAATCATTTTTAGGTGCTTTTTTTTATATTTGCAGTTTGGTTTCACATTAATTATGGGCAAGTTTATTACAGGAGTGAAGGAGAGACTGAGACAATAAAAACTACAGTATACCTCAGTTAATATATGTATATTAGTCATATTTCTTAAAAAGCCAGAGGCCAAAATGTTCTAACTTGGGTGCCTAAAATTAAGCACTAAATCCATAGCCAACTATTTATAACTGGTCTGAATTTAAAGGTGGTGAATTTCCCTAACTCCTATTGGAAACTTTAAATGCATACATCACTTAAGTATCTTTTGCTTAATTGCATAATTACTTATTGTCTATCCATAAGAGAAATTTACTCTTGATCTGACCCCATTAGATTGAATGTGTTGCTACTCCATTTAATTACATATTAGCAATATATAAATCAATAAATAAACAACAAAAATGACTAATTGCATAATTTGACTTTATGCATTCTGAAGAGGTATAAATATTGAACTTTACAGAGCAGTACATACAGATAAATTAGGGGTTGGAAAACCTCATAAGATTTAGTCCACTCACCAGTTTATTTCAGACTGTGTAGTAAATGTAAGAGCTAATTTCATCCCTGGTTAATGACATTTAGATGTATAAAAACTGGGCCTTGATTCTTCACTATGTTGCTTCAGTTAAACTTCAGTGGAATTACTCTTGATTTACATGAATGTGAGCTGAGAATCAGGCCCCAGGATTGTGTGACATGGAAGTTTTCTTTGTATTAGTTTGAACATAAAAATTCAGTTCTTTCAGATTCCAGCCATGCGACGTGCTGGGAATCACGTGATTGACTTCAATGGGCGAAGAAGAACCCATCACCTCACATATGGTACTCTGTACTTTTCAGCATTAGGCTCTAAATGCTTAATTGTAGGAAGCTACTTACTCCAGTAATGTGCATATTCAGGAGCTGATCCCTTGTATTATACATCAGTAAAGTGCAGTGTATATATTGCACATTCTGGCAGCTCACATGGCATATCTATTTAAAGCTATTGTTTTACTCTATACTTATCCGAAAGGAGTTAAATTATGGGTACTTTTTTATACACTGCTCTTAAATATAATTATATCTCTTCATTTTTATAGGAAAAATGAAGTTTAGAACTGATTCTTGACACATGATGCACATTTGTCAGGAGGTCACGGTGAATCAGAATAAACAACTTCAAGAAAATGCCAAATTCAAGAAAATAAAAGTAGCTTAATATGATTTAATACCATTAAAGTGGTTAAGGTTAGTGGAAACAATCTTTGCTCTTTTCTTTTTCCCATAAATTAAAAAAGATTTTGTAATACATTATAGCTTGTGTAGCTCACTCTAACTAGGGCTATCTGTTATGGCCAACTAGAAGCTCTAGCTTGTCCAAATCATAGCTGTCAAGCTCTTGAGCAAGACTAGTCACAGAATACATGTTGCAATGATGCTTTACATCCTCCATTGGCACCAGTTTGAAATTCTGGTCCTGTTTTTTAAAATCCTTACTAGGCAGGTGTCATTCTACTTCAGGAACAGTCTTTGCATTCGTGAGGATTCTATAAACCCTCACTCAGCTGCTGCCAAACCATGAAGGATCCTATATTTCCCTATGTTTCCACAGGTAAAGTCCCCTAGGAGCCTGGAAGTCTCCCAGTAAGCATGTGTAAAGCCACCTAAGTCATGGCACCCAGTGCCTAGCTCATGCCTAGCCTCTGGCAGGATTCACAAGCTACCCACCTATCTCCACCACTCTTCACCTGTCTCCACCAGTGGGTCCTGATCCAATAGGAACACTAAGAGGGTACCTTAGAACATGTCTACTAAATCAGGGCCTGAACAAAATGTAAGCAGAGCTGTCCCTAAATGGCAGTGGTCACTGTCTCCTGGTGAATCTATTCCACTTTGCATAACTAAATAAATATTCATTTGGCCAAAGAGAGAAAGCGAGGCTGACTAAGCCTAGTGGTCAGGGCAATCCCTGGCAGTGTACAAGCACCCATTCCACTCCATGTCAGGCAGAGTGGAGAACAGCCTGTATCAGTATTCTAACCACTTTGGTAAAAGGAGACGTTCTGCTTCTTTTTTTTTTTTTAATGACCTGGCTTAGGTGCCTAACTCCAGGAGAGGGCTCATGGCTGTGATTCCCAAGTGGAGAGAGGTGCCTCCCTCTGCCCCATATTTAGGTGCCTGAGTCCCTTTGAGGTACAGGGCTTAAGGCTACACCTCTCATCTCACCATTTTCTATTGACTAACTTAGGCAGCTCCCCACTGAATGTGCTGGCTTTGGTGAATCTCATTCTTAGGTCCCTACCTCTTCCCATGCCTTGTATAGGAAGTCTAGGTACCTAATTCAGGGTGCTGGATTCCACTAAGTGACAGTACACCTAAAGTTATCTGTTGCAACATTGGGTCCAAGGCCCCTTTGTGGATCTAGCCCAAGATGCTAAATATTCTATCGACTTCCTAAATTTAAAAAGGTAAAAATACATTAGATACTTTACTAATATTGCTTTTCCTTTAAGCAATTGCTGCAATTTCCCTCAGGAATATTATGTGATGATGAACAGAGAGGGGCGAGTTAGTTGTGCAATAATGAATGGATGAAGATGTGTCCACGAGATAGCCTTTCTAGTTCATGCTAAGAAAAGGTTTGAGAACTCCTATAAACCAGCTCATTCAATGAGAAATCACACTTAAAACTCTAAAACCCCTTAACTTAGATTACGTGCTCTTTCTCTGCAGGAGACACAATCTGTTTGACCCTCAAAGATGCAAACAGCCAGAAATATGACTACAATATAAATTGTTTTGCCCTCTTTTTGTAAAGAAGCAATAATATAACAACAATAAAGAACTGATACTAAGACCTACCATCCCAGATTCTTGGATATCTATGTAATGTAATAAACCCAATACACAGTGCATTTGGAGATTAACACGACTACTGGATAATGATGTCACTGCTGCTACAATATCAACATTATGAAAAAAATCCAATGCAATTTACTCTCCATTTGAAGATATGATAAAAATTTTAAAATTCTTTACATTTAGTTAACAAATTAGACCTCCAAAAGCTACTTCAGTTTCCATTTAGCTCATCTGATGTTTAAGATCAGATGACAGGCATCTGATTTCAAAAGTCTACTTCTTGTTCTTATTATCATCATTTCACATGAGCATAACTGCTTTTATGTAATGTATAATTTTAAATACAAAAACTGTAATGGCATTTCAGCAACTCTTTGAAAGTAGACAGTTACTTTCCCTGAATTGTGTTAAAATCTGTTACAAGTCAGAGGATATATCCAGGAAGTAAGGGTGGAGATTTTTATGCATAGCATGCATGGGTTAAAGAAGAGGAGGAAAAGAAAAGAGAATTGTTGGCAGTACTCTGCCAAACTTTCACAATTAAACTCAAGGGCAGACAAAACTTTCCTGGGTTACGTTTCATTACAGCCTTGAAACTTGGACCAGCATCATTGATGTTTAAGTGCCTGAGCCTGTTTCAGTTAAATCTGATCTGATTTATGGTTTCAGATGTAAACAGGTGCAAAGCTAATTCACCTTGACATAAGGCTAACTTAGCAGTTTGGATTGAGTTCTGCTCTGAAGTTTTAGGATGAAATTATGAAAATTTCAAATTGAAATTCAGGCTGAGAACCAAAACCAAGAAAAAACCAAAACTTCTGAGCTTCACATGAGGCTGATAATTATCTAATATGACATAATATGAGAAGTAAGACAAGCACACAGGAAGGAATGGACTTTCCACAAGACAGGCCTTTCCAAGAGCAAGCTAATAAAACCCACCATCAGTTTTAACATGACAATAAAAAAGGGAGTTTTTTGTAGCATGTAGTAGTTTTAAGGAAATATAAACTGTAGTTCTGCATTACAATTATACTTGCTTTTTAAGGCACACTGTAACTTCTATGACAATGACCTTACTGAAAGGATAAGTGGATCTTATTCTGCATAGGGTAACTACAGCATTTCAAACCCTGCCTGTAAAGAAGGCCACAAGTGCTGGATTTGCCTCTGGCCAAACTACGCAGGAGAAAAACCAGCCCACAGTCTATCCAAGGCCAATCCCTGAAAACCAAAACAAATGCCGTGCCACCCATTCTGTGCAGTACTGGGCATTGTAGAAAACTCCTGTAAATGTAACCTGCTTCCTGTACTCTACATTTCCTTTTACTCAGTCAGTCTGTCTCCCTTTGCTGTGACTGCACTGCTTGTAGGAGGCTGGGATGGAGTATGGAGGATGGAGACAGATCAATTTCTCCTTCTGTTGTGGGAAGGGAGTGCTACCACTATGGATCTTGGAGAAATGGGGGCCTGAAATAATTCGATAGGGAGGTGCCGAACCAAATTGCAGGAATCAGATGTTGGGAGACTCAGAGAAAAAGACTTCCTACAGTCTCCCCTCAAATTTTTGTTCCCTTGTCTGGATGAGAGGTGCTTGCATCTTGCTTGGGCCCTCTCTTTGTCCTTGGTGACTAACAGGGATGAAGTGGAATGTCAGTCAGCTAGGGAGACCCTGCCTCCATATTTGAAAGTCAGAAGACACACTAATCATACTTAGTGCATTTCCCAATGAGCCCAGTTGCAGTCAGACTTGGTGGCGTCTGTGACTTTCCCCCGGGGGAAGGGACAGTCTTGAGTGAATAATGTCTGAAATAGCATTGTGAAGCTACCACCAATAAGGAAGTATCGTCTCAGAGTAGGGAGCAGCGTACAAATCACAGTAGCCACAGAGGTTCACAGAGTCTCTAGTGGCCACAAACCACTGAAGCTACTTTTCTGGTGGACAGATGCTAAAAAAAATAAAATAATTGTCTCTATACTGATAATTGTATTAAGTTGATCTTATAGACCATCACTGTGGAAGAGGTTATTAGTTCTACAAAAGCTATTGTATTCCAGCACTGACACATTTCCTATTGCAGCAACATATTTATATTAAATTATTTTTGGAATAAAGAATTAACTGGAGGAGATTTTGATAGACAACATTTTAGTCAATCAAAAATTTTAGCATTCTGAACACCACTCTCTTTTCTTTTTCAAACGATAAATAAAGAAGTACTGTATAGTTCATTTTCCATCCTTTTGTTTGTTCCATAAGGAACTATATAAATTTCATAGAGTTAGCAGCAGCATCAGTAAAGGTTTTACACACCTCTACATAAAAAAATAAAATAAAGATGTTGGGTGTTTTTCTTTCCTAAATATATGAAGTAGAAAGCAAGAAGAGAAATAATACTTTAGCCATGAATCAGTTCTTTCACTTGTGTAGAAAAGAGTAATTTACTTCACAGTATTTATCTTTTGTGTAATAAAGGGTAAAATGCTGACCTTTTTCTCTTTTTTTTTTTTTTTTACAGACGAAGTTTCTTAAACTCTTTTATGGAGGCTGGTTAACAATGACATAGATTTCTGAGGAACAATTCCAGAGATTTGCTTGAATGAAATATGCTGAAACCAAAAAGAAAAGCTTGGTCTTTATTATCTATGTTACAGATTAGCTTGAAGGAAATAATTATTACCAATCTGTACCATAACAGCTGTACTTAAATGAAATGTAACATTTAAGGTTTGTGGAGCAGAGGATGTTTTTTTGTTCTGGGCCTGTACAGCATGCAGCACAATGAGGTTCTAATCCATGATTGGGGATCCTAGATGCTCCCATAAAATAAATAATAATATATTAATAATAATATTTATTTTATTTGGGTTATTGATTTAATTTTATTTTTGATAATTTATCATTATCTCTTGGAGCTAAACTGTCAATGGCTCATTTATCAGGTGTGCCACTCCCAATGCATATGTAGTCCTAAAGCCTGATTCTCAACTTGTAGAAATATAAGGCCCCAATCTGGTAGTCAGATCTGTGGGAACAGTACCTGGGGACTGTGCAGAGCCCACTGATTTCAGCGCAAGTCCAGGCAAGCATAATTGTCAACCCACACAGAGTTGATTGCAGGAAAGCAGCCTTGAAACAGAAGTGACTCTGCTGAAGTCAGATGGAGTTAGACCTAGGTAAAACAGTGATGTGAGCAAAAGGAGAATAGGACCTATAACACACACTCATGTGCACATTCAGTCAAAGAAATAAAACATCTGCACTTGTAACCCACACACCTTCTGGCTGTGGTGTTCTAGCCAATCCAGTGGCACTGAGACCACTTAGAGAGGTAAAATGAGTCTGCTCTACAGCCTTAGCTAACAGCAAGTTGGCTTTTAGCTCATGTGATAGAGGCTCATGCACTAAGCTCCAGCGGTCCCAGGTTCAGTTCTGCCCACTGATGACCAGGGTCTGTTGGCGTTACACATGCATATGCACCTGAGGGATATGTAATGGGTGGTGGACATTTTGTGTCCTTCACCTGTTGCACTGGGCTTTGAAAATATGGCCCATTTTAATCAGTCCAGTTGTTTAGACATCTGTTAGGTGTAATTAGCAAAGAGATATCAAGGACATTGAAGTTGGTTCATTAGAAACCTTTTCATTTTTTATAATTTTAAAATGGTAATCAACAGGGAAAAACATACCAGATTATTGCTTATAGGTGAAGTGTGACTTTTCCAATATTTTAAGATTATATTTTATTAGTTCAAGAAAAATATGTTTATAGAAAATATATATTTACCACTTCTTAAAAGATTTTGCAGAATTTTCTGTCTTCCCTCTGTTTCTTTCACATTATATTTTACCTTTTCTGGTATTTATGCTTTTTGTTTCACATGTTCAGCAATCACAATATATCTTATACTCATGGTTTTCAATCAAAATATATTTAAAATTGCATTTAATAAATACCTTTAAAATAGTGTTAACAGAATTTTATTTTTGTTCATATTTCTGGCTTCACTATATGTTGAAATGTAATTGGTTTGTTAGGGGTCAATCCTACATTCCTAATTCAAGATAAAACTTCCATTGAAATCAATGGGAAGCCAATTGTCTTGATATGAATTTCAAGGTTGAGCCTTTAACTTAGTTTTATGAGTGTAACAGAGCCTTAAATAATTTTTCTTACCATTGTTTGGCTGAACATTTTTTCCACCAGTCTAGTTTAACTGGTGGTGTAATTAATATGTATAATTCCAAATTTTGTAATAAAATAAACTGCATATATTGTTAAGACATCTCTCTGTTCAGACTTTTCATTAACTGAAGTCCTGGAGTCCCCAGGCTTTTAACCAACTCTGGTCTTAATTTGGTGATGAAGTGGGGGGTAGGGGGTGGTTTGGTATATGTAGTTCTGATTTTGAGAAAATGACTATTTTGAACTTGATCTATCAAATGGAAAATGCATCTGGATATTATGGTGATGACTTCAATGTATGAACCTAGATAGAATAGGATAGATATTACAGTGATGGAGGTATTAAATATGGATATAACAGATCAGGGGTGGCCAAACCTACTCACCTCTGAGCTACATACAAGAATCTTCAGAAGTTCGAGAGCTGGGATACACCTGGCTGGACTCAGGGCTTCAGCCCCACTCCTGCTGAAGCCCCAAACCCCAGCAGGTGTGCCCCACAGGGCTGTAGCCCTTAGACCCTCCTCCTCACTGGGCAGAAGCCTCTATCCCACCACCCTGCTATAAGGCAGAGGTCCTGAGCTCCCCCCGACCAGTCTGGTAGGTAGAGAATGATGGGCGGGGGTGGGGGCTCTGTGAGCTGCACTTTAACTGTAAAAGAGCCGCATGTGGCTCACGAACAACAGTTTGGCCACCCCTGGAACAGATAACATTAAGTAAAGTATTTGTAAGATACACAATGCACAAGATAACCAGTTTGACATAATGATGTTTATTGATGCGGGCAATATGTATTATACAATATAAAGAACATACTGAAGTTCTACCTTTATATCAAAGTATGCATTAAATTCTGGTGTATCTTGCACATATGGTCATTTCAGAAAAAACAGAGTACAAGCCTGTGTTATGTCAGGACCACACAATGGAATATGGCTGCCTCCATTCTGGCTCACCTGAAAATAAATGCAGAAGCCGCCCTCAGGGCCTTCCCAACAAGGGCATGAGTAAGGGGTGAGGAAGAATGGTCCATGGGTATAGGCATGGCTGTGTATGTTGACCATATAGGGTCTCACTGTATGGATGAGACGATAGTGTTCAGTGGAGGGATTTAGGTTTATTAGGCACTGGGCAACCTTTTGGGAGAGGAGGAGCCTATACAGGGAGGATGGGCTCCACCTAAACCAAAATGGAACCATTCTGCAGGCATGTAAAATTAAAAAGGTTCTAGAGGCGTTTTTAATCAGTGCTGGGGAAAAGCCGACAGGTACAGAGGAGCACGTGGTTTGGACAGAGCCATCCCTTAGGGGAGAATTTATTAAAGGAGATGCTTTATATCCTAGTAAAGAGAAGAGGATAGAAGTTGATAAAATACAGGTAGGAAGTGAAGAGAAACAGTCAAAGTGAAAAGGAGTCCCATTCAATGACATCATTTGAAGACCGACAGTGAAATATTGACAAGTTTTATAAGTCCTGACATACAAATGCTAGAAGTTTAAATACTAAGATGACTGAACTTGAGTGCCTCGTATTAAATGAGGATATTGATATAATAGGCGTCACAGAAACTTGGTGGAATGATGATAATCAATGGGACATGATAAAAACAGGGTACAAAATATATAAGAATGACAGAATAGGTTGTGCTGATGGGGAAGTGGCACTATATATGAAAGAAAGCCTAGAGTCAAATATATCAAATTATATCATAGAATCTCTATGGATAAAAATTCCATGCTTGAATAATAAGAGTACAGCAATCAGAAAATACTAATGATCACCTCAGCAGGATGGTGATGGTGACTGTGAAATGCTCAGGGAGATTAGAGAGACTACGAAGACAGAAAATGCAATAATAGTGGGGGACTTAAACTATCCTGATATTGACTGGGTACACGTTACCTCAGGAAGGGATGCAGAGATAATATTTTAAACACCATAAGTGACAGCTTCTTGAAGCAGTTAGTCCTGGAACTCACAAGGGGAGGGGCAATCTCTGATTTAATCCTAAATGGAATACAGGATCCAGTGCAAGAGTTAAATATAGCTGAACCACTCAGTAATAGCGACTACAATGTAATTAAATTTAACATCTTTGTAAGGGGGGAAATACCAAAGAACTCACCACAGTAGCATTTAATTTAAAAAAAGGGAGCTACACAAAAAAGCAGAAGCTAGTTAAACAGAAATTTAAAAGGAACAGTCACCAGCATGAAATGCCTGCAAGCTGCATGGAAACTTTTTTAAAATGCTGTAATAGAGGCTCAAACTAAATGTATATCCCAAATTAAAAAAACAAACAGTCTGAGGAGTGAAAAACCAATGCCACCATGGCTAAACAACAGGTTAAAAGAGGCGGTTAGAGACAAAATGACATCCTTTAAAAATTGGAACTCAAATCTTACTAAGGAAAATAGAAAGGAACATACACTCTGGCAAGTGTATAAGTATAAGTAGACAGGCCAAAAAAGAATTTGAAGAGCAAAAGACACAAAAACTAACTGTGATGCTGGCAGAGTAGGTGCTAGCTCTTGCCAAGGCTTTTGGCCTCAGTCACGCACAGACAAATTTCTTTATCACATGCAATAAAGTAATATTTAACTTTTGCTTTGTAACTGTAAAAATTGTTTGTCACTCGAGAGGGATCATATCCTGCCCATCAAGAAGGCCTAGCAAAACAAAATAGGCCATTGTGGAACACCACAACACAAGTACTTTGTTCATTGTCCCTTTACACTCTTGAAGAGGCTAGGAGCAAAAGGGCTTGTCCAATCGGGTTGAATTCTGGAAGAAGGGAACAAAAATATCTAACAGGAAAATTTTTCATCTCTTTTGCTGTTTGGACTCACACAGAGATGGAGCTAATAAACAGAAGCAGCGATCTCGCGAGTCAACCAGGGTTGGCCCTAAAGGACATTCAGAGCTGACAGATTACTACAACTCTGTCACTTTTTGAAACCATAGACTGTAACTCATTTGTATATACATTTTTTCCTGTTTTAACTTTGTAATAACTCTCTTGTTTCTGATCTTAGTTAATAAATCCTTAGATAGAGTAATATAGGATTGGTTACAAGTGTTGTCTCTGATGTGAGATCTTAGGTACAAATTTACCTGGGGTAAGTGACTGGTCTCTTGGGATTGGGAGCAACCTGCACAGGAGCTGACCCTATGTGTTGCTCCAGGGCTGGAGCACCCATGAAGAAAAATTAGCTTAGCACTCACCGGCAGCCATGCTTCCCCCTCTCCTCTCCAGCGCCTCTTCTCTGCCGCCAGCCCAGCTGACTGACTCCTCCCCCTCCCTCCCAGTGCCTCCTGCCCACAGCGAGTAGCTGTTTTGTGCCATGCAGGTTGGCTCCGGGAGGGAGGGGGAGGAGTGGAGACGAGGCGTGCTCAGGGGAGGGAGGGAAAGAAAGAGGTGGAGGGGGAGTTTGGGGGCAGGGTGCGGGTAGGAGGCAGGGGTTGAATGGGGCGGAGCCTGAGAAGAGGGGTGGGGTTGAGCACCCCCGCTCCCCCAGGTAGAGAGGAAGTTGACACCTATGGCAACCTGAACATTTTGTGATCTTTGGTGTGTAGTAACCATCTACCACCAAGTTCACCTGGCTTGGATGTCTAGATAGACTAAAATGCCCAAAGGCACTGTCTGTGACTCCACAGTAAGACTGTCATATTGGTTTAGGAGTTCAATCTTGTTACTGGGTTGGTAAAATCAAATTATAGAGTCTACCTGAGGTTGGCACTCATGGTTTTGAACCACTCCAGATAGTGTGACACTATCAGCAATTTTAATTTTAAGTATATCAGAAGCAGGAAGCCTGTCAAACAATCAGTTGGGCCACTGGATGTTCGAGGTGCCCAAGGAGCACTCAAGGAATATAAGGCCATTGTGGAGAAACTAAATGAATTCTTTGCATGGGTCTTCACTGCAGAGGATGTGAGGGAGATTCCGACACCTGTGTCATTCTTTTTAGGCGATAAATCTGAGGAACTGTCTCAGATGAAGGTGTCAGTAGAGAAGGTTTTACTACAAAGTGATAAATTAAACAGTAATAAATCACCAGGACTAGATGGTATTCACCCATGAGTTCTAAAGGAACTCAAATATGAAATTACAGAACTAACAACTGTAGCATGTAACCTACACTTAAGATATCCTCTGTATCAGATGATTGCATAATAGCTAATGTAATGCTGATTTTTTTTAAAAGGCTTCAAAGGTGATCCTGAAAATTACAGGTGATCCAAACTACAGTACCACAAAAATTGGTTGAAAATATAGTAAAGAACAGAATTATCAGACACAAAGATGAACATGATATTAGGGGAAGAATCAACAGTGTTTTTCTAAAAGGAAATCATGCCTCACCGATCTATTAGAATTCTCTGAGGGAGTCAACAAGCATGTGGTCAAGGGTGATCCAGTTGATATAATGTACTTGGACTTTCAAAAACCTTTAACAACGTCCCACATCAAAGGCCCTTAAGCAAAGTAAGCAGTCATGGGATAAGAGGGAAGGTCCTCTCATAAATGAGTAACTAGTTAAAAGATAGGAAACAAAGGATAGGGGGAAATTGTTAGCCTGCTGCTTCCCGCAGCTCCCAGTTGCTGGGAACCGGCGAACCATTCCTGCGGATGGTCAACGTCCGTAAAATGTCTCAGGGCCTGCAATCAGATTAACCTAATGGGCCGCATGTGGCCCATGGGCTGCAGGTTGCCCACCACTGCTGCAAATGCATGCTGCTCTTTACTCAAGATGCCCATCTAACCCTATGGAACTGTATAAGTAGTATTCACATAAGTAATGATGCTAGGATCTGGCCCTATACTTGAATTTATCTGTGTGATATTATTGGGTGAAAAAAGTAAAAAGTCTCACCTCAGATACATGAGGATGGCCCCTTTGTAAATAAGAAGTATAAGAGTGGATCAGACAGCATAATTTGCCCTATTTTATTTATCATAAAGCCATAAAGTAAATGTGTATTGGTGTATAAGAGTGATCATCAACATGCTAAGTGGATAAAGGGAACACCAAACAATGTCTAATCTGTTTACTGAGATAACTTATTTCCTTTTCATGTTCTTCTCCGTATAAGGCAAGCTACAAAGAAAGCATTTTTGTTTTTCCCTTCTGTTATTGTCATCTAAGTGCCAGTAGATCAAAGAGTTAATAAAATCTTACTGCTATAAAAGGTCATTCAAAACTAAGTACGGCAATTCAAAGTGGAAAATAGAATGAGGGTCAAGGAGATGTTTAATGAAGTAACATTTTAGATGTATTTTTGGAAGAACATTTGCAGCATTGTTTGATTGCTTTAGAGCACACAGGAAACAATAAACCCTACACAACGTTAACACTGACTCTATTGGTTACATTCTGCTGAAATGTTGCCAGACCATTTGGAATCACAAGTATATTTGATATAGAATTATCTAATATGATGGAAATATTCCTGTGTAGTTTGCATAGCAAAATGTTTGAGGAAACAGTCCTTTCTGTCAGGATATACAGGCTTGAGTTCCCTCAGCTGAGCCTGAGGCTAGCTGGCTCAGCCCTCAGGCCAGTTAATAAGCCAAGCTAGGCTGTGGCAGAATTGCCTGATTGTCTGGCCCACTGATTGGCTGCAAGGAGCCAATCAGTCCGTATTTAAGCTCAGCAGCAGTGCTAGTCACTGTCTCCTCAATGCTTCTGCTTGTAGCTGTGATTGTGTCTGTTTTATTCCAAGCCTTTGTCCAGGCCTGCTCCTGCCTTGTTCTTGTCCTGCTCTGGTCCTGTGTCATTGTTCATCTTCTGACTGCAGTTCTGATGAGTGGCTTGCCTTCTGGTTCCTGACTCTGGCTCTGACCCCTTGCTCTGACTCCCAGTTCCTGTTCCCAGATCTAATCATGAGCCCAACTTTTGGCTCTAATCATTAGGTCAGACTGTCCACATCCCAATCCCTGACACTTTATATGGCCTAAATATTCAAAACATAAGAAATTAATAGCTCATTCATATTAAAAATAATTGAGAGCATCACCAGCAAAACTTTTGGTTATAAAATATGGGAATATAGTTTAATGAAATTTCCCTTTAATTTGTTAGAACTTTAATTTTTTATCTCAGTGCTCTTATAATGACAGCAACTCTAGAACTGTATACTTGGAAACGGTCAATATTGCATGTATTGATTTTATTCAAAAGAGACAAGCTAGTGTACTGCACTTGCATTTCAATGTGCAGCTTCCAGTGTCAGCTACTCAAGGACAGGGTTCATTTCAGCATCTAAATTGCAGCATGCCAAATATGGCATTCCCTTTTTGGTCCAATTTTTCTTAGAAGAAGAAAAATCATAGCTACCTAGCCACAATGGAATTGACTATACAGCTGGAAGAAATGTGCTTGTATTTCATTGTGGGTATTAGCCTAAACAGAAATGGAAATAGAAACATAGAAGATTAAAAAACAGATTCTGTTACTTTGTTTTACAGAAATTGGCTTCAGGTGAAACAAGCCAGCCAAACCCATTCATTGTTTCAGCCACTATAGGCTGTAGAATAGGTTTCCGAGCGGGCATCCAAATAGTCATACTATGTAGGCATTTGTAATCACCTATTATGGTAGCATACTGGTACTATATTTTGCATCTAGAACTCCCATATGAATGGTGGAAGGATTCCTTTTCATAGAGAGGGACTAACTTAAAAAAAACAGACTATGCAAAAATCAGTTTATTTAGCTAATCATTTCCTGATTTCCCTTTGCTAATATTTTAATTATTTGTATTTGAAAAATAGTCTCCCTGTTAGCCCAGCTCCTCCTTCTGCTTGATCCTATCCTGCAATGAAGTCATAATCCTGTGCGTGACACATCATAGCCCACAGTGTAGCGTTTTATACTCCCTTTCCATGGGTGTAAATGGCTGCATAAAGAGCATGGCAAAAGAGAATCAGGTCCAATGTGTAGATGTCAACCCATTGCTCCCACTGACTCCAGTGGGAGTTCCATGTGTGAATAAGACATTTCACACAGACCCAAGGCTTCCCTCCTATAGCAAGCAGGAAAACACGATGGGCTAAGAAGTGATTCACATTGTCCTAAGAAGACTGATTTTTTAATTCAGCTATGACAATAAGAAACATAAATCTAAAGCCAATATTTCATTATTTCCTTCATTGATACAAGGGGAATACTTTGTGCATGGATTACTTCCTACCTTAAGATTATGCACCGTATTTAGACATAATGAATGTCAGTGGAGTTTTTCCTGTCTATGAGGTCTGCATCTCATCAATTACCAGGACAGTCAGCCATTCAGTGTGAAATTTCATAGACATAATTGTTACACTCAAACTGGGAAATTATATTCCGTCTTCCATATATCACTAATTTCCAGAAAATGAAAGCAAACATTTTTTCATCATGAACACACCAACGAAAGATGGATTTTACACACATTTAAATGTTAGGAAAATCTGATTTTCATCTCGGCCTCAACATGGCCTCCCTTCTTTTGTATCCACTGTTTTGTAGAAAGAACTGTACCATTTAGACAACTAGCTGCCTGATATCTCTGACCTATAAGGTGGTCTCACAACTAAATGACATCATCTGCATATGCAAATGACCATGGAAGGAAATTAAGATGATGTGATGAAAATATAGCCCACGGAATGCTGGCAGAGGTATAGCAATAAAGAATTCTAAGTGACATGGTAAAAATATTTATATTTAGAACTGGATTTTCAACCTCCAGCAGTGTCTGTGCAAAATTGCACATGCAAATACATGTACACACACTTTGCATGTGCTAATACGTGCACATACTGTTGCATTATTCTACCACCTGCAAGCACTTTCAAGTGGTGGACAGGTGGGTTTTGAAGATGTCATTGCTTTATTTCTGTGGGTGTCAATTCTAATGCTTATGTGGGCACAGATCTTAGAATTATTCAAGAGTACACGTAGGTGTTTGCATCTGCAAAGTGGGGGTGCATGTGGAGAATACCTAGATGCAAAATGTAGCCATTAAAGCATTGTAGAATTATTTGCTAAGAAAACTTCTTTTTCCCCACAAAAGGAGTACTTTAAATACATCATATTAAAATTAATACACTTATTTGAAATAAGCAATATTTCAGCTGCTTCACACATAAAAAGCCTCCACCAGTGCATTATATCCACAAATAATTTGGATTTTGCTGCCTAACAATAAAAAAAATTCAACACAAACCACTCATTCATTATTTGTTGATGTCTCAAAATAGAGAGAGTCAGTGTCTATTGTGTTTGAAGCACTAATACTCTCAGGTGATGGGGTCAAGGAAATGTTCCGGGTTTTCCACTACCAAAGGGAGACAGCCCAATGTTAACTTGCTGTGAAAGAGCTAGTCCTGCAAAGCAGCAGTATGATTATTTCCTGTATAAACTGAGAGGGCTTTAATTTCCAAGGATATGTTGATCTGGCTCCTTTCATAAGCACTGCAGACAAAAACAGACAGACCATTTATCCAAGGACCCTTTAAGTGAGAAATTATTTTAAAGAGTTCACACGTGGAAGATTTTTGCATTTCATCTGTTGATATCGTCATGTATAAAAAAAACAAAAAAAAATCTGAGGCTCTAGTAGGTATTTATACCACCCTCATCACCATGGTGTTACTGCCAAAGGCCTAATATAGTGTGGGAGGGTTATCTCAAACAGAATTAAAGAATGGAATTTGATTTGTATTAACCATAATAAATATACATTACTTTCTAATAATTAAAAGAAAAATGATGTGCACATTTGATTTGTGCATAACAGTGGAAATACTGTTTAGTTCATCCCTTGAAAATTATTGCCCAAGTAAGGCTGTGCATATCAGTGTAACCAAAGTTGCTTGCTATGCACATTCCAGATACATAACATAAAACATAGTAGGGGCTTGCCTTTTCTACACATTTTTAGAAATATATATTGGTTACATTTTTGGATATTTTTAAAACAGCTTTTGTCCTTACCTGCTATATCTTTTACTTTGCTGTGTAACTTCTGAGCAGTGATCATGCTGCCTGGTATTGTGACTATTTTTGTCACACTGCATAAGGCCATTAAGGGAGGATTTTGCTGAAGGTAGTTCTTTTAAAAAAATAGTCTTGGGCTAACAATAGCCACATTCACAATATATGGTGACAGCATAAATCCAGAGATGGAATTTAGGCAAATCCTTATGGGCTAAATTTGTTGCTTTGCCACAAGCCTTGTGAATTAGGCAGCACTGTGTTCTACCCCACTAGGAGCAGCCTGTGAAACAGATGGTGACTCAGAGAGTCACAGTCTGCCCCTAGATTTCCCCCTGCTCCAGCTGAGACATACCTTGCACCAGCCCCTTTGCCTAATGCAGCATACAGCCACAAGAATGCTGGTACAATTGCACTATCTGGTGCATTGAGAATATTGAGGCTCTTTCCACTTGCTACTCTCCTATGTTGCATAAGGAGGAGGAGTTTTACTATGGTCAGTCCTTCTCTTCCTCTGTGCCCCCTGATGCTATCCACAGTGTGGGTGCAGAAAAGTGAGGGTGCTCTTTTCACGACTTTATTCCCGTGTGAGAGTGTTACATCATGGGCCACTAGTTTGATCCCTTTGTTGGCATTGTCTACACTGAAAAAGTCGAGATAATGTGCTCAATTTACCCATGGTGCAGTGGATTGGCAAAAGACCCTCCACACCATTTCTATGCGAAGGGACTATGCGAAGATCTTGGTACAGTGGCCATGCAGAGGAGTGGATTACACCCTATATGAAACCTGTGTTCTCATTCTTCCAACAGTACAGTTTACTCCAACAGAAAAATGCCTCTTCTATCTGTACATAATGGTCGCCTAAAATGACATCCTCCCCACTTTTTGTACTTCTCTTCACTCAGCATAGGGTTTGATACTCCCTTGACAGGCAAAGATGCTGTCTTCAGCATGGAAATATAAAGAATGTCACCATTTTATGTGCAATTATTTTTCCGCACATGGAAAGTATATGCAAGTTTATATTGTTTGTTCCCCAGACAGTTGTGCGATTGTAATTTGGAAATATTGCATTATACACTCATTCACAGACAGGGTCAGCCTCAATATTCAGTTATGCCTGCACCTGCACCCATTATATACCTAACTACACTAGCAAACAAGACAGGTAGGTGTCTAAAGAGATGCCATCATGGCTGTAGTTTCTGAGGCTGGATTGAGTCCTGGCTAAAAATCAGGCCTTTTATTTTAGGATTAAAAAGATGTTTAATAGTGCATTACATACAAACATTTTCTAACATTGTAGGTGTTTATTAAAGAACATATGTTGGAACGGTTAAAGCAGTTGATCTAGCTCTGTTGAGACAGTCCCTGGCTGAAATTTATAAGAACTGAAACAGGGACTTAATTCTGGCATTTTCTCTTACTCACCATGAACCTATTCAAATCATGGTAACTGATCACTTAGAAAAACTGGCAGAGGTTGGTAAAGGGAGCCATTTACTTCTATATGCCTTGTTTAGATGAAACCCAGACAGACTTGCAGGAACAGGAAGCTGTTATCATCTGATCATTGTTAGATGTCCTATTCAAATCATTCATGAGCCAATCAAAGCCATACATATCCAGATACTTAGAATTTTGTGTGCACTAGATTTGATAAATTACGTAATATCCATGGGCGTGCTCCAGTTCTAGGTCCATGGGAGTTTAGCCACTGACTTCAGGGGGAGCAGGACTGGGATCCAAATTTTCTTGCATGTCTTTAAAAAGGTACATGACTGGGTTTTAGAAAAGAAAACGGAATGCTTTTATTAAAAACATGTTTTGTGTGAAAAAAAATTCTTTTTACATCTAGATGTGCGTATCATATTTGGTTGACAATCTCATGTATCTACACATTTAAAATGCTTTTCTACTATCCTAAGTATACTTCTTAATGAAAAAGAATAATTTTCAGTAAGATCACATATTAATTTGCTATGTTCTCCTTACAACGCCCATCAGTTATACATCATTATGATAATAAACATGCAAATATTAGGAGCTATCTAGGAAATTATTTAATTTAAACTTATTCAGAAAGCTAATTTGAAATTAATGGGACTTTTCTATTGCCCATCTGTATCACTGATAACCAGAGATTACTATTTCTCTCATCTTCTGGCAACACAGGAAACATTGTTTGTATAAATGAAAATGCTAGCTCAGTCAATGGCATTTCACACAAGGCAGTAGAGGCTGTATGCAGGAACTGTACATAAACATAATTTAAAGAAGTGATGATGAATTAAACCATATTTACACCAGCATTTGAATTAATGACTCACAAGTCTCACAGAATGTTTTATTTCTATTAACTCAATAGCACACAGTACCCTATTGGTTCATCACTCGGTACTTAATGCATCCTAAAAGTTGTCCAGTCTTGTCCCTTTCACCTTCATTTTTCACATCAAGCACACATTTCTTGCTGCTATACTAGGAGGAAGTAAAATCTAAGGATTCTTTAAAACACTTCATTATTTTTTAATTCTACACTACAACACATTAAAATTAAAATGAAAAGCCCCTGCACCTTATATTAATTGATGAGCTTTTCAGAAATTGTCATAATTGTGTGTGGGGTTTTTAATGATTGCTTCGTGTAAAATATCTTTGGTAGCATGAGATCAAAGCAAAGCAGAGATGTCTGCTACAAGATGATAATTCAGGTAAACACACTCAATGGTAAAAATGCAAATGTTCAAACGTGATTGACTTTGCTTCTATTTAATGTTTATTTTCCCCGCCAAGGCAACGACAAGTTCAAACTAATTCCATACTTGCTATAAAATAAAATAATTAAAAAAAATATCAAAACATCTATAAGTCAACTCATTTCAATTTTTTTAACTTAACCTAGATCTCAAATGATGAAACACTTCTCAAAGGTTTCATTTTAGTCAGCTTTCTATTGTGCTCTAGGAACATAAGAAGGAGACCAAAAGAAATTAATCCTACTAAAAGTATTTTCAAAATAATTCAATAGTTAATTAAAGCCATAACAGATCATAGCATCCCTGCTCCCTACCCTGGCTGACAGCTGTAGTTCCTTCAATGCATACTGTACACCTCATCACATTAATTGGTTCCCACTAGATAGCCCCATCTATATATTCCAGAATCAAAGTGAACTTTTAAGGCATTAAAGGCCCTATTCTGATCACACTTGTGCCTGAATAATCTAGATTTTCACATAATATAAACACAGCTATGGTGTGTCACTGCTCTCTCAGCTACTGACAAAAGCTCATCATTATTATTCATATTTCAGTATGCTCAGAGGTCTCTTGCAGGATTGGGTCCTCTTTCTGCTTGACCCTGCACAAGCCCAGAAGCAGACACAGCCCCTGCCACAAACAGTCTACAGTCTAACTTGCAGCTAGTGCGGTAAGCAATACTAGATGGGAGGAGGGAAGGTAACAGTTATAAAATCAAATGGTCAAATATTCCAATAATGCACCCCCTCTTGTGCCCCTTGGTGCTACTGGCAGTGGCTGCTGCTGAGCTCACAGAACTCTTCTTCAGGTCAGCTCTTCTTCCTACATGGTCTGTAACAAATGGTGATGACCTATGGCAATAGAGAAATAAGAGATAATAATGGTATAACTAATCACCACTAATCATGATCACCATCCCCATTCACACCTCATGTAGTTCAAGCACCAAAGCCAGAATTGCAGTTTACTTTACAGGATGCTATTTATGGCATTTATCCTTGCAATCTTGTACCCCATAGAAATATTAATATTCTCCCTGTTCCAGGATTCTCTCTGTATGGGGGGTATGTTAGCACAAGGAAATGTCAAATGATCTAATTCAACTGCTTTTAGAAAACAGACATAAAATTGAGACTGTAATAGTGTAAACAGAGAGGTGAAATTACACTCTAGCAAAGAGAGAAATATATAGATGCTGAGACTGAGTTATAGACAGCTAGACATCCATTATGTCTGTAGTGAAACACAGTTATTCACAATAAGAGACACACATTTATCCACACAATCACACATAACATTATACTATTTTTTGTTTGTGGGAAGCACAGAAATGGCAGGAACTGTCATCCTTACCTTGCAATCCAATATAAACCCTTTCCAGACAAAGGACAAAATGTTTCCAAAGAGTAGTTGAGGATGTCACATCTCAGATGTGATAAGATGCCCATTTGATACCTGGATACAGGATGTCTGAGAAGGCTTCTTTGTCACTGACTTTCTTCCCAGCATCCTGGGACTACATATATGTTGTCCTGTCATTGCATCCACAGACATTTCCACACAAAAGTATACAGGCTGTGAGTGACACCATACCAAGAATTATAGCAATAATGTTCTTGCCATTGACCTTAGGTTGTTACAAGGGGCCAAAATGTTAGCAATCCATGCGTGTGTAAGCTCAAGAAGCTTCCCCCATGTTGCACCCTGCACATATAACAGCTGCAGATGCAGTTCCTGCATTCTCTTACACAGTTGCTCCCTGCTAGCACCTTCTTCACCTCCTACACAACTATGGCATAAAATGTAATAAATAAATAGATAAATAAATCTTGATTTCACAGTCAGCCAGGTTTGCACAAGTATTCTTCCACTAGCGCCCTAGATGTCTACCTTCTTGCTTCATCCACCACAGAACATCTATAAATCACAACAACCTGTGCAGATGAAGCTGAAGAAAAGGGCATTTATTGGCCACTATATCAACAGTTAAGCACAAAGATCATTATAATATTTTCAATGCCAATGATAGAGCCGTCTGCTGGCCAGAGAGTATTCTCCATCCAAACTATCTGCAAATATACCAAGGGCATACACTAACCTCCAGGGTGAAACATTAAACAGCTCCTAACAGAAAAGGTGCAATCTGACTACAAAGCAAGAAGAAATATTTCTTCTTGTCTTTTGCCTCATTCCAACTTCTTTTCACTCTCTGCTCCTGCCTACTGTCTCTTGTCTTCTTCTTGCAGGCCCCTTCCATGCTCTCCTTTCAGCTCCCTGTCTGTCCTTATGTCAATTTCCTTTATTCTCTTTTCCTTTCTTACTGTAGGTATATCCGTAAATGTTTGGATCACATTCCTAGAAAAGCTCCCACTAGGGCAAGGTTGAAGGATAGTATAGGAGAGCTTGCACAGCTATTGCTTGCACTATAGCTGCTCTGCAAATCAAGGTTTTTGGTCTCCAGACTGTCAATCTGATATCTTTCAAAAGCAATAAAAATAAATACATAAATAAAATAAAGAACTTGAAGAAGAGCATTGGAAATGCAGTGACAGTCCCAGATATAGCATGAATGAAAAATTCTAGGTGATGCAAGAACAGCAAAACCACACGACCTTACATATTTCCTGAAACAGACATGGGACACACTGTGTAGTCTTGTATAAAGATTTTATTCACTTAAGTTTGGCCTAGCCACATTACATGTGAGTGGCAAAGCCATAAGTGACTTATGTAGGTCACTGCGTACGAGTGCCACTGAAATCTTTACACTGCACCACACTATCTCGTATTCTGTATATACAATCTACTATTACAAAACCTATTTTAGGAAAGTTTTACAGATATTTTTACTACAAAAATAGTCCCAATTAACATTTTTATATCTACATAGCCAAGTTTCAGGCTCACAAACAGCCAGGAAAGTTTCTAAACATAATGTAAGATACCTTTTCTGAATCCAAAAGTTTGATGACTAGGAAGTCTTACCTTAGGCTTTTCCAGGGCTCGAAGCATGTGCCAGCTCCCATTGGGAATCCATGTTTTCCAATGATATACAACTCCTGTTTGATAGAAACAGCCATGTGCTAAGATATCAGACATTACATTCATAATATTGTTCATAAAAGAAAATGTTACTGGCTCCCAGATGCATCCTCTTGGGAAGGTGTAAATCTGCAGGGGAAATCCCTATCTAGGGGAAGGAGGAGGAAACTTATCTCTAGTAGATTGTTTTTTTGTTTGTTTTGTTTGTAAATGATGTCTGTTTGGATTGTTAGAAAAGGTCCTAGAATAGATAGATCAGTGGGAAGCTTGAAGGTGAGGTGATCAAAAGGGCATATTAAATTAATTTATTACATGGTTATTGTAGCATATAGGTATTTACTAGGTCAGGCAAAGGCATAAGTTAAGGCAGTAAAGCAATGAGCTTACAGGCCTGAGGCCTGTAAAATAATAGCTTAGCTAAACAGGGATAACCAGGAATAACCCTAGATCATAAGTTATTCCAAAATAGACTGTACTAACTAAACTGCTGACTGGTAACCACAGATGCTAGTTGCACCAGCTTTAGATATTTTTTTAAGTTAGGAACATAAGCAGATGTCTGCCCACAAGAATGCCATGTTAACCAATGGACTATATGCTAATGATCTTGTGGTAAATTGACTAGTAACCTATGGCAGAAGGGCATCCCAAAATTAGTAAGATCAGGAAATATAAATAAGGACAAGGGGATGAAACCCCTACTGAATATGCATTAGGGATATACGTATCAGTATAACACATTATAAAAGTTGTATCCCAGCCTTTGTGCTTTGGAAGATGTAACTGTTGGAAGGACCAGGATGACGACCATTGGTGATGGTGATAAGGAAGAATATGAGAAAGAGGAAGTGGAAGATAATGACTAACACTTCCAGTTGTTCAGGGGATAGTGTGAATATATAAATGCTCAGACACTCATTTTGTGTTATCTCTATCTACCTTGCTGCGTTGTAACTTTGCTAACTGGGTTAACAAAACTATCACAAATAAAAAGTATTTTCCTAAGTGTGAGTGTTGCAACCGTGCATATTAGGGTTCCAAAGAGATCAGTAATTTTAATAATACTGGGCTTGGTCTTGGAATGAGAACCTACCGAACATCAAAGTGCTAATGCGGAATTCTTAAGTATTCAAAATAGTTGATATACAATTAATAGACAGGCAACATTATATATAGAGAGAGATAAACACAAACACAGAACTTCTGAGAAATTCTGGAGTTTCCTCATAAGGAAAAAAATTATGTACATATTTTGGAGATTGAGGAGACTGGGTTTATTCCCGTCTCTGTCACTGACTAGCTGTGATGTTATGGAGGTCACTAGGATGAGTAATGGGTTCTGTCACTGTCTGACCTGTTAACTTTTGTGTCTTAATGCTATGCTGCTATGGCTCAGAGCCCTGATACCAGTAAGCAGCCTACAGGCATATAGACCTCACCATGACTTCCATTAGCTTAGTTACTTCTTGAAGGGTGACCTCAACAACTCTTCCAGTCCTTGGTCTTTCCAAATTCATCTATCCTAAATTCTTAACTACCAGACACTCAGACTTTTCCCCTTTGGTTCATCCCCACAAAGGAGTGAAATCTGCCCCCTGCTATCAGTTATGAAGGTCTTTCCATGAATAGTGTGCAGGAAACATATGTTAGAGATAGAAAAGACATGTCTTACAGTTCATCTCCCAGAAAATGTAGATTTGTTTTCTCTTGAACATTTCTAGAGTTTTTTGTTTGAGGACCTGAAGTTTTTGTGTTAAGTGCCATAAAAGCTTTTAAAATGAAATACCAACTTCCATTTATTTTGTATTTTGCTTTTAAAAAGGGAATTTATTTTGCATTGTAGAATTTATAAATAAGAAAAATTACTTTCTTTCTAACATTTTCCAGGACAAAAACAAAAAGTTGTTCACCTCCTAGCCAGGGAATGATCTTCTGCCAAAGCTTCCAGTTATCTCAAATTGTAATAAAGTGAGTGTAATATAACATATTTTTTTCTGATGTAAGATAACTTTTTGGTTCCTATAAGTTAAAAGGGGCTACAATATTTATAAGAAGATTGGAAAATGATTTGTCTGCACTGTCATCTAATTGATTTTTGCATTTTAAAAAAGTAACAATATGATACTAAAGTAAGCCAAAAGGCCCTATTATACAGTGCCCCACCACCCAACACATTGCCAATGTAGATGTAATAGTGATATATTTTATGCTGACAGAATGCCAGAGAAATTGTGTTTGTGTGTAAAAAACACACAAGATCAATAAAACATACTTCTGGTGCAGATGATGACAGTCTACAAACAAACATCATACTGCACTACAGTGGCCAGAGGAGAGCATTTGGCAAAGGACATAGAAGCAAACACTTTATCTTACAAATGTCTATGTCATCTTGAATGTCCATCCAGCATAGAAAGGTTTTCTGTTTTTAGATTGTGGGAGCTCTAACAAAACATGATTTAAAAACTCCCTAAATAGGGTCTTCAAAACACACTTCTTTTTTTAATTAATTTTTGCTGCAATCTTTTTTTATTTATCTAAGACATGGATGATAGATTCAATTTGTATAAATATTTCCATATGAATTTTGTCTATCAAGTCCAAACAGTATTGCTGAAATAGCTATGGAAGAATCTGTGATGGGGGAAGTAACCATATAGTCAGTCCAAATGCTGAAGGGTAGGCCTAAAGGAAGTACCTAGCCCTAGTCATATGGCTTTCAAAGAACGTAGATTTGCTTGCAGCTGCCCTGGTTTCCTGAAGAGCCATTATTATCCTGTATTGTGACAACGCACATACATTTTGAATAAGGATTTTTTTCCCTTTTGGAAAAAGTACCATGAAAGGTCATTAAAACTAAGTTCAGATGGCTGTCAAGTTGTGACAAAATCCATCAAGAGTTAAGCAGTTCAAACTTATGGTTGATACACAGTCCTTGCCTCATTCTTATGAGGCTACATATTGTATGACTATGATATTAAGTTCCAAACATATTATAATGTTATGATTGTAGTGGGGTGGTTTCCGGCTCCTGCTCTGAGGGGTTTAAAACAGTGGAAGGGCAAGATGCCTGGACTGATTGGGAGGAAGCAGACTCAGCTGGGGCCACACCCCAATCAGGGCCCAGCTGGCCTATGAAGGCTTGAGCCAGGAGCTCAAGCAGACAGTCTCTCTGCATTCAGAAAGAAAAGGACCTGGCTGCAGGGAGGTTAACCAGATATCTTGAGTGGAGCAGGACTAGGGAAAGGCCAAGGGAGCTGGGTAGTACTGGTGTAGGAAAACCCCAGGCTTCAGGCCTGGTAAGGCCTATTAGGTACTGAGTTGCAGGGGGCAGCCCACATTTAGCCAGAGGCAGCAGGTTCACCCCTTTGCCTAATTCCCGAGGACAACCAGCATGCGGTGCCGCAGGGTGAGTCCACTTGCTTACAATGATATATGAATCTCTATTCATAGATATACTGGTCTAGATGCTCATATACATTCTGGTCCTTTTACATCACTCCAGCAGTGTAAAAGAGCCCTAGAGTATGAAGAAATAATTCTTATACTATCACAGTGATGTGTTAATGAAAATCTGGCACTTGTATGCAGTGTAGTGGTAGCTGTGTCAGTCCCAGGATATTAAAGAGACAAGGTGGGTGAGATAATATCTTTTTTTGGATCAACTTATGTTGGTGAGAGAAACAAACTGTCAAGCCAAACAGAGCTCTTTTTCAGGTCTGGGAAAGGTACTCACAGCTTCACAGAAAAATGCAAGGTGGAACAGATTGTTTAGCATAAGTAGTTAGTGCATATTGTAAAGGACCATTCAAGGTAGAATGGCCCTGTCATAAACAGATAAGAAAAGTTAATAGCACAGAAGTACTTTATATCTCTTTGACTGTAAAGGGTTAACAAGTTCAGTAAGCTTGGCTGTCACCTGACCAGAGGACCAATCAGAGGACAGGATACTTTCAAATCTTGAGGGAGGGAAGTTTTTGTGCTGTGCTGTTAGTTTTGGTTGTTCACTCTGGGGGCTCAGAGGGAGCAGATGTGCAACCAGGTTTCTCTCCAACACAGGCTCTTATAAGTTCAGACTAGTGAGTACTAGGTAGATAAAGC
The DNA here is from genome assembly GCF_007399415.2 of Gopherus evgoodei. Lineage (NCBI taxonomy): Eukaryota > Metazoa > Chordata > Testudines > Testudinidae > Gopherus > Gopherus evgoodei. The sequence continues at coordinate 80,063,081 of NC_044327.1, forward strand.
GAGTTAGGCTTATGGTTGTTTTATTTGCAAATGTGTATTTGGCTGGAAGAAGTTCAAATGTGTATTTTTGCTGAAAGGATTTTAATTTGTACTTGTATACTTAGGCTGGGAGGGTATTCACAGTGTCTATAGCTGAAAGACCCTGTACCTACTGCATTTTTTTTAAATTTACAAAGATAGAAAAAACAGTAAAAATTTTCTTTAATTAAAAGCTTTTCTTGTTTAAGAACCTAATTATTTTTTTATTCTGGTGAGACCCCAGGGGACTGGGTCTGGATTCACCAGGGAATTGGTGGGGAGAAAGGAGGGAAGAGGGAGAGAGAGGCTGATTTCTCTCTGTGCCAGGATTACTTTCTCTCAGGAAGAGTCGGGGTGGGGGGGGAGAGAAGGAGGGAGGAAGGTGAATTGTCCTCTCTGTTTTGTGATTCAAGGAGTTTGAATCACACAGTGATCTTCCAGGGTAACCCAGGGAGGGGAAGCCTGGGAGAGGCAACGGTGAGGGAAAGCGTTTACTTTCCTTGTGTTAAGATCCAGAGGGTCTGGGTCTTGGGGGTCCCCGGGCAAGGTTTTGGGGGGACCAGAGTGTACCAGGCACTGGAATTCCTGGTTGGTGGCAGCGCTACAGGTTCTAAGCTGGTAATTGAGCTTAGAGGAATTTGTGCTGGTACCCCATCTTTTGGATGCTAAGGTTCAGAGTGGGGATTGTATCATGACAGGCCCATTTCAAACCCAGGGGAGCTAGGGATACTAGGATGGCTCCCCAGTATGCCAGCCTCTTCATGGGCCACTCTGAAGAAGAATTTCTGGACAAGTGCACCAAGAAACCAGTGAGATACCTTAGATGTGTCAATGACATTTTCATTCTCTGGACACATGGCTTAAACTCCCTCATAGATTTCAGGCACAACTTCAACAATCAGCACCTATGCATTAAGCTCTCTCTGGAACATTCTCATGTGAGCATCAACTTCCTCACCACCAAGTCAGCTTCAACAATGGGGCCCTTCAGACAACTAGTACAAAAAAACCCACAAATCACCACACCTACTTTCATAGATTTAGTAACCACCCCAAACACACCAAGAAATGTTATCTATAGCCATGCCCTCACTTACCACATAATATGTTCTGAGGAGAAAGCCCGGGATATACACTTTAACCCACTTAAAACCACCTTTAGCAAAGAAGAAAAGTCCAAGTTGACATAGCGCTGTCTGCACCAGAGCTTAGGTCAATATAGCTACGTTGCTCAAGGGTGTGGAAAATCCACACCCCTGGGCAATGTAACTTATGTTGGTAACTTATGTTGGTAACTTATGTTGGTAACTTATGTTGGTATAACTACTAGTGTAGATCAAGCCTTAGTTGAATAAGAGTTGGGACAGACTGTTAAGCAGAAGGGGTAATGCATGTTGGAGGTGGTCACTTGAAATGAAGTGGGCAACTGGGGATTAGACTGTTTATGCATAAAGGGTTTGAACTGGACAGTTAAGGGTAACAGGCAGCCTGGTGCATTACAAAATGTTGAAATTGTTGTAATGAACTATAAAACCAGTGTCCCTGTCCATGGTTTTCGGTGCACAGCAGAGTTAGGAATTTAAATTCCCAGGCCTGTGTTTTGAAGGTGTTGTATAAATACAGCAGTTACTCTAAGCACATTGCTGTAGATTTACCTTTTGTTTGTAACTAACAGCTCCTAATTCAACACCTAAGGGCAGGCTAGTCCAGGGGTTGTAAGGCAGGGCTCCTCCAGCCTAGTGCCAGGGACACAGACCTCAGGTCCTCCCCAGCCAGAGTTCACTCCCTTACTCCATCTTTTTGGACCCATGCGCACAGCCTTCCTGTTTGCAGGCTGCTTCCAAATACCCCCCTTTCCACAGCTACTGCTGAGTCCCTCCCCAGCAACAGGCTGCTTCAAGGACTGGCATTCAGCCTTTCAGAGTATGTCTTCACTGCAGCTAGGAGTGAGCCTCTCAAACACGCTCTCACTAGCAGGGCTTGATGTACAGCACTAAAAAAAAAATAAAAAAAAAATATCAGCCTGGACATTGTGGCACTGGTGGAGGCTCAGGCTAGCTACCTGAACTCAGACCCAGAGGACTAGGTGGGTCCAAGCTCGGGTGGCTAGCCTGAGTCTCTACCAGCACCACAACATCCACACTGCTATTTTAATGCACTAGCTGGGAGTCTTGCTCCTAGTTGCTGTGTAGACATGCCCTCAATCCCAGCTCTTCAGCTGACCTGCTTTCTCTCTGAAATCAGTTCCCAGACTGCTGTTCCTGGCAGTTCCTGCTTTTAAGCAGCCTTCAGCTCTATCCTGAGAGCTGGTTTACACTGGGAGCTTACATCAGCATAGCTATATCTCTCAGGGCTGTGAAGAATCCACACCTCTGAGTGGTGTGGTTAAGTTGAGCTTACCTCTGGTGTAGACAGTGCTAGGTCAACAGAAGAATTCTTCCATCAACCTTGCTACCACCTCTCAGGGAGGTGGATTACCTATGCGGATGGGAGAATGCTTTCTGTCAATGTGGGTAATATCTACTGAAGCACTACTGTGGTGCACCTGTATCTTGAGTTTGGTCCATTTTGATCTTGGGTGGTACTTTCCTTTCCTGTACTCCGGAGGTTATGGAGTTCTCTGCTGACTAGCAGTTGCTCTAGGGGTTGACACTTCACTCCGTAATGAGTCAGAAATTCATCACAATCCTATTGTTTGGAGTCATCATAGTCTTTTGTCTCTTCAGTTATCACTTTTCAAAACAGTTTTCTAACAAACTTCCTTGGCTGTTAGATATCTATTTAGATGCACAATTCTTGATTATAGAAGATAGGCCCCAGAGCAGATCTTGTGATTTCCAGTGTAAATGCCCACCTGTGCGTGTGGCACTACCTATTTTCAATTGCATTAAATTATGACAGGGGACCATATTCTGAGCTGATAATTTCCTAACATGGGTGGCTTGTGTTGTAACCATTTTACTTAAGCAGAGTGTCTTTGCATACTCATTTGGTATTGTAATATGTGCCTGGTTCTGATCTCTCACCATTTTCTTCACCTGTGTAATTCAGTTGACTTTGGTAGAGTTCATCCTGATTTATGGTAATATGAGATCAGAATCCAGCCCAGCATGTAAAGATTCAGTGCTAGATGAATACCAACATTGTCATATAAAGATATTCTGGATTTCTTACACCATAAGAGGAAAAGTTCCTGAACAGTGTGTGTGTGTGTGTGTGTGTGTGTGAGAGAGGGCATATACTCTCCATATACAAACTCTAATCCTAGCTCAAACAAAGCTGTTCTATAAACTATATTACTCTATTGAAAACATGTAGCCAGAAGTTGCATTTTATCTCAAGGAGAAGAATTTATTCTCTTTATTTCCTTTAGGAGATCACAACATGATGTAGAAAACAAGAAAATAAACTTAAATGGTGTTGTAATCCCCAAAGAAAAGCCTGCAGTAATACTGTGCTCACAGCAGATAGCTCACAAATAGGTAAATCATTTTATCTATAAATAACTCAAGATTACAAGAAACTGTTCTCGACCTGATTTCAATGGGTTTATTCTAACTTAAATAAACAGGGCTATTGGAAAACAGAATTATGGCAGGATAGGGGTCCACCTCCATAAAAACTCTATTAGCTCTGTTGATTTGAAAAGATTCTTTTGGAAAGGAGAAGAAGGGCAAAGAGAAAGAAAAGAAGACTGCTGCTCTGTCTGGGAGTGGAGAAACAAAAATAGAGAGTGGCTGTGCATCATGTGTACTCTTGTAACTAAGGGTTAATGTCTCTTTCACCTGAAAAGAAGTAACCTGAAACACCTGACCAGAGGACCAATCAGGAAACAAGACTTTTTAAAATCTGGGTGGAGGGAAGTTTGTGTCTGAGTTCTTTGTCTTGTGCCTGTCTCTCTCTCGGCTATGAGAGGATTTCTGTCTCTTGTTTTCTAATCTTCTGTTTCCCAGTTGTAAGTAAAAAAGATCAGATAGTGATTTATATGGGGTTTTTTTTTTGTATTTACGTGTGTAGTTGCTGAAATGTTTTGAATTGTATTCTTTTTGAATAAGGCTGTTTATTCGTATTTCTTTTAAGCAATTGACCCTGTATTTGTCACCTTAATACAGAGAGACCATTTTTATGTACTTTTTCTTTCTTTTTTATATAAAGCTTTCTCTTTAAGACCTGTTGGAGTTTTTCTTTAGTGGGGAACTCCAGAGAATTGAGTCTGTGCTCACCAGGGAATTGGTGGGAGGAAGAAGTCAGGGGGACATCTGTGTGTGTTAGATTTACTAGCCTGACTTTGCATACCCTCTGGGTGAAGAGGGAAGTACTTCTGTTTCCAGGACTGGAAATAGAGAGGGTGGAATCCCTCTGTTTAGATTCATGGAGCTTGCTTCTGTGTATCTCTCCAGGAACCCAGGGAGGAAACACCTGGAGGGGGGAAGGGAAATGGTTTATTCCCCTTTGTTGTGAGACTCAAGGGATTTGGGTCTTGGGATCCCCAGGGAAGGTTTTTGGGGGGACCAGAGTGCCCCAAAACACTCTAATTTTTTGGGTGATGGCAGCTTTACCAGGTCCAAGCTGGTAACTAAGCTTGGAGGTTTTCATGCTAACCCCCATATTTTGGACGCTAAGGTCCAAATCTTGACAGTTATACACACTCAACTCAACTTAGATTGATTCTCTGGAAGACTTCTGAGCATGTTATTAAAACAATGTTTGATAATATAGTTTCTTTCTAGGCATTTATACTACGCTCATTGCCATATTATCTGAGCACTTGGTATCCCTGTTATATTTTCCCAGTTATTGCCTCAACTGCATACCTGATTATATAGCAATGAACACCATTACTTGTAAACTGTTGTGCTTCCTGTAGCTAATCAGTTGGCATGTGTGGAGGTGTAAAGCCTGTTGCATTCAGTAACAGCCTGCACAGCTACCTCCGCACCCCTCACTGGAGAAAATGTTCCACAAGAGCAAGTGCTTTGGATTATGTGAGGTGACAAGTGAGCAGGCCTGAATGGAGAGTATACATATCCTAGCTCCCCATCCCCTAAAATGTGTTTGTGCAGCATGTGATCTGACTGTATGGCATTCACGTCTCATCTGTACCATCACAGATGAACCATCACATACTTGCTTTACGGCCAGCATTGTGCTATGCCCCTGAAAGAAGGCTCTATTACACACAATTTATTCAACGGAAGGAAATTACTGTTCCCAGATTACCAGAGTTGCTGGCTACAGTGCATTGCACACAGGAAAAGCTTGTCAATGACACCACTGTATTGGGAACCATAACAGCTGGTTGTACTTCAACAAATTGATACTATACCTGTAATGGGACCTGATAGCAATTTACAGCTGCATTCACATATAAAACGGGCAGCTGAGGGGACAACTCAGTCTACTAGTTTGCCCACATTTCCTGTCAATGCAGTTCTGAAAAATCATTGTCTTGTGCCTCTTGCCGTGCACCATATATCATTGTAGCTGGCAATGGTTTATACCCGGGGGCAGTTGCTAACCTGTGAATCTTTACTCTACCACAGGTGACTGAGCGTCTATTCCTCATATGCTACAGGAGTTGGTCATCAGCAGCGGACTCTCCCACTGATGCTCTCACAGCCCTCACCATGTGTGAAATAGCTGCATAGGTGACTAGGACTTCCCAATGAATTATTGAATCTGATTTACCCTGATATTCTGAATGATGTGAGCAATGTGGAGCAGCTTTTTTTTTCCAGAATTTCCTCTAAACCTATTTGGCCCAGTGCCCACAGTGAAGTTATCAGTCATTGTGGATCATACCACTTCTGTACTTCGATTTTGATTTTCAAGCACCAAGTCTTATCATAATTCTACAACCATTTAACTCACATGACATGCCAGAGTATACAGTAAATCATGGAGTAGGTTTGTGTATCCTTCCCTATTCACTGAAATCAGGAAGCAAACATTCTTCCTCCCTCCCCACCGCCTGCCCAAAAAAGGATCAGATCCTAATTGTCCAAAGCAGGAGATTTTGTGATGGACTATGACGGAGCAGGGAGGGATGAAGCATCATGGTGCAGCAGGGAGTGATGAAGCATCATGACTTGGAAATCTCAAGTCCTGTATCTAGCCACAGGTGAAGTATAGTGCATACAGCCAAAATGCAAGTTTCTTTATACAGAGGAGTTTTTTTCTTCTGCAACCTACAAGAGACATCTTCTTTAGACTGAAAAAAATAAATACCTAAAAGTACAGTTGATGGTTTATTATGCTTTAATGCCGCAAGTAAAACTATTGTTGGATTAAGTGTGGAATTGGGTGAAGGTGGCCATAAACTGATGCTCACTAGAATATGCTTTGTGGCTCACTAGGAACTAATCTGAGTCCACTGGGTTCATTTCAGTTAAGTTCTTATTTTAAACTAATGGTGCTCAACATTGGCACCTAAGCTGTACTCCTGATTTTATCCAGTTGGAACACTAAGGCATGCAAGAAGCAGTAATAATTTCTGCATAGATATCTACTTGTATAGCAGGGAGCTGCCCTAGTTCTGCTTCCATTTTGTCTGACATGGCTCCCAAAACCCTGTGAAGCCCCAGTCACAGTGTGTATCATGGAGGGCTTTCCCAAACACAGAGAAAAGGAGAAACATATTCCAGTTACCACTCCTCAATTTTATGCATTAGGCCTTCTGTTGGCATGGATTTTTGCTCTTTGGCTTGCCTTGGTGCCAGGCAGTGCAAGGGGGAACATAGGTGAAACAAAAATACTGAAGTCAAAGGCATGTCTAGAAGTTTTGTACCCAAGAATCAGATGTTCTCTTGGCAGGCATGCTGAAGAGCCTCGCTAACTACTACAATACGTGACCCACATTCTACTTCATGACAGATATGGCAGTGCAATTTCTGAACTTGTAAAGTCAAAAAGGGTATGGTCTAATGAAAGGTGCAAGGAGCCAGAGCAAAGCCCAAATGCTATGGTCACTATCCTTGATAAACAAAGATAGAAAACAGATACTAAGTTAATATGGCTATTGACTTGCTATAAGCAAAGCGTGGCACATCAGTGACCAAAGAAAATAGTTTCAGGGAGTACCTAAAAATACAGGGCTATCTGCGAATGGTGAAGGTATGGGGTTGGAAAGTTCACTGCACATTTCCATATGCTGGGGCCTGCTACTACAGATTTTTCCAGATTCTGTGCAGTTGAGTCTCATAACTTGCTCATATTACCTAGGAGGTTTTTAAAAAGAATCTCTTTACTGGATGTTTCTAGCCATGATGACTTCAGATTATTATAAATATTTTTCCCCTCATGATTAAGTACATATTACATTATACAGTTCAGTTTTGTAGTCACTTCCCCTCAGATATTAACCTTATCCGCACCTTTTTTCTTAACAAAATTCAAACAAGTGGCCTCCACTGCTCAGGGTTATTAGAACATGCCTAATTCCAGATCTATATTAGGTTTCATAAGTGAAAAACTGAGCAGTCTGTGCTGTTAATTACAGTGTAAACATTTAATAAATATTCCTGCTTTTTATCCTTTGCCCTTTTCAAAAATGAAAGGTTGTAATTTACATATAAGATAGTTCCTAACTGCCTCTTCACAAAACCTGCTTGTTTTGTTTATTTCCTATCTTCTTTTGGGAAGAGGTGGAGTATATGAAAAGAGAGCAACATTTCTACCCTAATCTACATTTCTCTAATAAGAAAGACATACACCCAGAACCACAGCCACTGCATAGGGTTCTTATTCATCAGCCTTATCACCTCAACTGATAATTCTACCACACTATTTTAATAAGATGTGTATTATATATTAGTACAATAATTGTGCATATATATTATACTATTTATTAGTATGAGAACTTTTGCATGTACACTTACACTAATAAATAGTATAATTGTTTATACATATAAAATATATTTGTATAATTGTGTGTGCGCATTATATACACAAAGCATTTGATTATTATGCTGATAAGAGGTTTTTATAGCTAAGTAGGGTTGCAGGAATGGTTATGTTTGGGATCCATATGCAGGTTCAAGTTATACATTCAGAGAGGACAATAAAGCAGGGAAAAAACAGCTGATACACAAAAGGGACGTCTAGACAGTGCCCCATCAGTCTGGCTAAATTTGGTGCTGGCATTCCCAATAGGATTGTAATATAATTGTTCTGGTGTCTGCGTTCATTCCCCTTGTCAAACACTATTCCAGATATACATCCTTTATTTTCAAATACAACAGGCCCAAATTGTACCACTATATGGAAGCAGCTTTGAAACAACCAAAAGAAAATATAGCCTGATGTGCAGCAAAACAGTTCTTTATTTTCTGGGAGGAAACTCACATTATTCCTTAAGCCCAAATAAACTTGATTTCCAACTTGATATATAACTATTTTAATTAAGACTCTGGAAATAATTTGAAATAAAAACTAAAAACATTCTTAATACAACATACCTTTGCATGCTATAGAGCAAAGACATCCTTTCTCCTCCTTTATATTTATTAACCTCTCAAAGAAAATTCAACAGAAACTCAGATGTGAAAGTGTAATGATGGCTATGGATCATAAATTCTAATGAAGGAAAAAAGCTAATGAAAAAAGAAAAAGTGATAATAAGCAAAAGCATGGAAAAAATGTAAATGATGTTTGTTTTAACAATGAGATGGTGAAATGACAAGAGGTTCCCTCCTCTCTAAATTTCTATAGAAAGACACAATCTTATTTCATTTTAAAATCTTCAATATACATTTTTTGGAAAGTAAAAATTGTCTATTTATTGGAAACATTTACGCACATATTTTGCCAAAATCTGGAAATTAGTGGTTGACAGTAGTATTACAGCAAGGGAACTGTAGACTTTAAATAAGGAAATTCAAAAATTAAGGAGAACATTGTATTGTTACTGTACACACCAGATGCAAAAGCATTTAAAATCTAAAAAGCAAAGAAAAACAAAACCTTTATTTCTTGGAAAGGAAAATACTGAAAATGTTTGAGATTTCAACATGTTATACTCACAGCTATGTTTTCTTTGTTCTTTTCTCAAAGCTGCCTTTACTTGTTAGATACTAATGTGCCTGGGACGTGATTTTAGGGATTTAAAATAAATATTAGACTGTGTACAAGTAGTATGTAATGTTAAAAACATAAAGATGTCCTTGATATTGCATATCTAAGGCCTGAACATACTGCAGTTGAAGTAATTGTAAATTTCCAGTTAACTTCAATAGACCCTGTATCCCCATGATCATTTCACTAATGTAAGAAGAAAATCTACACTGTCCCACACATCTTACAGTAGCTCTGATCAGTGTAGCCAGCAATTGGGTGTGTGTCAGAAAACCAGATGATGGAGATCCAAAATCAATGCCTCTAACACTCTGTAAAGTTTGAACCAGGGAAACTTTGGGCTCAGCAACCTTTGTCAACTCAATGAGTCAAAAATGCAGATGAAAACTAAAATAACCAGATTTGGGGTGTGAGAAGGAGAGGGGATTTGCTTTCAGGGTTATCCAGGAATGCACTGCAAGCAATATACTGATCCCCAACTAAGGCAATACAAGGGAAGAACAAAAAATATGCATAAAGAACCACACAGACTAAAAGGAGATATCTGAAAGGACAAAAATCAAGTGTAGATTTTAATTTCAAAATCACTAGCCCAGTTGGAAGGCATGGATTAGCCTGTTTAAATTTGAGGGGAGGAGGTGGGAAAAATGCAAATAGCGATTTCAGTATTTTTTTTCCCTCTGAAACAGCTCTTCTAACTTAGCTTGATGTGAAATAGAAGCATGATTTGCAGTAAGAGTCCTGTGTTCATGGGTCTGTGTGCCAAGAGATCTCTAGCTGGGTTTACTCCTTCAGAGCTGCAGTGGTGAAAACTGAAGGAAAGGCATTTCTTGTCTCCTTTGAGATCAATAAGTATTGCAAAATCTGAATTTCATACATGTTTTTCATACTATTGACTAAAGTCCTACGAGGCCTCTTAGGTTTTAATTTTAATTGGCTTAAAATAAATGTATGTGTGAGAGGTCTTTTTTCAGCAAACAAATTTACTTTTGAAGTAAGTAAGAGAGAGGGAGTGTGTGTGTATATGTATGAGTGGCAACTGGCAAGGTGGCTATATGACTTGCTGTGTGTGATAGGTCTTGGTTGTGCGGGGAAGAGGGGAGGTGTGGCGTGTGGGAATTTGTGGCGGTGTAATTGCTTCAGTTATGGCTGGACCCGAGTTTTTTGTTGTGTCTGTTTGGGAGGGAGGGCTGAGGAGGCGGGGGTAAACAGTCGGGAATTTCAGGTTCAGGTTGGAGTTCAGGGAAAGGGATTGCTGCTGCTTGTGAATTTCCCTTCTGATCTCCACCGTGATGACTACATTACAGTTCAAGGGGGACTCGAAGGGAGTGGGGGGTGGGTTCTCTCTGCAGCTGCCCCTCTCACACTTGAATGAAAGAGAACTTTTTTCGGGAGGGGGGAAATCTGTGAATACCTTGCCCAATAAGAGATGAGGCATATTGAAAACTATATTAAATTACCCTGATTAACAATTTAGCCACGAACAGGGGAGCTTTGGGAGATCTCTATAGGCAGGGCTGGGGGCTATTCATGCCAGTAGCTAAGAGGTCGAAAGGTTTCTGAAGTTCACAGGCTCAGAGCCTTTGTTATGCTAACAGACAATCTCAAATCAGCTGCCTAGTGGAGTGTGAAATATAAATGATTCCTTGAGAATTTCCAATAAGTTGTCACTCTTGCTCTCCAAATACCAGGACAGGCTGCTAATTTCTAGCAGGCCCTTTTGCAGCATCGCGAGCCTAAATTAATGCCTTTGTAGTTCAAATAATCTTTTCATGGGAGCTGTCCTATCATAATAGCCCAAATGCATTATGGTTTTGACTATTTAAATGAAAATCGGGACTTTTCCGTGCTTGACTTTTCCCGAGCTGTGCGGTGTTTTGGAAGGGTGGCAGCAACTCGCATACACAACAAGGTAGCACCCACTGCAGGGGGCCCAGGACATAAATAACTGGCTATATACACTGGGAGTTACTGAGAAGCAACCCCTCGCCCCTATTCCGAACAAAGCCCAGGACAAGATTTACGTGTCTCGCCAGACTCTCTAGCTACTCTCCTCTCTTTTAGCGGGAAAAATTATTTAGGTCTGATTTAGAGGACTTTATGCCAAACGGCTTTTTACAGCTTTTGAAAGTTCAGCACGATCATCTTACAAACAAACCTGTTTTGTTAGCTCTCTGCATTGCAACTGGGGCTCTTTGGTGGGGAAGGTGCATCATCTGAAAATAATTATTTTTTTGTAAGTAGTCACACAATCAGATAAGTGATCTGAACTTAGCTGAGACTATTTTGGGCGTGAAGTCGCAATATGAACAGATTCAGAGAAATATGCGCATGCATTCTGCAGAACATTAAAGGGAAGAGAATGAGTTAATTATCTTTATACATACAAGGAAATTAATCCCGTTGTAGGGTGTTCTGTTCCTATTCAAGAAAGAAAGGAGGAGAGCCTGCCACATGAATTAATACCATAGCTGATGAATAAAAAGCAAGCGCATAAGGTACTTCAAAGTTTGACACGTTTACAAGAACACCTCACAACAATCTCTAAAACAACAGTAAGTTTAGTGTCTGAAGACAAAAAGAGTTGAAGGATTTCTCTTTGTATATTCGTACTATGATAGAGGATATAATAGAATACAGTAAGAGCAGTAATTAAAGAGTTCTGTCTAGACCCATACTTGCTCAGTTTTTGGTACTGTTGAAGTAGAGTGACTTTTTAGTGGCATAACAAAATAAAATGAAATATATGTGAAATGTATTTATTATATTTCCACATTTACTAGAAATTAAACAAACCATTTCCCCATGGTTAAGTGTCATTAGAATATAGTCCATATCAAAGCAGACTCAGAGGAACTATCTGATAAGTAAAAGAGTGTAAAAAGTCACTTTTGTCTATTATACTATTAACACACACGAAAGTGGTTCTTGGGGGAAGTATCACTGTTTCCCTCCTAATCCGCATTTGTTTTTCCTCCTGGAAATAGATCTCTGCAATTACCGTCTACAAAATCTTTCTAAAAATCCCTCCGAAATAGAAGGAACAAAAGTTTGGTTTATGTTCCCCGGAGGATGGAAAGTAGACTCCGTGTGTATATTATTATTCTGAAAACTCAAAAGTCACGAATATCTGTGTTCTCAAAGTTATTAATAACACTTAGCACTTCGACAGAGCTTTGCATTTACAAAGAGCTGAACAAACACTAATTAGTGCTGCTATTGTGTTTTGTTTTTCAAGCCTGTTTTTTAGAAAGAAGAATTAAAAATTAATCCACAATATATTTTTGCAGGTCTCCAAACAGCCCACCGATACTTTTCATGCTTATTATAGTTTATTTATAAATTGCCAATAATCAATACGTTCTATGACTATTTATACTGAACCAAAGTGTCTACATGTTAAATGACTGTAGCACTGACTACGTTTTTTCCATTGATGAATATCTCCACCTGTTATTTCTCACATATTTACTGGTATAACTTTGAGCTAGTATTTCTGGTTTTCGTCTTTAACAAAAAACGTATCAGTGAATGCAGAATTTTTGTTTATGAAGGCAGAAGGTAACATTTGATCATATCTTAATTTACATAGGAACCAGTATTCTTTTGAATATTTTTCTTTTTGCAGTTGATATATTTAACCTATGTCCAAAATTAAAAACATAATAGTTGAAATATAAAATTGGAATTGGGAGTAAGTATACTTTTTACTAAAATATGCTCTCAATACAGTCTACACTGACAGCACTCATGCTGATCAGTGCCAACGCAGGACGTATTACCAATTAAAACAATAACTAATTAATCCAGCAATAGGTATCATAAAATCAGAAACCCCAAAGTTAATTTGGAAATGGGAGCGTGCTGCAGATTTCCTATTTCTTGAGTGGTATATCTGCATATTAGTTTACAGACAAATTAATCTTGTTCCTAAGAATAAAACTTTGCTTACATATTTGCTTTTTGTAAATCCATTTCAACACCGATCCTTACAATGCAAAAATGTTTCATCCATATGTATGAGTAAATATCAAGGCAGACGTAGTTTTCTTGTAACCACTAGACAGTGATTGCTTGAAGTACCAAAGAGGAATGCAACTTTTCCTCTATCATAAGGAATTATGTAAATATATTTTTATATATCATGTATTATCTTCGAGACTAATTAATGTGAAAGGCAATATCACAGCCAAAGAAAGGCTGACTGGAAAAGAATTAAGGATAAAAAGTACAAGATGACACCCACAAGATGGCTGCCTTTTCATTCTTTCCCTATGATTATAGTCCAATTTCTACAGGAAAATCAATCTAAACTATTCTTTAGCAACACATTATTCTTTTGCAAATCAGATAGAGGAACTAGAGCTGTTCTTCTTCCTCCTCGCCCCCCCTCCAACCGTCCCCCCAAATCCCTGCAAGTAATGATAATAAAAAGTATTAGATAAATGTGAGTATATGTAAATAAAGTGCACATTACATGTGTGTATAACAGTAGCAATGCCTACTGTACCTGTAGTCGTCATAGCGATATATACAAGTCTATACGTGTGTACGTGTGACACACAGCTCAATAGAAAAACACGCCAAGAAAAAGAGATCCTGGCTTTATTATGCAGTACACAAGGAAAGACATTACAGCATTCTTTTCTCTTAAAAGCTTATGAAACAGAGTGTTAAAATAATATATCTGAGAATTTAAAAATATATCGAATGGCTCTTTCATTAAGCTGCTGAGATTTGGGTTTCCAGGCATGGTTAACTCATCTCACCTTGACCAAATCTACAATTATTTTAAATTCTCTATAAAAAAAAACTTTGATATTCAGAGCTTAGTTTGTAGGTAGGATCTAAATTTAAGACTATTAATAAAAACAAAACAAAATGGCCACATGACAATATCATTAGATTCAGCCCAGCGAGCTAAGATAAAAATAAGACTGACTATAAACTGTAAATAGTTGGGTTTCAGCCCATTCAGCAAAACTGTTAGGTTACAAGGTTACTATGTGGGCTGAAACTACAGACTAAGAACAAAGCAAATGGTTCAGTAGGAAATATAATAAAACCCCCTTTATCTAAAAGCCATCAGGGACAAGCACTCAATACAAGCTAACAAGCAGGAACTGATAAGATAACATTTATATGAGGTCAGAAGTCAAATGCCAGTCAAAGGCTTTTAACCTCTTGGGTCATAAACAGGAATAGTTAAAACACATAGATGGTTATTTATTGAATTTTAAGCGTACCTGATCATTATTAGTGGACAACGTGATGATTAAGCTAATTGGGATTTATAGAAGAACTTTATAATCGTTAACAATAAAATGGAAAGCCCCTCGTCTATAATTTTTTTTAATTCCCCTTTGTCTCTCATAAATCTATAGACCAAAGCAAACAGATGACCAAAAGGATAAACCTTGTTTCAAAACAGAAGCACAGTCAATACATGAAATGATCTATGCAATCCAAGACTTGTCTAAAGATTCAATGGAGTAAATATTTACAGTCAACAGACATAAGAGAACAATAAACAGCCTCTCTACTGTGGTGTTAATGCCACTCCTCCCCTTCACTAAAAGAAGACATATAATTGAAATATAAAAATGGGGTTTCCTTCAGAATAACATCTTTTTAGCAAACATTTTAAATATTTGTACAGTTATTTATTTTATTACATATAAAATTCAGGTAGATTTAATATGGCTTATTTATACTTTTTCTTCTAATTTTGCCAGAGAATAATCATTCTTTCCTTAGTGTCCTAGTAATTTTTGTTTCCTGTTGCAGGCTCATGTCTACAAAATCTATGATTTTGATACATTTATGTTTAAACTTGCAGTTTGAAGGTAACTTTTTTAAAATTAGCAATGAAATATAAAATGTATCTATATATCTAGAGAAAGAAAAAGGATCTCTCCTGAGGCCTTTCTAGGCCCACTGTTTCTTTAAACAGAGTTCACAATACACTAGGAGAACATTGTGGATTTAAAATGCTTTTAAATATTTATCAGAAGTATTTTATCACCATATTCAAATGACACCTGGAGTGCACTCACCTTTATTGACAATCTCTGTTCTGAAAGTCCATTTGCTTCACCAAAGCCCCCCAAGCAGAACAACAAGGACTAACCGTTTTCATTCAGTTAATGTTTAGTAAAAAACCAAGCAACCTTAATCAGCATGCTGATTGCATCGTCAACTAACAAATAATTTACTACTCTGAGCATTGCATTCCATTAAAAGCTCATTAAATTTTCTGTTCTCCAATGGGAGCTTTAGCTTTTGAACTGCAAGCTTTTGCTCCGAATTATCACTTATTCAATTTTTGCAAAATGTTTTTTCAAAGCATAGGTGAGAATTTCAATACCCACCTACACTAAATTCCTGGCGAAACATACCTCAGGTTTTTCTTTATATAGGCACTCAACAATCTTGTAGGGAAGAAAACTCTACTTTGTTAGAATCTAACACATTCAGTTTAACTTTGATGAAACATCTTCCTGTTGTGAAGAAGAGTAGTGAGTGATTTAAGTGTGTGTAGGTTTTGAACACAGGAGGAAAATTGTACAGAAGGATTTTTGTCTTATAAATCTGAAATGATCCTATAAAAACCGGTTGCTCCTTATTTTATTATCGCAAGCAAATAGCAGAAAAAGAGCCTTTGTATTGCAGAATACAAAATTTAATGCCTTCCCAAATATAAGCGGGAATCTAACAGTTCAAATGTTTATTAGGGTTCGGGGGTGGGGGTGGAAGCTTAATATTCTTTCTTAGCCTTGCATACTAAACTGCATATAATTGTTATATTTAATAAGTAAAACGCAAGAAAATGTCAGCCCCTAAATTAACATGCATTTTTGGATTGCTAATTGTGTTCATTGCAAATTTGGGTCATTTTGCATGAGTGACTCTAATGTAGGTCTGAGATTGCCATATAGCGTAGTGGATTCCTGATTCCCTGTGCTAATCCTGAACTCAGTGATTGTGTCAGGTGCAGTTCTGTATGCTCCAGCAGCTGGCTCATCCTCATCAATGCAAATAAGGCAACTCCTACAATCAAAGCCTCGTGAGTCTAAAGCCTGATTGCTGAGGGCATGCTAAAGCACTACACAGACTCACTTTCCAATCATACTAACCGACAAGACAACTGTAATGTCCCTCCAGTTCAAAATCAGCCTTTATCAAACAAAATAAAAAAGAGATCCATCAATTTATGTGTGTACAAAATGCAGCTAGTTTTTCTATGAACGTTAGCTGAAGGTGGGTAAAAATCCCCTGAACTGTAATGAAGTCCACATTGTTACAGGCATTAGCAATAATTAATGTAATATTTGAATGCCTAGCAAAAGAACAGGCAGCAAAATGTTATAAACAGAACAGTTGCCGCCTATTTTTTCCAGGGAACTTTCTTACAGAGACTAGTCAAAGTGTGTGTCCATATCTATAGATATCTGTAAGTGTAAATACTCACGCAGAGTGAAAGCATGGAATAAAGGACTGCACTGTAATGGGCGATTTCTCTTTGGTCTAGACTCTGAATGCACAACTTTAAAAGTTATGGGATTACTCTTCTCCATAACAGGCAAAATGCCAGGCAAACCCAAAAGGGAGAAAAAAATAAAAACCCAAACGCACACAAACTGCCCACTCAGTCCCCAAATAGTGAACGCTGGCACGCGTTCTTGTGCGAAAATGTAAAGCTAGATTCTGCCACTGAGTAGCGCTTTACTCTGTACATAGCCGCACTGATGGCATCGGGACAATTGGGCAAATATGGGGTGCTGGAAAGTGTCGGGTCCTTAATCTCCAACTTCAATTTCCAAAAAGATCAGCGGATTGGGTTTTAAATTGAAACACCCCTGGTCCCTTTCTCCTTTTCTCTCTTTGCCTTAACCTCGAAAATGAGTTATAGCACCACTTCGAAGAGCTGTGTGCAAGGCTAGCTAATGGTGCACTAACTTGCATATTACACGCTGGAGGAGTCTACGTTGTCCTTATTGGCCTGGATTTTATTTTTAAATGTACAGCGTTTACACAGTACAGCCCACGCTGAAATGGCAGGCTGGGGCCATGTGCTTGACCGCTCTTTAAACATAGAGCCAAAATCAGAACGTTTACAAAGAAATATCCGGCTGTTTTGCTCCTTTTATTATTTAGTCCAATCCTGCAAAACAAAACAACCACTTTGAAGATTGATCGTAACCATCTCCCGATAAAGCCCTAAAGACAAACAACACTTTGGCTAAGGCATTAAGGGGGCAGGAGACATTTGAAAACCTAAAGGCCTCACTGCTCTATCAGACTCAACACACATAAATACCAAACGGACTAATGCAAGGGGAATATTAGCCTCCCCAGTAAGATCTTATAAATCATCACAGACAGGGCAAAGCTCCAGCCTGCAACCCCAGCCGTGTTGAATCCCACGTTGAAAGTCAGATGTAGATAACATTTGATGCTGAAAACTAGCCTTAAATAGGGTAAAATGCACCCACCCCCCGTGCGTATAGAAATAAGCATGTACATTAGAATTAATGTGTCTCCATAGCAGGGGTTTTAAATCAGTTCTTGCCGGTGGAACAGCCGTACACTGGGGAAGGAGGGTTAAAACAAACGTTTCCCAAGCGCGCAAAGGGAAAGAGGTCCGCTTTCCCTCTCCCTCCCTAGGCTGAGAACGTGAAGAATGGAAGAATGCGATTCCTCTTCAGCTAGAGCGGACATCTCCTGAGTGAGTGGCTGGCTGCACACAACTCCTGCACCTGCTGGACAAGTTCAGAGGAACCGATTCTTTGATCGGACATCTGAAATTACAGAGACTTTGATGAATAGCATCGGAAGAACAAAAACCACACGCGTGAAAATAAATCAGATCCACCTGTGATCCGAACTTTTCTAGCTGCTCCAAGTAACTGACTTTCACTTGCTCTGTCTCTCCCTCCCTAATAGGATTAACAGACATTTTCCTACAAGCAAATCAGAATTTGTCAAATCATCTGTGACAGTCGATTTGCTCATCTCCACATTCTTCCGTACTGACACAGCACCATCCTCACGCAGTTTAATCTTGGTTGATGCGGGGCATCTGAGAGGCAAACATTTGTCTTGTTAAAGCACTGTCATTCTCCTTAATTCTTTATATTTTTTTAAAACACGTGTTAGCAGACTGAGATCACTGGAGACCTAAGGTCTCCAGGATCCTGATGATGCAATGCCTATATTGTATTACTGCCATGAAAGGCTTCTTAATGTTCCTTGTAATCTGCTTTCTACTATGTCACAGGTCCAATAATCCTTTTGGTACGTCATAGCCAAAGAAAATCCTCCTTCTGCTCCCCCTGCGTCAGGTGCTCTGTAATCTCCTCTCCCCTACACAGGCAACAGGATTTTTTTTGAACTGTAAATTCAGTAGCCCTTCCCTCCACATTCAATAGCCTATCCCTGCCCTCCTCCCTGAGTCACAGCCATTACCGTTAGTAAGAAAAACTCCACCAAACCCTCCTCTAGCCTTCATGTTCCAATAAGCTTTCTTCTCCTGCCTCAGCACCTACAAGGAGAACTGTTCTCCAGTGGTTTCATGAGTCTGCCATTCTTACTGTACAGCTGGGGACATCTTCCAAGCAAAGATAGTTCATTTAAGATTAAACCCCCAAGAAATAAATGGATCTCAGAATTCCACTGCCATTGCATTATTCCATTGAAGCTCTGACACCCCTCTTTTCTCAGGAAAACAGTTTATGATGTCAGCAGCAGAGGCTCTTTAGCTGAATCAGAGTTTCATCAAGCATTAGTGTTATTCTCAGGACTGGAATAGTAAATATTTCACAAAGAAACATTTTCTCTCTATAGAGATGTCAGGCTAAATCTTACCCAGGATCAGCCTTAAAGCCCAGATTCTCCAGTCCAGCCAAAATGTGCTCAGAACAGCAAGCCACTTTGGCTGCTCTTGGATTCCATGGCGGATGCAGGGACTGTTCTAATTTAGTATTCCAAGCTCCAAGAACAGATGAATAATAATCCAGCACACAATGGTAAATAAACAGAAAGAACAACACATGCTAATAAATAAATATAAAATTACAACATAATGGTGAAATGGTGCAAACTCAGTGATATATTTAAAATGTTTATTAAAGATAATTTATAAAATATATATATATATATAATATATAGGTTGAGAAAAGAGTGTCTGTGCATCTGGGTATCATTCTTAGATTCGCCACAAAGTTAGTTTTTAAAAGGCATATGATGCATAGAGTACAAAATCAGCAATAACCCAAATTTAGGTGAATAGATTTAACAATACAGTTTAGATATTAGAATCTGAATACTCGGGTACATGGCTCATGAACAGCTGTACAGAGTTTTGTTTGTGGAAAGCAAAATATATCAATCAGTGGAGATGGTCCCTCAGTAATTGAGAATTAGGTTGGTTGTCCATTTTGAAAATACAATGCAAGTGTTTGTTACTTTCTTCACTGTCCTTCTCATCTGCACTCCAGCTCATCCCTCCTGGTATTGCCGATGTCCAGGGATGTGGTCTATGTAGATGTTCTTCCACCACCTGATGGCAGTTTCTTGCTCACAATATGTCACACCAGTGTGGCAGTCATCTTGGCTAACACGCTGGGAATAGAACCGGGGACCTCAAACTAAAAACATGAGCCTTTACAGCTTTGAATTAAAAAGTCAGGCTCTTTAGCTGGTAGCTGTAACAGACTCACATTCGAAAACAAAAGGGGACATGAAACATGCACTGACCAATGGGTTATTCCAGAACATGGGTAAGGAGCTCTGAGCAGGTCAGAGGTGGCATGGCAGGGTGGAGGTACCAACAATTTGTTGCTAGTGGGAGGCAGAGGACAGCATCTCGTCTCATGCTGCTCTACCTACTCAAAGGTGCTGATCCAGTACCAACAAAATAAAGTGAACTCCCCTTTTAGGGCTAATAGGGAGAGCCAGGTGATATTTGATATGAAATTCAGTGACCATAACTGACTGCCTGCCTAGTAGTACATGTGTTGCAGTCCCTTTTTGACACACTCAGTAATACAGCCCTAGGCAACTACAATAGGAAAGGAGGGAAACATAATTATGAGATAATTTTAAGTGTGAACCATCAGTTTTACTTTAACATTTGAAATTGTAGCTTTCATTTGTATATCTAACTTGATTTTAAAGCTCCAAAAATGACCTCATATGTTTCAGCATTTCCTCAGACCTTTACCTTGTTCTATAACAAGGTATCTTTTGTCTTGTACTTAACCCAATTGTAAGGCAAAAGACACCTTAGCTGACTTTAATGTAAAAATGGGAAGGTGATCATCCCAATTTTAAAATACTAGCTCTTACCAATGCTATGCTAGTAAACTCAGAAGAATCTTTCTTGCTACAGAATAGGTAATATCCAAAAGAAAGCCATCTAACCACTTTAGTTTCCCATTATTATCTGATTTTCTGCTCATCCACTGTATGGGCAGATGGCTAATCAGCAAACATATACATTTAAAAGAATATGGTAGGGGAGAGAGTTGTAAAATATTTACTCAAGTAAGTATTCAGCTATAGTAATAACTTTGTTTTAAAATATTCATATATAAATGTGACTTGAAGTTGACAGTAAATATGGATCAGACATATCAAAGGCAACATGTCATTTTACTCCCATGTTAAGTTTAACAATCAGAAGAAGGCCATTGTTTGCTCTGTTTAGATTCATTTTCTTATAGAAAATTAATTTTTAAAAAGTATACGGCAATGATGATTGAACTTGACAGAGGAAGAGAGAACGAGAAAGTTTTAAGAGCTCAGTGCCCATAAGAGATTGTGACTGAATTCCCAGGACTACTGTTTGATTTGTTACAATAATTAGTGCTTAATTATTAGGTCTCTTTTTGCTTTTTTCAGGACATTAGAATGAAAGATAAATGGAGGAATGAGGTCTAGTGCTATTGTAATCATAGAGCATAATGGAAGCATCAGGAAAGTACTGTTGCTGAAAAACTTACATGAGTTTTTTAAGTGATGCACTATTAATAAGTGTCACATAAGCATTCATGCAGATGTGAAAATCAAAAATACTCGGGAGAGGTGGACAAAAATAAAAAAACAGAATTTAAAAATGCTGTGAGATAACTGTCTCGGCTGTGTGTGTCCAATAATTTTCAAACAAAGCATCTTCTCACTCCTGTAAGTGTGTTATACTGAGCCTGAGGTATGTAAATCAGATACCATTTACCAAGGCACCCAATAGGATTTACAGTGTTTTTAAAAGTGGCAACATTGTATAAAAATGGCGTCACTGTAACTACAGGTCTGTTCTGCAGATGAAATTCCACTGCAGTAGAGAGGGCCTGTGCATCCTTTAAGACCCCAACAGGAGCTGCATGCAGGAATATGGGCAGTGGACACAAACCATTGGTTATGTGATGTGAAGGGGCTGGTGGCTACTATTCCCATCCAGAGGCTGGAATAGCCACCTGGGAGTTCTGCACATTAACCCCACTCCCTGGTTGTCAGCTGGGGAAGGGATATCATTTCCCCAGTTCTTCTACAGTTCATCAGCCTACAGCTCAATTCCTTGGCCTTTTTGTGCGTAGATAGGCTGTAATACAATGTGCATTCACAATTATATCTTCTTTCATTAGAGATTAAAATAAGTTTTTATTACTTTTTGTTCCTGTTCACATTGTTGTATTTATCTAGTACCAGGATTTTCAAGGTTTTTTTGAACTTATATTCCATAATTGGCAGCTAACTTGGATACACAGGTTTGCACAAGGGACTTGGTTTTGCTTTTCTTCTATATCCATATTTGAAATATTTATTAAACATTTACAAAAGGGTGGATCCAGTTCCATTTAGACATACATACACCTTGGGGAATAGAAAACTAGGAAGAAAAAGTCCCTTTCATGATTAGCTTTTTGACAGCAGAAGGCTCAGGATTCTGCAGTCTGACACTTAGCTGCTCTCTTTCTCTTCTCACCAGGTCAGCAATTGGCATGACTGGTCATATTGTTTGGGTTGTGGCTGTGAAACCAAAGCCTTTTCTCCTTTCCCTCACCAGTTTTCCTATACTGGGATCAGAGTGAGTTCATTTCTTACGGCCAGAATACAGCCCTCTAGTCAGTTGGAAAGGTATATCAGACTTGAAGTCCTGAAGAAGTAAAAATGATAGGATAGAAATGGTAAAAAGAAAAGAAAGAGGGATGCACCATAGAATAGAGTTGAACTTTTACAGGAGACAGGAACAGGTGCTATTAATGAGGTACCATGGGACAAACCGGTTGGCTAATCCTAGTCCTTCTTTCTTTAGCCTGGTGAGTCAGTCAGGAAAAGGTTGGTCTTTTTGACCCCAGTGCTGAAAGGCATCCTTTTTCACTGAAAGAGTCTGTTCTGCCCAAATCCCAAAGTCCAAAGAACAGTGCCTAGTTAAAAATATCCAACCAAAGTAACAAAGTATGGTTACTATAAATGCAGATAATGTCTTTGTGATAATTCTAAAGAACCTTCCAAATGGGTTGTATAATAGGTACCGATTTGATAAGGACCCTAGAAAATTTCCAAGTAAGCCCATTTCTAGGTCTAAACATACATAATCACACATTTATTTAACTTTTTCTTACACTTCTTTAATAACAATTTTATGTATTGTAGTGTATAGGAATGGGGTAGTATCCCTTTAAATAGCCTGTGAGTCATCTAGTGGCCCTGACTGTGTTGTGTGTTTCAGAAGCCTCCAGAATCCTGCCAGAGCGGCAGTGTATATATGTCGTTAGACCTTATATGTTATATATATTTGTTAATCACAGTAATTTGGACACCCTGTGCCCCTGTGGTTTCTTCATATACAGTAAGTTGTGTAAAAAGCAGAGGACACAATGTACCATGTTTATAGAGTAAAATAAACTTTTGTTGAAATCTTAAAATATGTTGGGGTTTTAACACAGCAGCATGGCTGAGCCAACACAATTATGGGAGAATTAGCTGGATTCTGTTCCTTCTCATATAGCAACAGAATTGTTTACTAAATTGCTATGAGTTACACATGTGAAACCCACTGAAGAAAATGAGACTGAATAGATATCAGTCAGGACATAATTGGAAGACAGGGGGTGGCACAGTTGAGGGTATAAAGTGACGAGCAGATCCTTTATTATTGGTGAAGGAAAGAACCCAGTTTGACTCTTAGAGCCCAGGTATGCAGGGTTGGGAAGTAGAAAAAAACAATATATTATATTATAATTATTTTATTATTATTTATTTACTAATTATTTATGGGAACAGCCTCAGGTAGGAGCCCTGTTAATGGCCTAGGACCCCATTGTACTAGGTGCTGTACAAACACAGACCAAAAAGATGGTCCCTGCACAATTAATATGGAAATCAGTAAGAGACAACAAATGTGGGTCCACACAATGCCATTTTTACAGTCACTTTCCTAATAACTGCACCTCAAGAGAGTGAGTTTTTAACTGTTATCATCCTGGGGAAAAGTATGATTTAAAAAAACAACAGCCCACAACGACCTACATTTATTTCAAACAACTCAGAATTATAAGCTTGATTTATTTATGAAATTAATACTATAAGTAAAAAAGGGTGAAAAAACGTATTTAGGCCAAGAGTTTCAGAAGTGAATAGTGATTTGGGGTGTCTCCATTTTTGGAATGTCCAACTTGAGACATTTTAAAGGGGACAGATTGTCAGAAAGTATTGAGAACCCTTCCTTTAACATCAAGCCCCTTCAAGATATCTCAAGCTGGGCTGACAAAATGGAGGTAACCCAAATCACTAATCACTTCTGAAAATCTTGGTCTTATGGCTTAGATCAGATTCCATTTTCTGGGTCTGAGAGAAACTAGTGTTTCCTTAATCTTCCTCTGTAAGTAAATGTACTGATGTAAGCTAAACTAATATAGGTCAGTTGTACACCAATGTGTGTGTGTCAACACACAATTTTACACTGGTTTAAACAAATACATTTTACAATCTATTTAATTAAACTAGTGCAAATTGTGGGTGTAAACCAGGCCACAGGAAACAGTGCTGCCTTGAAGTTAAATCAGGAGACTGGGGTTCTAATTCTGGCTCTAACGCTGGCTTTCCGTGTGACTTTGAACAAATCACTTAATAACTCTGTGCCTCGGTTGTCCGATCTGTACAGTGGATAAAATAATATTCTTATACCTAAGCTTAACCATGGCTTTAAGTCACAACCATAGATAGGTGGAGGCACTCTGCCATATAGGGACTCCTGCTTTAAATAGTGCCCCTTAGTGTAGATGTTTATGTCACCCTTTGAATGGTTATAATATGTTTTCTGCCCTCTCCATAGAGCCAGCTCAGCTTGCTGGTACAGAGTATAAGCCAAAGGTTTGATCTTTTTGGAGAGGCTGGTGGCTGTACTGGTGCTAGCTTGGCACATCTCTTTTACTCAGGGACCAAAGCAGGTGCCTAATGTCATGCTGCTAAATCCATATCTAGGCACCTAAATAAGTGGCCAGATTTTCAAAAGGGCTGAGCACCCAGCTGCATTAACTTGATGTCTAAATATGGAGATAGGAACCTAATTTTAGGTGCCCATTTTTGAAACTTTTGGCCAGGCATTCAAGGACTGCAGCTTGCTCAGTCTATGAACAGGAGGAGGACGAGGAAAGTTCCTTGTGCCATCTTACCCCGTTGCAAATCTGTGTAAGACCAGACATGGACTTGCCCTTACCATTTGCAAAGCCTTTTAAGAGTATTGGATTGAAGGTGCTACATAATTTCTCATGATTTATGATTATTCTTATAAGATTAAATAGGACAGTGTTAATTTATCAGTGTACTATTTAATAACAGGCTTAAAATATATTTAATAAAAATGTTTAAGAATAAAAATGCTATTTAGAGTATATACTAATTGTTTGTCTGCTCTGTATATTAAAACCGATTGCTAAAATGAACTTAGAAGAACTGTTTGTATGGTGGAAAATATACCAACAGGAATATTTTAAAAAATCTGTCAAATATATTTCCTTAAATTTTACATTAGAGTTCCTTTTAATCTCAATGAGACAAGAGGGTGTGATTGAAAGCATTCAGAACTCAAGTGTTCTGTTATCCTGCATTGTGTATTCCTAGTTAACACCAAAACAATGACTGTTTTTGCATCATTTACCAGAAGCCAGATTCATTGATCTCTTCTTTACATAACAGAAAACTAATGCTAACTCTGCCTCTATGACACTTCTTATTATACAAGGATGATATAGTTCTTCATATTTTTACCTTAGGGCTACTCTGGCATCACAAAAAGGTGCACCAGGGCATCAACAGATGCCTTATTATGCTCTACTTTTTAATTTGAACCTTGACTACATTTATTTTAGATACTTCTGACCCATATTAATCTCTAATGTAACTCTGCTGAAGTCAGTGAATTAATATCGAAGCAAATTTGGTCCTTTGTGTCAAAATCCCTATTTCTTCATAATCAGTCTGCATCAAGATGTTTTCAAGTTTTTCTCTGCTTTAAATAGGGTGAATAGTTACTCATATAAATAGCAAGTGTGCACACATGCACATACAGAGAGATAGATTAATAAGTACAAACAACAAAACTCCTCAATAGCTTTTATTGTATGATCACAAGAATATCATTTCCAGCTAATGCCACTGAAGCAATGACAGCCTTTACTACTGGGTATAAACAATACATAATGAGCATCTGAGGGACACTGAATAATTCCCATTAGTGAGGGAAGACCTTCATAATTCACATGTTGCTTTACCACTTCAGTTTATTAACTCTTACTGATTAGATAGCAACTGTATCCTCAGCTGCAACAATTGTTAACTTTTTTAGATTCCAAAGCAAAAGGGGATTTTTCTGAGGGGAGGATTTCGCATGTGATTGTGATGCTTCCTGGGGATATCCAGGGTTGTAAAGCATCTGATTACCACCAGCCCTTAGCATGAGGAAGCCTTGGTTGTGCCCACAAGGACAAGTTCATGGACTCCACCAGCCACAGGCAACACAAGCACTCCCCTTTCAGCCTACTTATGCACCACTGCACCTCTTCAGGTAGGCAATAGGCACACTCCAACCCCCAACTGTCCAAGCATCCCCCTGGAGCAGGGCTGGCTTTAGGAAGTGCGGGGCCCACTTTGAACATTTTTGGCAGGGCCCCAACAGGGGTGACTAAAAAAAACAAAACCATTAAAAAAAGGCTTTCATTTCTTCGCAACTGGTTCCCTATAAAAAGTTCTGATTTAAGGGATGTGCCACAGTATGTATTTTTTTGTACCAATAGGGTTACCATATATCCATATTTTCCAGATGGCGATTTAAGAATAAAAAAGCCTGACATGTCTGGGAAATACGAATGTATGTTAACCCTACCTAAAGTTCTTTTTAAAAAAGAGGGGCCTGAACTAGAAATGAGCTCCGTTTCACATGTGTGGGTCCCCACCACTCCCTGGGCGTGTGTGCACATGTGTGGGACCCAGCTGCTCCCTGCCCCCCTCATTGAAAAAGGAATGCAGGGTTACTGCCTTGGGAACTGCAGGGCACCAATGGACATGAGCTGGCTGGAGGCAGGGCAGAGGCTGACTAGAGGTAGGGTCTGGCTGCAGGCAGGACAAGGGGTGTGGGGCTGGCTGGAGACAGGGGCTGGCTGCAGGCAAGGGCCAGTATGGGCATGGGGTGCAGCAAGGGCTGGCTGCGGGCAGGGGGTGCGGGTACAGCCCACCCTGTACGGTGAGTGCCCCCTCCTCCTCCATCCCCCACCAGGGTAGGAGCAGCAGCCCAGGGCTCGGGAACTATTTAAAGGGTCCAGGGCCCCCCTGCTTCCACAGCCCCAGCCCTGTAAATACCCGCGGGAGCCCTGGGGAAGCAGCGGGGCTCCCGCAGCTATTTAAAGGACCGGAGCAGCAGAGGCAGCTGGAGTCCTAGCCCTTTAAATAGCCCCCATAGTTCTCCGCTACCCCAGGGCTCTGGGGGCTATTTAAAGGGCCTGGGGCTCCCCTGCTTCTACCACCCGAGCCCTTTAAATAGCCGCGGGAGCCCTGGGGAAGCGGCGGGGCTCTGTGGGCTATTTAAAGGACCGGTGTGACAGAGGCAGCTGGAGCCCCCCAGTACCCTAGGCTATTTAAAGGGCCCAGGGCTCCCCTGCTTCTACTGCCCTGGCCCTTTAAACAGCTGAGGGAGCCTGGGGAAGTGGCAGAGCTTCAGTGGCTATTTAAAGGGCTGCGGTGGTAGAAGCAACAGGAGCCCCGGACTTTTTAAATAGCCCCCATAGCCCCGCAGACTTACCCCAGGGCTCTAGCAGTTGGGCTTTGGTGGCAATTTAAAGGGCCTGGGGCTCCAGCCCCTGCTGGAAGCCCCAGGCCCTTTAAATTGCCACCTGGGGAAGCCGGGCCACCCCAGTACAGTGCCATGGTACACCGTACTGAGGCTTGGGCACGGGGCCTTCTTAGGGGCAGGGCCTGATTCAGGGGAATTGGTTGAATTGGCCTAAACCAGGTCCTGCCCTGGAGTGCCCACTCCTGTTCCACTGGACACACCCAGAACTCACATATCTGCTGTTCCCAAAGGAACAGTATACCACAGCTTACCAGTTTTACCTCAAGACCATGGCTCTGCTCAACTTACAGTGCTCAGATTTGTTTATAGTGAAATCAGCTTCAAGTTTATCAAAGAACAGAGATTCATTTAATAGCAGGTAAGTAGAAATATTAGAAACAATTGGTTACATATAAAATAAAATCATAAACCTTCCAGAGCCTTGAGTTGAGAAGCAAGGCACTCTCTTTGTCTTATAAAGATTAGTTCACCCAAAGTCTTTCTCCCAGCACTTAACAACCAGGTCAGTTCTAATCCTCAGTTCCTAAAACAAGCATACTGGTGGCTTGCTCACTAGGTGAAGCTTTTTAACTTTACAATCTTCATTAGCGATAGCTCCATATGCAAATAGACTTACATTGTAAGACACACAGTATGTAACTGTCACCCAGAAAGATAAGTGTCTACTACCTCTTGGCTGACTAGAATCTGTTTACCACCTTCTGGTGACCAGTCTTAACTTCCATATCTTAAGAACACAGTTTTCAATATAGATACATAACTTTTTTAATAATATCTTTACATACATTTTGCAATGGTGATGATGACAAGCAGGCTATGGGTTTTCAGTAGAGATTTCACATGCTAGCTTGTGGCTAACTATTTTGTAGACATAAACCCCTGTGCACCCCTTATTCCATCTGTCAACTGGCACCAAAGGGTCCCTGGGTCACAGTGATTTACATGCATGAATAATGGGGTGTGGTAAAGCTATTGGATTGGGTTTGGGGGCAGCCTAGGCAAAAGAAAAATAAGAGATTGCTTGAGATTCGACGTTTGGGTGTCACCTGCATTTCTGTGCTGTTGTTCATGAGCCAGCCCTATCTCTTCCTCAGATGGGAAGAGAGAAAGACATAGGAAATTCACCACCTGCTCTTGATCTTCCCCTCTGACAGAGATACTGGAGTGGATGGAAACTTTTCTCCTGACCCTAGGTTTCCCCTCTGGCACTGTTGGACTTGAACAAGAGGAAAGTCACTGCCTGATCCCCACCCACTCACAGTTATTCATCCCAGGAGTACCACAAATCCACATTCTTGTGTGGAATGCAGAAGCATGTGCATGGATTACAAATATGGGAAAGAGATTTCCTATTTGCTAGTATTAGGTTTTAATGTAATTTCTTTACTGCAGAACTTACTTATGCACATTCATAAACATGAAGCGACAGAATATTCTTGGGCAGTAAAGCTTTGTTGTTGCTGCTGTTTTTGTTGTATAGAGAGAGAATCAGTAGAAGGTAAGTAATAATATGTCCAAGTGCTTGGAATACATGTTTTTGGATGCCTCAGGAATGCAAACACTGACTAGGCCTATGGCACTTCTGCAGAGCTTTTGAAGAATGCTGCAGTCAGGTTGTTAACTTGCTCCCAAGCCTCAGAACATACTGTAGTTTCTTTGTTCATTACACTAGTTCCCTGTGAAGCAGTGGATTGATTTTAAAATTCTGTTTCTGACCTATAAGACCTTCAGTGGTCCAGCTCCTGCAAACCTACATAAGCTCTTTTCCCCACTTGCACTGCAGATATGAGTTCATTGTTCACCATATGCTATTAGCTCTAACACTGAAAGAGCAAAGAACTTTACATTTTGTGCTATATGTATCTGGAACACTTTGCCAATTTGTAGTCCTCTCACTCCTGATAAGATCTTTACATAGGAATACCACACTGGAAAACTGCAGCCTATGCTCGCCTGTGGCTAATGTAATTAAATTCTCATTGTTCTTTCAACACCAGTTTTAAAGCACTTTAATATATCTTAAAACAAAGTAAGGGAAAACTGAAGAAAATATCAGAACCATGCAGTTTTATTTAAAAGGACACACTCATGAAAAGAGATTTATTGTTAAAATTCATTTTAGTTTTTAGTGGTTAAGCCAAATCATAACACTCCACAGGCCTTTCAGTTCTACCTACACTGCTCAGCAAGAATGCACTTTCTGCTGAACAACTTGATTCTTAGAGCACAAAGGAAATACGTTTTTACCATCAGAAGTAAATTTCAAGTTAGCTTCTTTGTACAAAATAACAGTAGCCATTTATAAAAGGATATACAATGGGTACAGTTAGGACTGTTACCTGCCCTGTTTTAAGTAGCAAACCTGGAGTCTGCAGTTTGATCATGTGTCCATTGTCCTCTCATGTGGAAAGAATATGTTTTATATACTTAGTGTGTAATATTTTTGTGTGTGTGTCATATGTGTAGGAACTAATATACGAAAGGCGCTATTTTCATAGATGATTCATTATATTAATTTATAATTCCAATGTGGATTTAACAAAATTACTAGGTTGTTTTTCTCTAGAAGTAGATAGGATAGAAAATTATTATTTTACAATAGCATCCAAGAGGGCCAGTCAGGAATCTAGATGCTATTCTGCTAAGGGTTACACAAACATCCAGGAAAAAGAACCCAGAGGGTTTGCAATCTTACAATCCTGGCTTTATGACATGATGAAACAGATGGATAAAAGAGGCAAACTGGTGGGAGACCAGTGAGGAGAGTACAAGGTAACCAAAAAAACAAGTGTGCTTTTGCATATAGTCTCAGTTAGGTAAGCAAAACAAAAAGTCTTACCTAATGTAAAAATAAATTATTTATGTTCTTTAACACAACATAATGAAGCAGTGTTTTAACATAGTAACACTCTCTAAGCCCAAGTACATGTGATTTTTCATGTAAGAATGTCGGAAAAATGTCTGTTTTACACAGTGGATTCAAAATGGTTCACTGAAAGAGAAGCAATTCAAACCTTCCTACCCCTGAAACACGCCCCCCACAAAAAACCCCAATAACCAACCCCTTTTAATAGTTTAACAGAATAAATTTTAATAATTTAAAAACCATTTTATTTAATGTTTTCTTGCATGTCAATCACCTTTTAAGCAATATTCTTATGTTCTCCAGCTGTTAGGGTAGAAACCTGCCAACAAAATGAAGAACAAAAAAGAGATCTCACATATGGGAATGGAACTTGTTCTAGTCTGTCTCCTAAAGCAAAAGAATGGAAATATGGATTTCAGCCTTCTATTCTTGATTCTGCTACTAATTTACATCCTGATCCTGTAAGGGCTGTGTATGCAAATATTTCCATTAGTTTGCTAAATTTAATACACAGACAACATAAATATTTTCATTCTGTCAGATAATTATTAATTATGTATTACCAGAATTAGTGATATATTACCATATACATGTGATGCCTACAACTAAGAAGGAAAAGAGCAAAAGTGAGATGAAACTCCTCAGTTTGACTGGAGTATCAAAAGTGAAATATTTCCACTTGTGATAACTAGTCTTGCTGTAAACAATTTATATTTTCACATAAATATGATCATGGTACAGATTTACTTTTAAATATGTACAAAGTAAAATATAAGGATAAACTTGTTTTTCATTGTTTTATATGTAAACATAAAATTAAATGAACTTTTGCAGAAAAATAAAGTATATGTATGCACAGACATTTTCACAAATGTTAATCATTTCTTCTGTGTTTGGTTTGTGTATCCATTCCATTATGGATAATGGCAAAGGGTGACCCACTGGTTCAGGTACGACCGTAGGATTTGGGAAACCTGGGTTCCAGGCCCTGCTCCACTAGATTTCTTGTTTAATTTGGGCAAGTTACAGGGACTCTCTGTGCCTCAGGTAGATAATAGTAGTGCCTACTTTAGATGGGTGTTGTGATGATAAATACATTAAAGACTGTGAGATGGACAGATACTATGATAATAGGGGCTAAATCGGTACTATAGATAGATTGGAATTGATGTATGTGAAGTGCAAAAACGTGGGAGTCAGAGATGAGAAACTGTGGTGTATTTCAGTAATTATTTATTCTATAATGCCCAAACAAGAAAAGATATCTTTTAAAAACGTCTATGACTGTGCAGGTCCCGCAAGACTTAGTCATCATTTTTCTAAATTTGTAGAAATCCTTGCTAGAGAGAGATGTACCTTTTCTTCACACAAATCTAGTACTATCTTTTCACAGGCATAATGAACATAGCTCTGGGTATGATGAGAGGGTCTTAAGTTGTCCTTCTGTGTATTCTACAAGACTTGCATGATTTCATATTCTGTGATAGGTCTTATCCTAGGCTAGACTACTACATCAACATCCAGGCTCACACCCAGCATTTTGAAAGACTGGGGATCTCTCAGATTCTTTCCAATATGTCATCCTGCAATTTTCCCCCAATGTTTTATCATACCAAGGAACTACATTATTTTTAGTGCTGGCATTTTAACTATAGCCTTGACTTTTTCTGGATCTGCCTCATATCCTTTGTCAATCAAGTGCTCTAAGCAGCATAGATGGGTTTGTCATAGAATGCATATTTCTCTATCACTACTCCAATGGCTTCAACTGCTGTATATTAACCTTATATTGTGGTCTTCTTTGGATTTCTCAAGCTATTATCCATACAAATTTTCATTAGAATTTTCCATTTGAAAATTTCTGGGACATTTTGATGTTACTTGGGAGACAATATAAACAGGATCTTCCAAATAAGGTTATAAAATTTGTCAGCTAGGAAGTGGAGTGGAACGTGCCCAAATCTGCCAACTGCTTCTAGAAAGTATCAGAGGGTAGCCGTGTTAGTCTGGATCTGTAAAAGCAGCAAAGAATCCTGTGGCACCTTATAGACTAACAGACGTTTTGGAGCATGAGCTTTCGTGGGTGAATACCCACTTCCTCAGATGCATGTAATGGAAATATCCAGGGGCAGGTATATATATGTGTGCTAGCAAGCAAGCTAGAGATAACGAGGTCAGTTCAATCAGGGAGGATGAGGCCCTGTTCTAGCAGCTGAGGTGTGAAAACCAAGAGAGGAGAAACTGGTTCTGTAATTGGCAAGACATTCACAGTCTTTGTTCAATCCTGAGCTGATGGTGTCAAATTTGCAGATGAACTGAAGCTCAGCAGTTTCTCTTTGAAGTCTGGTCCTGAAGTTTTTTTGCTGTAGGATGGCCACCTGAAGGTCTGCTATAGTGTGGCCAGGGAGGTTGAAGTGCTCTCCTACAGGTTTTTGTATATTGCCATTCCTAATGTCTGATTTGTGTCCATTTATCCTTTTCCGTAGAGACTGTCCAGTTTGGCCGATGTACATAGCAGAGGGGCATTGCTGGCATATGATGGCGTATATTACATTGGTGGATGTGCAGGTGAATGAACCAGTGATGGTGTGGCTGATCTGGTTAGGTCCTGTGATGGTGTCGCTGGTGTAGATATGTGGGCAGAGTTGGCATCGAGGTTTGTTGCATGGATTGGTTCCTGAGCTAGAGTTATTATGGTGTGGTGTGCAGTTACTGGTGAGAATATGTTTCAGGTTGGCAGGTTGTCTGTGGGCAAGGGACAGCGACCTCGTTATCTCTAGCTTGCTTGCTAGCACACATATATATACCTGCCCCTGGATATTTCCATTACATGCATCTGAGGAAGTGGGTATTCACCCACGAAAGCTCATGCTCCAAAACATCTGTTAGTCTATAAGGTGCCACAGGATTCTTTGCTGCTTCTAGAAAGAATATTGTAATATTGCTGAGATTTTGTCTTCCATGGCAGCTAACTGGTGCAACAACATTCTTCTTACTAGAAGCAGTTTCCTTCCTTTCTGTACCATTGATACCCTATCTACACAGCAAACATATCAGAATACCCAGTTACAAAATAGTTATGTGCTAACCATGTGTAACTGTGCCTTAGTGGGTCACAACTGAGGATGCTACGTTCAGGATGAACTGCTGAGAAACAGGTCAAACACAACCCAAAACTGGTGGTTATTCTTTTATAAGATATACCAAACCAGCCACAAAATTAAAACTCTTTTACCACACTGGCTAACAAGAAAACATAAAGGCAGTTTCCTCAGGCATTCCAGTTCTTATATCACCACCAAAAACACTGGATTCAGAGATGAGTGGTTCTTTACAACCAGTCTCATCAAATAAAAGGTTCTTCTGATCCCAAAGGACCAGTCACACATCCAGGTCAATATATTACTTTGATCTTACTCAAAAATCACGCTGATGCCAATCTTTTAGTATCTAAAATCTAAAGGTTTATTCAGGGGCGGCTCTAGGGATTTTGCCATCCCAAGCATGGCAGGCAGGCTGCCTCCCGCAGGCGTGCCTGCAGAGGGTCCACTGGTCCCACGGCTTCGGCGGACCTCCAGCAGGCGTGCCAAAGCCGCAGGACCAGTGGCCCCTCCGCAGGCACAGCTGCGGGAGGTCCTCCGAAGCCGCGGGACCAGTGGACCCTCCGCAGGTAAGCCACCGGAGGCAGTCTGCCTGCCGCCCTCACGGCACCAGCGGAGCACCCCTCGTGGCTTGCCGCCCCAAGCACGCTCTTGGCATGCTGGGGCCTGGAGCCGCCCCTGGGTTTATTTATGCAAAGAAAGAAAAAGAATGAAAAGTGAGAGTTAAAATTGTTTAAAGGAACCAATTACATACTGTATTGGCAAAGTTCTTGGTTCACGCTTGTAGCAGTGATGGAATAAACTGCTGGCTTAAGTCAAGTCTCTGGAATACATCCACAGCTTGGATGGGTCATTTAGTCCTTTGTTCAGAGCTTCAGTTTGTAGCAAAGTTCCTCCAGAGGAACGAAGCAGGACTGAAGACAAAATGGAGGAGTTTTCAGGTCCTTTTATAGCTTTCGCCACGTGGAAGGCATCTCATTGTTATTACTGTGGAAAATTACAGCAACAAGATAGAGTTTGGAGTCATATGGGCAAGTCACATGTTCATGGCCAATTTCCTTCAGTCATTGCCAGAGTCGGCTCCAGGTCTTTTGCTGCCCCAAGCGAAAAAAAGCGAGGGGGCACGGAGTGCTGCACTTGAAAAGTGCTGTCCCCAATGAGCCGGAATGCTGCCCCTTGAAAAAAGGGCCATCCCAAGCTTGGAATGCTGGTGCTTAGAGCCAGCCCTGGTCATTGCAGGAAGCCATTACCTACACTCCAGACAGCATGTTTACAGAACAGTCCACTCAGTGTAGATGGGCATCTCAGACAGTCTGTCATCAACCAAGTGTTTCTTGATGAATCACTTAATTTGAATAGTCCCTCCAATATGTGCTGGCTAGCTACCCCAGCAGCCAACATTTGAAATCCAGCTATAGAGTCAATATTTACTATTAAAAATACAAAAATGATACATGCATACAGATAGCATAATCACCACCAGCAAATCATAACTTTTTCATAGACACCGCATTTGACAACCTTTATACAAAATTTGCTGCAAATATATAACAGTGGTTGCAATAATGATCTATATGGTCATATTTTAATCAGATAATGTCACACCATGTTATGTCATGGTTTTGTTATGTCATAGGCTTGCTAGGTCAAATTGGATCATAGTACATGATAAGGTTCCTTTGAGGCCTAGTTCTAGGTTGGAACAGTCCCACTGGAATACAGTTGTGTCCTAGACATATTATTCAAGGTTTGTTTTTTCCTGTGTAGACCAGAAAAGAAGACCTAGAGGAATAAGTTTAACACTATGGAAGAAACAGAACTGACGGAAGTGAAAGAAGAGGCTGAGAAGTAAGAATGGATCTGAGCCACCACAGAAAACCTTAGGATTTTTTGTGATATGTAGTCATACTCCGCAAAACTAAGGACTCGTTATTGTTTGAAATGGATAATAGGAACATAGAAATTCCCATACAGGATCAGGTGTGATTTATGTAATTTGGTATCTAGTTTCCAGTAATGATTGATACCAGATGTTTCAGAAAAAAGTGAAAGATAAGTGACCTTAAAGGATGTTATTTCCTAATCCTAGGCACTTAGGGCTTGTCTACCCTAGCATGATTCTGACAATTTCCCAGTGAGACAACTCTACAGGTTTTAGAGAAAACACTAGTATAGACAGAACATAGGTGCTTTTTCCAATGTAATTTAATACTCCATGGCACAATCTTCCTGAGCTCACTTGCAAAGTCCCTATTCAGTCCATATTTAAGTCCCTCTTAAAGACAACTTCCACGTGGTGCTTACATTGACTATAGTCAAATTGTGTGTCTGTGTGTTGCCTGTTGTTCTACATCCTTTAATCACCATTAATTGAAATACAAATATTTTAGAAGGAATATAAATCCTCATGTTTTAGAGTATAAACCAACCTCTAAGACATTTTTAGTTTTGTCTAATGTAACTATGCATGGTCTCATTATCAATGCCTACTCTTTTCTTAAATCATCACAAGCTCTTACCAGCGAGATCTTGTGGCAGAGAGTTCCATAAATTAATTATGCATTTTGTTAAAAAATACTTTAGCAGTTTCAAATTTGTTGCTTTTCAATTTAATGCTTTTTATATTGTGAATGAGATTTGTATCTTTTCAGTTAGTGCATACCTTTTGTATTTTGGTAATTTGAGGTCTTTTTCCTCCTCCCTTTTTTGATTAATGCTTTGAGTTAAATTATTTTAAAATGTCACAACCTGTCAGTGTCACTGTCAGTGGTTTTACCATTTTAAGTCTGTTGCAATGCATAATTTAAGTAACTTTTAACAAATTTGTTATCCAAAAGTTACTAACATAATTTAAATATGCCAGAACCATTTGAATGACGTTCCAATGAAATCTTTTCATAATGTTGAGTTTGGGTTTTTTTGGTTGGTGTGTGTTTTAAAAAAAAAAATTGAGAATGTCTGTTTGACTCTCGATGATGATTGCTAGAATGTCACTACATTTTTTGATATATGCGAGAATTTGAGTTTTTGAAATATCTTGCTGTTGTTCCCCACTTTTGGGATTCTCTGCAAGCAATTTACGTTAGTTTTTATACAGACAGATGTACATAAACAGAAGATGTTTTCTTTAAAGACACCATTCATGCAGAATTCACATTCTTGATTCACAGCTTCAAGAGTGGGAATCCCATGTCATGGAATCAAAGAAGCAGGATGAGAGGTAATTATTTCCCCCTTATTTCAATTACAGTTTGTCAAAATGGGTGTGCTCTCCTGGGAAGGGTTTCTTGGAGCCAGGTGTTGGTGTGAAGGCATGTTCTGTTGGGACAGCACAGAAGCAAAGGGAGCACACATCAATCTGGTTGGCTAAGCTGAGTGAACAAGAACAAAGTGAACCCATGCTGTCTTCTAGGGCTGGTTTAAGATAGAAGTGAGGTTGGTGCATGTAGGCTGCCTCCAGGGCAGATAGCAGAGTGCATGTAGTCTCTTGTGTGTGTAGGGGTGGGATGAGGAAACTCCAGGATACAATACAATAGGCACATGTTCTCTTTCTCAGGTATGTGTGGGAAGCTTTCAGGCTGGGTGGTGCTGGTGGTGAACTTGAATGCCATCTTGGTGCAGCTATTTCCAGACAAGAGGGTGGTGGCCATGAACACTTTGTATTGGGAATATGTGGAAGAGGCTACTTCCAGGCCAAGGAGTGAGCTGCCTTGTATGTGTGTCAAGGTGACATTTCCAGATCAGGTGGTGGTAGGCACACTTGCTTGTGTGTGTGGGAGGGGGTCTAGTAGTAGGCATCTCATGCACTCTTATGTCTGGGTAATAGGGTTGTTTCCAGACTGAAACGTGGTTGGTGAGTTCATTCTCTCATGTGCACTATACAACTGCTTCCAGACTGAATGGCAGATGGTGCATGTTCTCGTGTGTGTGAGATAGGCCTGCTTCCAGGCTGGATGAGTGTGAGAGGCTAAAGCTCTCATAGTTCTGTTGAGGAAAGATATTATATACTAACACCAATTTCCAACCATCACAAAATATTCTGCTCCCAAAACCACTCTTTCCAGTCAACAGGTGTAAAAACTCCCTGTTCTGAAGCATCACCTGCAATGACCACCAAGAGGATTGTCCTAATACAGGGTGGCTGAGAAGATCACACATCCTCACAGGAGTGGGCGCTTGTGGTGCGTAGATGGACTTCAAGACGAGGGGCATGGATTCTTGGGGGCCACAAATAGAAGTGGGTACATGCCAGGGAGACGATGAACGTGACCCTAGCAGCTGTGAAGGCGATCGTGCTGACGGCCAGAATTAGCAGGTGCTGTGGTGATGGGCATGATGCTGGATCACCCCAGATTAGCACGTTCCCATGCCGGAGCAGATCGCTACAGAGGTGCAAGGGGAATGTGGCGTGGTTAGGCCTGCGCGTCCCTCTGGGGCTGGCGTGGAGAGCAGACCGGTTGGTTGGGAGGGCGGCCACAAGCGTGACGTAAAGACAGGGCGGCGCCCCAGGGGTGTTGTAGCGGCGTTCCCGGCTCCCTGGGAACAACATGCAGCTGCCTCCCCGAGCAGGGCTCACAGGCTGCCACAAGCGGAGGGCTGCAGCCGCAAGAGCCGGCGTGAGGCAGGGAGGAGCCGCGGGGTCCAGCAGTTGCAGGTCCCCGCCGCAGCGGACCCGAAGCCCGCCCCAGAGGGGCCGCGCAAGCGCTTCTCTCATCCAACACCATCCACACCACTTCCGGGTTCAGCGGCGCTCACAAGATGTCTGCTGCTCTTAGCGCGCTTGCTCAAGGGAAAGGCCGCCAGGAGTCACGGCGGCGCAAGCGCACGAGGCATCTTTCTTCCCCCACCCACCCCGTTCTGCGAGTCGCGGTTTGTTTGTACCAGCGACCGCAGTGCGTCAGGCTCAGCAGCCCCTGTCTCGGTCACGACCCTCCCCCCGGAGAACGATCCGAGCAGGCGGCCCAGGCTCCGCCCCCTACACCTCCTCTCCCGATCTGGCCTCCCAGGGCCGCCGGCCCCTCTTAGCCACCTGCGCTCACTCCCCAGCCCGTCCCTCGCAGGGCCCGCCGGCCAGGGGTGGGAGGGTAGCGGCGTAGAAGGGGTTGGGAACTCAGGTGGGCGCCCTAGATCATTTTGTCCCTCCCGGCATGGGACAAAAGGTCTCTGGTGGTGACCTTCCGTGTCACGTGAATGGGGTCCTGCTGCCGCCGCCCCGAGCATTCTGCGGTATAGGCTGCCCCGGTCTCGCCTGACGGAAAGAAGCTGGCAGAGATACTGTTGTTACCCTGGGCAGGCGGCTGTCCTGCCTGCCTGCGTGTTGTTAGCCGCCCGGCGAGGCGAGAGAGTCAGTGGATCTGGTGCGGGCTGCAGTGCGGGCTCCAGTTTGTGCAGGCAATTGTCTTAGCTGCTCTAAAGGTCCTTGGGAGGTGGGGTCCTGCCGTGACCTTTGTGAGGTGTGAGCCGGGCAGAAGCCGGTGCCCGCCGAGGTTCCTCGCTTAACGCGCGCCGATCCCCCCCCCCCCCCCCCCCTTTCGGCCGCTGCCTGTGCGGGGCACGCGCGGATTTATGTGCTGGGAGCTGGGAGAGGCCGGGCGGCTGGAGTGGCAGCAGGAGGCGGCAGCAACATGGTGAGCGGTGGAGAGGGCACTGGGGAGGTCAGGCCCCGCTGGGCGTGCATGGGACATGGGGGTTCCGTTCGGGTAGCGCAATGGGGTAGCGGGCGCCGCGGTGCCCGGCCCGGGGGTTCGGCTATTGACTCCTGTGGGCCGCAGTGTCTTGTGCGGGTGGGCTCGTGGCGTACGCGGGGAAGGAGGCTTGTGTCCGTCGCGGGTCCCGCAGCCTGTCAGTGGGAAGGGTGGGAGTGAGAGGCTCCTCGGTCTGTGTTTCCCTTTGGGTTTGACAGGGTCCCCCTCAGCCTAGTTCCCGAGCGTGGGGCAGAAATGGTCGGTAGGTAGCTCAGGATTCCGCCTCCGAGCCAAGGGAGAAGTGATTTTCTTCACTACCGCTGCGCATTTCCTTCTGGGGTTTGAGGGTTTTACCCGGACGTGGTCTCGACATCTGTGCCTGCAACTCTTCGGCGTGGGGGGAGCATCAAGTTAACTCTTGTTGGCCAGGATTTACCCTAACATGCTAATGAATTTCTGGGAGCTGGCCTATGATCTCGCTCGCTTTTCTTCATCCACTGTGAGTAACTAATGGAGTGCCCAAGTTTATTCAGCTTCAATGTAATACACATTAGGTTTTGTTTCTTAGACTTAAAAGTAATAGCAGGTGTGGTCAAGTAAAAGAATGGATAGGCATGGGGGCTTGAAAACAAACTAAATTGATTCAGAATTGATCTAGTTCTGTTAGTGCGTTCCTATAAGTAAACTTAAACTGTAAATAAGGAATATGCTACCTGTTTGCACCTGTGTAACTAGTGGTATTTAAAATCAATTAAGTTACACAAGTGCAACTTCTCATTTAAAGACCAGGACTGAAAATGAATACAGTAAGTATTTTGATATTTGTTTGGAGAGAGGAATCTAAAACATTTTTATACAGAAACTGATTTTTTTATTAATTGTAAAGATTCAAGAAAAAAACAATGATATGTAAGCAGACTTAAACCATTCAGCTTACAGATCCCAGACATAAGGATTTCTATTAAATAGTTGCAAGCTGTAAAGCAGTAGTTCTCAACCAGGTGTCCAGGGCCTCCTGTGGGGCTGCAAGCAGATTTCAGGGGGTCTGCCAAGCAGGGCTGGCATTAGACCCATCAGGGTTTAGGGCAGAGTGCTGAAGCCATGCTGACCTGAGCCCCGCGCCCAATGGTTGAAGCCAAAGCCTTAACAGCTTAGCTTTGTGGGGCCTCATGCAGTTGCCCTGCTGGCTCCCCCTAATGCAGGCCCTGGCTTTTATATGCAGAAAAGTGGTTGTTACGGTACAGGAGGGCTGTGGAGTTTTTATAGCGTATTGGGAGGCAGAGGGGGCTCAGAAAGAAAAATATTGAGAACCCCTACTGTAGAGTAATCTGGTAAATGATGTGCGGAAAAATATCATTACTTTATTACTACTATTTTCATTATTCTATGGGTCACAAGAAATAGCTTATAAAAACCTGTGGGTTTGTTAACTTACTGAACATGAGACTTCTGAAATAATTTTGGAATACTTGCTTTGAGAATTCAGATCTTTGAATCAAGATTGGTAGCCGAGATCTTAATATTGCCAAGAGGGGAGTAACAATTTTTATAATCAATTTTATGCATATTCAACATTATAGTTTTAGCAGCTCAAAAATCTGATATAATTTGAAAATTTTTCATAGCCCAAAAAGAGAGCTGCAGCTAAGAGAGACAAATACATCATGAGTTAGTCACTGGTTGAGTATCATTGTTGTAGGGTATTGCAGTTTAGTATTTCAAGGTAAACTTAATCCCGCCCCTCTCCCCCCCACACATAGTGTTTTCAGTTGTATAGAGACCCTTAGGGTATGTTTACACTATACTTTTGTGCCTTGAGTGACTGGATCACTTGTTTCACAGTTGGGAGATATGTCCATGCAAGCCTTCACAAATGTTAATTACCCGGAGTTAATTGTCAGTCAAAAGTCTGGTGAAGACAGGTCCCTAATGTAAGGCTAAGGCTATGCCTTCCTTGCTGAAAGTGTGTGTTTACAATGAGATAATGAATGTTAGTTATTTCACTCTGTACTTTTACCTTGGTATAGGTAGGCAGGATCAACCTCAGATGGGAATGTGTAGGGTTGACTTTGACTAGGTAAAAACTATAATTTTGTCTCCCCTAAGATTTTACACTGAGTTAGCTGTGTGATGGAATGGCAACCGTCCATCTTAAAAGACAATGGTGTAAGCATTGCAAACACTTAAAAAGTCCAATTCTGAAGTGATAGCAGTTTGCCACAGATAATGTAGGCATAACTTGGGGCCAGAAGAAGAAGCTGATATGCTACTAGTGCTTGAAGCCTGCTACATTTCTCATCTCTCCATTTTCTTCTCTGTCAGCTATCTCTTCAGCGTAGATGACTTTCTGGTGCAGTATAGTCCTCTGTTGTAGCCTGTTGCTTATCTGGTAATTCTGCACCAAAAAATGAGAAATTCTGTACACAATATTCTAAAATTCTGTAAAATTCTGCATATTTTAATTGTCAAAATAACACACACACTGTAACAATATAATCACACCATTTTCGGTGATTTCCTGAAAAGTATTTTGAAGTACATTACCAAAATAATTGAAAATGGTGTGATTCCCGGCTGCTCTGTGCAGGGAAGGGGGCACTCGGTCTCTGTCCTCCCCTTCCCTCTGCATCCCCCCCCTTGCTGCCCCAGCTGGGACTAATGTCCCCGGGTGGCTGGGGCATCCCCAGACTCCTTACCCTAGTGATTTTTACCTTTCCCCCAGCTGCCCGAACAGATATGTCTGAGCTGCCGAGAAGCAGTGAGTTGAGTACTGGTGCAGCTTCTCTTTGCTTCCCCATAGAAACCATTTTCTGCAAGAACGCAAAAAAAATCTGCAGAGGGGTGCATTTTTCTGCTGCGCTACAGTAGCGCAGAATTTCCCCAAGAGTAGTCTTCCTAGCTTGCAGTGTTGACACTGAAGGTATTCAAGTTTCTCTTGCAACCATCCTTGACTCTGAACCGAGGTTGTCCCAATGGCGTTGGAGCATCTGCAAGTTCTCCATACAGGAGCCCTTTGGAATGTGTCCATCATGTCCACTGAGTGCAGATTATCAAGCCAAGGAGTTGTCTGTGTTTGAGACTTGGTAATTTTGCTTTCTTAAATACTTCAGTGTTAGAACTTTGGTTTCCCACATGACATTTAGAATACAGCAAAGACAGCGGGTGTGGAAGGTGTCTAGCTTTTTCTTACCTCTGATGTAGGTGGTCTGAGTCTCTCCACAGTGTGCACAAAATGAATGTCTGGTACACCCAAATCTTGATGCTCAGTGCTGACTTTCTTTTATCCCACATATGCTTGATAAGTTGGTTGAAAGTGCTGGCTGCCTTTTTGATGTAAGAATTAAATGCAATGCTCCAAAACGTCTGTTAGTCTATAAGGTGCCACAGGATTCTTTGCTGCTCCTCTAGATATGTTATCCAGTACAAAGATCCTAGATCGTAGAACTTGAGCGTAAGTTTTACTGTGGTGCTGCTAGCTATTAAAACATATGGTGCGGTCAACACACATTGTGCCATTATCATTGTCATCTTTTGTTCAAATTCATCAAAAATGAGTTAGTTATCAATGTAAAAATGAACAAAGACATAGCCATAGTCATGTTAAGGAAACTTGGTAGGGAATCCAATATAGTT
Source organism: Gopherus evgoodei (assembly GCF_007399415.2). Classification (NCBI taxonomy): domain Eukaryota; kingdom Metazoa; phylum Chordata; order Testudines; family Testudinidae; genus Gopherus; species Gopherus evgoodei. Next base: position 80,105,804 of record NC_044327.1, read on the forward strand.
GTATTTTTTGTCCATGCGGGCAGGAAGAATTTGTTGGTTTTATAACCCTGGCCATGTGGTTGTTACCCAATCTAGAAGCTGAAAAACTTTTACCGGATGTCTGTTAAACAGAACACTAAAGCCAGAGGTCACTATGAAAGATGCAGGGGAAGGAGGTCTGGCTGTGATGTCCAGTGTAGTGAAAAGCCCAGTATGTCCCATTTTTCACACCTCGCAGCTGCAAAGATCAGAGGATGCTGTCCTTGGACTCTGCTTGAAAACTTAGTGTTTCATATCATCATCCAAGATGGTCAATGTCTGAGTAATTTGGGAGATTGGGAGCCACTTCCTGTCCCAGCTGCTGGAATGGAGGAGGAGCAACTTTCTCTCACTTTCCCGGCACCTCAAAGCCACCTGCCTGAGAGGTTTCTCACCCTATGATACCTTTTTCCTATGTTTTTTGGGTTGTACTTCCCAGTTTGAATGTCTAGAAGGAGAGTTAAATTTATTTGATGCTTGACGGTTTCACTTTTGCTCTTAGGGCTCTGAATAGCATCAGCGAAACAGTTTTTTGCTAGCTTTACTTTTCTAGGGTGTGTCACTCAAGAACTCTTTGCATAGTTTGTCTAGTCTAGTATCAATGCAGCTGCAACAATGGAAAGCACTGGTGTAGAGCCGGGCTATCTAATAATGCCTCTACTTGTGCTTAACAGACTGTGCAAAAGTCCTAGTGTAGGCATAGTCTGAGTGTTGAGAGTTGTATAGCAGAGGTACTAGAGATTTGCCCACAGAAGTGGGAAGATAGTGCCCCATTCATGTTTTGAAAGAGATCTTTGTAATCACAAAGACTAGAAATTTACCTTTTTAATAAAGTGAAAGCTTTAAATACTTTGGAAATTGATAGCTTCAACCATCCCCATCCACATATTCACTGGGGATGACCTTTTCCTTTCATTTAGCATGAGTGAGTGGGCACTTTAGATTTAATTACTAAATGTCAAAACTTAATCTGGTTTCTTTCCATTGTAGATGGGTTAGGCTTTCTAGGCAAGTTCTCTCTGTGGCAGGTGATTCCATATTGCATTGTACTATGTGTTAGTGTTTGAGGGTCCTTCCAGTGCTCACCGGGTAGTCGCTTCAGTGATGATGCCACTTGTATAATAGAAAGTACTTCAGCTCTGGCCAGAGGATAACCACAGAGTCCACTTAATTGCCAGCATCCGCTTTTGCAAGAGAGCGTTTATTTCACCAAATAGTCAGGTTGTCTGTATGCTCACATGGCCTTGAGTTACATCTAGAGCAAAACTCTATTTCTTATAATAGACAGCCTATTTATAAATAGAATTGTGGAAAAACTGCACCTTCCATGGGTCATCTCAGTTATCACTTTAATGGTTTTTTTTTCTCCTGCTGACAATAGCTCATGTCAATTGATTGGCCTCTTACAGTTGGTATGCATACTTTCACCTTTTCATGTTCTCTGTATGTATAAATGTCTCCTGTCTGTGTGTTCCATTCTATGCATCCGAAAAAGTGACCTGTAGCCCACGAAAGCTTATGCTGAAATAAATTTGTTCGTCTCTAAAGTGCCACAAGTACTCCTGTTCTTTTTAGTAAATTAAGAATCACCTGCGAGTCTAGGAGAATATAAAAGCATTCAGGGTCTGATACAAAAGTCCAGAACAATAACCTCTCTTGGTGGCCGGGGGAGGATCGCTTGCCATTTGTATGATAAACTTGGGGCATGTCTGCCCATAATAAAATGCTACAGCGCCACAGCTGCACTGCTGTATGCTTCACTGTAGACACTACCTTCACTAACAGAAAGAGTTCTTACATTGGCATAGGTAATCCACCTCACTGGGAAGCAGTGGCTAGATGAAGGGAAGAATTCTTCCATTGACCCTGTGCTGTCTACCCTGGAGGTTAGGTCGGCTTAACTACTTTGCTCAAGGGTATGGATTTTTCATATCCTTGAATGATGTAGTTAAGTCGACTTAATTTTCTCATGTAAACCAGGCCTTGGAGAACAGTTTAATATTCAACCCCATCTCCCAGATACTCAAAGGAGCTCATGGTCGTCAATGGAGTGTGTGTCTGGCAAAAATGGTGGCTTGGTGGAATGGGCATGGGGTTCTTAACAGAGTGAATAAAAATCAACGATTTAAAAACATGTGCATATAATGTTTAAGAAAAGTTCTGTAGATGAGTTCCAACAGTTCATGGATTAGAAACCCAATCGTATGGGTTCCAGAGGCTTCTGTATAGATTAATCTTTCTATTTACCCAGTGGGACTCAGTGCTCAGTCTAGAAGATACCATCAGAGATGCTTAATTTTGCAGTTCTCAGACTGTGGATTTGTTCTCCAGAGGTAACATGCTCGTTAACAGCAAAAATGTTTTTAAATAAAATAATATATAGAGGTGAGAAATAACAGACCTCAACTCTATTGTCCCTCTGCAAATTTGCGTACACAGAGTCAATCCCTTTTCTCTCTCTAAAAGTGCGAAGTTTTAAAAAGTTCAGTGAATGGAAGATTGTTTGGGGCGGAATAGATCTGGACTAGGAGAAGATGTCTGGAGATAAATGTAAGAAGCAAGGGACATATCCTTGTTTTGTTAAAATATTATATGTTTGCTGTTGCAGAAAAAAATCCAGATTATATAACGTTGTTGTTTTAGTTTAATAAAACAATTTAAATGTCCAGTGGCGATCTCCCCCAGCATAGTAAGATAATCCTCCAAATATTAATGATTAACCTGTTGAATTGGAGATGCTTACCTCCTAATGACTTCATAAATAGCTGCTTCAGTTACCTTTGGTAAATGAAATAACCAAACAATTGTTCATTTTTGATATAGCTGTAAAACTAATCTGAAAAGTTTTCAAAATAATGTTTAAAAATGTATAGTGTATACCTTCTAAAAGGGAAACCTGCGTCTATCTCTGAGTTGGAAGAATATGTATTAAGGTTATAACAACCAATAAGAATGCACTTTTATGTAGAAAACCGGTTAAATAGAGTCTTCCTGACTAGTGATTTAAATCAGTTTGATTTAAATCAAATCCACCCTGATTCCCAAAGAGAAGTTTTTCATAGATTCCAAGGCCAGAATGTGACTTCCTGTATAATACACGCCAAAATAACTCCTGGAGCATATCATTTAAAAACATCCAACCTTGTTTTAAAAATTTAGTGATGGAGATTCCACCATAACCCTTGATAAAATGTTCCAGTGGCTAATTACCCTCACTGTAAAAAGTGGCTAATTACCCTCACTGTAAAAAGTATGTACCCTATTTCCAGCCTGAATTTGTCTAGTTTCAGTTCTCAGCCTGTGGATTGTAGTATAGCTTGCTCTGATAGAATGAAGAATCCATTATTAAATATTTGTTCCCCATGTAGATACTTATAGGCTGTAATCGTCACCCCTTAATCTTCTCTTTGTTAGACTAAAAGAGCTCAATCTATTTAGCTTATCACTGTAAGGCATGTTTTCTAACCCTTTTTAATGATGCTCATGGCTCTTCTCTAAATCATTTGCAATTATGAACGTCTTTCTTTAATTGTGGCCACCAGAACTGGACACAATACTCAAGCAGTGGTTGCACCAGTGCCACATATAGAGGTAAAATAGCCTCTCTGTTCCACTGTGGCTTCCCTTGTTCATGTATCCCAGGATCGTGTTAGCTCATTTGGCCACAGCATCACACTGGGAGCTCATGTTCATCTAATTATCCACCATGGCAACCAAATATTTTTCAGTCACTGCTTTCCAAGATAGAGTCCTCATCTTTTGTTCTTACATGTGTATTTCCATTTAGTCCTACTAAAATGCGTATTGTTTGCTTGTGCCCAGTTGACTAAGCAATACAGATGGCTCTGAGTCAGTGACCAGTCCACGCTTCATTGTTTACCACTCCACCAATTTTGGTGTCATCTGTAGACGTTATCAGTGAAGATGATGTTTTCTTCAAGGTCATTGATAAAAATGTTAAATAGCATAGGGCCAAGAACCAATCCTTGTGGGACCCCGTTGAAAACACACCCGCTTGATGATGATTGTTAAATCTCAAAATATCATTGTAAAGAATCAGCCAGTTTTTATTCTGTTTAGTGTTTGCCATGTTAATTTTATATTTTGTTTTTAATCAAATGTTGCATGGTACCAAGTCAAACACCTTACAGAAAGCTAGGTATATTACATCAATACTATTACCTTTATCAACCAAATTTATAATCTCATCTAAAAAGGGTCGCAGGTTAGTTTGACAGAATCTGTTTTCCATATACCCATGTTGATTGGCATTATACTACCCCCCTTTAATTCCTTATTAATCAAGTCATGTATCAGATGTTCCATTATCCTGCCTGGGATTGATGACAGGCCTATAATTACTCAGGTCATCCTGTTTACTTTTTTTAAAACTTGGCACAGCGTTCTTTCTTCCCATCATGTGGAACTTCGCCTGTGTTTCAGAACTTATTGCAAATCAACATTAATGGTCCAGCAAGCTCCTCAGCCCCTTTTTAAAAAACTCTTGGATGCAAATTATCTGGACTTACTGATTTAAGAATGTCTGACTTCAGTAACTTCTATTTAACGTCCTCCAAAGTTACTAGGGGAATAGAAAGTGTGTTATCACCATAGGATGAGATTATATCATTTGTTTCCTCAAATACAGAACTGAAATATTTATTAATAATGAAGAGTTCATTGATAATGCTACCATTTCCATCTAGTAATGGAATGCCATTGTTTAGTATTCTTTTTGTTCTTAATATATTTTAAAAACTCTTTTATTGTCTTTAACTGTGTTGGCTGTAGACTTCTCCTTGTGTCTTTGGGCTTCCCTTCTCAATTTTCTGTAGTTCCTAACTTCTGATTTATAAACATTACTGTCTATTTCCCCTTTCTTCCATTTGTTAAATATTATTTTTTATAGTTGCCTTCACTTCCCTTCTAAACTCGTTCAGCTTTATTTATTTATTTATTTATTAATAACTAACTAACTAACCAGCAAAGCCTTCTTTCTGAAATGTGGGATTGACTCTTTGGGCACTTAGTAAAGTGTTCTTAAATGATTTCGAATTATCATTCAGATTTTTCCGATACAAATTTTCATCCCAGCTGGTTTTACTCATAATTGTTTTAAACTTTGTGAAATTGGCCCTATTAAAGCAACAAGTGTGTATATTACTGTTCTGGACTTTATTGTGCTTGCACATCATGATCAAGTCATGATCGCTTGTATCTAAACTACCATTAACGCTTAGTTCTGTGATCAGTTTTTCTTTATCTGTTAGGACTAGCTGTAATAAAGAATTCTCCTATATTGTCTACAGCACTTATTGAATTAGGAAATTGTCCTCTATAATGTTTAGAAAGTCCAAGGATGTTTTATTTCTTGCAGCATGAGACTTCCAGCGTATGTCACTCCAGCTGAAGTCCCCCATGATTATGCAGTTTTTTCCTAGGCATTGTAGACAGATTAGTAAGGAGGTGGTCATTCTGTTCACCGCTGTGATTTGGTGATCTCTAGCAGACTAGTCTATAAGGTGCCACAGGATTCTTTGCTGCTTTTACAGATCCAGACTAACACGGCTACCCTCTGATACTCTAGCAGACGGCTCATAGACTCTAGGACTGGAAGGGATCTCGAGAGGTCATCGAGTCCAGTCCCCTGCCCTCATGGCAGGACCAAATACTGTCTAGACCATCCCTAATAGACATTTATCTAACCTACTCTTAAATATCTCCAGAGATGGAGATTCCACAACTTCCCTAGGCAATCTATTCCAGTGTTTAACTACCCTGACAGTTAGGAACTTTTTCCTAATGTCCAACCTAAATCTCCCTTGCTGCAGTTTAAGCCCATTGCTTCTTGTTCTATCATTAGAGGCTAAGGTGAACAAGTTTTCTCGCTCCTCCTGATGACTCCCTTTTAGATACCTGAAAACTGCTGTCATGTCCCCTCTCATTCTTCTCTTTTCCAAACTAAACAAACCCAATTCCTTCAGCCTTCCTTCATAGGTCATGTTCTCAAGACCTTTAATCATTCTTGTTGCTCTTCTCTGGACCCTCTCCAATTTCTCCACATCTTTCTTGAAATGCGGTGCCCAGAACTGGACACAATACTCCAGTTGAGGCCTAACCAGCGCAGAGTAAAGCGGAAGAATGACTTCTCGTGTCTTGTTTACAACACACCTCTTAATGCATCCCAGAATCACGTTTGCTTTTTTTGCAACCGTATCACACTGTTGACTCATATTAAGCTTGTGGTCCACTATGACCCCTAGATCTCTTTCTGCCATACTCCTTCGTAGACAGTCTCTTCCCATTCTGTATGTATGAAACTGATTGTTCCTTCCTAAGTGGAGCACTTTGCATTTGTCTTTATTGAACTTCATCCTGTTTACCTCAGACCATTTCTCCAATTTGTCCAGATCATTTTGAATTATGACCCTGTCCTCCAAAGCAGTTGCAATCCCTCCCAGTTTGGTATCGTCTGCAAACTTAATAAGCGTACTTTCGATGCCGACACCATCTTGTGCTTTATCTGTTAGGACATTGATCCATAAGCATTCAAGATAATTTTCTTCCGAGTTATCAGTGACTTGGAAACAGGTAATGCCATTTTTGACACATTTAATTTTCATTCCCTGGTAACCATTAAAACATGTTGATTTGCAACTTCAGTTTAGCTTTTACACTAAATCTGTGGCTTCTTTTTGCTAACCAGATGCATGCACTATACTTATACGCATTTATTTAAGCAATTATATAGCTTAACTTACATTTATTTAGATTCTTAAATTTTGCATTTTTTATTGTTAGAAAATGATGAATGATGCATTTCTTATTTACTGGATGATAAATTCTTAACTTGTGATTTGTGTCAAGATTTATCTGGATGGAAACTGAATCCAATTAAAAATGCACTAAAACATCAATTTAAAATTGCTTTATTAGTTAAATAAAACTACCTTAAATCCCTGGATACATAAACTTTTTGATCAACTTTTTTCATATCAAACTTGCTTTTGTTTTAAAACTGATTTATCAAATGAAGGAAGCCTTAGCTATAGTTAGTGAATTGAACTGATTGTTTCTGGTCACCATGTCCTTCAGGACTTTAGAACTAGTAGATCTCATCTTTTCATAACTACTTCTTATCATAGATTAGAAGAAGAAAACAAACTTTTTTCTGCTTTTTCAGCTCCCAGTTGATTTCTTAACTTTGAAAGAACTCATCATTGAAATGAACTAGTTGAGTAAACTGAAATGAAGAGAATATGCAGAAGAGGCTACAGCTATCCAAAGCTGGTTACTGCATTCCAAATCAGCACACGAGCTGATTTTCAGTGGCACTCACACTGCCTGGGTTCTGGCCACTGGTCCTGGGGGGCTCTCCATTTTAATTTAATTTTAAATGAAGCTGCTTAAACATTTTAAAAAACTTATTTACTTTACATACAACAATAGTTTAGTTATATATTATTGACGTATAGAAAGAGACCCTCTAAAAACGTTGTTAAAATGTGTTACTGACATGCAAAACCTTAAATGAGAGTGAATAAATGAAGACTCGGCACACTGCTTCTGAAAGGAAACGTCCGATCCCTGGTCAGATGGCATTTCAGGTCGTGGCGCCCCCCCCCCCCCCCCCCACACACAAAGCACATGTAACCTCTGTCCTCTGTAAATATTGTTGCATAGTTGGGGTGGGGAAAAATATAGGATATTGCACTACATTCTACTAAGAGCCTTGGTGACATTGAAAATGCAGCACAATATTTGTATTATTTACTACTTGAAAGTTTTTCAGCTTTTTTTTGTGTGGGTTTGCAAGTATAGTTAAAGTAAATGTATGTTCTGAATTAAACTTCAAAGAAGACTTTTGTGCATTTGCTTTAGAATCTTATTTCTGAGACTTGTGGATTTACAAAGAGTTTCTTGCTGAAGTTGCATTTCTAGGAATGACACTAGTTTGCTGTGGATCCCACTAGCCGATTTCCCAGGTCTTCTTGTTTGACAGTCTGTGGGTATCCATGTGAATTCTCAGTCAAGGTCCTGATCTTGCAAACAATTATGTATGAGCTTCATTTTAAGCATGTAAGTAGTTCACTGACTTCAATAGAATTGCCTGTGTTTAAAGTTAAGTGTTTGCAGGATCTGGTCTTTAGGTACAAAGCTAAACATGTATGTTTGATATCAAAAGGAAAAAATCCTGGATTGTTCTCGTGTCGAAAATGACCTTGAACAAAGTCCAATATAGAGATGTTGAAATGGAGCCTTGGCATACAACTATTAACTTTGGTGATCTTTACTTGGTATGCTTGGATTTAATTCTTATTTAATCCAACTGCACACTATAAAATAAGAATATTGAAATATCCTTTTGAGAGAATTACTTTGAGAACTTGTGTGTTAGGTAAGTATTTATAACATTTTATTTCATTTGTAAACATAGCACAATTACGTATCTGAGATAAGTGATATGTGTGTGTTGCAGCTTTATCTGAATTATTCATTCTTTACTTCTGTTCACTTTGTTTTTAACTTATCAAAGTTCTATGTACCTTTTACAGTAGTAATGATGTGAAAGTCATGATCTCTGGAATACACTTTGTTCTACGTTCCCTTTTCATTCCACCCCCCAACTTTAGAGGTCCTTCAAGGATAGGAGACCCCATCAGGAACCTTTGAAGCATCTTGTCTGTGCTAGAACTATGTTTTACTAAAACATCCTACTCTTGCCCACATGAGTTCAGCTTCATTGCTAAGAGCACTTGTGTAAATAATGCACTGGCAGCTGCTAGCATTTTAAACTCTAAGACAATGTGGTAAAAATTCCCATGCCTGTCTACCCTGCAACTTAACATAGTTGACAGCACTAGCACTGAAACACACACACACATTTTCCCAGCGAAATTCCATTAAAGGGACTGTTAATGAAAGGTGTGCTATATCCTGTGCAAGCAACAGAGACTTTATTGTTCTTGGCTACATGGTTCACAACAGTTGATGACATCTAATTTTAGAACATTGGCTTTCTAAGTTGGGAATAAGGAGCAATACAAATTTAGTAAGGTGAAAAGTGGTGTATGATTTGTATGAAAAATAGTCCAAATATCTGATACTTGAATGATCTAGAGAACAGGTACAATACTCATAGTGGGACTGTAAACTTTCCCACTCTACCCTTCCATGGTGCCTTAAATCTGATTTTTTGGCTAAAAGAGTAGTTCTGTATCCTTTCCTATTCAATCTTTGTTCTCTCTGCTGCCTGCTAATTGTGGTGGCAGTTTTGTGATTTGGGTTCTGTTTGCTGGATACCTGGTTGACTCATTTAACATATGCTTTGGAACAGCTGTAATATGTTAACAACGTTCTGTCATCATTGACCTGGTCTGGTTTTATATCGGTGCTGTGAAGGTGAAAGGCTCTGTGGGCATGATGTTCAAATACCTGGGGGGAGGGGGGAGGAGAGAGAGAGAGAGAGAGCTCAGATGTAAATTAGTATTGAAGCAGTGTTTTTTGTTGACCAATTCTGAATCTACATGTAGTTTTCTGAAAAAAGGATTATTATAGTGTAAGGTCTCTATTTATATAGAATTTTACTTGCCAAATGTTCTTACCTTTCAGAAATTGATACTGCTTCTGAATTTTGCACATTTTTATTTATTGTATTTGTTTGCTTGTATGGCACACATGCAGTTTATTGGGGGGTTATGTATATTTATGGAATAAAATGTAAATAACGTCATAGCTTGTCTTTCAACTATTGAGTGGTTGGCTTGTATGTAAAATGTACCACAATTATATTGCAGAAAGGTCACAAAGATTAGAGTGAAGTGCTACATAATGGCTGTGCTAGCTTCCGCATTGGACTTAAAAGGGAAAAATAATGTTTCTTTATCCGTAAATGAGACTTGGAATGTTTTTTATTTTTCTTAGCTTTTTTGTATTAGAAATTCAGATCTTGTCTGCCCCAGTAGACTTTAGGGAACATCTTTTCTGATAAAATGTACATTTTTTTTTCTGTATCAGTGCTTAAAAATGCCAGCATCCTGACTACAATATAGTTTTTACCTGTAAAGAGAGACTTAAACATTTTGTTGGGGTAGAAGATAAATCCTGTGATGACTGGAGAGCCAGTAAAACAACATCCCAAGTCAGTGAAAGAAACAATTGAGAGTAAAGGATTTTTACTCAGATAATTTCACTATGTGCTTACTTTAACACCTTCAATTACCAATTAATATGGTTTACGGTCTTACCCAAAATTGGCAAAAGTAGAATGGTAAGATATACAAAGTTCTATATAAGTTCTCCCTGTTGTGCTTGTGTTATGCTTCTTCAGATTCAAAGGGGAATGCCTTTCGAGTAATTGTCAAGGGCCTCATGGCTTCTTTATTGAAATATCAGGATTTTTTTTCAACATATTGAAACATGAATCTTTAAGTTAAACCACTGAATGCAGTGTCACTAGTAGTGGTATTGTGAAATGGTGAGAAGTAAACTGCAATCTGTTTGGCAATGTGACATTAAAGTCACAAACTTTGTATTTTTGGGTAATGCAGAGTAAAATCTTAAGATTAAAAAATGGTTGCAAGTAATAACATCTTACCCATAATAAATCATGGGAAAATGTCTGGTATGATATGGTGCCCAAGATTGAAAGTCACCCTCTGATTGCTGATAGCCTTTGTACGTTACATATCTTTACCAAGATTGCAATGGTGAAAAAGCTTAGCTCAAATGCAACAACCCGAGTGAAGAATGAATTATATAAGTTATAGTTTTGTATTTATTTACACACACACTCTCTCTCTCTCTCTCTCATGCCAGACTGGCAAAGGTGGAACTTGAAAGGCCATAACCCATGACTATTCTCAATCTGTTTAAAAAAAAAAAAGGCTTTAAAAGGTGACTGGTAAAGGGTTTGTTTTTAAATAGGATGTATATCCTTTTGGATTTTGTGATGTGTAAAGGTTGCCTGCAAAGCTTTTTTCAAAATAAATAAAATACACTTCTTTCTCTAGAAAAAAATCAGGAGCAAAGGAAAAACAAACATATACCTTTATGCATACACATCATTTTGGGAGGCTCTCAAACCACACCACGGGACTTTATAAAATAGTTAGGCGCACTGTCCGCAAATTAGATCAAGACAGTCATGTTATACCGTGCTGAATAGTGACACATACAGGAACTATTTGCTAGCCAAGTTGCGTGAGGGTATTATGTAAGCCTTTGCTTTATTGTATTTTACGCAGATAATCCAGAATATAAAAGAAAATTTAAATTTGGAGTCTGACACCTGAAACTCTACCACTTTGAAACCTATGAACCACATAGTTACTTTTAATGCCCAAAAACGCACCATGCAATGGTGAGACTTGATATAGGATGTTTCTTTGTAGTTTTTTTCCGTTTTGAGAAACAAAGCGTTAATCTGGTATGGAAGGTGTTTTGGTGAGTTCTGAGGAAAGAGGAACTCCATTTGGACAGTCAGTGACAACTCCTCCTGATCATGTGCTTAATGGATTCTCATAACCTTGGTAAGTTTGGTGATGTCCCTTAACAATAACTTGACTAAGGAGAAGAATTTGTGTGGATGTGAGAACCGACGTCCAAATATACAGATGCCTTATAAGGACCTAAGGCCACCCACTGGACCTGGTATGTTATGTGAAAACTACAAACTGCCTTGTTTTCATGAGGATTTTACCTCATATTAGTTAGCTTGTGTTAGCTAATTTGGGTTGAAAATCTGCCTTTTTTCCCCAGTTAGGAAAAGGCCTCAGAGGCAATGGGTGTGTGTGCGTGAGACAGATTTCAGTTACCAATCTGCCTGAGGTGTCAGGTGGTTAGGCTGAGGCCACAGGATCATTTGTGGGGGAGATGACAAAATATACCAAGGATTTAAATTTTAAAGCTTTATTAATAAAATAACAGCGGAAGGAAGAACGCATTCGTGCCTCAAGCCCTAACTCGCTTTCATATTCACAGTCGCTCTAACCACAGCTGGCCAAATCCGGGTGTAACGTAAGAAGACGAGGGGAAGGGGTGGACGGGAGTTCTGTCCTGGGCCCAGGTTGTCCGGGGTCTGCTGTAATTTCCGAGTTGCTCCAGCTCTCAGGAGGGTTTTAAGTCCTGGGTTCCCTTTGGGGGTGTTTTGTTCAGGGACTTCTGCTCCTGTTGCTCTTTGTACCAGACCAAATGGCTTTCTGTGGTTTTCTCAACTTCTTTAAATCACACCGGCTCTAGACACACCAGTGGAACTTTGTTTTCCCCCGTGTTGGCCTTTGCTGTTTTGTTTGTTTTGGGCCGCCTCAGCAGGTCTGTTCAGCTGGATCCTTCTTTCTTACGGTTGGTTGGGGGACGGGGCGAGGGAGGGGGAATTCAAGCCCCACTCTTTCTTGTCAGGCAGCTGAACATCGGCTGTGAGCTGCAGCCTTGGGCTGGAGTCGGAGTATTTTTTGACTGAGCGAGCTGGAGTGTTGAGTTAGCCCATTCTTTGCTCTTTGCTTTTCCCCCTCTTGCTCCTTTCAAGGGAATATTCCATTCCGCACTTATACCTTTGATCACCACCCCTAAAAGCCTTGTGATGCTTACAGCTGCCTTAGCAATATATGATGCTGATCTGTCTCCCCGTGGGACCCCCTGAGGGAGGGAGTCCTTGAGCCTGTGACGGCGTGGGGGAGAAAAGTGACACTTGTCAGGAATGGTTTGATAATACTTAGTCCTGCCATGCATGCAAGGAACTGGACTAGATGACCTCTTGAAGTCCCTTCCAGTCCTGTGATTCTATGATATCCTGATAAAACACTCTTGTGGAAATGCTGATGGAACTTCTCCTCAAGATAGTAACAAATTCAAAGGATGCGGGACTTAATAAGCAGATGAGGATAGGGGATTTTTTGCACAATGGGAAGTTGTCAGGCCCACTAGGAAATGTTCAGAGCAGGGACTTGATTTCAGAGAAGGTTTTATTTGCAACTAAGCTAAAGGGAGCCTCAGTCACTGAGTATTCAGAGGAAGTATGTTGTTCAGTCCTCCTTTTGTTAAAGTAGAATTTTTTTAGTTCCACATTTATTAAACTGATTTCTTCCCTTCATCTCACCTAATATTTTTATAGTATCTTAACCTATTTGTTTTAAGATGCTTAAATCATATTAAAAGTAATGTATACTTTTTATATATATATGACTCTAACATAGTTAATATATTGAGCAAGAGCTCTGATTCAGTGCCGCTTGGCTGTAGATAAACTCTCAACGTTCAGTTGGAAGACTTGGAGTGTGGGCCCGATGATGTGGAAGCTGTGGGATTGCACATTCTTAGGGTTAGCAGGAGTGTTGATACCAGGGTTCTTCAAGTATAAGCCTGCAGAATTCAGTTTTCTAGGAGGATCATTAGCTTTTCCAGATTGTACCAGGTACTGATAGGTGGTATGACAAGACTACTGATCCACTGCCAGTCTATTCAAGGAGTACAAATCAACTGATGACCTGGACTTATCTGAAGCTTTGAGCTGCTTGTTGAGCCAGATTAAAGGAAAAGATGAAGTACCTGAACTTTTCTTGTTCCAGCCAGAAATGCTGGAGTTTTACTTTGTCGCTTTGGAGTAGCCTGGAAATCACCAAAACCAAGCTGATCATCTGAGAGTGGCCATTCACCTGCTTCACCTGGGGAAAGACACACATGGAAAAATAAATGAATAGTTGAGTCCAGAGTGAGTGAAAGGTCTTACGCAGCAGCAGAAATCCAGATCTGTCCCTGAACTTTTTGCAGTTCCGGAGGGCTATATAACATCTGGCACCACTGCTGGCTATGACAACATCCTTCTAGAGTTCCTGAAACATCTTGGCCCATGTGCTCTTGGCTGGCTTAATTCTTCACAAGGGTCACCAATGAAGGAAGACAGCTGAAAATCTGGTACATGTCAAAAGTTGTTGACCTCCCAAAACCTGGTAAAAACCCTAACCTGGCATCAAGCTATCTCCTGATATTGTTGCTTTCTCTGTCTCTCAGGGTTCTAGAGTACCTAATTTTACAGTGAATAACACTAGAGGTGGAGAGCATCTTGAGTGATGAGCAAGCAGTCTTTCAGTAAGCACATGCAATCAAGTACTTGCTCTAACCACATTAATCAAAAACTGTTTTCAAAGAAATCTGAAAATGGGCATTTATTTTCCTTGACCTCACTGCCACATATGTTATAGTGTGGCACACAGGTCTGCTTGTTAAAACATCAAGAGTTTCCCCCACCCTGGGTTACTGATGCCAGGGAACTGCTCTTATGAGACAGATGGTTCAGGGTGCATGTGGGTGAGAAAACAAGTTCTTTGAAGAAAACGGATGAACGGGTTATGCAAGGGATCTGTCCTAGCCCCAACCTTTTAAAATCTATACATCAGTGATCTGCCACCAACCCAGGTGCGGAAGCTCATCTCTGCAGACAACATGCTGCGGGCTACCAGGCTCAGACTTCCTCTGCGCTGGAGAAAACCCCAGGAGATGATGCTGCAAAGCTGGCCAACTTTTGCAAGACATGGCGCCTTCAGCCTAGCACCAACAAGACAGTCTTTAGCACATTCTACCTCCACCAAGCCACTGCTAAGAGGAAACTAAACATCATAATGAATGGACAGAAGCTGAAGCATGAAGTGTACCCTGTTTACTTAGGCGTGACCCTTGACTGAATGCTACTTACAAAAGTCACCTGAACAAGGCAGTAGCAAAGGTCAATACATGCAACAATCTTTACAGCCAACTGGCAGGTTCGTTCATGGGGAGCAGATGCACCAACCCTATGGACCTCAGTCCTTGCCATCTTGAATTCAATAGCCGAATACTATGTGTGTGCCGACTGACACCAAACTCAACTCAACAATCTGCATCGTCATAAGAACATTCCGACCAACTCATCTTTCATGGCTTCTATCTTTCATTGCTCCCCTTTACATCATGAGGGAGGTGGCAGTTGGCCAACTACTTGAGAAGGTATGTACCAACCCAAGTTTGCCCTTGTTCAATGATCTTTTAGGTCCATCAGCTGCATGTCTTTCATTACAACACCCACTGTGGTTGAGGCTGCCACACCATGATGTGACAGTCCTTGTGACAGGAAAACTGATGCTTAACATTATTCGTCAATCAGTTCCTCATCACAGACCCTACTGCTTACCTGCCCAGCTTTGACCTGCCATGTCTTTAGTGGGTTCTTTATAGCCAATTCTGGACTGGGCAAGGCTGCTGTGTACCAGCAAGCACCGTTGAGATCTTCGAGGAATCCAAGCTGTGGCGCAGATCAAACCATTATACACATGATCGATGAGTAATCAGATTCAGCCCGTGGTCTCTCAGGGCTCCATCTGGCTACTAAGAACACTATTGGTTGGCTCAGCAAATGTGCAAATCCTAAATAAGCAAATTGATATACTCGTATCATAATATTGAACTCATTAATATTTTATTTTACAAGTTATTGGGTGTGCTGCTGCATATTCAAGAACAAAACTGGAATTACAGTTTGTAAAGCATTTAAATTTTTAGTGTAGAACTTTAAGGAAAAGTTATATAGCATGAAAGTTACGTAGAGTGAAATTTTAATTTAAAAAAGCTTTTGTGATCTTATGTGAATTTTTGTTCAAATAGCAAGGGATCAAAACTTGGTCAGGGACAAGAGATAAGAAGGCATTATTAGTCTTGCCAAAGAGTTACAGGCTATGTGGTCAAAGTTTTAGACTTTAAAGTTGTGCCACCCTGATTAACATCTTGCTTTTTCTTTCCTTTCTCCACCTACACCGTCAGTTGTCAAAATTCCAACATGATTTTTTTTATCCCTTGAATCATTAAAGTTGGGAAAAACTGCTTTATGCTGCTTGAAACCTGGAATTCCAGCTTTCTTACAGATACTATAAATTACTTCACAAACCTGCTAGAGCTATCAGTTGTTAAAATCATGTCTGAATTGAAGAAAGCACAAAACCCAAGATGGTAATCTGTGACATAATTTTAAGGTCTGGTATCTTGTGAAATGCCATAATCAGAAATAAATGGCTTGTACCACTAGAAAGTGGAAAAATCCCTGCATTCTTGGATTTCTAGTACTAAGGATCAGAGGCGGATTTACCACGAAACAGTGTGGTGGCATGGGCCCCCCAATGGTGGGGAACCCCCAAAATGCAGGACATATCTCATCTGACAACCTGCCCTTGAGTTCCTGCTGGCGGCGCAGCAGGTTTCAGGCAGGCAGGCTGCCTGCATTCTGTGGCCGGTGGCCCCATGCCGCTTCTGGAAGCCAACGGCTGCTAGCACATCTCTGCATGCCCCCTGGCTGGGGGGCGGTGGCTCCGCATGCTGCCCCGCCTCAGGCAGTGCACAGAGACCTGTTGCCCCTCCCTCCCCCCAAGGGGTGTGCAGTGAAGTGCCAGCAGCAAGGCTAAAGTGGCTCCCTGCCCGCATTGCCTCCCTCTGTGCCACTCAGGGAAGTGGCTGGCATGTCCCTGCGGCCCCTGGCGGGGTGTGTGTGTCTCCACGCATTGCCCCCACCCCAGTCGCTGACTCTGCAGCTCCCATTGTCCGGGAGATGGAGCAATGGGAGCTGCGGGGCTGGTGACTGTGGGCAGTGATGTGCCAACACCACCTGCCACCTTCCCCCTGCCTAGGAGCTACTGCCACAGGGGCATGCCAGTTGTTTTGGGAACTGTGCCACCCAAGGTAAGTGCTGTCCGCTGACCCCTCCTGCACCCTAGCTCAGAGCCCACATCCCACACCCAAACTTCCTCCCAGAGCTTGCACCCCTCATCCCATCCCATACCCCAACCCCTTGCCCCAGCCCAGAGCCTGCACCTAAACTCCCTCCCAGAGCCCAACCCACCACACCCCAACCTCCGCCCCAATCAAGGTATTCACTGTATTGCCATTTACTTCCTGTTACTTATAATATTGGAGGAGGATGAAGGAAAAAAAAAGAATGAAAAACGGGGGGGGTTGGGGAGATAAGAGAGTGTTCTTTCTCTTTGGGTCCTGGGGGTGGTGAGGGGGGCTTGAAAATTAAGCTGCGCACAGGGCTTCACTAATTCTAAATCCGCCACTGCTAAGGATTCATGAGCTGTCAGACAGTTACATTTATTACTGGTCCCATGGCCTAGCAGTACCTTTTTTAGAATAGGTCTAGGACTGAGTATAGCAAGTCTCAGAGCATTTAATGAAACTGATGTAGTAAGGCTCTCGTTTTTAAAAAACAAAACAAAACAAAAAATCCATTCCTTATACTTCCTATGAAAGGTTACTTTTAAAATATAAAAAGTCTGGACTTCAGCATTTTTACATATATTGATTTCACTTATTCCTCCACAGGGTGTGATAGGTGTACAGCTTGTGGTTACCATGGTGATGGCTAGTGTCATTCAGAAGATCATACCTCACTATTCTCTAGCTCGTTGGCTTCTCTGTAGTGGCAGGTAAGATAAACAACTAATTGCTACAGTATATACGGATGTGGTGACGCTTGTTATAGAGTCTAGAAATTGGAAAATTAAACTACGCAGGAAAAGTTTCAACCATTTCCAGCAGAATGCAGCCACTTGCATTATTTGTACCTGATGTAGAAGATCATAATATTATAATATTGATGTCATAATATTATAATATTGATGTCATAATATTATAACATCAATATTATAATATAGTGAAATTCTCATTGTAAAGGGACTGTGTTAAGGTTGTTATACAGTTAAGCGTGCTGTTAGTTGGCTGACAGTTTTTTCTTTGAGAGATGAGCTGTACAATACTTTCTAATATTAAAGTACAGCTTAGTTCTTGCTCTCCCACAGTGATCAACTTTTCTCTGCAATGACAGTGTGCCTAACGATTCCACTCTTGCGTTGCCTTTCATATAAGCAGTATTTAGAAATTTACCAAAAATTCTATTTTCTTACTACTTCATAGGGTGAGATTTGTGTAAATTTCAATATACTGCTCCCTCGCAACAATAGATCAAACAGACACAATGGGTTGCAAAGGGAGCATTCCCAGTATGATTGTTTCCATAATAACTAAAACCAGCAGCTATTGTGAATGTAAATCTTTATCTTAAATTTTAGAAAACTGTAGTTGGCTTATTCTTCCAAAGAAACTCTACATCATTAGAAAATGCTGTACTGTTTCTCATAGAGGGCATTTTCCAGATTTTAACAATAAACTTTTAAGTTACTAGTGAAGTCCCAAATCACTTTTTTTCAATGATTTCTGAGGAAGTATACTTGGATTATGTGTGTGTTCTCCAAGCATCTTACCAGCATTTCTACATGATTTTCCACTACTATTTTCTTCTGCAGTAAAAAAACTCCACTCCCATCCTGTTACAAGGTGGAGTTGTGGGAATTGATAAGGGTAGCAGTTATTTGAGCATAAGGTTGGTGCCAGCTCTGTCCTTGAAAAATAACTAGAGGTCCAAAAGTGTACATATTTATTTATTGATATTTGAGAATGGCCTGTTTAGCTTGTATGCTTATTGGGAGCTGCTGAGTTTCAAGGAAGAGAGGGGAATGATGGTAATTTGCAGGTAGATAACCTAAATTTGAATGGAACTACTAAACTTTTGTCTGTGCAAGGTCTCTCACTGCTAGGTGTTATCGGCAGCATATTAAGCACTAGAGCAGCACAGATTTGAGTGCTCTAAAAATAATTAATGAACTCTTCCATCTTCACTTGAAAAAGGAATTGCCAGTGTGCTGAGTTTTTTGAGTTTTGAGGCTTTCAAATGGCATTCTTTTCTTCCTTTTCCTATGTTCCCGTGAAAAACAAAATACAAATGCAGAAGGAGATGAGTGGGGATTTCTAGAACAAAATAAGTGTCCAAAACACAAGACTTGGTGGTAACGAGGGATCTTTAACTACCCATATATTAATTGGAAAGTAATGTGCAAAACACACTGTCCAACAAGTACACCTCTACCTCGATATAACTCTGTCCTCAGGAGCCAAAAGATCTTACCACGTTATAGGTGAAACCGCGTCATACTGAACTTGCTTTGATCCGCCGGAGTGCACAGCCCTTGCACCTCTTCTCCCCCCCCCCCCCCCCGTTGAGCACTGCTTTGCCATGCATATCTCCATTCGTGTTATATTCAGTCACGTTATATCGGGGTAGAGGTGTAGTTGGAATGTATTTGGGACAACATTTTATTTAAGAAAGTGGAAAAAATAACAGGAGCTCAGCTTTGAGATGATTCTGACTAATGTGGAGGAATTGGTTGAGAATCTGAGGGTGGAAGGCTACTTGGGTGACAGTGATGTCAAAATGATAGTTAATGATTCTAGGTAAAGGAAGGAGTGAGAACAGCAGAATAAGGACAATGGACTTCAGAAAAGCAGACTTTGACATGGGTCCCACAGTAAGGAAATCTAAGGAGAAAGGGAGTTCAGGAGAGATGACAATTTGAGAGACAGTATTAAAGGCACAATAGCAAACTGTACCAATGCAGAGAAAAGACAGGAAGAACAGTAAGGGTATGTCTACACTATGTGCTGATCCAGCGGGTAGTGATCAATCTATTGGGGATTGATTTATTGTGTCTAGTGTAGATGCGATAAAATTGATCCCAAATCGCTCTGCCATTGACTCTGGGACTCCACTGTGGCGAGAGGTGGAAGCGGAGTCGACGGGGAAGCGGCAGCAGCCGACTCGCTGCCTCCTCCCGGCCAGGTAAATCGACCTAAAATATGCCAACTTCAGCTACGCTATTTGTATAGCTGAAGTTGCGTATCTTAGGTCGTCTCCCCTTCCCCCCAGTGTAGACCTAGCCTCAGAGACCAATATAGCTGTAGCTCTGTCATGACCAGAAAATCAAAAAGTGACAACAAGGACAAATTGGCAAGGATGAGAATAAAAGAGTAGCATGACAAAAATCAGAAAGGCTAAGGCACAAAGAGTTCAGCTAGTAAGGGATGTAAATGGAAGTAAGAAGATGCTCTATAAATACATTAGAGGTAAGAGAAAGGCAAAGAATAGTCTCTGTCCATTAGTTAATGGGGAAAGAGACTAAAAATGGATGATGCAAAGAAGGCTGAAGTGTTAAATGCCTATTTTGAGTCAGTCTTCACTGAAAAGGTTAACTGTGACCAGATGCTTAACACAATTAATATTAACCAAGGGGAAGGAACATAGGCCAAATTAGGGAAAGAACAGGTTAAAGAATATTTCAATAAATTAATGTATTCAGGACAGCAGCACTTGATGAAATTCACCCTAGAGTACTTAAGGACAATAAGCAATCTAAGAACCATTAGCGATGATTTTTAAGAGCTCAGGAAAGATGGGTGAGGTCCCAGAGGATTGGAGAAGGGCAAACGTACCTATCTTTAAAAAGGGGAAAGAGGAGGACTGGGAAATTATAGACCAGTCAAACTGATACCCATAAAGATACCAGAACAAATTATTAAACAATCAGTTTGTAAGTACCAAGAAGATAATTGGTGAAAATTAATAGACCACATGGATTTGTCAAGAACAAATCATGCCAAATCAACCTAGTTTTCTTCTTGGCCAGGGTTACTGGCCTACTGGATAAGGGGGAAGCTATAGGTATGATATATGTTGATTTTAGTAAGGCTTTTGAGGCAGTCGCACATGACATTCCCATAAGCAAACTAGGGAAATGTGGTCTAGATGAAATTGCTATAAGATAGGTGTACAACTGCTGAAAAACCATTCTCACAGAATAGTTATCAGTGATTCATTTCAAACAGGGAGGACACTTTAAGTGGGGGTCCCACAGAAAACTGCCATTTATCTGGTACTACTCAGTATTTTCATTCATGACTTGAAGTGCAGAGTGGAGAATACACTTACTAAATTTGTGGATGGCATGAAGCTGGGATGGATTGCAAAATGATTTTGATAAGTTGGAGAGTTGGTCTGAAAGGAATGTGTTTTGCAAAGTAGTACACTTAGGAAGGAAAAATCCGATGCACAAGTACAAAATGGGGAATAGCTGGCTAGGTGGTAGTACTGCAGAAAAGGATCCGGGCATTTCTAGTGGATCACAAAGAGAATGAGTCATCAATATGGTGCTGTTGCAAATAAAGCAAAAGTCATTTCTGTTGTATGTTAACTGGGAGATAACCATTTGTCTCTCCTGAATGCTGGGAGGCATTAGATGGTGTGTGTCTGTGTGCGTCCATCTTGTACTGGGTACCAAACCATAAGAAAGATGCGGAAACATTGGAGAGAGTCTAGAGGAGAGGAACAAAAATAGAGGTTTAGAGAACCTGATCTATGAGGAAAGGTTGAAAAAAGTTTAGAGAAGAAAAGACTGAGGTGGGGACAGGACATAAGTCTTCAAATATGTAAAAGGTCATCATAAAGAGAATGGTGGTCAGTTGTTCTCCATGTTTACCAAAGTTAATATCAGGAAAAAAGTTCTGACTAAAAGATAGTTAAGCTTAACTGTTTACATAAATAATATACTTGTAGATTTAATGTAATATTTGAACAGGAATTGATTTTTTTCAGCTTTTAGTTAATTACTGCTATAAAAGTCCCATATGGAATTCCAAGGGCAACATATGGGTGTGAAGTCCAGCTCCCACCACGTGCTGATAGGCATGTGTAGGACCCATGGATCTTGAGAGGTTTGTTGTAGCGGGTATTGATAACTGTCCCAGTGGAGATGTGTGTGCAGCTTTTGAATTTATGGTGTAGTCTGATGCTGCTTTGAATTGGTTGGGTGTATGTCATCCAGTGCACTAAATGCCCCAGTAACAACTGTCTGGGTGAAACCAGACAATCACTACACTCTTGAATTAACTACTACAGATAAATGATAAAAGACCAACAAACTTTCACCTGTGAGTGAATACTTTTCACAAAATATTCACTTTGTATCTGACTTCTCAGTCTTCATCCTCAAAGGAAACCTATACAACACCTTCAAAAGATGAGCCTGGGAACATAAATTAACTGCTAGATACCAAAAATCATGGACTCAATAAACTCACTGGATTTATGGCTCAATACAACAATCTAGAATCTCCTAACCCTCCTTTTTCCTATGATTGCATAAGTATTAACTGCCCATTTCATCTTGAATGGTCTTTTACATCATTTTATCTCCGTATGGTAGACAATCTGTTCCACCTTGCATTTAGTTGTGACAATGAGTACCTTTCACAGATGGTGTGAAAATTTCTCTTTCATCAACAGAGATTGGTCCAATAAAAGATACTTCCTTACCCTCCTCATTTCTCTAATATCCTAGAAACAACATAGCTACAACAGCACTGCAGTTAATTGTCATAGTATTCGTTCCTAAAGTAAATTCAAGAAATATCCTTCCTTCTGTCAATCAGCAAAGTCCAGTCTTGAGGAGCTCTGACAGTCTTAGGGAAGAGAAGTCATGTTTCTTGTATTGAGATTTGCCAGGAAGCTGCATGAGTATTGATATATACATTCACCCATATTTTATATATTGGTTATTTTAACCTTGGCCATTTTTTTCTGGCAGAAGTCAGGGCTGTAGTGCCCCAGGAAAGATGGAATATCTATATAATATACTTTGTTTTAGGTGTCCGTATTTAAAGGATGCTTCTGCTTCCCACCCTGCAGGCACATAGCTATGAAAATCCCATTGTAATGGATCTGCGGACCTGAGCACAATAAAGAATAGGAAAAATTGTCCATTTTTTTTTTCTTTCAAGTAATGAGGTCCACAGATCTGGCCTGCCCTGTAGACAAATTGCATCATCCAGAATAAAGATGGAAATTGACATCCTATTCCCTTGCTGTCACTGACCAACCGATCTGATTCTGACTCCTAATTACAGTCAGTCTGGAGTAACAGATCTGTGGATCTTACTACTTTAAGAAAAGAAACTTTAAAGCAAGTGCAGATACATTTTTCCATTGTGGTGTTTTCTTTAATACTTAGGCTCTCCTGCTCCTCCCCCACCCCCAAAGCCTCAACATTTCAGAATGAAAATGTGGCTGCTGTATCAGATCCCCACCTGACTGAGAAGGAACTCTTGTGTAAACTTCCTTGTTTCTGGAACTGAAGGACCCAGGGTTCTAGGCAGTTACATCCTATCTGGCACAGAAGATAGGGGTGAGGATCCACATGAGGATTTGGCCAGCTCCATCTTCTCTAATGACAGACATAGCTATTCCAATTTCCTCCCTTTAGATGAGGTCTTTATTGCTATATTTGTAATGTCAATTTAAACCAGTTCAGTGTTTTAATGTGTAATGGAGCTTTTCTTGTAAAATTTAAGACTGTCAATGCATTCTCTTACTAACTCGAGGATCTGAGCAACTTAAATACTTGTGTTTGTTTGGAAAGTTTTTTCTGTTCCCCTCAAAAAGAAATGAAGGTTTAGCTATTTCAGGGTTCAGTTTCCTGCCACTCCCCCTCTCCCAAACACAGAGGTAAAGTATTTCCTTGAAAAACAGCAAGGAGCAGATGCTTTAATCTGTAACTTACAACTCTCACTTAAATATGAGAGTTTAATTGCTCTTCTTCATTTTGTGTTTTAACTTAAAATTTCTGTTTTAGTTTACGATGGTATCAACATCCCACTGAAGAAGAATTACGAATTCTTGCAGGGAAGCAACAAAGGGGGAGAAGCAAAAAAGATAGGTAAATGTTTTATTTAATAATCTTAAGCACTTTCACATACTGCATGCAATGACTTATTTGCCACCTGATTTTGCCAAGACATTCTTTTCTGTGCTAGGTTATAATTATTTTGTAATATAATGTGTAGGGCATTGCTTGAGTGCAAGGTGTGTTGCCATTTGCCCTCTACTTCTGTTTTTAACCTACTTAAAATTTATATTTAATGAACCTGGAAAGTGTTTGGTTCAGTCTTTAGTTTAAAAAAAACTCAAATTTTCCTTTTTTTAAAAAAGGAATTCTGTCAACACATCTTTTCCTCATAGTATCAGTCTCAAATTTCTTGTTGCATTTCAACATTCTGTTTACTTTGTTTGCTGCAACTATGTACTGAATTTGGAGATTGAGATATTCTCTAGTAACTAAAAGGAAACTCATTTTAATATTTTGTTACGAGACCTATTATCTTATAATCATTCACAAACTACATCTGTGGTCTGTTCACCAGATGTGAAAGCAGTCTTTCTGTATTATTGCTTAGCTTAACTTTCTGACTTGTGTTGACATTCAACTTGAAAATCTGTTGCTCACGCAGAAGTTTGAAAATGAAGATTAACAATTTATACAATATTTCTTTCAACTTTTACAGCTCTAATGTTTAAACTTCTGTCATCAATAAGTCTTTCTCTCATTTTGTTATAACAAAT
The DNA here is from genome assembly GCF_007399415.2 of Gopherus evgoodei. NCBI lineage: Eukaryota > Metazoa > Chordata > Testudines > Testudinidae > Gopherus > Gopherus evgoodei. The sequence goes on from NC_044327.1 coordinate 80,130,123, forward strand.
TAGCGCAAAAATAACTAAACGTGTAAACTAGTAATATATCAATCTTGATAGGTATTCATATGAATACCTATCAATCATTGATACAGACTTACTAGTAATCTGTAAAATTCCTACACCAAAACTTTCAAGGTTTGAATTAATATTGCTGAACTGTATCTCTCACCAATGCAAACCATAAAAAGCAAGACAAAAAGCAGCTAAGTCATGCAATAACCAACTACTGTCCAATCATTAGTAGTCTTTCTCAACCTGAACTACCTTCTACCATCCCCAGCCTGCATATTTCTCTCATTTAGAAGTCATCATGTGGTTTCAGCCCTGACAGGAAATACAATACACCATTATGTGCATATGTACAAACTTCAGTTTTTTTCTATATAAAAATTGCTACTGAATTTAGTAGCAATCAGTAACACAGTTCACCTAGTCTCAATTTTTTGAAACATGGAAAAAACATCTTGCAGTCACCGTTTGAAACTTGACATGTGCCTATCGTATTTACACACTAATAAAATTGACATACTGTATAACTTATGAAAATCACACCAACCTTATAATAATCATCAGAACATATGAATATATAACCAATAAATGTGGCCGCATGTGTGACTCTGAGTATAGAACAGTTTAGAGGAGTAGAAAAATGGCTTAAACTTGTTTTTATTTGGTGGTTAACAGGAGAACTGGTGTGGCAGGGATCTACATCATCTGACAAGCTGGATCAGGAGTCTCAAACTCAATTTACCTTAGGGCCAGTGCCAATCCTCAGATCCCCCCATAGGGCCAATAATATCACTCATGCCCCCCAGAACCCACCCCCCAAAACTCTGCCCCCACAAAAAACTCTACCCTCCACCTGTCTAAGGCTCTGGAAGGGAGTTTGGAGGGGGGAGGAGATTTGGGTTCTGGGAGAGAGTTTGGGTACAAAAGGGATGAGAGGGGCTCTGGGAGGGAGTTTGGGTGGGGGAGGGGGTCTGGGGTGCAGGTTCTAGAAGGGCATTTGGGTGCTGGTTGCTGGCTCTGGGCTGGGGCAGGTGGTGGGGGTACAGGAGGAAGGGGAGGGGTGCAGGCACTGGGAGGGAGTGTGCGGGCTGGGATGTGTGTGTGGGAGTGCAGGCTCTGGGATGGAGTTTTGGGGCTGGGGGTGTGTGGGGAGGGGGTGCAAGCTCTGGGAGGAGGTTCGGGGGGTGCAACACTTACCTGGAGTTCCAAGGTGGGGTGGGCTGGGGGGCCTCAGCATGTTGCTGCCCCCAGGCATCATCCCTGCAGCTTCCCATTTATCGCAGGGGCGCTCAGGGCAGGGGCAGCGCATAGAGGCACAGCCCCACCCCAGGGCTGCAGGGAGGGGCTGGCAGACATGTGGAGTGAGCAGAGAGATGCTGCTCAGCTCTGCTGTGCTGCCGGGACTCCGGGCCATTGTAAATCGCCTGGGGATGGGGGGGCACCTGGGGGCATCAGGTGGGGCCAAGGGAGAGACCAGGCCCTGGAACTGGTGGAGCCCAACGGGCCACATTGAGGAGGTTCGTGGGCCGCAGATGGTCCATGAGCCGCAAGTTTGAGACTCCTGAGCTGGATTGTACTTGCCAACTATTGCAGCATAACAGGCTGTTGTATTCTAAAGGGGGTATGTCTATGTTGGGGGGGGAAAAAACAAACAACCCAGGCAGCGAGTCTCAGAGCCTGGGTCTACAGATTCAAGCTTGTGTTATGGCGCTAAAAATAGCAGGGCAGACATTCACCCTTAGGCTCTGAGGCTCAGTCTGCTTGCCAGATATCAGAGCCTGAACTCCAGCACGAGCAGGAACATCTACACTACTGTTTAGTGCTGTAGACCTGGGCTCTGAGATTTGCTGCTGCAAGGTTGTGGGTTTTGTTTGTTTTTTTGTGTTTTGTTTTTTGTTTTTTTGCAGTGTAGACATACCCTCTCAGGCTTCAAGACTGCAGAGAGCCATGGTCCCAGTCAGTGTTTGTGTTTTGTTCAGATATTAATACTGTTGAAACCAAATGTTGCCTCTTTTCTTATTGAGCTACAGCCCCTATGTCCTGTGCTGCTGATCCACCCTCTCTTCCAACAACACCAGTTATCTTCAAAGCTGGATAACTGATAATTAATTCCAGTAAATATTTCTCAGCAACTTACAAACTCCAGCTGATGACAGGTGGTATTCTCTCACATGATTTTAACATTGCTTTCTGTCAGTCTCCAGCTGAGATGCCTGAGCCTCAGCTTCAAAGCCTCAGATTGGCATTCCTTGTTAATTTAGATGCGCATGTACAATCAGAATAGTATTTCAGACTTTGACACGGTAAAGCTAATAAACACCCTCATCTCAGTTATTATCTTGATGTGTGTAGAATTTAACTCAAATTACATTTTTATATATAAAAACTTCAAATATGAAAAATGTTCATCATATAACAACTTTTAAAGAGCTTACTATGGAAATCAAGGTAAATTTATAATAGTGAATAGATTTTTGATTAGTTGTGTGCATGGATTTTACAGAAAATATAACGGTCATATTGAAAATAAACCCCTAACCATTCCTAAGGATATTGATCTTCATCTGGAAACGAAGTCAATTACTGAAGTGGACACTTTAGGTAAGATAAATTTTTACAATTGGTTGAATGTTATCCCAAATATATTCTGTGATTACAATATGTTTTTTTCCATCAAGTACATATTATTTGTGATATATACTGGAATATTTTTATGGCTAATGAGAGCGTAAAAACAGAGTTTATTACAAAGAAGGAAATTAGCTGAAAAGCAAGAAGTAGAACTCTTCTCTTGTTCCTTGCTTACTATCTGCATTAAAGAGAAGAATGAATAAGAGAAATCCAGCATAACAGATATATATTGCTACAACAGACATCTCTAGCAATGTAAGTGGACACTGGAAAGGATCAGATCATACACAGCGTACTTGAAAACGTGACAGTATATGGTCATATGCTAGTGTAGGAAGATGAGATACTTGGTGGATGTGGAAAATAAATTTTCTTTACAGATAAAACCAGTAGAAGTACAAGGGCGCTGTGGTGGTGGGGAAACCTAAACATCTCAGATATCTGACATTCTAAAGTAAAATATTTAGAAACCACAAGGAGATGCAAGAGGAAACAAGCAGATGCAAATAACCTCCATCCCAGGAACTTAAGTTATGTCCCTAAAATATCAGGACCATGACACATAGCTATTATTAATAAGACATGTGTTGTGTTGAGAAGGAGAACCCCCACAGAGCTTAAGTTGGCCATTACAGTGATTAAAATGTTTAATCAAAACCAGAAAGACACAATGTTTGTAACTAGCTTGTGAGCAAGGAAAGAATTTACAAATGTCAGTAAGTACGAAATAAGATGACTATTTCTCTAAAGAGCCTTCCTGACAGCAAAGCAAAGTTCTGCTAGAAAAAGGTGGTGATTAGCACATCTGCAGACTTTATACTGTATCATTTAAAAAAAGGATTAAATTATCATGCATTGAAATAACAGAATTACAACCAATTTAGTTGTTTTGATTACAGTTCAATTAAGACAAGTGCTTTGCCAGAAGCCTTTGACTTAGTCTCTGAAGTTGTAAGGTGTGAAAGGGTTAGAGAAGATTAATGTGCATTTCTTAAATTTTAGAGTTAGGAGTTTCACTTCGATGCAGTTGCTGAAGTTGACAGGAGAGAAGTTTTCTCTGTGTAAACCACCTATTATGAGGAGGCATGGCATACCAGTGGTTTCTAGCCAAATAATTTCAGATTATTTTGCAAACCAGCAGAGACCATCAAAATCTGGAAGAATCTTTTGATTTTTAGAAGAGTGAGGAGCAATTCCACACACAATGTTAAGCATACTTTACAGTTAAATTGTTAAGCACTTAGATGACAAAATTAATGTAGATAGAACCCAAAATATTTGCTACTTTGTCTTGAATTGCAGCTGGAAATAAATTGGAAGTCATTTCATATTTGGAATTTAAGTGCAGGACTCTCCTTTCAGAAAGCATCACTAAGCAAGCAGTGCATAAAACCTGCATACTAAATAATACTTCATAATACTTGAACTTTCTGCATTAGATGAGGTCTCTAAATGGAATTCACGTGTTAACCCTGTGTACTTTGTGTTACAATAATCCAGTCCAGAAGTGAAAAAGGCCTGGATAAATTACCAAGTACAGAAGAGCAAAAGCACTGTTTTGCTGCTGCTTTTGCTACTTGAATATGTTAGATCTGCTATATGTTAAAGAAACTTTAAGAATATTTTCTTTTAATCACATGATCCCTCTTTCATTTTGTCATTGCTTGCCTTAAAACATTTCACTTATGCTTTTGGTTCCTGAAAACCTTTATTTTTCAGCATTGCATTATTTTCCTGAATATCAGTGGTTGGTGGATTTCACAGTTTCAGCTACAGTGGTGTACTTGGTAACTGAAGCCTACTACAGTTTGATGAAGCCCTCGCAGGAAATGAATATTAGCATAGTCTGGTGTCTGCTTGTTTTGGCTTTTGCCATGTATCCTTTGCGGTGTTCCTAAATCATTTTATTTACTATTTTTCAAATGATAACTTGTATCCCCTGTAATTTGCAGATGGTAATAGTGGATTGTTTATTGCAGAATTAACATTTGGAAAAGGATCCTGGATGCCAGTGACATTATCTGTGCATTCTGCGTTCAATAGTTTGTCCTAATACCAGATTGTGTTCATGAGTGTGTGACTTTTACTTCATTTTTTGATAAAAGGGAAATGTTAATGCTGACTTGTAAACCTGCAATATCAGCCTTGTCACAATGTTGTAGTATTTCTGAACTAACTTTGTTTTGCTGAACTATACAATCAAGGAGAAAAGGTACAAAAAAGATGGCAGCAAAAATCTTAGTGTTAATATGAGCAGAACGATATGTCCAGCTGCCATATAAACAAGTCTATTAATTGCTGCTGGAGGCAGGTTTGAAGGAGAATGTAATGTTGAGAATAGGAATCAGTCATTTGAGTCATCATAGGGAGTCATTTGAGAGGTAATAGATTAGGAAGTGAGAAGGAGTGTAGACAGATGAGAGCAGTGGGTATGATATTGTACAGAACTTCAGAGATGAAGAATTGAACATTATATAGAAGTATAGTGAAAACTATGCAGAGGCATATAATGTCAGAACAGCTAGAGAGGTAGCTAACTATTTGGTTATGCTGGAGCAGGTGAATGTAAGAGACAGGAATGCATGAGGTAGGTAGTTGCAATAGCCAGTGAGAAATGACCAGGTTTTTACTTCTAGGGAATGGAGAGGAAACAGTTGACTTTAGAGATGGAAGGTGACGAAGCACCTGACTTGCGTGAGAGCCTGATTATGAAGGGAACAGAGCCAGAGGTGAGTTAGGAGGCAAACTGAATGACTTCCTTGCTGTTCCAACATCTACTAGCCAGATATTGAAAGCTGCTATGGTAGGATTAATACCAGATGGATACTCCATGGGAGTTCCTGTTGTGACCCATCCTTGGTATCAGTGCCAGCTAATAGGTGTCAAGTAAAACTTTGGAGCCCTGTTAATGAGCTGGCACAACCTTTGCATCTGTATAGGTTCTGCTTATCTATGTCTGTTAATAGAATGTATGCCTTGATTGTACTGATAAGTTACCCAATATAGCCTGAAAAACAGATGAGATCCAGAAAACATTTGCAGTCAGTTACTAGCTGGATTGTCATCCTTGGAGGAGCTTGCTTTGTTAGCATAGTACTTGTAAAGCAGGGATTCAATTAATGTAAAGATGATGCAATCTCATTTTGTTGTACCATAAAATATCAATATTTGACTTATCCAGTTTAGGTCTAATGCATATTTATGCAGGTTTTAAAATAGGCAAAATTACCTTGCTTGTTTCTTGGCCACATGTGCACTAGAAATATGAAACCATTTCCCTGGTTTTTAGGGAAGGAAGAAGAGGGGAAACTAGTTGTATATACCTTACCTCAACTGGGAGAGCAGAGGTGAGGAAGAATAATCTGCGTTTGGGCACATTATGAAAGAATGGAAAGTGGCAGCAGTCCACTTCAAAGACTTTTCTCCACTGGCTTTCACACTGTCCAAGGCATGGTACTGTCTTACTAGAAAGTAATTAGAAAGCAATGTCTAGTCGTCATGCAACTTTAATGATGCTGTAGCTAGGATAGTAAGTCTTTACTTTGATTTTTATAAATAATTTGGATGTAAATCTTAATATAACTGTTATTTATATTAATGATTCAGTTTAAAGCAGGGGTAGGCAACCTATAGCATTTGTGCCAAAGGCAACACGCGAGCTGATTTTCAGGGGCACTCACACTGCCCAGGTCCTGGCCACCGGTCCAGGGTCCTCTACATTTTAATTTAATTTTAAATGAAGCTTCTTAAACATTTTAAAAACCTTATTTATTTTACATACAGTAATAGTTTAGTTGTATATTGTAGACTTACAGAAAGTCACCTTCTAAAAATGTTAAAAGGTATTACTGGGACACAAAACCTTAAATTAGGGTGAATAAATGAAGTCTCGGCACACCACTTCTGAAAGGTTGCCGACCCCTGGTTTAAAGTATACAGAATATGCATATCCCAGGCTATAGGTGCCCTGAGTATTAAAAAATAAATAAATAAATAAATAAAAAATCTGTGATAGAAGAAAATGGAGAAAAAATAACATCACTACACATGTAACCCAACCCTTATCCAGCGAAGGTAACACAACTAATCATATCCCTAATTCTTCAATGACCTCTTTGCTCCATAGACCTCATCCTTCTCAATACCTTAACCAAAAACACAGGGTTTACAGCACCTCCGTAAGGCTTGTTATATTTGAGCTATTGTAAGTTGAAGGGGTAGTGGATTTCAGAACTTGAGGAGCTTTCAGATAGAATGTCCTGTGACAAGCTCCTCTTTCAAAGGGAGCACCAGCTCATACTTTTCTGCTGACCATAATTGTGAAAGTATTGTGTGACCTGCCTATCCCTGCCTGCCTTCCCCATTTTGGCCCTTATTGGTCAAAACCAACACCTTAAACTGTATCTGGACACCAATGTAGTTAGTGTTTAAAAAAAAAAAAAAAGGTTTCAGGTGCTTGGGCAAAGATACACCCCTTAACATGTAGGTGGCTACATTCTGGACTAGCTTCATTTTTCCAGATAGTTTTAAGGAGTAGTCCATGTATGTATATTGGAGAAGTCATAGGTGATGGAGGTGTGGATTATGATGGCATTTGAGATAAGTGGTTGCAACCTTCTGTTCAGATGCAGGTGATAAAACACAGACATGGTTGCAACTTCCATTCCATCTATGAACAAGTGTAAAGCCAACAAAAACCGCAAGTTGCATTTATGGGAAACAAATGATGGACATGCATATTTTCAGTCTTAAAGGTGCACACAACCATTACTCAAGTATCAGAGAGGTAGCCGTGTTAGTGTGGATCTGTTAAAGCAGCAGTGTCTCCTGTGGCACCTTATAGACTAACAGACATATTGGAGCATGAGCTTTTGTGGATGAATACCTACTTCGTCGGATGCATGGCCATTACTCTAGCTGCTGGATATTTACCCCAACATTTCTAAGTTTTATCTGGATTCAGACTCACTCAAGCACTGAAAGAGATGCTCTAATTGCACTCCAGATTGGATGCGATGGAAATGAAGAGCTGGCATCATCAGCATATTGAGTGCCTTAGCCCAGATTTCCTCAGTAGGCTTCCTAAAAGACCTCAAACACAACAAGAAGTGTGGCATAGAAGAAACTTTCCAGGACCTGTATGCTAAAGCTCATGAGGCAGAAGAGCTATTACTCTCTGGGTTTCCTTTAAGAGGAAGGAGTGAAACCAGTAACAGACAGCACCTTCCAGTCCCATGAAGATCTACAAGTGATTTAATAACTTCAGGGTTAGTGGAATTGAAGGTGGTGATAAATCTAATATCAGCATGAACACCTGGTCTTTATCTACTTCCCAGGGGAGATCTTTGGTCCTTCTGATCACACTCTGTGCCATAACCAAATCAAGATTGACACAGGTCAAAGTCCAAGGAATCAAGATACTGTGAGTTGACGCATCTTTTACAAACTTAAGCAAAAAGTCACATATCTTCCCAGTTATGTGCGACTGGGAAGATAGTGTGAAGTTTTTTTTAAGTATAAACTGCACACATGCTTCCCAAAAAGGGAATGAGCATGTCCACTAGTAAAGGACTCAGTACTTCCCTACTGGCTTCCAGAGAATGCTGGCCATTTGCCCCTTCCCCTCCATGGATGCAGATTGATCCAAATCCATTTGGTATTACCTGAAAAGTATCATGAAATTCCCTTGCTTTGGGAGAGATTGTCATTAGCAATAGAATGGAGACAGCTTTCAGTCTGTGAGGGTGGACCACCAAAATGGATCACTTGCCCTGACAAGAGCAGTGAACCACAACCTCATTTGTTCTATGGAATATCTATAATATCTCGCCCTTCAATGTCTAATCTTTTTTAAAAAAAAAAAAATAGATCCCCACTTGAGCCCAAGGGTGAGCCACCTAAAACAATTCCGTGGTCACAGCGATGGATATAAAATCCTCAGCCAACTCGGAAGACCTATGTCTTTAGTCACTGAGCATATAGAGGCTCCCTTGCTGAAGTAGTGAAGAACGTCATCCTCTCAGGGAATTTGCACTGCTAGGATAGTTGGACTACACAATTAGCCCAACATAAACTTACTTCAGCTCTCATACTAAATACTATGTCTATCAGCTCTAGCTCTAGAGTAGGAGAATCCCTAGATTTTTAGGTGGGATGTGAAAAGCAGAGCTGCACAACCTCGTCAACTACCCACCTTCAGATCATGCTGCACTGACTAGCCAGCAGAAGCTAGCTATGTCAGAATTGGACAGCGTTTGTCATCTAGCCGAGTTTGTTATACATGAAAGGCTCTGTGTTCTTATTCTTAAAATACCATGTTTTTTCAGTGCTTCGCCACTGACTTAGTATTCTTTGTTTCATATTATTGAATGCAGTCTTTATCTTTCATTATATCCACCCAAGTAATAAAAAACAAAACAAATGACACTAAGATTAGATATTTCAATCTAGATTTCTAGATTTAAATCTTCTCCTAGCTTGTTTTCCTTTACTAACAAACAAAGGGACCAAGGATTTAAAGGCCTTGTAATTAAATTCTATTTCTACAAACTTCCATAGCTCTCATCATCTGACAGCTTTGCTACCCTCTTGGCTTGTCTACGGTGGTCACTGAAGGAATGCTGCTCTACACCAGCATATAAGAACGGCTATTCTGGGTCAGACCAATGGTCCAGCTAAACCACTTTCCTCTGTCTGACAGCGGCTAGTGCCAATTGCTTCAGAGAATGAACAGAAAAGAGCAATTTTAAGTGATCCATCCCTCACTGTCCAATCCCAGCTTCTGCTAGTTAGAATTTAGGGATACCTAAACACCTCCAAGGCAGAGTACAAAGGCTATTGGAAGTGATCACCATCCGATGCTGGACCCTGAACAGAGTCCACCAAATAATACCTCACCCCCAGATTGACCCAGAAACCCATCTGTTGAAAGCTGCCTTAAAGCTACGACTCTAATTCCTGATGAAATCCACATTTTAAAAAAAAATTTCCCTGGCCAGGGTAAAGTTGTCCTCATAATTTTTTTACTATCCTCCACATGACATTGTCATGCTGAATCTCACCTGACCCTACATCAGAATTTAGGGAAATACGACGCGTACTAATACTCTTGCTTTTTCCCGATCACAGATATCCAGATCCGGTGAAAAGCACCCCCATCACACTGGAAAACGTTGCCAGCAATAACTCAGTGCCATGCTGCTCAACTATTTAAAAAAAAATAAGTAACTTAACCAGGCAAAAAAGCCAAATTCTAGTCCCTCTCTGACTATGTGAGATGTTGTAAAATATCGTGACAAGCTTTCAAAAGAGAATATTTGATGGAAATAATTATACCACAGTTGCATGAAACTCCAAGACACAAATGAAGTTTTAAAATGTTTAATATATGGTTGTCGTCTTATATCAGATTCCTAAGGTGATGATGATCTGCTTATAAGCCACATTGTTTTATACAAGCAAGCTGTGCTTTAGGAAGATTGTAAATTGTAAAACAAAACTGCTGACCCTAGGGGGTTTGGGTTGTAGTGGGTATGGTATTGAAATTTTTTTAGTTTAGCTATACTTTTCCCCTTTATCTAGGTTTTTTTTATACCATACATCTACATGTGATCATATCCTCTTAACATACTGCAATATACACTTTAAGGGACTGTTGTTTTGATACATAAGAAAATTATGTGCAATGAATATTTTTGAATGCTATAAGTCGTCTCTACACATTTAAATATAATGTGGAAATCAGCATATGACTGGAGTCCATTAAATGGAACTCCTGTGTGCACTGTTACAATTATACATCTGCAGTCAACCATTACAGTTGAGGAGTAGACTATATATAGTTCTCTATCTCTTCTCTTCCTTTTTGAAAGATCTTAGCATGTGCATGGCTCTGCTTATCTGCAGAGTTTGCTTTCAGAAAGAGAATCTGGAGAAGTATTTTTATTTGGACTAGTGGGTGGGAAAAAGTGTAAAATTGCTGATTGCTTTCTGTAATAATTTTATAGATGGTCCCAAATTATCATTTGCTCACCTCTTTTTAGTGGTTGTGTATTGGCTATAAAGAAAATTTTTTAATGTTGTAGTCTAAGAAGAAGAAAAAAGTCATAAAGTTTTAAGTTAAGGTAAAACTTTTAAAACAAAAGCAAATCCTGTATGGGATCGGGGGAAACAGTTTAAATACTGGAAATAATAGAAACATTAAAGTTACTTGGGGTGGTATTTTAGCTTTGACCTACCATTGAACATGTATTCCATCATATATGGCATACCTACGTGTGCAAAGTATTTTCAAATGTCCTTCTTAAGCGAGTATGTCTGGCAGTTCATCCATCCATCTTGATATATAGACGCATGTTAAATCCCATATATTCTTGAAGTTTGCATATACACCTTAAGAAATCTGCAGCAGCTTGCAGACATAGAAATATGGCCACTGTAGTTTATGTAGCATGGTAAATATCCAGTGCACAAGGGTATTACAAGGATTAATGTCTGTAGCTACAGGAAACCTGACCTTTGGAGATAGTAAAGGTAACTGGTTTATATGACGTAAGGCAGCAGTTCACAAACTATGGGGTAAGCCTCCCAAGGGAGGTGTGAGCCGTGTGCTTTCTTTTCTTTTAAAAAGGGCTCATGCAGAGGGGCCGTAAACACCTGGAAGGTGGGGATAAAGGGAACAGCCATAGCCCACCCACTCTTCTTCGAGTGCTTGCTCATATCCATTCAAGTTAGGTGTGCGCGCGCTGCGTGCACGTTTGTTGGAAGATTTTTACCCTAGCAACACTCGTTGGGTCGGCTGGGTCGCCCCCTGGAATGGCGCCACCATGGCACCGGATATATACCCTGCCGACCCAACCGTTCCTCAGTTCCTTCTTACCGCCCGTGTCGGTTGTTGGAACAGTGGAGCATGGCTTAGCTGTCCTCCACTTCCCTAGCTACTCGTAGTTTCTTCGATATCTTTGTTGTATATAGTTGGAATTTATATAATTACAGTTAGTTTGATAGTTTTTTAGATAGTTAGCGTATATAGTTAAGCGGGATTTGGGCATTAGCTGCTTCCCCGCGCCTGGTGCCCGGGGCCCATGCCCGTTTCACCGGGATTCAAACCTTGCTCGGCCTGCCACAAGACGATGCCTACAGGAGATCCCCATGACTCCTGTCTCAAGTGCCTCGGGGAATCGCACATTACAGATAAGTGCCGTATTTGCAAGGCATTGAAGCCAAGGACAAAGAAAAAGAGAGACTTTCGCCTAAAGAATCTCCTCGTGGAGGCAGCTCTGAACCCTCCACCCTCGTCACCGAGCGCTGAGCACTCTGCTAGAAGCGCTCCTCCGGCACCGGACTGTGCCAGCACCGCTAAGACGCCGCGGCACTGGCCATCTCCGGCGCAGGGAAGTGCTCGGCACGGATCTCTCCCCGAAACTGAGGAGGTTGAAGTCCTCCACTACCTCTGTGCCTTCTGCGCTGCAGACGCAGCCTCATTCGGACTGCCTGGCACCTACACGTGCCGCGGCACTGACTGCTGCGGTACCGTTGACTCCAGTCCCGCGGGGGCCGTCGAGTCTGGTCCCTGAGAGCTCCCTGCTGAGGCCTGTGGTTGAGCTTACAGTCCCCTCTACACCAGAGACATTCTCCACAGTCAGGGACCTCATAGCTATGACGGAGTCTGTCCTGCCTCAACCCTCGGCACTGCTGGTGCGGGTATTACACTCAAAAGGCAACCAGCCCTAATGAGACTGCCTTCAGTCGACCCAGCAGATCGTCACCAATCACGATCCAGGTCCCGGCGCAGTTCGTGGTCCCATCGACGATCACGGTCCCGACGCCGCTCGCAGTCCCGGCATCGCTTGCCTCTTCGGTACCGGTCGTACTCGCAGCATAGATCGACGTCTCGGCCTCCGGCTTGATACTTGTGGTACCGCTCCAGCTCCCAGCACCGGGACTCTCGCAGCCTTTCCCAACGCAGACCTTTGAGATCCAGGTCGACCTCCCGGCACCGTGCAGGTCGCAGGCCCCGATCTCGTTCTCGATATCGATATGGCTCCAGGTACTGATCCCCGGTGCTGAGGAGATCAGCAACGGCGAGAGAGGAGGACTCTTACCAGGATCTTTCAGCCCCTCCCTGGCTGTCCCGGCACCTGTCCGTGTCTTCGCAGGTGGACAGTTTGTACACCCAGGACAGAGACTCCGATGTGCCTGCCAGGATATTCCACGAGCCCCAGTCCCAAGATCATGGCCCTCACCAGTGGGCATTCTGGACACCATGGGCATATCATCAGGCCCAAGGTGCACATCCAGGCCCATCTCACTCTGCCACATCGGAGCACCGGGTGCCGGAAGCCACTATAAGCTGCCCTCCTCCTCCTCCTACTTCAGAGGAAGTGCCTGTCCAGCCACAAGACTCCCAGATCCCAAGGGAGACAGAGGCTGGCCACCAAGAAGAGACCTCAACTGACCCGCTTGTCCTTGGTCTATCCTCATCCTCCTCCCCTGACGAGGCGGTAGCTGGAACATCATCTGTAAGCCCTCTGCCAGTTGACCTGAGGGCCCACCAGGACTTCCTCAGGCATGTGGCACTAAATATAAACTTGCAAGTCGAGGAGGTCCCGCAGGTAGCAGACCCAGTGGTGGACATTTTATCATCTGATGCCCCCACGAGAGTGGCCCTCCCCTTTATCCGGACGATCCAGGCCAATGCCAACACAATCTGGCAGTCTCCAGCCTCTATCCCACCTGCTGCCTGGGGAGTGGAACGTAAATATATGGTGCCCTCCAAGGGCTACGAATACTTATACATCCATCCTCCTCCCTGCTCCCTCATTGTCCAGCCTGAGAGAGAACGCCATGGCCAGCAGGCCCCAGCCCCAAAATCAAATGATGCGAGGCGCATGGACTTGCTGGGGCGCAAAGTCTACTCTGCAGGGGCACTCCAACTCTGTGTAGCTAATCAGCAAGCCCTCCTTAGCTGCTATAACTATAATACCTGGGCGGCAGCACACAAGTTTAAGGAGTTGCTCCCACAAGACTCCCGGCAGGAATTTGTGTCCCTCCTAGACGAAGGAAAAAAGGTGGCTAGAACTTCCCTCCAGGCTTCCTTGGACGCAGCGCACTCTGCAGCCAGGACCCTAGCCTCTGGAGTTACTATGAGACGTATCTCATGGCTGCAAGTCTCAGGCCTTCCCCTGGAGCTCCAGCATACAATCCAGGACCTCCCCTTTGAAGGGCAAGGCCACTTCTCTGAAAAGACAGACCCTAGGCTGCAAAGCCTAAAAGATAACAGGGTCATTATGCGCTCACTAGGCCTGCACACGCCAGTGACTTAGCGCAGGCCCTTCCGCCCCCAGCCACACTGCTCTTACCCTCAGCCTAGACAGAGGCAGGACTTTGCCAGAAGGCGGGGTAGAACCGGTCGTCGGAGGCAATCAGACACCCAAGGGGGCCAGAACCAAGGTCCCTCCAAACCACCCACAGGGCCAAAACCCACCTTTTGAAGGTGCGCCCAAGGACAACGTACCAGTTTCGTTAAAGGCTCCGTTCCCTCCTTTCTCCAACCGCCTCTCCCTTTTCCTCCCTGCATAGTCCCAGCTAACGTCAGATCGCTGGGTCTTACGCATGCTGGAATTTGGGTACCACCTCCAATTTATTTCACGCCCCTCCTTCCACCCCCCTTCCTCGTCCCTCTTCAGGGACCCCTCTCACGAGCAATTCCTCCTTCAGGAGGTGCAGATGCTCCTTGCCAAAGGAGCCATAGAGGAGGTACCAAAACACAAAAGGGGCACAGGGTTTTACTCCCTCTACTTCCTAATCCCCAAGGCAAAGGGGGGTCTCAGACCTATCCTGGATCTGCGGGAACTCAACAAATTCATGATAAAGTTGAAGTTCCGCATGGTATCCCTGGGGACCATCATCCCATCTCTGGATCCCGGAGACTGGTATGCCGACCTCGACATGAAAGATACATATTTTCACATAGCCATCTACCCTCCTCATAGGAGGTACCTCCAGTTCGTAGCTAACCACCAACATTTTCAGTTCGCAGTCCTACCATTCGGCCTCTCTACAGCCCCAAGAGTATTTACGAAATGCATGGCTGTAGTCGTCGCCCACCTCCGCCGCTGTTGGATACACGTTTTTCGTATCTAGACAACTGGCTCGTCCGAGGGACCTCCGAGGCACAAGTCACACATCATGTCGGCATTGTCAAGGACCTTTTCCTACATCTAGGCCTGATGATCAATGTGGAAAAATCCACTCTGATTCCCACTAAGTGGATAGACTTTATTGGCGCCACCCTGGACTCCAATCTCGCCAGAGCCTGCTTACCGCTTCCCCGGTTCTAGGCAATGGTGGCCATCATCCAGAGCCTGCAAGCTGTTCCGTTGACTTCGGTTCGCACTTGCCTCGGTCTCCTGGGTCACATGGCGGCCTGCACGTTTGTGATGAAACACGCCAGACTGCACCTCCGTCCCCTCCAATCGTGGCTCAATTCACTGTACCGACCAGGCAGAGATGCCATAGACATGATAGTCACCATTCCCCCGAGCATCCTAGGCTCCTTCGAATGGTGGCTGACCCCCTCTCTGGTGTGTTCAGGGCTGCCATTCCATCCGCCCCAGCCCTCAATGCCCCTGACGACGGACGCATCATCTCTCGACTGGGGTGCTCACCTCGGACATCTACGCACTCAAGGCCTTTGGTCATCTCAGGAGCTGGCCTTGCACATCAATGTCCGGGAGCTGAGAGCAGTCCACTTGCTTGCCAGGCGTTTCAGCAGCACTTGCAAGGCCATTGTGTGTCAATATTCACAGACAACGCAACAGCCATGTACTATATAAACAAACAGGCCGGGGCAAGGTCCTCGACCCTTTGTCAGGAAGCCATACGACTCTGGGATTTTTGTATAGCCCACTCTATAGACTTCATAGCGTCCTTTCTCCTGGGGTTTCGAAACACTCTGGCGAATCGCCTCAGCAGATCTTTCCTTTCTTACGAGTGGTCACTTTGCTTGGATGTTTTTCTTTCGGTCTTCCGGAAGTGGGGATTTCCCCGTGTAGACCTCTTCGCGTCCCATGAGAACAGGAAATGCCAGATATTCTGTTCCTTTCAAGGCCTCTCCCAGGGTTCGATACTGGACGCTTTCCTGGTACCATGGATGACTCACCTGCTCTACACTTTTCCACCGTTCCCGCTTGTCCACAGGGTCCTGCTGAAAGTACGCAGGGACAGAGCCCACTTGATCATGATTGCTCCAGCGTGGCCCAGGCTGTACTGGTACACCATGTTGCTCGACCTGTCAATAGCCAGCCCCATCCCTCTACCTCTTCACCTGGACCTGATTACTCAGGACCATGGCAGACTTCACCACCCAGACCTACAGTCCCTCCATCTCACGGCGTGGCTCCTAAGTGGTTGACCCAGTCTGAGTTGCGTTGCTCTGCCCCAGTGCAACAAGTACTCTTGGGTAGCAGAAAGCCTTCCACTAGATCAACATATCTGGCCATGTGGAAGCGTTTCTCATGCTGGTGCGGAGAGCAGAACGTTCTTCCTGCCGAGGTCTCGATCCCCGCCATCTTGGACTACCTCTGGTCTCTTAAACAGCAAGGCCTAGCAGTATCATCATTGAGGGTACACTTGGCGGCCGTCTCTACCTTCCACCCAGGGGAGAATGGCCGCTCAGTGTTTTCACATCCTATGGTATCTCGATTCCTCAAGGGACTGAAGCGCCTGTACCCCCAGGTATGCCCCCCTGCCCCAACCTGGGACCTCAACCTGTTTCTTACCAGACTTATGTCAGCCCCATTCGAGCCATTAGCAACTTGCTCCCTTCTGTACCTGTCCTGGAAAACCGCTTTCCTTGTGGCCATCACATCGGCATGACAAGTTTCCGAGCTTCGGGCTCTCACGGTGGACCCTTCGTATACTGTGTTCCACAAGGACAGGGTGCAGTTGCGACTACATCCTGCCTTTCTCCCCAAAGTGGTATTGGCCTTCCATGTTAGCCAGGAAATCTTCCTTCCAGTCTTCTTCCCGAAGCCACATTCATCGCGCAGGGAGCAGCAATTGCACTCCCTAGATGTCTGTAGAGCACTCGCTTTTTATATCCAACGGACAAAGCCCTTCCGCAGAACACCTCAACTCAACTCTTCATCGCGGTGGCAGAGCGTATGAAGGGCCTACTTGTTTCCTCACAAAGGATTTCATCCTTGGTGACATCGTGCATCCGCACCTGTTACGACTTGGCTCATGTCCCCTCAAGCCACATCACTGCACACTCTACCAGGGCTCACGCTTCATCTGCTGCCTTCCTGGCTCACGTGCCCATCCACGAGATATGTCGTGCAGCTACCTGGTCTTCGGTCCATACCTTCGCCTCTCACTATGCCCTGGTTCAGCAGTCCAGAGATGATGCAGCCTTTGACTCCGCAGTATTACACTCTGCGACATCTCACTCCGACTGCACCGCCTAGGTAGGGCGTGGGAATCACCTAACTGGAATGGATATGAGCAAGCATTCGAAGAAGAGAAGACGGTTACTCACCTTTGTAACTGTTGTTCTTCGAGATGTGTTGCTCATATCTATTCCAAACCCGCCCTCCTTCCCCACTGTCGGAGTAGCTGGCAAGAAGGAACTGAGGAGCAGTTGCTTCGGCAGGGGTGTATATCTGGCGCCACTCCAGGGGGCTTCCCAGCCGACCCACCGAGTGCTGCTAGAGTAAAAATCTTCCGACGAACTTGCACGCGGTGCGCGCACACCTAACTGGAATGGATATGAGCAACACATCTCGAAGAACAACAGTTACAAAGGTGAGTAACAGTCTTTTCTTCCCTCAACCTCCCCAATCACTCACCAAGAGGCAGCCCTCACTTAGGCTCTCTTCCCTCTCTGCCCCACCCTCATTCCCCCACTGGGAGGCTTCCCCTTCCCCAATCCCTCACCAGGAGGTGGTGGGACTCTGGCTGTCAGCCCTGGAGTGGCAGCAGCAGCACAGAAGTAAGGGTGCCAATGGAGCACTAAGTGACTAATATCACTTCTGTGATGCTGCTGGTGCGGTGCTGCCTTCGGAACTAGGTAGCAGCATATGTACTTGTAGGGACATAAATGACTACAGACACAAAGAAGTGGGGCTCATTCACATAAGTTTGAGAACCACTGATAAAGGAACTATGTTGAGAAATAAAAACAAGGAGTCCTTATGGCACCTCATAAGCTTTCGTGGGCTAAAACCCACTTCATCAGATGCACAGAGTGGGTTTTAGCACAGAGTGGGTTTTAGCCCATGAAAGCTTATGCCCAAATAAATTTGTTAGTCTCTAAGGGTACGTCTACACTATCCGCCGGATCTGCAGAAAGTGATAGATCTCTAGTGTAGACGTGATAAATCGATCCCCAGTCGCTCTGCTGTCGACTCCTGTACTCCACCGTGGCGAGAGGCAGAAGCGGAGTCAACGGGGAAGTGGCGGCAATCGACCCCGCGGCATGAGGACATGAGGTAAGTTGACCTAAGATAACATCGACTTCAGCTACGCTATTCTCGTAGCTGAATTTGCATATCTTAGGTTGATCCTCCCAGTGCAGACCAGGCCTAAGGTGCCACAGGGACTGCTCATCGTTTTTGCTGATATAGACTAACATGACTACCACTCTGAAATATGTTGAGAAGGTGGATTGAGTTTTGCGTAGGTGTTTAGTGTGCAAATGAATTCTAAGACAAGAAAGCAACACCAACAACTTGTCTCTAACTAGGATGAATTTGGAGAGCTGTGTATATATCTTATGATGTACATATATCGGGTAGACATATTTTAGTGAGGGCTCACTGTCACTGCTGAAGATGTAGTGTTCAAGAGTAAGGCTGTCTCTTAAATTTGGATGGACAGTGAATGGATAGTGTGGGATCAGAATCAGTTTTTACCTTAACTCAGTGTTTCTCAACCTATTTACCTTTGTGGGTCTCATATGCAGCTTCCTGTGTGTCCTGTGAGCTGCATCCACACAATATATATACTACCTGGATGGCTATGAGGATGTCACATGGGCCGCAGGCGACCTACAGGTCGCAGGTTGAGAACTACTGTCTTAACTGTTCTTTCTTGTGTTTTCCAAAGAGTGTGTGTGTTTAATGTACCAACTAGTTGGGGCTCAGTGAGGTTGGACTCCGAGTGGCTCAGCGGGGTGGTCCAGGTGCAGGGGGAATGGGTGAGTTCTGGCTGCAGGGGAGTGTGAGGCTCTGGGAATGGATGCACGAGGGTTGGGCAGATGGGAGAGCAGCTCCCTGTACAGAGATTCCTCCCCCTGCAGCTGAGGAGTGATGGAGAGAGTTTGCAGAGCTTCCTGCAGCTGGGGGAGAAATCTGGAGGTGGGTCTGACCCAGCCCCAGATGCCATGCAGGGGAAGAAGAAGTCCCCGTCCTCCCCAGCCCAGCTGGGACTAGCTGCTGATCCCAGCACAGAGTAGGAGCCACCGGTCCCGTCCCTTGCCCTACAGTGATATACCTCTCTTCTGGCTGCCAGGGGCACCCAAAACATATTGCCAGGGAAGGTTGCATGACTGCTTTTGTGGCTTCCCTTTGCTTCCCTGTCAAAAAGTCATTTTTTCTGCAAGGAAGCAAAGAAATCTTCAGGGACATAAATTCTGTGCATGTGCAGTGGCGCAGAATTCCCCCAGGAGTAAAGCTTTGTAATACAAGCATGCAACCTTACATAAATTAGTGTGTGTGAGAGACCTTAGAGCTCTCTGAAGTTCACCATGAATGGATAGAATAACTTCAAGTTAACCACTTGTTCATACCCAAAATTGTCAGCTATTGAACCTTCCTGCTGCTATATTAAATCAAATTGGAGTATATTGTAATGTATACAACAGATATAGGTTAACTTCAAGAGCTCACTGATCTCCCACCTCTCCCTCCACTGGACATTGTTACATGTAAATACCAGCTACTGACCAAGTGAAAAGATTTATTCACATAGATAAATAGCTAAGATTTCTAGAAAAATACTTGTATAAATGTCCACTAAAATTTGACTTTAGGTTTCTTCTCTTGTAATTAGCAGATTTATATGTGGGACTTTGTTGCCAAAAATAGCAATAGTGAATTAGAGTAATAACAGATCTTGCCCCAGAAAGGATTTTTAAGACCTCATATTTTCTTGGTTCCAGGACTTTGAAAGTTTGCACTGTAAGACAAAATGAATTAGCACTTACAGCAGGAGGTCTGCGTTGACTGCTACTGTGGGTTAAAAGAAGGGGGGAAAACCTATTAGAGGAGTAAAAAATGATTGTTTGCATCAGTACTTTTCTGTGTGTGCATTTATGAAAATCTATTAATAAGATCCTCTTCATTAGAGTGCAATTTGCAGCATGAGACTAGTGAAATTAATAATGTAGAAGAAAAAAACAGCTCTAATTTTAACATGAAAACCCTGACTCTGTGGCCTTTTGTCTTAGACGAACGCTCCACAAATGAAATTGAAGTTGTTAAATTCTGTAATCCAATAATTGCAAATATCTAAACTTTTACAGATAGCCAAACTTCTTGTTTTGAATGAATTTTCAAGTTCTTGATTAATTCTAAATTCTGGTTTTGTTAAAATAAATAGTAATTTTTTTAAAAAATCCCACAAGTGTATTAATTGGGTGTAGTCTGATGTCTCGTGGCAAGAAGGAATAATGAGTAAACCATACTGGGCTCCTAGAACTGGGTGTTGCCACTTCATTTAATAACTGTATAATTTATGCACAAAGGAAACAAGCAGTTAAAACAAGCTTCCTTAGACCCCCTAAAATCCTTTACCCCACCTTAAGTATGCTGTAGCACAACGAAAATTTGAATCTGATTTAATTGAAGCTAGAGGGTTCCCCGTGCATTGAGAGTATTCACTAAGTGGGGTGGGGCTCTAGGTTCCCACATCAGCACCACCACTGCTTTCTGCATCTGGAGGGTGCATGGCCAGATTGCAGCAGTGATCCCTACTTGCCAGCAGGGCCATGCCTCTGGCAGCCAGAATATAGTATAATTCCACTCCAGTTTATCTGAGGGGCCAGTGCCGGTACAGAATGGCCCCATGACCAGGGAACACACTGTCAACAGCTCTGGCCCAAAGAGTTAAGTTGTCAGGTTTTATAAATATGCCCCCCAAATTGATATTCTGAACTGCGTAAAATCAACAAAAGGCAACATGGCCAATAAGGGGTTAATTCCAGGACGGCTTTTGTTTTGATGATAGATGCTTTTACCCCTGTTTTGATGTTATATTTTACTATGGATCAAAGATGCCAACAGAATCCTATGGAAATTGGAGGTGATGACTGATCTGAGAGCTTTCCAGTTATTTGTTATATGAGTTGTGATTCAGTGCAACAAGCAAATAGTAGCTTTTTATATATTGGTGGAATAGATATATAGTATAAAGTTCTGAACAGCAAACCATTCCATGTATACTTCTGGTTTCTCAACGGGAACTTAGTCTTGAATGAACAATACATTTCAAAAGTTTTAAGTATAATGACAGACATCCCCAGTAAGTTATCACACAATTGGCAACCGAGATTAAGAGTTTCAGTACAGGAAGATCTTTTGTTGCCTCTTAGCTGAATGGAAAAATGAAGCTTTTAATCTCCAGATAGACTGAGGAAGATTCAATGACAGTATGTACCTTGGAGGCAGCAGTTAGAAGGCCTGCTGTACCACCTGGCCCGTATCACACTAGCATTTAATATTTTTGAGAGGATGCAGGATTCATTGTAAGCAGTAACATTTTTATCTTTGTCAAAACTCAATATATTTTGAGTAGTATGTTTTTGTTACTGTATTGTTTTCAAATCTTGGCATACAACTGGTTGTAGGTTAGGATAACTGGTTACTTGTAGAGTGATAAATTTCATGATTCTGAAGAGTGCTGTTCATACTGCCTTTAAAAAAGAAGTAAAGAAAAACCCCAGGCTAGACACTCACTGACAATTTAGACGTAGCAATTAATAGCCAACATGCTTACAGATCCTACAAACTTAAAACTGAATCCCTAGCAATGGGTTGGGGAGTGGCACAAGAGAGGAAGAAAATTGGAGAAATGATCTTTCAGCAATAGCATCTATTGGGACAGTGAATGTGTTTCAATTTAAAATTAATGAGGAAATTCCCTAAAAAAATCTGATATGGTAAGAACTGATTGGGACATTTTAAGACGAAGTTTTTTACAATATGCATGTTATGTTAGCATGTGTTTTGTTTTTCCCTGGTGAACATGATTTTAAATGGGGTCCCACAAGTGATCCTGACTGTTGCAATGGTAGTTAGCTGTTTGGTCAAAAATAGATATTTTGCATTTTGGAAGCAGCTTGTCTTCATCTGTACAACCATAAAAACATGGCCTTTTAAGTAACTTTAAGTTTCCTAATCCTTTAAGAAAAATCATTTCCCTTCCAAAAATGTCTTGTTGGGGGCAGCCTATCATGCTATGAGAACTCAGGAGCGAGACTGGTGACTCGTTACTTTTCATATGTTTTTTCTCTTCTGTTGTCTCCTTAACTTGACTGAGTGGTGGAATGGGTAAACTTCAGTTAAAACATAATTAAGGTCTGTGAGAGGTGATTGGCATCAAATTTACTCTTTCGGCAAGAAGCTCTTTCAGAATAGAAATAGGATGCAGTGACTAGTTTTCTCTTCTATTTTTCATTTTAGAGTACATGTGCAGATATTTCAGCAAATAAATGTATTTTTGTGTTCTGTGTAAGGTATTGATTAACCTTGGTATCATAGCAATGTACTAAGTTAGTGTGAAGGAATTTCTGAATTGCTATTTACTTTAGCCCCTTCAGGCTTACTTTAATAGAGTATTTTGCACAGTTTTTACAAGTTTTTAATACCCCGTGTGACCTAAACTAAGTAATTAAAAAAAATCTTATCCAAACTGCACAAAATGAAGAAAATGCAAATTGCCACAAGTGACTGATACGTTGTGGGATATCACCATTTGTCATTCAGTGACTTGAGTATGGAAGACAGAGTCAGGTGGTTTGGGTTTGATTCATGAGTCTGCCATTTACTACTTCATCACACTATGCCTCAGTTTTCCAGTCTATAAAATGTCAATGACACTTACCAGTCTACATAAAGCACTTTAAAATGTGTAGGTAAATGCCACCATATAGGTATTAAGTGTTATATAACAATCCAGTAGGTGTGACTTTTGAAATTTTAAATTTCAAGAGAATTTTTTTTATTTATGTACTTCTCCTATAATGTATTCACACGCACACAGATACAAGTGATCTTAAAATTTCACCAAACGTTTATTTTATCTATTGGTGAAATTTTAAGATCCCTTAGAAAACTACTTGTTAAAGGGTATATTGTTCTAGTTATATACATGTTAGTGAAATTCAGGGAAACATGCACTGAGATAAGAGTAATGAAATGCAACACCTCACTGAATCCTCCATATTCTGTTGTGAAAAAGTGTGTATCTTCACCCAGAAGCGCATATGCTATTCAAAAGTTTTCACTAAAATGAATTAAGTAAAATAGATTGTTCTTAAAATGCTTTTATAATCTTAAAAATATTGTACTAATATAAATGTTTATGGTGTTGTGTAATGGAATAATAGGTTATGGCTTACATTTATTTCATGTTTTGTCTATGGCCTTTTTCTGTTCTAAATGGGTAGTGTGGTCTCATTGACAACTATTTTATTTGAATATGGATTTGATCTCCTGCACTTTAAAAATAAATTCAGTTACAGCAGACTGCAGCTTGTAGTAATAAGAGCTGAAAGTATATAGTGAAAAATTGATCTTAATCTGTTGTGCAGTTATGGATCTAATTATATTTAGAAATGAATTTAAAAGGAGGAGTAGTCAATGAAAGTTTAAAAAGTGCTTGATAAAAGATCAGGCGACCTCTCAGATGTTCATATTTGTGGCGGGTTGGTTATATGAAAGAACTTTACCAGAGTGCATAAGGTATGTAGAATCTCTACCTCTCCCTTTTGAAATTCCCTTCTAGGTATTACTGATTTGTTTTTAGTTTGCTTATAATTAACTTCTATAGTTGATAACTCCCAAACACATGATAATAAACTGCATAGTAATAAGTGCTTACTCCTGTACAGTCCAGGTGGTCAGCGTTTTTTAAAATACCAAAAAGTTTTCTCAAAAAATATTTCTTGTTTACCCTGATTTTTTTTCAAGAAGGCTATATATAGGTCACTACATTTTTATAGAATTTCCATTTTTATGAAATGAGTAAAGTAAATTATTGGAAATAACTAGGGTTTGTTCTCGTAAGTACCAAGAAAGTGAAGCCTGATTGAGAAGGGATATGATTTATTTTTTTTTAACTAAGACTCCTTGAACTTTTTTAACACGTGTGTAGCTCCAAAGGCTTAACAAACATCTGAGGAAAAGCTTTTGTGCTAAATATTCAATGTTTCTCTTTTCAGTTAAGGATAGGGAGAGCTCCCAATCCATACCTCTGAGTCCTCAAAAAGCCTTCAGGAAAAGAGGGATGACTAAACTAGACATCCTGATTTCTCTGAAGTAAAAAACAAGCAAGAGATAAGTAAAACTTTTGAGGTTTTTTCCTATATAAAGAAGCAGTAAAAAGTGGGCACAAATCCATTTCCTTCCCATAAATCGTCTTGACCCTGTTGAAGGCAATGGTAGTTTGTCGTTGACTTCAGTACTCAGGATTTTGCTATTTAAGATTTTCATAATTAAGAAACTTTGACACTGGGATGTGCAGCTACCACTGGGAGTTAGAATTGCATGTATTCATTTGCTGCTTTATAGATGTAACCTTGGCTATTTTTAATATTAGAGTTAAATATATTATATCAAATTATAGCATTTGATAAATATTGTGCAATTGTTTTTTGGAAATGTGTATTGGCTTGTAAGCTTCCATTTTTCCTAGAAGTATTAACTTGTAACAAGTTTTTTAATGTAGAACAATATTCTAATTTTTGTAAAATGATTGAATATTCTGGATATTTATGGTCATAAGTCAAAACAAAAAAATTCTAAATGGCATCTTTCCAAAATCCCATTTTGTCATGTAATGTCAGTTGCATAATAAATGTTCCAACATTATGAAGCATAATTCTGTCTGTATTTGGTCTAATAAAAATATTGCATTATTTGCAATTTGCACGTCTAGAGCAAAATGTATGGAATAGCTTCTTAGTCAGCTTAAGGTATAATTCTTTTTATTCTACAAATTATTTTTCCTTGACTTTTCTTATATAGCAAGATACTGTTCTCATTGACCACTCACTACTTCAAAGTAGAAGATGGAGGTGAAAGATCTGTCTGTGTCACCTTTGGCTTTTTTTTCTTTGTCAAAGCCATGGCAATCCTTATTGTTACTGAAAATTATCTAGAATTTGGACTTGAATCAGGTAATTTTATGACAATATTTATGAGCTCTGTTTACTTTAATGTCATGTATCAATATTATACCGTCAGATATCTTTTTTAGAGTATCTGTTTTAAAACAAATTCTATTTTAGAGACATTTTTGAATCTGCATTCCCAAACATCTTTTATTAAAAGTACATCTTGTGTAATTGCCTTGCTTTACTTTAGAGTATTTTTCTGTGTAGGTTTTGTTTTTTGTTAACTCTTTGTTTACCTTTTTTATTTTTAACCTCAGACAGTTAAGTGAGGCTCCTCTGATACTGAAAAAATACTTACATTCTTAAAGAATTAATGTAAATTTTATTCATGTTCATAGAGTGCACAAATATCAAAGGGATGTTTTCAAAGACTGCTCCTGCTAATAACCAAGTTTTTTTGCATTGTGGCATACTAATTAGCACATGAAAGAGCTAAACCAGACATATGAAAACTTATTTAAAAGATGTTCTGTTTTGTAGTATTTTCTTTCAAGAGATATTCCATGTTTGCACCATGATTTTTTAAAAAATAAAATCTTTCTCTGCAGGGTTTTCAAATTTTTCAGAAAGTGCTGTGCAGTTTCTTGAAAAGCAAGGTTTGGAATCCCAGTAAGTTTCTGAAAAATACACCCATGTGCTTTACATTAATATATATATATATATCTTTTTACCCTACCACTTGTTTTTTGGTAGTGAGTCTCTTGATTATTCACTCATGTACTTTGCTCTTGTACTGTGTTTATTAATGTGAAAGAGTTGGATCAATGCTCTACTTTCAAATTACTTGACGTCTTGCTTGGTGTAATGCTTTTTGTTAAGTTTTTAAAAAAAATCAAATGTTAGATTAAATTATTAAATACAGTTCAAAATTACAAGCATTTTTCTTCTTCTACTTTTTATATAACCGCTTCATCTTCATATTACATAAATCTGGACACCTCTGAGGATAAGTATTGTCCTCACTGTATAGATAAGAGGGCTGAGAGGTGAAATGCTTTGCCAAAGGTTACAGGTGGAGCCTGTGGTAGAGTTGAGAGTAGAAGTCAGTTTTGGCTCCTAGTTCTGTGTTCAGGCTGTTATTTTATACTGCCTCTTGTGGAAATATGATCCATCTGCCTCAGGACCCCCAAGTTTTATGTGACTGACAGAGGCATATCCTATAATTAAAGTGATGTTGCTCACATAGGCTATAACAATAACTATAAATATTCCCTTTTGCAAGTAATATTTTAAATTATATCTGTTTTGTTAATCTATGCTATAAAATATTTAGAGAATGTCAGTAATACTTACCCTTATATGAAGTGAATTGTGATGGCTATGGGAACATGATGGAATTTCTTTTGGGTGTTAATTCTAAACTAGCATATTAATTTAATATAATTTTGGGAAGGGGTTCTGAGGACTCTGGGTATTAACTAAATCAACCTTAAAAATAACCTCTACTGAACATTTTGCATTTCCTAACCTGCAATCTGTCCTCTTTGTAAATTATTCTGATCGTGCTTTGCTAACTTTTTAATTAATTTTCCAGTTAGTGCCTGTCTGTCCTCGTTCCCTTTTGAACTTCACTGCAGTATCTTGGAAATTTACAGGCAGTGACTGCATGGTCATGGTATCTCTTGGGAGTTGAATGAGATGGATTATGAATGCATCTACTGAAATTCTCTTGTATGGGTCCCTAGACTCTATTTGTTGCCCCCTATTAATAGTAATCTCTATTTGTATTGCATCATTTAGGTCTTTGATGCTTGCATAATCCTGAAGACGGGGGTGCAAAAAGTTCAAATACTTGATTCTAGTTTTTTAAGTCCATTTTACATTTATGAAAATATTGCATGGTTCAATAATTTAAAAAGTCATCATCTTGGAAGATAAGTGAATTAGAATTATCCATTTATGTAATGGTGATAGGTAACTAGAGTAACAATAGTTTAAGATACTGGAGAGCTACTTATTGGGTAAAGGTTGAATGCAGGCATAATATGTTGACATTATTTGTTAAATATTTCTGCTAGCTGTTTTTATTCCTTGACCTTCCCTTGACTTCAATTTTATTGAAGGATTATTTTTTGTTTTTTACAATTAATGTCTCTTTTACAGGTTATTTTCTATGTAGTGCCAAACGTACAAAATATGTTTCTTGGAAGATTGTTTCTATTTTCTGCATAGAAGTTTTTTCTGGCCTTTTTTTAAATGTACAGTCTACATGGGCTTACTCAGTTTTTATTCGATGTTGCCAAATCTATTGCTAGTAATTTGTAGGCTCAGCCAGTCTTGGCATCCTAGCAAGATGGAGTTAAACTGCTTTCTTCAAAATCTTGAATGAATTCCTTTTTGCTATTTGCCCTTTTTTAATAGTTAATTATTGGATAGATAGGATGAAGTGTTGAGGGGGAAAAAACCTTTAAAATTTAACCACCCCCTCTTTTTTTTTTAGGGGTCCCGTGTCTAAACTAACTTTCAAACTGTTCCTGGCTGTTCTTTGTTCACTTATTGGTGCTTTTTTGACATTCCCTGGCTTACGACTGGCTCAAATGCATCTGGATGCTCTGAATTTAGCAACAGGAAAAATAACACAGTAAGAGAAAATATATATACATAGATAAATGCTGTTCAGTGTTTTGATATTTTTTTTATGTACAAAGAAGTAATACAATTCATTTCCAATGAGAAACTAGTGATTCACTAGGACTTCCTCCCCCATTTCCCACCTGCTTTCTCTAGTCTTCCAACAGGCGTGCTAGTTTCCTTTGCACCATCCATACCTACCACCGTCCTTCACTAGATGACTGGAGACCCGATAAAAGAATGTTCTTTTCTCTCCTTGTATAGGAGCATCACACTGATTGGCTCTCATTCTCTACTTTGGTCACATTTTTAGGCAGATTAGGAAATGATGATGAAGGAGAGAGTCACAGCTGCCAGTTTCTGATGTGCACTGTTCGCTGGCTGCTTGTAGGATTAGGGGCAGAATACAGAAAGAGACTAGTGTGGAGTGAAGTGGTTTCAGGAGAGCAGTAAAGAAAGCAAAACAAAACCAAGCAGAAAAAAATAGCCCCTAATTGTCTTTGTCTCTTTTAATCGTGTGACTGAAACTTGGCAACTTCATTTTATATTTGTTACACATTAAATACACGGGCTTGGCTACAACTCAAACTTCCAAAGCGCTGCTGCAGGAGCGCTCCCGCGGCAGCGCTTTGAAGTGCGAGTGTGGTCGCAGCGCCAGCGCTGGGAGAGAGCTCTCCCAGTGCTGCAGGTACTCCACCTCCCCGAGGGGATTAGCTTGCAGCGCTGGGAGCCGCGCTCCCAGCGCTGGGGCACTGTTTACACTGGCGCTTTGCAGCTCTGTAACTTGCTGCGCTCAGGGAGGTGTTTTTTTTCACATCCTTGAGCGAGAAAGTTGCAGTGCTGTAAAGCGCCAGTGTAGCCAAGGCCACATTGCAATTAGGAAACTATGTAGGAAGAGCAAATTCTAACTGCAGCAGGCATAGAGAAGCATCTTTTAAAATGCTAAAGAATAAAATGCAAGTGTCATTTTCAATAAGGTTGAATAGGTAAGTGGCTGTTACTTATCATGCTATTTATATAATCAAAGGTATTTAATTGAGGAGTGGGAGTTGACACTAGATTAAAGCCACATTTTCAAATCTAGCTTCTTACCTAGTTAGAGGCCCAAATTCAGACATGTTTTGTTTTAATACATTTTAAATTTCCCTTCAGGGTTTTCTGAGTACCTAATCCCCACTGACAATCCTGGACTGTAATATCCTAATATTTAATTATACTTGTTCTTGGTGACATACTATATAGAATAAAAAATCTTGTTGGTGTGGCTATTTTTAATGTTTAATTTTGATAATCCTCTTAATTTTCTTTCAGCAGCACCGTGTGTGTGTGGTTTTTTTTTCTGTAGTTACCCATCCACCCCTTTTCCATAGGTTGCTTTGAGTACTTTCAGCCTTTTTCACACTGCTCCAATGGACACACATGGATTCTTGCCACCCCTTTACACGTTCTAGTCCACTGATCTAATGATGTGACTTAAATAAGCAAAAGAGTAGGTAAAAGCCGTTCACAAGCTACTGAACTGCTTTGAGCTGCTCCTTGATGCTGTGGTGTTCCCTAGCAACACTGCATCACTAGCACTGCTTTTTTATTCCTGAACCAGTGGTTTACTCAGACTGCATGATGAGATGCTTCTGAAAATACAAATACAGATGGTTTTAAGAGTCTTAATAGTGTTTTAATTGAATGACATCTGATACTTTTAGGATAAATTTTTATTCACCTGGTTGACTCCCCTATAGTATTGTAGCACTTTCTTTAGATATGGGAGTATGGGCAGTCTGGCTCAGCTAATATTGCAATGTTGCACTTAATTCTATACCCACTGAAGTCAATGGAAATATTTCCATTGACTTTAATGGGGGCACAATCAAGCCCTTTTGAGATTGTACTGATATTAGCTTTCTGAGAGGAGCTGAGCATGGGCTTTATCTTCACAGGCCTTAGGTTCATTTAAAAAAAAAAAAGTTCATTCTTGTTTTGCATTCCCACAACTTGGTTTTTATTTTAACCATCCAGTTTAATTTGCTGTGAATCCAGTACTTTTAAAAGTAACTATTCTAGAAATGATCTATCTTTCTTACAATGTTTTCTCTCTGAGCAGCTATAATTGTATGCAAGTATCAAATTTCACTTTGAGTTAGTCAAGGTTCCCAATTAAGAAAATCTATACAAAATTGGCAGATTTGACTTGCCAGAAATGATAAAATGTTTCCCTGATTCTGTGTGAATAACAACCTAATCTTTTCAATAGTACAAAAATATTCATGTTACTAATCTCACTTTCCACTAATGGAATTGAATATTTTCCATAATTATCAGTTTGAGATACTGAGTTCTTAGATTAAACATAGATTATACCAATGTAGATATTTACAACAGCTGTCACTAACCATGTTGCTGTGTAACATGTGGTTCCTTATGGTTCATTAGAATACACTGAAATAGGAGTTTATTCAGAGTTGCGCACCTTTCACCACAGTATCTAATCATTAATTATCATGAAATTGCGTGGCTAATTCTTTTGTTGTTAAAATCCCGTAAGCATGCTGAAGAAAAGAAAAATTCCCTATTTCCACCACTTTCTCACAGTTTTATTGAGAAACTCCCACATTATTTTTAGTCTTGGAAGGATTTGATTTTTATTGGTATATACTCGTTCATTAGCCCGTTCGTTTATAAGCCAACCTCCCAAAATGGATGGGTAAAAATAGCAAAAACTGTATGACCCTTTCAAAAGCCGAACCTGTATTTCAGGGGGTGGAAAACTTTGGCTCCTGGCCTGTCAGGGTAAGCTGCTGGCGGGTCGGGACGTTTTGTTCACTTGGAGCGTCTGCAGGCATGGCGCCACTTCCTGCAGCTCCCATTGGCTGGGAACGGTGAATTGTGGCCACAGGAAGCTGAGGGGCTCCATGCCTGCAGATGCTCCAGGTAAACAAAACTATAGTGTATTAGTTTCAATGATTCCATAGAGCAAAGGTTGGCAACTTTTCAGAGGTGGTATGCCAAGTCTTCATTTATTTGCAGTAGTTTAAGGTGTCACTTGCCAGTAATACATTTTACGTTTACAGGGGCTGGCAGATGGAACCCCAGACTGGCAGCAGGCTGAGTGGGGCCAGTGGCTGGGACCTTGGCTGGCAGCGGGCTGAACCGCTCAGCCCGCTGTCAGTTGGGGGTTCTGTCTGCCGGCCCCTGCCAGCCAGGAGCTGGTGGCTGGGACACCAGGCTGGCAGCAGCGTGCCACAGTAAATCACCTTGTTTGCCACCTTTGGCATGCATGCCATAGATTGCCGAATCCTGCCATAGAGTTTAAAATCATCAAATTTTGGTGTACAGCCCCTTTCTTTGATGCGTCATTTTTTTACCAAAAATATTCAGCTTATGAAAGAGTATATACGGTATGTCAGTAAACATTTATTTCAGCATACATACAAACTGAAGAAAAGATACTTCCGTCAATGATTGTTTGAAATTTACTGATAGGCAGAGTCAGAGAAGTGCTTCCTAAGTTTGTTTTATTTAAGGATATTTACTTTATATATTTTTACATGTGATATTTACAACTTTGTATTTTACAGTTATCAAGCTTTAACTTTTTGACACTGAATGACTACTGGCATTAAATAATTATCTGACTCGCTTCATAAATTCCTGCCACTGTGAAAATTTAAATCTATAAAAATTGAAAAAAAAGCTTATAATTAAACAATGATATTGTCAGCCAAATATATTAAAACAAATTCTGCCAAGCCTCATTACTTTCAACAATTTGGAGGTATGAAAATCTGGATTGCTAGTGTAATGATCGTATGTATTAAATATATTTTCCTTTTTTCTTTCCTTCCAGAACATTGCTGCATATAAACTTCTTGGCACCGTTACTTATGGTCTTATTGTGGGTAAAACCAATCACCAAGGACTACATTATGAACCCACCTCTGGGCAAAGAGAGCATACCTTTGTAAGGTTCCTTTTTAACATTTGTTCTGAAGTCTTAGAATCAGATTCTTCACCCCCATTCTGTTCCATTTATGCCAGGTAAAAGGGCTGAAGTGACATAAAGGGGCCTTAAAATCCCTGTTTCTGACCATGGAAGGAATACTTGGCATAGGCCCTGCAGAGATTCCACCATATCCCTAAGAGGTGCTGTAGCATAGGCCAGGCTTGTTTTTCTCTGCAATATTTCTCAAGCTATAACTAGAGTTGTCCCATCTCTGTGCACACACGGGTGTCTAGCTTGAGTTATAAGTGGTGCTTTAAGTTTGAACAAGCTGGCCTATTACGGGATGTGTGTTGAAGCTCAAGTGCTGCTGCTGACACCTGAGAGCTAATAATGTAGTGGTGATGCAGCATCTGAGTTAACATAGTTCATCAGCTACTAATCCAGTCACTCTAATAGAATTGCTGTGCTGCTAATCAAATCACTCTTTCTAGGTGGGGTGTTATCTTGCAGTGTGGTCAGTAGAGTAGCTAACTTTATTTGGAGAGGAGGTTATACTGCTGTAGTCTCCATGGTAAACATACCCTACATGTTTCCTGATTTGTGTATTGGAGAGAGGCTGCAGTGTCACTTTATTTATTGAAGCTAAGTGTTATGGTAAAATTCCCCACTCTGAACCTTAGCGTCCAAAAGATGGGGTACCAGCATGAATTCCTGTAAGCTCAATTACCAGCTTAGTACTTGTAGCGCTGCCACCAACCAGGAATTCCAGTGCCTGGTACACTCTGGTTCCCCCAAAACCTTACCCAGGGACCCCCAAGACCCAGACCCTCTGGATCTTAACACAAGGAAGGTAAACCCTTTCCCTCACCATTGCCTCTCCCAGACATTCCCCTCCCTGGGTTACCCTGGAAGATCACTGTGATTCAAACTCCTTGAATCTAAAAACAGAGAGGAAAATTCACCTCCCCCCCCCCGCCCCCCCAGACTCTCCCTGAGAGAGAGAGTAATCCTAACACAGAGAAAATTAACCTCTCTGTCCCCCTTCCCTCCTTTCTCCCCACCAATTCCCTGGTGAATCCAGACCCAGTCCCCTGGAGTCTCACCAGAATAAAAAAACAATCAGGTTCTTAAACAAGAAAAGCTTTTAATTAAAGAAAGGAAAAAACAGTAAAAATTATCTTTGTAAATTTAAGATGGAATATGTTACAGGGTCTTTCAGCTATAGGCTGGGAGGGTATTCCCAGTGTCTAAGTATACAAGTACAAATTAAAATCCTTTCAGCAAAATACAAATTTGAACTCCTTCCAGCCAAATACACATTTGCAAATAAAGAAAACAAACATAAGCCTAACTCGCCTTATCTACCTAGTACTCACTATTCTGGACATATAAGACACTGTATCAAAGAGGTTGGAGAGAAACCTGGTTGCATGTCTGGTCACTCTCAGAACCCAGAGAGAACAACCACCAAACACTAACAGCACACACAAAAACTTCCCTCCCTCAAGATTTGAAAGTATCCTGTCCCCTGATTGGTACTCTGGTCAGGTGACAGCCAGGCTCACTGAACTTGTTAACTCTTTACAGGCAAAAGAGACATGAAGTACTTCTGTTCTATTAACCCTTAACTATCTGTTTATGACACTAAGTAATTTTTTTGAAAAAATTAAAATAATAACTATCACAGTAAAAATAAGTTTGGAGGTTTTTTTTACTGTTTTGTTTCTAGAAATAAAAGCTAATTGTTGTGACCACTTTGTATGCCAAAGGAAGTTGCATTGGCAGTGAACTCAATATAATTACAATTTGAGTTTTTGTACTTTAATGTTTTTTTTAACTAGAAAAACTATTGCAGTGACTTGGCATTTAACCTGGCTAGAGGGCCAAAGATATAATTAGGCTTTACTTCCGTTGATATTTTACAGCTGTATAGTGAAGATTCCAAATCTTAAAGCATTTGGAATGCATAGTTCTCATTTATTATTCCAGATTGCTTGAAATCTTCAATACTGACAGAACTTCCCAGGTTTTCCCATTGCAGTTACTTGGATATTTATATAGGCCTAGTGCTATGGCATGAATGGGAAGTGTAAGGAACTGAGGGAGAAGGGAAAATTGTATATTGCTTGAACAGGAGCTATGTAAATAATTATATTAAATATTACCTTCAAGACACGTCAGGTTTTTTGTGCAGATAATATAATGTAAACAGATACATAGCATTAAGTATATATAGGAATGACTTTTGGAGAATATTACTAGGCTGTTTTGATCCACAGAATGTCAGAAGCAACATTTGATACGGTACGACTGTGGATAGTTATCCTATTGTGCGCTTTACGGTTGGCCATGATGCGCAAAAACCTGCAAGCCTACCTTAATTTAGCACAGAAATGTGTGGATCAGATGAAAAAGGAGGCTGGCAGAATAAGTATGGTTGATCTGCAGAAAATGGTA
Organism: Gopherus evgoodei; assembly: GCF_007399415.2. Classification (NCBI taxonomy): domain Eukaryota; kingdom Metazoa; phylum Chordata; order Testudines; family Testudinidae; genus Gopherus; species Gopherus evgoodei. The sequence goes on from NC_044327.1 coordinate 80,164,121, forward strand.
AGTAGAATGGAACAAAAATGGTAAATGTTTGAAATGATTTAACATAGCTTGTTAGGCACAATGCATTGCCCTGTCCTTGTACCTTTCCACAGGTTCAGAATTCACATCCAAAAATTGTAAACTGGGAGGTTTCTTGAGTGTTGTTTTGTTTTGTTTTTTTACAAGAAGACTCCCATTGCAAGGGGAAACCCCCTCAAATCCAGGAAATGCAGAGTTGACTAATATTTTCCACACACCACAGCCACACAGCTAAACTCTGCTTCCTTTGCTCCATGTCCTAAGGAGTCCCTACAGGCAATCACAGAACTGTACCTATCACAGCCTTTTTGTCCAGCATAATCTCTGGCAATCAGCTGCTGTATTTCCCAGATTAATGGGACACAGACTTCTGCAAAGGTCTGTGGAGTGTATGAATGAGTGGTGATTTAGACTTATGGTGGGCACAGAGGCAATGGTTGGCTTTGTTAGGAGAAACAAGGGTGTGGTTATATTCCCACTTTCAGAGGCAAAGGTAAGGTTGTATGGCTGTATAGTGTGCTAAATGTGCAAAGATCCTTGAACTGTGAAAGGAACTATATACAAATATATAGCATAAAATGGAAGAACTTTTTTTTTAATATAAAGAGCTGAATGATAGGGCAATTTTGTAAAAGTATCACAAAAATGTACTAGCCTGGATGTACAAGTACTTGTCCATCTTGTTACCATGATAACACTGAATAATTATTTCTTTTAGCAGTCAAATTACTATGGCCAAATGGGTGGATAGAAATTTGTAAGGCCACTATGCAACAGTTTGAGAGGGATAGGCTCATTTTGCAGAGAAGTACTGAGTGCAACATGTTAGTCAGTCCCATGGGAGATGTGATCTGGAAAGTGGTGTCATATAGCACAAAAATGTACTTGTCTGTTTTAGGTTTTTCAATAATAGTACTTATCACTATGACTATTAGTGTAGTATCTAGTATCAGAGGGGTAGCCATGTTAGTCTGGATCTGTAAAAGCAGCAAAGAATCCTGTGGCACCTTATAGACTAACAGACGTTTTGGAGCATGAGCTTTCATGGGTAAATACCCACTTCGTCGGATGCATGTAGTGGAAATTTCCAGGGGCAGGTATATATATGCAAGCAAGAAGCAAGCTAGAGATAGCGAGGTTAGCTCAATCAGGGAGGATGAGGCCCTGTTCTAGCAGTTGAGGTGTGAAAACCAAGGGAGGAGAAACTGGTTTTGTAGTTGGCAAGCCATTCACAGTCTTTATTTAATCCTGAGCTGATGGTGACAAATTTGCAGATGAGCTGAAGCTCAGCAGTTTCTCTTTGAAGTCTGGTCCTGAAGTTTTTTTGCTGCAGGATGGCCACCTTAAGATCTGCTATAGTGTTGCCAGGGAGGTTGAAGTGTTCTCCTACAGGTTTTTGTATATTGCCATTCTTAATATCTGATTTGTGTCCATTTATCCTTTTCCGTAGAGACAGTCCAGTTTGGCCAATGTACATAGTAGAGGGGCATTGCTGTCATATGATGGCGTATATTACATTGGTGGACATACAGGTGAATGAACCGGTGATGGTGTGGCTGATATGGTTAGGTCCTGTGATGGCGTCGCTGGTGTAGATATGTGGGCAAAGTTGGCATCGAGGTTTGTTGCATGGATTGATTCCTGAGCTAGAGTTACTACGGTGCAGTGTGCAGTTACTGGTGAGAATGTGCTTCAGGCTGGCAGGTTGTCTGTGGGTGAGGACTGGCCTGCCACCCAAGGTCTGTGAAAGTGTGGGATCGTTGTCCAGGATGGGTTGATGATGCGTTGGAGGGGTTTTAGCTGAGGACTGTATGTGATGGCCAGTGGAGTCCTGTTGGTTTCTTTCTTGGGTTTGTCTTGCAGTAGGAGGCTTCTGGGTACACGTCTGGCTCTGTTGGTCTGTTTCCTTATTTCCTCGTGCGGGTATTGTAGTTTTGAGAATGCTTGGTGGAGATGTTGTAGGTGTTGGTCTCTGTCTGAGGAGTTAGAGCAGATGCGGTTGTACCTCAGTGCTTGGCTGTAGACAATGGATTGTGTAGTGTGCCCGGGATGGAAGCTGGAGGCATGAAGGTAGGCATAGCGATCAACAGGTTTTCGGTATAGGGTGGTGTTAATGTGACCATCACTTATTTGCACCGTGGTGTCTAGGAAGTGGACCTCCTGTGTAGATTGGTCCAGGCTGAGGTTGATGGAGGGGTGGAAACTGTTGAAATCATGGTGGAATTTTTCCAGAATCTCCTTCCCATGGGTCCAGATGATGAAGATGTCATCAGTGTAGCATAGGTAGAGAAGGGGCGTGAGTGGATGAGAGCTGAGGAAGCGTTGTTCCAGGTCGGCCATAAAAATATTGGCATATTGTGGGGCCATGCGGGTGCCCATAGCAGTGCCACTGATCTGGAGATATATATTGTCATCAAATTTGAAACAGTTGTGTGTGAGGATAAAGGCACAGAGCTCAGCAACCACCTGTGCTGTGGCATCATCAGGGATACTGTTCCTGACAGCTTATGTTCCATCTGTGTGTGGGATATTTGTGTAAAGAGCCTCTACATCCATGGTGGCTAGGATGGTGTTTTCTGGAAGGTCACCAATGCATTATAGTTTCCTCAGGAAATCAGTGGTGTCACAGAGATAGCTGGGAGTGCTGGTGGCATAGGATCTCAATAGAGAGTCCACATATCCATACAGTCCTTCAGTGAGAGTTCCAATGCCCGAGATGATGGGGCGTCCAGGATTTCCGGGTTTGTGGATCTTGGGTAGTAGATAGAATAACCCTGGTCGGGGCTCTAAAGGTATGTTGATTTGTTCCAGTGTTAGTGTAGGGAATGTCCTGAGTAGATGGTGCAGTTTCTTAGTGTATTCCTCAGTGGGGTCTGAGGGAAGTGGCCTATAGAATTTGATATTGGAGACTTGTCTAGTGGCCTCCTTTTGGTAGTCAGACCTGTTCATGATGACAGCAGCACCTTCTTTATCAGCCTCTTTGATTATAATGTCAGGGTGGTTTGAGGCTGTGGATGGCATTGTGTTCTGCACGACAGTGTAGTATCTGTGTCACCCGCAAAATATTAAGCAATGGCCGCAAAAGGGCTTTGAAGGAGATTTCTAGCCCATAATTTTTAGTCAGAAGCATGATGACTAATGTGGAGTTTCAGGATTAAGATAGGTTTATTCACAGGGCTCTTCTCACGATCATCAATACCAGAATCAGTCCAGTTGTTGCTGCTAGGAACCTCGGAGTTCTTTAATCAGAATCTTTCTGCACTCATATTTCTCATGTTATCTGGAAAATGCAACATCTTTTGAACATCTCAAAGAACAGGAGTACTTGTGGCACCTTGGAGACTAACAAATTTATTTGAGCATAAGCTTTTGTGGGCTACAGCCCACTTCATCGGATGCATAGAATGGAACATACAGTAAGCAGATATTTATGCATGCAGAGAACATGAAAAGGTGGAAGTACCCATACTCATACGGGTGCTGCTCTGAAACCTAAATATCTCAGTTAACTACACCTCTACCTGATATAACATGACCCGATATAACAAGAATTCAAATATAACATGATAAAGCAGTGCTCTGGGGGTGGGGCTGTGCACTCTGGATCAAAGCAAGTTCGATATAACGCAGTTTCACCTATAACGTGGTAAGATTTTTTTGGCTCCCGAGGACAGTGTTATATCGGGGTAGAGGTGTATAAGTTTTTTGTAATTTTCATATAGCAAAAGCCTGTTCCATACATTGCCCTCTACTTCAGTCTTCCAAAATCCTCCTTTTCAGTCAGTCCAAAGCCACTGAACAAAATCAATTTTTGTTTTATCTTTATGTATCGCCTCCACTCTTTTTGGTCTTCGTTGCTGTAATCAGGAAATGATCCTTCCAATCCTTTTCCTTTATTGGTTGCTATTTTTCTGTTTGAGCATATTCTGTCAAAGGCGGGAACAGTCATCTTATGCTTTGGTTCCACGGTTGTCATACTTCCTCTTCAGTACCCAGTGTTTTGGAACTCTTCCCCATACTGTCTTTTTGACACATTTTCATCTCAAAACCCTTCCCTCTTTTTAGTGCTATTTTAAAGAATTCTATGCCTTTTCATCCTTTAGACAAGGCCAATATTTTGTTCTTACTTAAGATGTGGAGTTGATTTTTTCATTGCTGATTTTGTTTTTTTACTTTGTCCTCTTATTTTTCCTCCAGCCCTTTGGGTCAACTGTTGTGTATAAATATGTAATATAACATTAGTGATTAGGAGAGGAGGACCCACTCCTTGTGAAGAAATAAAATAATTTAAAAGTGGAGTCCAATAAAATATAATCTAAATCTGAAGTGAAGATTCTTTAAGTGAATTCTGTTAACTAGTTAAATTAACCATGGAGCTTCTATTTGTATTTCTCATTTTTCTGACCATTTTCATTTACTAATATCTTACACTGTTAAACAAAAGCACCTAAGTCCCATTTTCCAAAAGGGACTTAGACCAAGGGTGGGCAAACTGTGGCCCACGGGCAGCTTCTGGCCCATCAAGCATTTTTACTGAGCTCTCTAGCTCCTGCCAGGGAGCAGGAGCAGGGGCTTGCCCTGCTCAGCCTGCCTGCTGCTCTCCAGTCCCCGACTCTCAATTCCCTTGAGCACCATCCTCCGGCAGGCAGAGCCACACTCTGCAGGCACGTCTTCACCCTGCCCCTATGCAGCAGTGTGCCTGATCCCTTCCCGGTCGTGGCCCCATCCTTAGGAGCCTCAAACCGCCCAGGGGCCACAACCATCCCAGCTAGAGTGACACTGTCTGTGGTGATGCCTGGTATGGCTGTCTTGGTGTCACTGCAGGGCCCCTAGTAGTCCCCAGTGCTGCCCCAGTAGAGCCCTCTCCCCTCCACTCCACACCCCATGAATGCTCCCCTCCCCTCCTCGGTAACATCCCTTATAGAGCCCCCCATATTACTCCTCCACTGGGCATTCATGGCCCGCCATACAATTACCATACCCAGATGTAGTCCTGAGGCCATAAAATTTGCCCACCCCTGACTTAGACCCTTAGGAGCCAAAGTCTTATTGAAAGACAGTGGGACTTAAGCATTTGCCTAAGTCACTTTTGAAAATGAGACTTAGGCTTCTGAGTCACTCCAGCACTTTTGAAAATTTTTATCCAAAGTACATTAACTTTCAGACTGCTTTTTAACAAACTTCTAGTGTATAGAAATGCAGATCATTGGATAGGATTTTTTAGAAAAAGTGAGATGAATGGATTTTTTTTTAACTCTGCCTTTTGTAAGGAAGTAACTAGTAAAGTAATGAGCTCTTTAAGTATTATGAAACTTTTATTAAGTCTGAAATTTTTCATGAAAAGTGTTTTTGAAGACAGTATTTTTAGACACTAAAAATCTGATGGGAAAAATCTTTAGAATTTAGCTTCTCTCATAAGGATCACATTTCTTTAAGCTGCTCGTTTTCCTGACAGTTGTATTTAAATGTTAGCTATGATCATTCATAACATGTCAGCTGTGTTGAGATTTTTTTTGCACACTAAGTCACTCATAAGGATTTTGTTGATTTCAGGTGGCCCGAGTATTTTATTACCTTTGTGTAATTGCACTGCAGTATGTGGCACCTTTGGTAATGCTGCTTCATACAACTCTGCTTTTGAAAACATTAGGTAAGCAAAATTTGATAAAGGAAAACAGTGCATATGTTTACTAAAAAATTTTGTTATCCTATTATGAAAGGCTTTTATCTTTTTATATCTGTTCATTAAAAGAAATCATGTGTAACCAATAATATACGAAAATGTTTTCTTGTCATTTAAAGTAGTGGCTTTAAGACTATTCTGTCTTCTTTCTGATTAAGACACCTGTTAACCAGATGTTAATTCCTATTTGTGATTATTAATCCAACAGGCAAACTATTTAGTATAACAAACAAATTGTGATGTTTTATGTATATTGAAACATGGATCTTTCTGTTTATAAAATGTAAAACTACTATATCAATTATGCTTTTTACATGTATCATTTTATGGAAATCTGTTAATGACATTTTCTAATATTAGTTCAGGTCTTATCTTTAAAACTGCATGGACTTCTTGACCCTATTTGTAAATGAGGCATGGATTTTCTTCTAGTATTAATAGAAGAATAGAGCAACACCAGACCATCATGAAGGATATGTCTTACACTGTCTTACCAGATCTACTGTAGTGTAATTAGGGAGTTGACATCAGGCATTTTGCAATTTTATATTTAGGAAGTTATTTAGAAAGAATTTTCTATTTCTAATATGTCATGGGTACTGCTGCTATATTTATAGACTTGACCGAAGTAAAAGGAGATGGAATCTAGTTGCTTCATTTATTATCTTACTTTTAACAGGTAATTATTCTTGGGGCATCTATCCAGAATCTAGCTCTGACTTTCCAGTGGAGAACAATCCACTCCCCAATTCAGTTTATTCTGAGTCTCCACCTGCTGATGGGAAGATGGAGGTAACTGTAGTACAAATAACAATGGCATTGGGCAGCCTAAAGAACATTTTCACTCCTCTTCTGTTCCGAGGACTCCTGTCTTTTCTCACCTGGTGGATTGCTGCTTGTCTCTTCTTCACAAGCCTTTTTGGGCTTTTCTATCACCAGTATCTGACTGTGGCATGAATAATCAGCTCACAAAGGAAATATCTGAAGTTAACTTCTCAGTTCAAACCCATGTACCCCAGAGGGGCTGAAGAAAAAATGGAAGAATGCATACGTGAAGAAAAAACACATATCAGATTTTATTCTTAAATGCTTCCTCTGTATTCTCAGGGTGAATATTGTTGCTTCAAATCACAAGTGGGTTTAACTTTTGTTACCAAATGGTAGGTAGGTAGGTAACTGCTGAATTATGGTATTGGAACTGTGACTAACCTTCTTGTGTGGCTGGTATTGGAGGGCTAATTAAAAGGGTAGCGCCTGTGAGTACCTTGCTTTCCATTAATAGTAAGCTGCCCTGAAAACTTTGTATATTACTTCAGTCGTTGACTGATGACTCTTAGTGGTATTGAGGTACAGGTAACACTAACGGTGGCTGTCTAGTTAAACATCTTGAAACTGAGCCATACAATGGGGAGAGAATAATTTCTGTTGGAACGATATTGATCACTTTTCTGTGTGAAAAGCAAAAAAATCCAACAGGACAGAAGAAATACTGTATATTACAGTAAAGAAGGCTATGTAATATTTGAATTTAGGGTAGGAACAAATGCATGGACTCAGCAAATATTGCTGCCTAAGAAGTGCAGGAATGCTCATGCTCTAAGAAGAATATTAGAAAAATATATATTGTCTCAATCCCTGCAGTCATTTTAAAGTAATGGCCATATAAACCCTCACAAGTACAGTATTGGTGCTACTATTGATCCACAAATTCCATTTGGGTCTTTAAAATTTAATTTTTCCAGATAATAGATAAATTACATTCAATTCACAAAATAAAAGGAATAGATTATCAACACTGATCAAACTGTTAAAAAAGGATACCTATAATCCTGCTGAGTGTGCATGTATCTGTAAGTGTGTGTATATATATATAAATATATATTATATATTAGATATATAATATATATGGAGTCTATAAAAATAAATATTGAATCTTTAAGTTGCTGAATGTAAGTTACAGGGCAGTGGGATAGGGACATATATGTACCTAATGAGTTCAAGATCTCTTTTTGAATGAAAATTAAATTTTTTTTGAAAGTTCAGCTGAAAGGGCTATTCATTTTTGGTGCCTCTACAAAGGTACTTAACTTTAATAAAGAACCTTTGCAATTTTGTTGAAAGAGATTCACCCAGAAGTTATTACTCTTATCTTTTCTGCTCTCTGTGATCTTCATTTGTTAGTCTAATGTGAGGTTATCCTGCTGATGTAGAAGTATTGAACATCTTTTAGTCTCAGAAATGTATTTTCTGTACCTTAATTTTAAAATGTATAGTAAGGAGGAGAAAAGTAAGAATTTGACAAGTTTTGTTTAGTTTGAATGACAGATCCTAAGTTGAATACTTTGAGAACAAATTAGAATGACTTTTTTTTTTTTCAGTTGTTGTTTTCTGTATACTGTAATCAGAAATGCAGGATTGGGAATTTATTTTTTAAAAGTATTTTACTTTAAAAAAAAAGTGTACTGCAAAAAGATGTGGTTTTGTATGAGGAAGTAATATTAGCCAGACATAGAAAATATGGGTAACGCTTTTGAGTTTCTTTGAATTATTTGTGTAAAGCTCGGAATATAGTAAACAGAAATGAAAAGACTGTTAAAAAATGCTTAATTTAAATGTTGTAAATCTGTGGTATGAGAAAACAAAGCTTCAAAGAATACTGAAAATTAAGGATTTGAGATAGTTATCAATTCCTGTCTCTCCATCAAATGGCTTTGAAAGCATTCAAAAATATTTTAGCTCATTTGCTGTTACCTTAATAAGTTTTATATACCGCCACCTCTCACCTGCATCCCCCGCTGTGCGCACACTCCCTCTTAAATATCCTGAAAAACCTCTTAAGATCCTGCCAATTACTGTAGGAGTATAGTACTTTATAACTAACAGTGCTGTAAACTTCACTTATACCCTAATTTTTAAAAGTGACAGTGGCATCCACTACCTGAATGGCCTAAAGAATATTTGACTTCATAATTTCAATACTTGCAACATTCCTATGAGAAATGCCCTTTCAGATTGATTGACAGGTCCAGCAATACTGGACAGTCCCATTTGTGGGTGAGTGTTGTATATGATTAGCAATGGAAAGAATAAGGTAGCCTTTAAGTGGTTACAATTAGATTTCCTAAGTTACTGCTTAGGGCCAAATTCACAGTCCGTTTTGGTCAATTTCAGAGTCATAGGATTTTAAAAATCGTAAATTTCATGGTTTCAAAGTTTAAATCTGAAATTTCATGATGTTGTAATTGTAGGGGTCCTGACTCATGAAGGAGTTGTGGGGCGGGGTTGTAGTACTGTTACCCTTCTGCGCTGCTACTGGCAGTGGCACCGCTTTCAGAGCTGGGCAGTTGGAGACTGGTGGCTGCTAGCTAGGAGCCCAGCTCTGAAGGCAGAGCCGCTGCCAGCAGTAGTGCAGAAGTAAGGATGGTATTGCCACCTTTTACTTTTGTGCTGCTGCTGGCAGTGCACTGCTTTCAGAATTGGGTGTCTGGCTAATAGCTGCTGCCCAGATCTGAAGGCAGCGCAGAAGTAAGGGTGGCAATACCACAACTCTCCTAAAATAACCTTGTGCCTCCCCGCAACTCCCTTTTGGGTCCGGACCCCATTTGAGAAATGCTGGTCTCCCCTGTGAAATGTGTACAGTATAGGGTATAAGCGTACAAAAGACCAGATTTCATGGTCTGTGATGCATTTTTCATGGCCGTGAATTTGGTAGGGTCCTGTTAATGCTCCCTTTAGGGGGGAAAAGTCTCTTAGTGTTGTTTCATTCTGACTGCAGACTCAGCTTGCGAAGTTGAATCAATCTGTTTAAGAAGCTTATCGTTGCAACTTGAAGAGTAGCAATGAAATTTAGATTCTTGAAGGATAATTAATCGATGAGAAGACCTGCATTTCTGTACATGAATAGAATTTCCATCCCCATAGATTTGTTGCCACCACTCCTAACTGAAAATTAAGTGATTGTATAAGACTTTTTTTTATAAAAAGATGTGTGTGTCTTATATGACAATTATTAATATGGTTGGGCTTTATAGAGCTGTTAACAAGTGTCAGATGTCTTACTCTTCAGAAATAACACTGATCAAACTGATACACATGGAGAACTGACATTGATACATCAAGAAACAGCTTGATTATCTTTCTATCTTTGTTCTGATTACCATTTCTAGCCATTGCCTCTTGAATGTTGCATCCAGCTCTGTGGTTCTGCAGGTTGCAGGTTGCAACCCTTCAGTGACTTTCATTGATTTAGAATCTAGAGGACTTCTTGTACAAAACCTATGTAGGTCAGAAAATCTTTCTGACGTAGGGGAAGTGGAGAAAAGTGGTTTTTTTAAGGAAAAAAAACATTATAGTGATGAGTATGGTATAAAACACATCTGTTGACTTATAGCTGAATGGCACCTTCATGAGCAAATGAATAACCCGTCTTGTGCTTCATCTTAAGTGATTTGTAGTTATCTTTTACCCTCGTGTATCTGTCTGCCATTCTCATCAGTAACCTGCAAAGAAAAAGTAGGTTTGTGCTTTTTTTTTTTTGTAGTTGTTGCATCTTTATTATGTATACAGAAGGCTTATCAGGTATGTACTTTTGGCAGGCGTTCTCCTTTTTTACATTACAAAAATAAGGTTTTCTTAGTTTCTTTTGGAGGATTATATGGACAGCTGCAGAAAACTAATGGGTTTCAGAAATATAAAGCAAGTGAAACCTGACTGGGAAAGCAGTTTTTAGTCAGGCTGCTTAAAATGTTGTGTGGCCTTCTTCATGAATTATCTCTTTCTGAGAAAAAGAACTGGGAGATAAGATGTCTTTAGTAAAGATTCAACAGCCCTGTCCATTCCGTTAAGAAGATGTGGCTTGTGAGCCTAAGGCCTTGACTAAAGAGTGTGATTTTTAAACCTACTAGTTGACCTAAATTGGAGTTTGTGTTTTAACTGAATTTGAGTGGCTTATTTCAGTTTAACTTGATCTGTGTATTTTTAACAAATTTAAACTAAACTGAAATAAGAATAGCAAACCATGAACTTGCATCAGTTTAACTAAACTGGTTTAAAATAACATCTTTTTAATTAAATCAGTAGGAATCTGTGTCTAGACCAGGCTTGAGACCTCTGAGTTGTCATCAAAAAGTAGGGAAGACCAGCCATGAATTCCTGATAGAAACTATTTTTAAGCTTACAAATGTTTTTTATACATCATAGGAAAGGAGAAAAGGTCATAAACCAGTATTTTTCACTTTGCAGGGCACCTTGGAGTGCCTTTTGGGCTGTACTATCAGCATGTAGATACTTCAGTAATTATAGAGGTCTTCAGGATTTCCCAGCTGCCTAAAAGTTTGCAGTTGTTTGCAACCACAAATTCTGTATCATTTTTTTTAAACCTCTTTCTTACATGAGAATCAACCAGTACAACAAAGGAAAAAGGCATGTGGTATCCGAGAGAGAGAACGACAAGCATTATATGGAAGAAGAGCTGCCTTGGAGGATTCATTGCTCAAACCCGGTGTTACATAACATCTATTCTTTATTCTAAGGAGATGGCGAACTTGTGAACAGGGAGCCACTTATGTTCTAATTGTAAAGTCAAACTTACCTAGAAGCAAGCACTGTGACATGAAGATACGTTAGAGGTCTAAACCACAACACTCAACTTCTGAGCATATAATATGGTTATTGTATTCAGAAAATCCCAGCTAATCTCATCCAAACAGCTCTTTGTCTTTGTCAGCCACCTCTGGGTGCAGAATTCACCACTGTTAATTGATGTCTTAGGTTTAATATTTTTATAAGTAAACTTATCTGACCATGAAAATTGTTTGTCCTCATAGATACAATATTGTGAAGTTAGTGATGCTGTAAAATGGAAGATTTTATACTTTTTATTCTCAAAGACCTTAGTGTTACACTTTTCCTTTTTAAGTCTTAGCTTGCTTTCCATAGAGGAACTTTGTGTTATGTCAGCCAAATAGCCCCCAAATTTACTACTACACATAGCCTATTGCCATTGGTTTTTTCCTCCACAAAGCTATTAAACATTTTACTCGAGCTTGAAGAACAATGTCCACAATAAAAATAGAAATCATGAATGAAAATACTCAGGCAAAAGGAGCTGAAGTGTTCTATATTAAGGAAATGTTCCTAGGTCAGAGCGGGATCTTAATAAAAGAAAGACAGCAGATTACTAGTGTTCTAAATGGTAAAGTGAACATTTACTGTAAAATAACAAATAGGTAAGACTGTTGTTTTAATCTACAGCTTAAATCCCCAAAATAAGTATTAAGGGCAAAATCTTGGCCTCTCTGATAAAGACTTACTCTGGAGAGTACAAGTGTTACAGAAATATTAGATACACTGTCTTGTTGTTGGTCAAGATGGCTCAGGGCAGCCAGTCATGCTGTACAGTGACATGCATGTTACTTCTCCTTTGAAAAGCATCAGCATGCTCGCCAGTAGTGGCAACATTGTGGTGCGGTACCTAGTCATCATTCCCAGCATGAGGTTAGAATGACCACCTGCTGCTGTGGGGAGGGGTGGATGGGAAAAGCTCCCTCAGGGTCTTACTCACTTGCATACCCACATTGCACCAATCAGGATTTAGTCTAAGGCTTCCTTACTGCAGTCTGCTTAACATTTTTTACAAGGAAGTTTGTTTCACTTTTCCACAAAGTGTGTAACTTTTCAGGCTATTTGCTGAAGCCAGAGAAAAGTAAACCACAGCCCAAGTCCTTTTGGAATCTCCCATTATTGGTGTCAGGAGAATAATGATGTACCGGTCACTGTTTTGAGAACCAGTATATATGTATTTTATATCTTTTGTTGTAACAGTGTTTTAATGCAAATTAAATTTTTTTGTAATGCTGATGCCATGGAACATGTCTTCCTGTTTATTCATGTCAGTGCCTCCAGTTAGATCAGATGTTTCTACATGTTGATGCTTTTTTAAACTTGAAGCCCAGATTGAATTTGTAACAAGTATATGCTTAATAAGCATAAATATATACTTAATAAGTATATAACTTAATATATATTAAGTATAATTTATAAGAAGTACAAGCTTGTTTTCAGTCTGTAAATACAAACAGTTCCTTCGGTTAAGATTCCCATTATTCAAAATCAAGGAACGGAAGAAGTTGAGATCCGCAATCTCTGTTAACACAGTATGTTCATGACTTTTGTACGCTCCTAGGTGAATTCTGCGCTAAAAAATTAAAAATTCTGTGCAGAATATTTTAAATTCCTCATATTTTGTAAAAAATAATGCCATATAACCATTGCCAGTTTCAATTATTTTGGTAATTTATTTAAACTACAATACAATGCATGGAGCATGGGAGTGGGGAGTTCTGGAGGAAATCCCCAAATTCTCTTGTCTGATTGTAATGTAGCTATTTGACCCTTTATTTCTAGTTATTAGTCAACAAATATATGCATCCATATGCTCAATATCATCATAGGCAACTGAAGGGCAAGGTAAAACTGTAAAACTGGGAGGTCAAACTGTCAATTTTATATTTGCTATTGACCATTTCCAGAAAGGCTGACAGTAAACAGTTCTTGGAGCACATTTTGATAGGAAAATTTTTCAGTCCAAAAATTTAGACCAGTTCTAATCACTAAAGCACTATAAGCATTGATAAGGTCACTGTCATTTATAATAAGACTCTTTGAAACCATTCTGGCAATGTAAAGGAGCCTTAAAACTTTTATGCCTGTCTTATCCTCCCAGGGGGAATTCACTAAGAATGGGAACAGTTCACTAACAACTATGGGAACAACTTAGCCAGCAGGCTGCTACATTCTGCTCTGCCTGAAGGGACAGAGTCTACCTCACACATACCTCCAAATCCCCAGAAGCCCTAACCCTCCACATGGGATTCACCACAATAGGGAGTGAGAGGGACAGAGTCTCTTTTGCTTGCATGTCTGCACACCCAGCCCCTCTTCTTCTCTCCCCCCTCCCCCCTGCAGTGACTTACGTCTCCACTGGCTGCTCTAGGCACTCAAGCCAATGTGCCCAGGCTGCCTGAGAGGGATGTGTGACTGCTCTTGCAGCTTCCCTTTGTTTCCCTGTAAAAAGTCATTTTTCTGCAGGAAAGCAAAACATTTTTGTAGGGGATGTGAATTGTACATGTGCACAGTGATGCAGAATTCCCCCAGGAGCACAAGTAGTAAACCACTGTAGCATTTAAAGAAGCATATTTTTGAATAATCTTACTGGTTGTCCATTTGCAATTACTTTGTGTGATAGTTTTGCTGTATTTTTTAAACTTGATTTATGTTTTATGCTTATAAAATGCTATTCCCTAATTTTCAGTATTCTTTGTAACTTTGTTTACCTATTATGTCTTGTTGTCCTATGTATTTCAAAAGCAGATGGGTATTTACAATATTTTTCATAAAAGATAAAACAAAAGTGTACCAAAAATTCCATTTTGTAAATCTGATTCTTACATGTGTAAACATGGTGTGCCGACAAAAACTTTATTTCTCCTGTTTCTGGTTTTCCTATCTTAAATCGTGCCCATATTCCACTTTAGTTATCTTGCATTGTTAACTATCTTGCATAATTTGAGTAGATAAACATTTTCAAGAACAAGAGTGGGAAAACATCTGTGGCAGAAATAGGGGGGGAAAACCTGCTTTTATCCTAGTGTATCATTCCCTTTTAAGTATAAGCAAATATTGTACTTAAAAATACTATTAAGTTGTTTAGACCCAGAATTTCACTCAAGTTAAAATTCTTGTAAACTGTAAATTATTGCAAACTGTACATGTCTCCAGACTGTAAATATTTTTAAATCTATCATTGTTACTGGGAACTTTAAAATTAATGTTATGTATAACCTCACACTTGTTGCTACTGAGATTGCTTTTGTTAGTAATGGGTACATAGATCAACACATTCTGTTCTTAGAACTATGCTGGCATAGTAACAGATTGTGAACAAGAGATGAAAAATCTGTATTTGCCAATGGAAAAGGTCAAATCTCACGGGAAACTTCCAAGCCTCTTTTTCTAGATTAGGGTAGATTTTCAAAAATTTCCCACTTACACTTTCAGTTCCACCATCTTGGCAAGATTGAGCACCTTCATTTGATTGTCTACAGTTATCACTGTTTTAAAACACTATATTGATTAGACCTGCTATGAGCAAAGTTGCATGACGTCGTGCTTTAAAATCAGGCACACCTTCTAGGGTGTACTGCAGAGGCCTTCCAAAAGTTGCTAGCATAGTGGAACCCAACTGGTATTGGCAAAGCCACATCATTTTTTAAAAAAATTAAAACAGCGGATGAGGGTACAATATTACCAACTGCTTTTGTACAAAGAACAAACTCCATCTTCTGTGCACATGAGGTGTTACTAAAGTGCCTGGACCTGCACATTCTAGAGCAGATACTAGGAAATGACATGTCAAACAGACATTTTCTAAAGTTGTGCACAGGCCTTTGTGCTTCTCTTGGTAGATATGCATACCTAGAAGAGAGCCTGCATTTTCTTAAAAGGAGATCAGCTAGACCTTAAAAACTTGCCATGGGAATTTAATTTTAACTCATTTATATATGTGTGTGTATATACGTGTGTATGTATAGATGATTAATGTGGAAAAATAAATTCTCATGGCTAATATTTTAACCATATATATCTTTGAATTTCCAATAAGTTGATTTTGCTTTTATCATATAAATATTCCAAGAATTCTGCCTTCCCTTTACAGTATTTGTAAGAACACCTCAGTTCCTCCTACACTTTCACACTTTTTTCATACTTGAGATTAAAGAAATTACAATTCTATAATGTTGGAACTGTCTGCAATGGAATGGTTGACTTTGAAAGAAGTTTGTAACAACTGCTTTGCTCCAGGTTTGTAGTTTACACGCCAGTCCTGCAAAGACTTGTGTATTTAATTTGATCTCAATGGGACTATTCATGAGTTTAAAGTTTAGCAAGTGTGGAAGTTTCTGCATGAGTTGAGCATTAATGAGGTCAAATCTAGGATACAAAAGAGCAGAAATTACATGACGTAGGGGGCTGAACATAACGGATCCAAAACAGGAGACCAGTGTTAACTGTTGTACAGTTTTTTAAATTTTGTATTTTTTAATAGCAGCCTAATGTACTGTTGAATGCTTTTGGTAGGACAGTGGGCTGCCAGCTTGACTTTTAACTATTTTTTATAAGAACTTGCACGCTTTAAATTTTAAGATTTAAAAAAAATCTATCAAACGTGATTGGTCTGATTCAGCAGGAAAACAAAGTGATGAAATAAACATTATTAGATGCCTAGTCTGGAGGTAATTATTTTGCATGTTACATGTAAAGTTTGTAAATTGAACTGTTTGCATTGAATTAAGTTTGTACCAAAGGAAGCACTCCTTAAAGGAAGCCTTATAGAGCGTTGAGCTTTTAGCTCTTAAAAATGGCTTTAGCAATTAGTATATTTAATGTATATAGCACACGGTTTGGGGAAAACTTGTTCCTGTAAGCTACTATACATTAGCTTTTTACACTGTGTGTAAGAAATTGTTGCTTAGTGCTGCTAATGGTTTGTCTGGAGAATTAAAGAAGAACTTTCTGTTTTGCTTGAAAAGTGTTAGCATGTGTCAGGCAGCATTTTCCTAATGTTGATGAAAATAGTAATAAAGCTCGTTGAAGTTTTTGATGTTAATTTAATAAAATTCTGTGAAACACAAAGATTATGCTTTTTGAGCTCCCCAGTCATTGTTGGGTGGAAAATTATAATATGGTTTGTGGTTGATAGTACATAATTTTATTTAATTATGTATAAAAGAGAATGTATACTGGTTAAAATACTAGTGGGGGGTTGCCACAGTGACTGGAGGGGAAAACTGTTGATAAATTGTTGTACAGGAACTCACTCATCAATCTTATTTGGATCGTCATTGCCAGGGCTATTGTGAGGCCAAAAGTGTAAGTGCATTTGAAAAAAAAATTGGTTAAGTTCATAGAGGATAGGTCTATCAATGGCTGCTAACCAAGATGGTCAGGGACATAACCCCATGCTCGTGGATGTGTGACTGCCAGAAACTGGTTTCAGGGTATCAGCCGTGTTAGTCTTTATCTGCAAAAAGAACAGGAGTACTTGTGGCACCTTAGAGACTAACAAATTTATTTGAGCATAAGCTTTCGTGGGCTACAGCCCATTTCATCGAATGCATAGACTGGAGCACACAGCAAGAAGATATTTATACATACAGAGAACATGAAAAGGTGGAAGAAGCCATACCAATTGTAAGAGGCCAGTCAATTGAGATGAGCTGCTATCAGCAGGAGGGAAAAAAAACTAAAACTTTTGAAGTGATAATAGATGACCCATAGAAGGTGTGAGGAGACTTAACATGGGGAAATATTCATTTAGTGTCATAGCCCAATCATTCCCAGTCTCTGTTCAAACCTAAATTAATTGTATCTAATTTGCATTTTTATTCAAGTTCAGCAGCCTGTTTTTGAAGGTTTTTTTGTTGTAAAATTGCCATTCCTTCCTGCCAGCACTACAAAAAGAAGGCTTCTGTGTGGACTCCTCCTGAAGGCTGAAACAACAGTTTTGGACTTCTACACAGATTGCTTCCATCAGTGTGCATGGGCCTGAAATTGTGGAAAAGCAGCATCACTTGCCCCATCACCTAAGCTGTGCTGAACACAATGCCATCAACAGCCTCAGGAACAACTCTGACATAATGAAAAAAGACTGACAAAGGAGATGCTGTTGTCATCATGAATAAGTTGGAATATGAACAAGAGGCTGCTAAGCAGCTCTCTAGCTCCATATTCTATAGGCCGTTATCTTCTGATCCCACTGATGATTAACAAAGAAACTATACTATCTGCTCAAGAAAACTCCTGAAAAGCAGAGGAGCAGATCTGTTACAGATACATGCCTAGAACCCCAACCAGCGGTATTCTGGTTTGCTACCCAAGATCCATAACCTGGAAATCCTGGACGCCCCATCATCTCAAGCATTGGCACCCTAACAGCAGGATTGTCTGGCTATGTGGACTCCCTCCTCAGGCTGTACATTCCCAGCACTCCCAGCTATCTTGAGGCACCACTGACTTCCTGAGGAAACTACAATCCATTGGTGATCTTCCAAAAACACCATCCTGGCCACTATAGATGTAGAAACCCTCTACACCAACATCCACACAAAGATGGACAACAAGCCATCAAGAATAGTATCCCTGATAATATCACAGCAAACCTAGTGGCTGAACTTTGTGACTTTGTCCTCACCACAACTATTTCACATTCGGGGACAGTATATACCTTCAAGTCAGCAGCACTGCTATGGTACCCACATGGCCCACAGCGTGCCAACCATTTCATGGCTGACTCAGAACAATGCTTCCTTAGCTCTCATCCCCTAATGCCCCTACTCTATTTGCACTACATTGAATGACATCATCATCTGGACCCATGGAAAAGAATGCCCTGGAAGAAGTCCACATGGATTACAGTTTTCCATTCCACCAATCAATCTCAGCCTAGACCAATCCACACAAGCGGTCCATTTCCTAGACACTACTATGCTAATAAGCGATGGTCACATAAACACCACCCTATATCAGAAACCTACTGACCACTATACTTCCCTGCATGCCTCTAGCGTCCATCCAGGACACACCACATGGTCCATTGTCTACAACCAAGCTCTAAGATACAACTGCATTTGCTCCAGTCCCTCAGACAGAGGCAAACACCTACAAGATCTCTATCAAGCATTCCTAAAACTACAATACCCACCTGCTGAAGTGAAAAAACAGAGCCAGAAGTCACCTACTACAGGACAGGCCCAATAAAGAAAATAGAACACCACTAGCCGCACCTTCAGCCCCCAACTAAAACCTCTCCAGTGCATCATCAAAGATCTACAACCTATCCTGAAAGATGATCCCTCACTTGCACAGATCTTGGAGACGGACCAGTCCTCGCTTACAGATAACCTCCCAACCTGAAGCAAAATTCACCAGCAACTGCGCACACCCTACAACATAAACACTAACCAGGGAACCCTATCCTCTGCAACAAAGCCCGATGCCAACTCTGTCCACATATCTATTCAAGTGACACCATCATAGGACCTAATTCATATCAGCCATGTCATCAGGGGATTCGTTCACCTGCACATCTACCAACGTGATCTATGCCATCACATGCCAAGCAATGCCCTTCTGCCATACATTGGCCAGACCGACAGTCTCTACGCCAAAGAATAAATGGATCCACATCTGACCTCAGGAATCATAACATTCAAAACCAGTGGGACACACTTCAATCTTTCTAACCACTCAGTGACAGACTGAAGGTGGCAATTTTACAACAAAAAAAAAGTCAAAAACAGACTCCAAAGAAACTCCTGACTTGAATTAATATGCAAATTAGATACAATTATCTTAGGGCTTGGCTACACTGGAGAGTCGCAGCGCTGGTGGTGGTTTACAGCGCTGCAACTTAGTAACGTCCACACCTGAAAGGCACATCCCGTGCGGCCAACTACCTGGCTGCAGCACTGGCTGTACACCTGGGTCTGGTTGGGTAATAACGATTGCAGCGCTGGTGATGCAGCGCTGCTCCGCAAGTGTGGCCACCAAAAGCGCTGTAATTAGAGGTATCCCAGAATGCCTGTTCACAACAAACCGGGAAGACCAGGCTCCCCGGAGCTGCTTATCTAAAAAACAAACACAGCTCCTGTTTGCTCGAGAAGAGGCTGGCAGGGAAATTGCTTTGGAAATGTTCCCACAGCTGTTCCGCTGTTGAGTAGAGAAGCCACATGGTGGAGGGGAGGAGGGGGAGTCCATGTTGGAGCTCGGAGTGCATAATTTGCATTTAGTGAATAAGAGGGGTGGGGGGAAGGGCTCGAAATCTTTTTAAATGATTGCAGGTTGGTGATGTTGTATGTTCCAGTCCTTAGAACTTGCAAGCAGGGAGCTGACAGCTCCAAAAATCCACTCTCACTCTCTCTCCCCCAAGCTCCCCCTCACCCCCCTCTTTTCAAAAGCACGTTGCAACCACTTGAACGCTGGGATAGCTGCCCATAATGCACCACTCCCAACAGCGCTGCAAATGTGGCCACACTGCAGCGCTCGTAGCTGTCGGTGTGGCCACACTGCAGCACTTTCCCTACACAGCTGTACGAAGACAGCTGTAACTCCCAGCGCTGTACAGCTGTTAAGTGTAACCATGGCCTTAGGTTTGAACAGATACTAGGAACGGTTGTGCCATTACACTAATTGAATCTATTTCCCCACGTTTTTGCCAGAAACCTGGGAGAGGATGTCAGGGGTTGTGTCTCATGCAATAAATTACCCTGTTATGTTCATATTCCCTGTGAAGCATCTGGCACTAGCCACTGTTAGAAGACAGGATCATGAGCTAGATGGACCCATTAGTCTGATCCACTGTGGTCGTTCTTATGTTCTTAATCTGCTTGCCTATTTAAAGCTTTAATTCAAATGAGGGATTTAATGTTTGATGCAATGCTGGTGTTTTAGAAATTGCTTAATGTAATAGTAGTGTTCTAATCTTAGTTGGCAATGTCTTGCTTTTATGCAGTGCAACCTGACCTTGTAAATGACACTACTTGTTATATACATGTTATATGACATATACTGGACTGCAGTATAACTTCCATTATTTTAAACAGTGCTGCCCAAATCTGAAATACTTTTAAAACCAAAGATCTACAAATGTTTTTATTCCTAAATTTGATTTTTGTATATTTATAAATCTTGAAATGATACTGCAGCTACTGGTTCTGCAAATTTGTGCAAAACTCTGACTTCCAAGGAACTATTTGACAACCTAATTAACTGAATAGAGCTAGTCAAAATGTTTCATTGATTTAGCTTTGTTTAAAAAAAAAAATCCCACAAGCAACTTGATTTTCTTGTTAGTGTTTTGAAAACATTTTAGAAACTTTAAAGGAAGAAATTTTAGCAGACTTGTAATGTTTTAGTTCAATTTGTGCATAGGAGGGAGGGTTAATTACTACTCTGTGACTTGATTGGTCATCGTAGGCCTGGTCTGCACAATTTTTGCTCCAGTATAAGGGGTTAGGGTAATTTTTTTTTAAATCGATTATAGTTAAACTGATACAACACCTAGTGTGGGTCCAGTTGTAACTGAATAAATGTGCTTATACCTGCATAGTATTTTTCCACTTCCTATTTGGGAATTAGCTATCCTAGCTGCATCCACACTGGTGGGATTGTAGTGCTTTATGCTGGTATAGTGAAAGCAATACAAGTCTTATGTGCAGATGAGGCTTTAGTCATGTGAGTAACAGTCCTACAACTCATGGTTTGATGAAGTGGGTATTCACCCATGAAAGCTCATGCTCCAATACGTCTGTTAGTCTATAAGGTGCCACAGGACTCTTCGTTGCTTTTTACAGATCCAGACTAACACAACTACGCCTCTGATACTAGTCCTACAACTGGCTCCGTGCAATTACAAAGATCTGCCCCCAGAGAGCCAGTTGCAGGATTGGGGTCATGGAGAGACTTTTTTGTAGTTTCCAAGATCGGAGGAGATCATTGTGATCATCTAGTCTGACCTCTGTATAGCACAGGCAATAGAAGTTCCCCTAAATAATTCCTAGAATATATCTTTCTGGAAAACACCAAAATTTGTTTTCAAAATTGTCAGTGATGGAGAATCAACCACAACCTTTGATAAACTGTTCCACCTTATTTCCAGTCTGAATTTGTGTAGATTCAACTTTCAGCCATTGGATTGTGTTTATGCCTTTCTCTGCTAGAGTGAAGAGCCCATTATTACATATTTGTTCCCTGTGTAGGTACTTATAGACTGTAATCAAGTCACTCTTAACTTTTTCTTTGTTAAGATAAATAGATTGATCTCCTTTAGGGCTAATCTACACTGAAGCTGTAAATTGACCTAACTTACGCTACTTCAGTTATGTAAATTATATAAGTGAAATCGACGTAACTTAGGTCCACCTTGGAGTGGTATCTACACCATGCTGTGTTGATGGGAGACACTCTCCTACCAACTTACCTTACACTTGTCGGGGAGCTGGAGTACAGACATCAATGGGAGAGCACTCTCCCATCGGTTTAGCAGATCTTCACCAGACCCACTAAATTGACACTGTTGCATTGATCGCAGCAGTGCTGATTTAGTCATACGTATAGACAAGCCCTTAGTCTATCTCTCTCTAAAGTATGTTTTTCTAATCCTTTAATCATTCTCATGGCTCTTCTTGACACCCTCTCCAATTTATCAACATCTTTCTTGAATTGTGGGCACCAGAACTGGATATAATAATCAAGCAGCAGTTGTACCAGTGCTAAATATAGAGGTAAAATAACCTCTGTACTGCTACTTGAAATTTCCCTGTTCATGTATCCCAGGATTGTATTAACTGTTATGGCCACAGCATCGCAATGAATACTCATATTTGTCTGACTATCTTGGGAAGCAATGATTCTGAAAAAGATTTGGGAGTCATGATGGATAGTCTCCCATCCTGTAAGTATGGCCTACATTAATTGGTTTTAGATGTACAAGTTTACTTTTAGCTGTATTAAAATGAATATTTGCTTGTGCCCAGTTTACCAGGTGTTCCAGATCACTTTGAATCAATAACTTCTCCTCTTAATTATTTACCACTCCCCCAATTTGTCATTTGCACACTTTATCAGAGGTGTTTTTTTGGTTCCATGTCATTGATAAAAATGTTAGAGTAGGGCCAGGAACAGATAGTTGCGGGACCCCCACTGGAAACAGGCTTGCCTGATTATGTTTCCCCCATTTACAATTACATTTTGAGACCTATCAGCTAACCAATTTTTAACCCATTTAATGTGCCCCATGTTAATTTTATATAGTTCCAGTTTTTTAATCAAAATGTTGTGGTGTAACAAGTCAAGCCCATTAGCGATGTCTAAATATATTCCGCCAATACGATTACCTGTATCAACCAAATTTGTAATATCAAAAAATATCAAATTAGTTTGATAGGATCTATTTTTCCATAAACTCATGTTGATTTGCAATTCATTATATTATCCTCCTTTTATTCTTTTGAGTGAGTCCCAGATCAGTCACTGCATTATCTTGCCCAGGGTCCATGTCAGGCTGACAGGCCTATATGGTTTGCGTCATCCCTTTTACCCGTTTTAAAGATTTCGCACAACATTAACTTTCTTCCAATCTTCAGTGCTCAACACTTCGCTTGTGTTGTCTTGAGCACTTTGAATGCTGGTTCCTCAAAGTGATGTGTTTAATTGCTATCAGTTCTTCTAATAGAGTGCTGGAGCTGACAGAGCTTTCTTGGGCACTACTGTCCATCTTTCATGTAGGTAAGATTAACTCCTAAGAGGATCCAGGCTGCTATTCAGTTGCTTCCTAGTTCATTTTAGACCATAAAAATTAGTGTTACCAACTCCCATGGTCTTATGAAGTTTGAGGTTCTCAAGGCCCCACCTACTGCAGTTGTCCAGTGATAACGTTAAGAAAATAAAAGCAGCAAAGAATCCTGTGACACCTTATAGACTAACAGACATTTTTGGAGCATGAGCTTTCATGGGTGAATACCCACTTGTCACATGCATCTGACAAAGTGGGTATTCACCCACGAAAGCTCATGCTCCAAAACGTCTGTTAGTCTATAAGGTGCCACAGGACTCTTTGCTGCTTTTACAGATCCAGACTAACATGGCTACCCCTCTGTTAAGCCCTAGCCCTTTTGGTTATGCAGAAGAGCTTAAAACACCTGAAGTGTAACCTAAAGGCTCAGGAACCAGAAGACAGTGAAACAAGCACACTGTTGTTTTTTGTTTTTTTAATTATAACTCGTAATTTTCTGAGGCTTGGCCCATGAGTTTTGAGTAGTGGGGAATAGCTGTAGTTGTATTGGCATGTTCCTATCCAGCCCACAAGTCAGAGGAGAAACTTCAGCGTACTAATATTTTAGCTTCCGTCTGTCCCTAGACTTTTTGTAAATAAATACTTTTGTGTTTGTGCGCCTTTGAAGACTTATAAAGGGGCCAGGGCTCCTAGAACAACTTCAGCCATACAGCTGGTGTTAGGGAAGCGTATAATCAAAGGTTTGTTCCCTCTTATAATAAGAGGTCATAAACAATGGCACAGTGACACTTCAGAAGAAAATCTATGCTAGCCATGCTTGTCTTTGTAGCTTTTGTGACATTTTGAACAATATTGATAACAAGTTCTCAGTTTAAATGTTGGAGTTTCCTCTTATTTTTAAAGTTTACCGGTTCTTTGTGTCATTGTATGTGGAATTTAAGACATTTCCAGTCCAACAAGAGATTTTTACCTGGTCATTTATAGCCATTGGTCCCGAGCCCATTTTAGATTCTCTTGTATAGGGTTAAAAATATAAGAATACAAACAAAGGCCCTTATCCTGCAAGGATAACAATATGGACAAGACTCTATCCCTGTCCTTCGATGCCTTCAGAGGTACAAACAAAGGCCCTTATCCTGCAAGGATAACAATATGGACAAGACTCTATCCCTGTCCTTCGATGCCTTCAGAGGGTGACTGCCAGTATCTATTCACTAGTTTGTTTTGATAGCCTTGGGGGCCTAAGCATGGTTTGATCTTTTGTTCTATGTTGTGTTAAAATCATGATTTTTGTAATACTTTATGGTTGTTAAAAATAAATAACTAAGCAATGCCCCTACCCTGGGCCAATGGTAGGAATTGAATTCTGTTCCTACTAAGCTTGAACTCATTAATTAGAAACAATAGCAGACTCAAACTTCGTAGCTCACTAGCCACCAGAGGAGGATGACCATCACAGTTCAGACAACTGCACCTATCTTCATCCTCTGTGGGTCAAGCAAGGGCACCCACTCTCAGGCCTGGTTTACACTACGATTTTAGGTCTTATTTAGCAGCGTTACCTTGATTTAACCCTGCACCTGTCCACATGCAAAGCCCCTTTTTTGACTTAAAGGGCTCTTAAAATCTATTTCTTAACTCCACCCCCAACTAGGGGATTAGCACTGAAATCAGCCTTGCTGGGTCAAATTTGGGGTAGTGTGGATGCAATTTGACAATATTGGCCTCTGGGAGCTATCCCAGAGTTCTCCATTGTGACCGAGCTGCACAGCGCTCTCAACTCAGATGCACTGACCAGGTAGACAGGAAAAGTCATGCAAATTTTGAATTTTCATTTCCTGTTTGGCCAGCATGGCGAGCTGATCAGCACAGGTGACCATGGAGTCCCAGAACTGCAAAAGAGCTCCAGCCTGGACCGAACGGGAGGTGCATGATCTGATTGCTCTATGGGGAGATGAATCCGTGCTAGCTGAATTCTGTTCCAGTAAACGAAATGCCAAAACA
Organism: Gopherus evgoodei; assembly: GCF_007399415.2. NCBI lineage: Eukaryota > Metazoa > Chordata > Testudines > Testudinidae > Gopherus > Gopherus evgoodei. The sequence goes on from NC_044327.1 coordinate 80,189,176, forward strand.
TTTGAAGAAATCTCCAAGGGCATGAAGGACGGAGGCTATCGGAGGGACTCGCAGCAGTGCCGCATGAAAATTAAGGAGCTCAGGAAAGCCTACCAAAAAACCAGAGGCAAACAGCCGCTCCGGGTCACAGCCCCAAACATGCCGCTTCTATGATGAGATGCATGCCATTCTAGGGGGTGCAGCCGGCACTACCCCAACCCTGTGCTTTGACTCCGTCAATGGAGTAGAACGCAACACGGAAGCAGGTTTTGGAGATAGCTCACAGCAAGGAAGTGGAGAAACCAGTTTCCCCAACAGCCAGGATCTTTTTCTCACCCTGGACCTGGAGCCAGTACCCCCCCCCCAAACTCCCCCAAGGTGGGCTCCTGGATCCTGAAGGCGGAGAAGGGACCTCTGGTAAGTGTATCTTTGTAAATATTATACAAGTTTTAAAGCAAGCTTGTTCAATGATTAATTTGCCCTGGCATTCGCAGCCAGTGCAGCTACTGGAAAAGTCTGTTAACCTGTCTGGGGATGGAGCAGAAATCCTCTAGGGCCATCTCCATAAAGCTTTCCTGGATGTACTCCCAAAGCCTTTGAAAAAGGTTTCTGGGAAGGGCAGCCTTATTCCATCCTCCATGGTAGGACACTGCCACGCCAGGCCAGTAGCACATAGTCAGGAATCATTGCAGAACAAAGCACTGCAGTGTATGGTCCCAGTGTTTGCTGGCATTCAAACATCTGTTCTTAATGTGTTATCCTCAGGAGAGTGATATCATTCATGGTCACCTGGTTGAAAAGGGTGGTTTTATTAAGCAGACATCCAGAGGTGCCCATTCCTGCTGGGCTGTTTGCCTGTGGCTGAACAGAAAAGTTCCCTGCTGTTGGCTTCACCCCCTCCCCCCACCGCGTGGCTATGATCCAAGAGAATTGGGGGGGGGTGTTGGATTTGTGCTGCATGTTAACCTGTAAACCCCAGCCCCGCCTTTTAAATTGCCAACCCATTTTAAACGGCCACTCAACAGCTGCTTGGTATGGGAAATGAGGGAGCTGCTGTTTGAAACCATTCCCATGTGTTATGAAGGTAAAAGAAGCCAAAAGACTGTGGCTTACCATGGCCTCCTGTACTTCTCTAACCACCTTGGTGTCTGGCTGTGCATAATCAGCGGCCAGGTGATTTGCCTCAACCTCCCACCCTGCCATAAATGTCTCCCCCTTATTCTCACAGATATTGTGGAGTGCACAGCAAACAATAACAACAACAATGGGAATACTGGTTTCGCTGAGGTCTGTCCGAGTCAGTAAACTGCGCCAGCACGCTTTTAAACATCCAAATGCATATTCTACCACCATTCTGCACTTGCTCAACCTATAGTTGAACAGTTCCTGACGACTATCCAGGCTGCCTGTGTACTGCTTCATGAGCCATGGCATTAAGGGGTAGACTGAGTCCCCAAGGATAACTATAGGCATTTCAACACCCCCAATGTTTATTTTCTGTTCTGGGAAGAAAGTCCCTTCCTGCAGCTTTTGAAACAGACCAGCATTCCTGAAGATGCAAACATCATGCACCTTTCCTAGCCATCCCACACTGATGTTGGTGAAACATCCCTTGTGATCCACCAGTGCTTGCAGCACCATTGAAAAGTACCCCTTTCTGTTTATGTACTCATTGGCTTGGTGCTCCGGTGCCAAGATAGGGATATGGGTTCCAGCTATCACCCTACCCCAATTAGGGAATCCCATTGCTGCAAAGCCATCCACTATGCCCTGCGCATTTCCCCGAGTCACTACCCTTGATAGCAGCAGCTCTTTGATTGCATTGGCTACTTGGATCACAGCAGCCCCCACAGTAGATTTGGCCACTTCAAATTGACGCCCGACTGACCGGTAGCTGTCTGGCATTGCAAGCTTCCACAGGGCTATTGCTACTCGCTTCTTAACTGTGAGGACTGCTCTCATCTTGGTATCCTGGCACTTCAGGGCAGGGGAAAGCAAGTCACAATGTTCCATGGAAATGCCCTTATGCATATGAAAGTTTCGCAGCCACTGGGAATCGTCCCAGTCCCACGACACTATGCAGTCCCACCAGTCTGTGCTTGTGTCCCAGGCCCAGAATCAGCGTTCCGTGCCATGAACCTGCCCAATTAACACCGTGATATGCACACTGCCAGGGTTCATACATTGTGAGAAGTCTACGTACATGTCCTCATCACTCTCGTCACTACTCCCATCACCTCCTCGCCTGGTTTTTGCTTTTGCAGGTTCTGGTTCTGCATATCTTGCTGGATAATGTGTATGGTATTTACAGTCCTCATAATTGCCGCCGTGATCTGAGCGGGCTCCATTTTCTCAATGCTAAGGTGTCTGTGCTGAAAAAAAGCACGAAACAATTACTCTGGGCTATTGCTCTGAGGAAGGGTGGAGTGACTGACAACATGGTTTACAGGGAATTAAAATCAACAAAAGGGGTGGCTTTGCATCAAGGAGAAACACAAACAACTGTCACAGAATGGCTCCCTCAAGGATTGAACTCAAAACCCTGGGATTAACAGGCCATTGATTTTACAGAGGGAGGGAGGGAAGGTGGAGCAAATGAATACAAAACAAATCTGGTCTATTTCTTGTTTTGATTCACTCCATCTATCTTATTCATCTTAGGCTGGCAGCAGAGAGTGCATTAGGATTGCTAGCCATCGTCATCTCCTGGCTCCTCACCAGAAGATGGTGCAGTGCTGGCAGGACTGGGTCTCCATGAGATGAAACTTGAAAAGGGAATGACCTAGCTGAGTCACTCCCATGTCTGCCCAGGTGCCCCGACCGACCTCACTGAAGTCGGCTAAAAGAGCACTCAGGAGGATGACGATGGCTACCAATTGTAATGCACCGTCTGCTGCCAAAAGGCAATGAGCTGCTGCTGTGTAGCAATGCAGTACCACATCTGCCAGCACCCAGGAGACATACAGTGACGGTGATCTGAGCAGGCTCCATGCTTGCCGTGGTATGGCGTCTGCACAGGTAACCCAGGAAAAAAGGTGCAAAATGATTGATTGTGCTTTCACAGGAGGGGGCCTGATTACATTTACCCAGAACCACCCGTGACACTGTGTTTGCCTCATCAGGCATTCATTGGGATCTCAACCCAGAATTCCAGTGGGTGGTAGAGACTGCGGGATAGCTACCCACAGTGCACTGCTCCAGAAGTCAATGCTAGCCTCAGTACTGTGGACGCAATCCACCGACTTAATACACTTTGAGCATTTTGTGTGGGGACACACAGGACCAACTGTATAAAAACAACTTCTATAAATTCGACCTAATTTCATAGTGTAGACATACCCCCAGGCTTCCAGCGTCTGTGGTCTTCACCTCTCACTGGTGGAGATGTGCATCTCTTCCTTTCCTGCCTTCACTGTGTTATCCCCAGCAACAGGCAGTCTGCCTGACCAGGACTGCTTTCTTTCTTTTCTGAATCAGTTAACAGCATATTTGCACATACTTATAAATTACTACACAGTTAAGATAAATGTTAGAGAGAAATCATAAAAACAATAAGAGCCTACATGCATGCTAATAAACTTACCAGAAATTACCTCAACTGTAGCTTGGGCTGTGGCTGGTGCAGTCCTTCCAAAACTCATGCAAGGGGTTTCCTTGGGGTTTCAAGTTCATCACAATTTCTGATCAGAACAAGTACTCAGACTTTGAGTACACCCTAGATGCTCTCCTGCCTAGAGTAGCCAGGAGTCAGTGGATCAACTGGGCCTGTGGGGAGAAGAGGCTGTGCACCCACAGCTACGGATCAGCTGTTGAAACATGGACATCTATGAAAAAATTGCATGGTGAATGCAGGTAAAGGGGTACCACAAGGGTCAGCAGCCATGCTGCATGAAAGCAAAGGAACTTCGGACAGATTTAAAGTACAAAGGTTAGTTTAAAGATCATAAAATACATATAATACATAATCAGCACTAACTTAAATTTAGGTGAAGAAATATACTGATACAGTTCAGATATTAGCATCCAAGTATTCAGGTACATCCCTCATGAAATCTATCAATTTAACCTATCCTTTAAATCAGCTTTTGTACCAAGTGACTGGAGGATAGCTAATGTGGTGCCAATATTTAAAAAGGGCTCCAAAGGTGATCCTGGTAATTACAGGCCCATAAGCCTGACTTCAGTACTGGGCAAATGAGTTGAAACTATCGTAAAGAACAAAATTGTCAGACACATAGATTAACATAATTTGTTGGGGAAAAGGCAATATGCTTTTTGGAAAGGGAAATCATACCTCAGAAATCTACTATAATTATTTGAGGGGTCAACAAGCATGTGGACGAGAGGGATCCAGTAGAGAGAGTGTATTTACATTTTCATAAAACCTTTTGGCAAGGTCCCTCACCAAAGGCTGTTAAGCAAAGTAAGCTGTCAGGGATAAGTGGGAAGATCCTCTGATGGATTGATAACTGGTTAAAAGATAGGAAACAAAGGGTAGGAATAAATGGTCAGTTTTCAAAATGGAGATAGGTAAATAGTCGTGTCCCCCAGGGGTCTGTATGGGGACTAGTCCTATTCAACATATACATAAATTATCTGGAAAAAAGAATAAACAGTGAGGTGGTAAAATTTTCAGCTAATACAAAATTACTCAAGATAGGTAAGTCCAAGACAGATTGTGTAGAGCTAGTAAAGGATCTCACAAAACTGGGTGACTTGGCAACAAAATGGCAGTTGAAATTCAGTTTTGAAAAATGCAAAGTAATGCACATTGGAAAACATAATCCCAACTATAGATGTAAAATGATGACTGGTAACAGCTAATTTGACCCCAAGAAAGAGATCTTGGAGTAGTGAATTGTTTTCTGAAAACATCCACTCAATGTGCAGGGGCAGTCAAAAAAGCGAACAGAATGTTCGGAATCATTAAGAAAGGGATAGATAAGCTTGAAAATAATATATTGCCTCTCTATATATGCATGGTAGATCCACATCTTGAATACTGCATGCAGATGTGGTTGCCTCATCTCAAAAAAGATGTACTGGAATTGGAAAAGGTTCAGAAAAGGGCAATAAAAATGATTATGGGTATGGAATAGCTTCTGTATGAGGAGAGATTATTAAGACTGGGATTTTTCAGCTTGGAAAAGAGATGACTATGAGGGGATGTGATAAAGGTCTATAAAATCATTACTGATGTGGAGAAGGTAAATAAGGAAGTGCTATACTCATAACACAAGAGCTAGAGGTCACCAAATGAAATTAATAGGAAGTATTTCTTCACACTACACACAGTCAACCTGTGGAACTCTTTGCCAGAGGATGTTGTGAAGGCCAAGACTGTAAAAGGGTTAAAAAAAAAGAACCAGATAAATTCATGGAAGATAGGTCCATCAATGGCTATTAGCCAAGATGGTGTCCCTAGCCTCTGTTTGCCAGAAGCTGAGAATTGGTGACAGGGCAGGGATCACTTGATGATTACCTGTTCTGTTCATTCCCTCTGGGACACCTGATATTGGCCATTGTCGGAAGACAAGATACAGGGCTAGACGGACCTTTGATCTGACCCAGTATGGCTGTTTTTATGATTTAAGGGGGCCTCAGTAGTACCAGTCCTTCCAACCTTTCCCAAAGGATTGCGACCTTCTAGGGACTAGGGGTCCTGTTCATTTAGTGATCAGGAAGAAGGCCGTGAGCCTTTTAAAAACAGACTATTTATCCAAAATCCTGTTGGTCCCTGGAGAATCCAGTTTGAACTAGTATATGCGATCCTGTCCAGGAGGTGGCTTCAAAGGGCTCATAACAGAAAATTATATTAGCATCCCCAGTCTTCTAGAGGAGTTGCATACAATTCTATGACAACACATACACAATTGCATTTTTAATACAATGTACCACAAAGGTATTAAATTAAATTCAATATGTTTTAACTTACACTTAATTCAGTGATCTTAATTCCATAAGGTTTGTCCATGATATTAGTCTGTCATAGGGCTAGTTTGGGTTGCATAAGATTGTTGTTGAGTTTCTCCTTTTTAAGAACAAGTGGAAGTTTTTGACAGGAAAGGAGACATTGCTGAAGTTATGAGGAATCAGTCTATCTGGTTTCTAGCAAATGCTTTTCTGTGTGCTGGCTCTGTATCAAACTATTGTCTGGAATGGCAGCTCCAAATTCAGAACCTAGATTACCCACTGTGACTTCTTTGAAATTCTCAGAAATTAAGATATAATTATTCTTAGTCCCTTATTTATTTCTTTTTCCATGCCCTCTTTATACAAATTTCAATTCTTATTACACATTAACTCCTTGGCTTATGTGAGAAAGCGAACAGGATTTTTAGAGATGACTGTTTTTGTTTTTTTGTGGCTGCAGAATACATTAGGAGAATTCTGTGCCACTGCCTAGGTCTCCTTAGTGGAGTCCCTGCTTCCATCTATTTGTTAATACAATACTTGAAAACTGGATTTTGGTAATGGCACTTGAAGTATTCTAACTTGCTCAGAGATTATTCTGATAATCTAGTGCAGTGTTTCTCAGCCTTTTTTAGTTGGGGGCCCCAAAGATAGATTGGAAGACGTGCCTCTGTCTGTCTTATGTCATGTTTTGGCACAGTTGCAACTTTTCTGTCCATCTTACCTCTTCTCTTTTTCCATCTCTTTTTTTTTCTTTTGCCTGTTTCCTGCTCCTCCAAAGGCTACGTACTGCTTGGGATAGTTGAGGCTGCAGGAGAAGAGACGCTTGGAACTGTAGCTTTGCACATATGTTGTACTCCTGTAGCTGGCTGAATTAGGGGGGTTGTACAATTCAAGATCATCATAGATTTCACTCCAAAACCACAGCCAAGATCTGCTGTTTTCACCTACCTCAGATAGTTCCTTAGGCATACAGGATGTTGACAGAGCACTACATCTACATCACACAGTGTTCAAGTGTTTGCTTAGACTCTCCACAGTCACAGTAGGGGTCATTCCTTGGCTTTCATTTGGTCATATTGTTACCAGACTTTACCATCTCAGCTCTTGTTTGATTTAGAGTACACGAATGTTTTCTTTCAAGGAAGATGTTCTGAAGGAACCAGGTTCTCCAAGATTATTGGCATTTCCCACCATTTTGTTACTCTGTAGCCTTCTTCCATGGTGGTATTTTGGGGCAAGAGATTTTCAGAGGCAACGCTCTTTCTGGATGGTGGAACATGTCCATGCAATAGGTGTCTTAAAACCTGCACCTGTTTTTTCCCCTTTTTACTAAAGGCATCTTGTCTCATTGATGGTGCAGTCCCTGTGAAGCAGTACAGCTACTGTAGTAGGAAAAGAGCCTGAGACATAAGCCGTTGTATCAGAGGCCTGCTATGAGGCTCACAGAATCTGGCAAGAAACAGGGCTGATATTGCAGAAATACACATCCCTAAGAAGTACTACTCACAGAGTATGCACACAAACACATCCTGATATCAAGTGGTACCAGAACATTTTGATATTAAGGATGGTACAAAACCATTCCCCAAGGATAATAGGAGAACACTGACAGCTCCTAAAAGATAAAGTCAGGATGACAGTATGTAATAGAGATGTTTTGATTGGACCAACATATATGAGATGATGGGTGATAACTAGCGATTTTAGGGGGTAGTAACTAACTCTGTGAAAGGGGCAGTACTAATTTGTTTGTATTGGGGTGTGACCGGAGTCCCAGGGAAGCCAACCAAGGTCACTCAGTTAGGGTGACCTGCCAAGAATGGGTCAGATAATCCTCAAAGTTGATCAATGTTCCAATACTTAGATTTACCAAGCCAGCACAAAACAGCTTCTATAATACCTCACAGGTTACCCAGAAGCCAACAACACAGTTCCCTTAAAGTAACCCAGCCTTAAGCTCCACCCAGACACCCAAGTCAAATATGATGAGAATTACTGAAAATCTTATTCATCATGTAAAAAAGTTCTACCAATTCCAAAGGACTGGATACATTAACTCCTAGGTTAATGAATATTTCATATCTTACCCAAATACATGCTTGCAGCCAATTCTTATTAACTAAACTAAAATTTATTAAAAAAGAAAATCAGACCCCCAACTGCTGTTCCCCCTCATACTTGGGATGTAATTGTGGAGTTTGCAGTTTAGGAACGACGGTTCTTCTTCGAGTGATTGCTCATATCCATTCCAGTTAGGTGTACGCGCCGCGCGTGCACATTCGTCGGAAAACTTTTACCCTAGCAACTCAGTGGGCCGGCAGGTCGCCCCCTAGAGTGGCGCCACCATGGCGCTCCATATATACTCCTGCCGGCCCACCCGCTCCTCAGTTCCTTCTTACCGCCCGTGTCGGTCGTTGGAACAGTGGAGCGCGGCTTAGCTGACCTCCACTTCCCTAGCTACTCGTTTTCTCGTATATAATTATGCAGTTATAACACTTTTATATATATATTTGTATGGTTATACGTGTTTTCCAAGGTTCGCCAGAGGGCGGTGTACCAGTCGCAGGACGGGATCCTGATCCCGCTTCTCCTGGCATGGCCCCAGTTACTTTTAGATCGCTGGGTCCTGCGCACGGTGGAGCATAGGTACCACCTTAAAATTGCTCCAGCCCTGTCCCCCTTCAGCGGACGAAAGGGGCTAGGGGTTTTACTCCCGTTATGCCCTAGTCCCCCACTCGACCACAGGTCAGACCTCCCTGGTCCTGCATGGACTCAACCGGTTTGGGATAAGGTTGAAGTTCTGCATGGTATCCCTGGGAACCATTATTCCATCCTTGCCTCCGGGGGGCTACTATGCCGCCCTGGATAGGAAGGACGCGTACTTTTGCAATGCCATCTTCCCTCCGCATGGGAGATGCCTCCGCTTTATAGCCAGCGGTGAATACTCCCGGTTTACGGCCATAGTCGCCGCCTACCGTAGCTATGTCGGATATGCGTTTTTCCGTATTGGGACGATTCGCTTATCCGAGGAGACTCTGACACACAAACCACTCAGCCCGTGGGCATCGTCACGGTCTTATTCACAGATCAAGGCCTGATGATTACTAATAGAGCAATCCGCTCTGGTTCCCACGCAGAGGTTGGGCTTCCTAGGGGCTATCTTGGTCTCCTACCTAGCCGGAGCCTGCTTATCGCAACTGCGGTTTTAGGCGATGGCATCAATCATCTGAGGTCTGAAGGCTTTCCCAACGACCTCAGCTCGTTCTTGTCTCAGTCTCCTGGGTCCATGGTTGCCCGCAAGTTTGTAACCAAACGCGCCAAGCTCCGCCTCCGTCCTCTCCAAGTCCGGCCCACCTCGGCGTACCGCTTGGACAGGGAGCCAATGGTCATGGTAGTCACCGTTCCCTCGAACGCCTTAGGCTCCCTAGAGTGGTGGCTAACTCCCTCCTTGGTGTGGACAGGATGCGGTTTCATCCGCCCCAGCCCTCACTGCCCCTGACGGCGGACGCATCATCTCTCTGCTCGAGTGCTCATGGTCACCTCCGAGCTTAAGGCCTTCGGTCTTCTAGGGAGCTGGCATTCCTCATTAATGCCCCAAAAATGAGAGTAGTCCGCCTGGCATGCCAGGGGTTCCATCGGCAGCTGCGAGGCCGTTGTATCTCGGTGTTTACAGCCAACACAATGGCCAGGTGCTTCATAAGCATTCAGGGGGGACATAGTCCTCCCCCCTTTTTTGTCAGGAGGCCATCCATTTCCGGGTCTTTTGCATGGCCCACTCGATGGAGCTGGCGACGTCCTTTCTCCCAGGCGTTCGGAACGTCTTATCTCTTTGACTCAGCAGGTCTTTCCTGTCTTACGAGTCATCACTCTGCCCCATGTGAGGCGTCCCGCTTTCCGGAAGTGGAAATGGTTCCTCACACAGACCTGTTCGCTCACCGCGAGTGCAGGAAATGCCAGGTGTTCTGCTCCTTCCAAGGTCTCTCCTCGGAATCGATCTTGGACACATTCCTGATGCCGTGGAACGGCCAACTGCATTATGCCTTCCCGCTGTTCCCACTGGTTCGTTACGTCCTGCTCAAATTCCGCAGGGGCGGAGCGTGCATCATCATGATCACTCCAGAGTGGTCCAGGCAGCACTGACATACCACGTTGCTCGGCCTGTCAGCCCAGACCTCATCACTCAGGGCAATGACAGGCTTCGTCACTTGGACCTGCAGCCTCTTCGCCTCACGTACCTGAGTCGGGGTGACAGGCAGCCTTCCGCCTGGTCAACGTACCGAGCCAGGTGGAAGCGTTTCCTTTACAGCTGCAGTACGCTCGATCTTGCTCCTGCTGAGGTCTCGATCCCCTCTATTTGGCCTGCCTCTGGCCTTCAGCGGCAGGATCTGGCGGTATCATCGCTGAGGATACTCTCAGCAGCCATCCCTACCTTCCAGCAGGCTAAGATGGACGTTCAGTGTCCCACTATGGGTTCGAGGTCCCTCAAGGGCTTGGAGCGCTTGCACCCTCGGGTGCGCCGCCCAGCCCCGCCCTGGGGCCTCAACCTAGTCTTGGCCAGACGGGTCTCTGAGATCAGAGCTCTTACGAAGGTTCCACAAAGACAAGGTGCAGTTATGACCGCACCCGGCTTTCCTCCCTAAGGTGTTTTGGCCTTTCATGTTACCCACAGCTCAACGCAATGGGCATAACCGTTGCACTCCTTGGACATCTGTGGAGTGCTCGCATTATGTTGTGCTGACAGAATCATTTCCTAAGGTGCCCCAGCTCTGCCCCGGTAGCGGGCCAAAGGGAGGGCTTGCTTGTTTTCCTCTCAGAGAATCTCATCTTGGGTGATGGCGGACATCCCCACTTGTTATGATTTGGCTCATATTTCCCCAAGCCACATCACCGTGCATTCTGCCAGGGCTCAGGCTTCATCTGCCGCCTTGCTGGCTCGTGTTTCTACCCACGAGACCTGTCGCGAAGCTCCATTGGTCCTCGGTCCTTACCTTTGCTTCGCAGTATGCCCTGGTTCAAGAGAGGCTGTAGCCTCTGGCTCGGCAGTTTTATTCTGCCACATTTCACTCCGACCCCACCGCCTTTGTAAGGCTTGGGATTCACCTAACTGGAATGGATATGAGCAATCACTCGAAGAAGAAAAGACGGTTACTCACCTTTGTAACTGTTGTTCTTCGAGATGTGTTGCTCATATCCATTCCGCACCCGCCCTCCTTCCCCACTGTCGGAGTAGCCGGCAAGAAGGAACTGAGGAGCGGGTGGGCCGGCAGGAGTATATATGGAGCGCCATGGTGGCGCCACTCTAGGGGGCGACCTGCCGGCCCACTGAGTTGCTAGGGTAAAAGTTTTCCGACGAATGTGCACGCGCGGCGCGTACACCTAACTGGAATGGATATGAGCAACACATCTCGAAGAACAACAGTTACAAAGGTGAGTAACCGTCTTTTTCCTTGGCCTGCATGGATTGTTTTGTGCAATGTTCTGAATCTATTGTGTTCACTTAATTACTCAGCTCTTTAAAAATATCAAATATTTTTTATAAACTGCAAGTGACGAGATTCTGTAACATGAAAATTGAAAGTGGCTTGGAATAGTGGTACTTTGGAAAAGTTACAGACACATACGTTTTCCTTCATGTTGAACTTTTTCATTTACTTTTTTTACCTTTTCACATCTGAATTAGTTCATGTTAAGCTTCTGAAGTTGTGAAATATTGAGAAATAAAAGTATTGAAATGGTCAGGACATCTACATGCTAGTGTGGTGCTTACATGGAATTCAATTTGACAATAGATGATTTGTTTCAAGAATCCTAATTTTCGTCTATCTTCTGATTCTTCTTAATCAACAGTGTAAAAAATTGTATAAGGTTTATTTCTGTGTTCTGTGTGATAGGGTTATCAAATCCTGAGAAAATAACTATGAAACATTTGTATTTGAAAGGTTTACCATATACTTAATAAAAACAGAGTTGTCAAAATACCGAAAGAAATCTTGTCTGCCAGTTATCTGTTTTAAAGCTTGTCTGCTGCACATGAAAGTGCGAATGGTGAAATTTAAAGCATTTATTCACTTATGGTTTAATATTCTATACTCAAAAATAAAAATGCCAAGCTACAGCATCAGTCTCAAAATTTGAGAGGCAGCAACAAGCAAGATTGTTCTAATATTGTTGGAAGCTAAATGTAGTAAAAGCCTGAACACTGTTGGGAGTGTGTGTGTGTGGGGGGAAATGTCAGATAAAGTTGGGGAGAGGATGGAAGTTGTGCTTAAAATTAGTCAAGTGCTCAAGTACCTTGTTGAATGAGAGCCTGGAGTATAACTGGCTATTACACATTATCTTCAGCTATAATCTGTAAAAATAAATAAATTAAAAAAAATTATTTCTACAAAGAACCCCATAATGTGGAGAAGGTTTCACTTAAGTGTCAGTCCCAACAGTCAATAAAACTGCATCAAGACACACATAACAGCTTCACAAGTCTGCTGTTATAAACAGGGTCACTGGAAAACTGGTGCCAAACTGTGTATTTTGTCTCTTGTATAAGTCTGTCCGATAGTATAGATTTATAAAGTGCCTTTAATCCCAAAGGATCCCAGAACAGTAACCCGTGTGTGCATATATGAATCATGCCCCCGACAAGATAATGCATATGTTTTTGGAATGGAACAATGCACAGCAGCACAACCCGGAAGAGCAAGAAGTAAAGAAGAAGAATGTAGGTAATTGAAGCTGCAGGGAGAAGTAGAACAAAGTGCAGATGCTTAAATAGGAATTAGCCCCATCATCCTAACCGAATGCCCATATTTGTATGGGAAGCAACAAAAGCTTTTTAATGACTAAGTTGTTAGGATCTCAGTCTTACACCTCCTCTAGAAGCCTGCACTGGTAGCAACACTTTCCCCCAGCATCAAATGTAACCCAAAGGCAGGGTGACCAGATGTCCAGTTTTTATAGGGACAGTACCGATTTTTGGGTCTTTTTCTTATACAGGCTCCTATTACCCTCTACTTTCTGTCCCGATTTTTCACATTTGCTGTCTGTTCACCCTACGCAAAGGGAAGAGTGCTGTCTACTGAATATCACACTCTACTCCCTCTGGCACCTTGGCCTTTCCTGGAGGTCTTCCATCCAAGCACCAGCTAGGCCTCACTCAGCTTCACAGTGATATACAGCTGATATACCTTAATTCACAATTACGTATCATGTTCTTAACAACCCAAATATTATATTTAAAGGACATAGTAAGACAAGGAATTAGTTCTGTGCAGTGACTGCTATTGCAATAAGTAATATTTAAGATTACTGCAGCTGCAAGATTAGATTTTTCTTTGGTGTGTATTTGACAGCAATTAGTGTACAGTCCATTTCACTGTATCCCCCAGTACAGTCGGTCGATACTGTGTAGTTGGTCAGATTCATTTTTGATTTTGTGTGGGTATTTCACCCAGTTGTTTGCAGTGTTTTTGTAGATGTCCTGGTTCCAGGACATTAGAGAGACAAGGTGGATGAAGTAATATCATTTTGTAGGAGCAACGTCTGGTCCTATAAATATACAAGCTCGTCTTTTGAAGGTGTTGTGCAGATTTCCTTTGTGGATAAGGACTGAAAGGTCAGATATGGAATGATCACTTTGTGAAAAGTGTTCACCCATGGGTGATGTGGTGTTCTTGTCTTTTATCATTTTTCTGTGTGAGTTCATTCAAGAACATAATGATTGTCTTGTTTCAACCACATAGTTTTAATTGGAGCATTTAGTCCACTGGATGAGGTATACCACATGTTGTGATAGGCATGTGTATGTAAGTGGGAGAATGGTCCCACTATTGTGGGGGAATTTTCTTGGGTTCTATATTACCCTGATGTAATCAGATAGCAAAAGGATTTGAGTCCCCATCCCAGCTCCCTTTACCCAGATGCCTGGCTTACCTCAAGGACTCCTCTTCAAATCTCCTGTGTGGCAGAGTCCTCATAACCTCAGTAAGGCTGGGAACAGGATTCCTGATCTCATCATGGGTCACATAGGACAGCGGCTAGGGTGTCCCCATTCCTCACTGGCCACTTCCCTGACCAAGTGATCACTACACTGAGTTTAAACCAAATAGAATTTATTAAATAGCGACTTTAAAAACACAAACTAAACAAAGGAAAATGGAAAAGCTTCAAAGAAGGAGGAACCCCACGTTATGGGCATGGGGAACACCATGAACAGTAGTCTCTGGAACTTAAGAAAATTACAGTCTACTCCTTATATATACCAGGCCTCCTTCCCAGGACCTGCTGTGTTGCAGTGATACTGCAGGGAAGACACTTGCTTTGGTAGTGGCTACATGCCCCCAGGTTCTAGGTGGCAGGACTCTTCTCCCCAATATCAACCATACCAGCAGGTTCATGCACCCCCATCCCTCCAAGTCTGGCCTTCAGGGCTTTCTTCTCTGGTGACATCTCCCTGCACTGGGCCATTTCTGCCCAGGGTCCCCAGTTGCTCACCACATTCAGCTCTAACATTACTTGTGGTGTGGCCAGCCTTCCACTATTCCAGCTCTGGTCCCACGGGTCCCTCTGTAGCTCAGTCCTGGCTCACCATCAATGCTGCTGGTCTCCATGGCTCTAACTCCTTGGCTCTGGGCAGCTTCTCTGCCTCCAGCTCAGCTCTGCCTCTGAACTGCTTCTTTGGCACCTCTGGTTCTGGCCCTCTGTTCTTCCCACAGCTTAGCTCTGGCCTGCTACATTTTCTTTTGCTCAGCTTTAATCTGCCCTGGCAGCCACTGCTCACATGAAGGATGAGCCTTGATGGGCTCTTGACTCCCTCACTGGCCTGTCTGCCCTGTCAGTTTGACTGACTTGAGTGCTGGCTTTTGCATCTGTTGTTTTGGAAGGGTCTGGTGATGCTTTGAGTTGGTTTGTCCTCATCTGTGAGGAACTTGCTTCTGCTGATGAGTTTGGCAAGGCTTGGAGGTTGTTTGAAGGCCAGAAGAGATGATTCAGGGAAAAAAGATTTCAGGACATAGTTCTCACTGAGTCTGGCTTGTAGTTGTTTAATGATACCCCATATGGGTTCCAGTGTGGGGTAGGTGACAACTATGGGGGAGGAGGCGAGTTTCTCTATTGAAGCAGGTTCTCTCAGGGTATTTGGGTGGCCCGTTCCATGATGCAATCTACTTCTCTGGTGGAGTGTCCTTTTTTGATGAAGGTGATTTTAAGTGTGTTAAGGTGTATGTCCCAGACTTTCTTCTTGGAGCATATTCTGTGTTATCTGAGTGCCTGGTTGGAGAGAACAGATTTCTTGGTGTTTGGGGTGGTTACTAGATTTGTGAAAGGAGATGTGATGTTCTAAAGGTTTCTTGCATACAGTTGTCTGTAAGGTTCCAATGCTGAAATTGTGGGGTCCAGGAAATTGATGTTAGTGGACAATGTTCTAGGGAGTGTTTGGATGAGTGGTGGTTGAAGTTGTGGAAATCTATGAGGGAGTTCAGGTCATCTGTCCAGAGGATGAAAATATCGTCTTTGTATCTCAGATATATCGTCGGCTGGCCTCATTGACATAGTCATCGTGGTTGAAGATTACAATGGCACCCATTTATCTACTGGTTTCTTCACTATCTAGTGGTTGGATTTCAGGAACTGTATAGCTGTCTTCTCGGAAGTGAAGAGACTGTGGTGGATGTGTTTAAGGATTTCAGTCTTTTTTCCAGAATCAATCAATTTAATGATCAAATGTGTCGTTTCGTCCACTCTGGGGTGTCCAGTAAGAGGATTTTTTTTCTTATGATTGTCAGTGGGGATGTGGTAGCTGTGAATGGTGTCATCATTGTGAAAGAATTCTTTGTGTAAGCAAAATAATTCTTCTAGTTCTCCACATGTTAGTATGGTATATGATTCTGTGATAGGGCAGAAGTTCAGTCTCTTGGAGAGTAGTCTTGATGAAGTGATGATTTTAGCGTGTCATGTACTGTCCATGTGGTGGGTCCTGTGTCATGGTTTCTCCACAGAGGTATTCTATAGGTGTGGAGTTGTTGTAGTTGGTTTCACTTTTTGTTTTTTTTGTTGAATAGCTGTGGTTAGGGTTTTTGACAGTTGTTTTGGGTTTCTTGCATGATCTTCAGGTAGGTTTCCAGATTTTTTTTTTCCTTCCAGTGTGTGGGAGTATGAGATTAGTTCTAGTTGGAGGTGGTCTCTTCTGGAGCATGAGAGGTGCAGATGATTCCTCAGTTTCTCCTTCAATGAGTACCATTCCCAGACTTGAAGAAGAGATCTGTATAACCTCAAAAGTTTGTCTTTCTCAACAAAAGGAGTTGCTCCAATAAAAAATATTATGTCACCAACCTTGTCTCTCTATTTCATATCATGTCAGGTGGAAAAGGAAATTCTTTTTAACTCAAAGACTGGCAGTGGAACCCATGGGCATGTGTAATATCTGAAACCTTTTACCTTTGTTTCAAACAAATTGACTAGATTTCATGTTGACAGTGTCCTTTTAAAGATGAACAGCACACAATAACTAACCATAATTGACTAGTTGCTGGTGTAAAATGTTAACTGGAAGAAAATGAGGGAGAAAAAATATGGTAGAAAGTGAATGCTTTGAAAATAGACTAGTGCTGTTGTATATGAGAGGTTATCACTATGCAAATGAATTTTTTTCAAGAAGTTTTAAAATAATCACTTCAATGTATTTCTAGTAGGTCTGTAAATTAAAAAAAAATGTTTAAAATTAAGTTTCCAATGCTGAACTGACAGAATTGCACTGGCCGTGAATCAGAAATGTAAACAGTGTTAGGTTTGTGGGTAAATATCATTATCCAATTTTATAGCTGGAGAAACATATAAAGAGAGGTTTAGGCCAAAGTTTTCAAACCTTGATATTTGAAATTAGTCTCTAAATCCATATTTGGGCATCTATAAAAGTAACCTGAACTTCAAAGGTGCTGATCAGTTGCAGCTCCCATAGAGTTCTTATGTGCTTATGTTAGAGTTCCAAATGAAGGAGACAGACAGACAGACACATGAATGTTCCCGCACCTCCCACCCACCACAAAAAAAAAAAAAAAAAAAAAGCTAACACAAATAGCAACTCAAGTCAGATAACTGTCCCTCTGGGACTAACATGGGATTTATTTACATTAACACTATGTTCTAAAGCTGAACACAGAAGAAGCATCCTTTGGTAGGAAGTGCTCTAAACAGTGGTCTCCAAATGCATTAAAACTACTGATTTTAGGCAACAGAGAACATTCTTCCTCCTCCAAATTTTTTCTTTCACTTGCCACATCCCCAGTGACTTGGACTGAAGGAGAAGTCAGGCTCTAAATGCAATGTTCGCTGATTTCAATTTCAGTTGACTTCTTCACTAGTCTACCACTCCCCTCTCTCCCAGATGTTCTCCAAATATATATGCATTCCATTGGGACAATGCTCATACTTAACCCAGTTAGTTAAAGAATTATTGGAATTGGGAGGGCATGGCTATTCTATACCATAGTAACCCCTTTCTGCCCATTACCTTTCCTATGCTGTTGGGATTTTCTTTACACAGATTTGAGAGAACTGCAATTCCTTAATCTTGTGAAAAGTATGGGTGAGCACTCACACGTGCAGACCCCTCTTTCATAATGCTGCTAAACTGTCTGGGGATGCCTGCGGAATGTCATTTGCTTGGGCTGCCAGTCCTCATGTTTAAGAGCATCTTGCCCAGACCACCTATTCTGGTCCTGCTTCCTCCTGTTTTTTGTTTTTACTTTTATTTATAGTAATGTGAACACTGATCTGAAACCAGTTTTCACTCCAGCTATCTCTCTGGCACTTAAGATTTTCCCTCTTACTGCTGTGTGCCCAGAACCCCAGTAATGTAAACAGGCAGTTCAGGCATGCACATCAATGCATGACTGCATAGACCCATTTGAATCAAAAGGATTAATTTTAATAAAGGAAGAGAAATCTTAATTGAAGTGTTGGCAATTTAGTGACAACTTTATCGTGTCTTTTGATGCAAATAAATAGTTACAAAATTAGTATGAAATACTTGGTTTGAACTCAGTTACAAAAAAATGAAAGTAAGAACATTTAAAAATTGATTAGCGCTGCATGAAGCTGTTCCCCAGAGATTTGAACTCTTGTGCCTATGCCCTCCAAGCTATCTTACTTATTGCTGTTTTGCCCATTAAGGGTATGGCTACACTGGAGAGTTGCAGCGCTGGGAGTTACAGCTGTCTTCGTACAGCTGTTCAGGGACAGCGCTGGAGTGTGGCCACATTTGCAGCGCTGTTGGGGGGGGTAAATTATGGGCAGCTATCTCACAGAGCTCGTCCCATTTTGGCACCGTGGGTTGTGGGAAGGGGACGGAAGAGTGCGGATCATTCCGCTTCCTGTCCCAAGACCTCATGATGCATCGCTTCACATCCCAGCAGTCACTGTTTTTCCATCCATGTTTGGCTCCATTGTGAGTCTCCCAATGGTTTCTGTGCAGTGCAATTTCTGTGAGAAATGGAGCCCGAGCTGCTGAGGACTTTGCTGATGAGTGTCGCCAGCACATTATGTTTGGCAGTGAAGCTATTCCTTCAGCTCCAAAGTGACAGTGAGGAGTCCGACGATGATATCGATTCGCCTGACACGTATGACACTAAATTGCTTGTGGCATTCACGGAAATGCTCAGCACCGTGGAATGCCGCATTTGGGCTCAGGAAACAAGCACTGTGTGGTGGGATCACATCGTCATGGAAGTCTGGGATGACAATCAGTGGCTGCAGAACTTTTGGATGAGAAAAGCCACTTTCATGGGACTATGTGCTGAGCTCGCCCCCACCCTGCAGTGCAAGGACACGAGATTGAGAGCTACCCTGCCAGTGGAGAAGCGGATGGCTATTGCAATCTGGAAGCTGGCAACTCCAGACAGCTACCGATCGGTCGCGAACCAGTTTGGAGTGGGAAAGTCGACCGTTGGAATCGTGTTGATGGAAGTTTGCAGGGCCATTAATCACATCCTGCTAAGAAGAAACATGATTCTGGGGAACGTGCAGGACATTCCTGATGACTTTGCACAAATGGGTTTCCCTAACCGTGGAGAGGTGATAGATGGGACGCATATTTCTATTCTGGCACTATCCCATCTAGCATCCGAGTACATTAATCGGAAGAGGTATTTCTCTATGGTTCTCCAGGCGCTTATGGATCACCATGGGCGTTTCATTGACATTGACACAGGCTGGCCTGGAAAGGTGCATGATGCACGAATCTTTCGGAACAGTGGCCTGTTCAGGAAGATGCAGGCCGGGACTCTTTTCCAAGACTGGAAGATCACAGTAGGGGACGTCGAAATGTCCATTGTGATCCTTGGAGACTCCACTTACCTGTTAATGCCTTGGCTCATGAAACCGTATACAGGGAAGCTTGACAGGAGCAAGGACCGGTTCAACTACAGGCTGAACTGGTGCTGAATGACTGTGGATTGTGCTTTTGGCCATTTAAAAGGGCACTGGAGATCTCTGTATGGGAAGCTAGACTTGGGGGAAAGCAGCATCCCTGTGGTTATGTACGCGTGCTGTACCCTCCATGATATTTGTGAAGGGAAGGGTGAAACATTCAGTCAGGAATGGACCTCCGAGGTTCAACGCCTGGAGGCTGAATTTGCACAGCCAGAGAGCAGGGCTACTACAGAGGCCCAGCACAGGGCTACAAGGATTAGGGATGCCTTGAGGGAGGAATTTGAGGCTGAAAACCAACACTAATGTTGGTGCCTTGCAAGGGAGTGAAGTGAAGTGCAGTGGTTACAATGTTAGTAGGAATCTGTTTTTCCTGAAATGATTTGCAGTGCATGTTTGTTTTCTGGGCTACGGTATCTTTCACTTTCTGCAATAATAAAGACTGTTTTCAAAGCCAAGAATTCATTTATTGAAAAGAAAATAACTTTCTTGACAGACGCAACATTTTGGGAACCTAAAAGGGCAGGGGAGTAGGGTGGTGAACTGTACAGTCACAGGTTTGAATATGTCCTGTCTGGAGTGCTGTGCAATGACTGCTGCACTTCAGGATGAAAATACTGCATGGTGATGGGGGTTGAGTGCGGAGGGTAATGGTCGTAGTTCTCAGGGCTGGTTGGTGAATGTACAGGTGTTGGGGGCAGCTGGTGGTGATAAGAACCTGGATACTGGGGAAGGGGGTTTGGAGCTGACTTTGGGGCACAAGGGAAAGAGCTTTGGGATGGGGGCAGGGATGCACGGTAGTGCTCTGCCTGCATGGCTGCGAGTGACTGGACAGAGTCTGCTTGGCGTGCCAGGATGCTTATCAGCTGTTTTGTGCTTTTCTTCTTAGCCGCTGCGTTTCTCTGGCAGAGCCTGCTTTCCCTTTCCCTCCAGTTCTACAGTTTTTTACTCTCTCTGGCAGACTGATCCATAACTGCTTTCAGCATGTCTTCTCTGCTTTTTCGTAGCTTCTTCCTGAGGTTTTGTAGCCTCTGAGCAGTGGATGATACAGGCAGTTGAGTAGTCAAGGACAATGTTGAAAAGGCAAAAATTGCAACAGTTAACAGAGGTTGCATTGTTTATAATCTCACCCAGGAAGTTATTCCCACACAGTGAAGGAGTTTACAGTCTTCACTTTAGCATACTTTTCCCATATTATACAGAGTGCACATAACTCACAGGATCCACAAAATAGTTGAGTAAGGAGGACTGATTGCTTCAGGGATGTCCAGGGGTTTCTGTGCATTGGGGAAAACAAACTGCTTCTGGGGGCAGCAACACTGAACAGTCTCCCAGGATTAACTCCTGTGGAAAATGTTGGAAGATATCTCACTGCTGCGGGTCACCTGGGAAGAGCGGGAGGGTCTTCTACAGCAATGCAGATTCCACCCTGGCCCCTATGCAGCTTGCCTGTGTGCAGCAACGGTCCCCCCACCCCTTGCGGCACAGAGGCGCAGATGCGTTAGCCTGACTGGGACAAGGACCACAGTGGCTCTTCCTATAAACTTGCGCAAGCGCATTGCCCACACTCTGGCTGAAACTATTGAAGAGATTACCGAGGCCGATTACCGCGACGTGATAGACCACATCAATGGGCTATTCCACAACTAGGCATGCATGCATGCAGCCTTAACGCCCCCCTTCTCTCCTGAAACATTTCCATCCTGAAAATAAAAGCCGCATACCGGGAACCTGCTCCTCTGCTTGTCCTTCACCTAGTACCGGCTGCTGCGACTGGCTACCTTCCTCCTGACTTAAGAAGAGCTCCTGGCTGCATGCCTCCTGGGACTCTGGGGTGTCTTCCTCCACCCCAGTACCCTCACTCTCGGTTTCCTCCCCTTCCTTCCCCTTCCTTCCCCTCCCCTTCCTCCCCTGCTCTGAAGTGTCCATCGTGGTCATTGGATTGGCAGTTGGGTCACCCCCAAGTATTGCGTCCAGCTCCTTGTAAAAACAGCAGGTCGTGGGGGCAGCACCGGAATGGCGGTTTCCCTCGTGGGATTTGCAATAGGCACATTGCAGCTCCTTCACTTTAACCCTGCACTGCACCGCGTCCCAGTCATGGCCCCTTTTCCGCATGGCCCTTGAGATCTGCCCATAGGTATCGTAATTCCTACGGCTGGAGCACAGCAGTGACTGCACAGCTTCCTCACCCCAAACACTGATGAGGTCCAGCAACTTGCCATTGCTCCATGCTGGGGCTCGTTTGGCGCATGGAGGCATGGTCACCTGCAAAAATTCTGATAGCACTCCACACCTGGCTGAGCAAACAGGAAGGGGATTTTTAAAATTCCCAGGGAATTTAAAGGGTGGGTCACCTGAGGCCAGGTCAGTAGAGTGCGAACTGATGAGCAGAGTGGCTGAACAGGCATTCTGGGATATCTCCGAATACTCTGGAGGCCAATAACAGTGCTTTTGGTGGCCACACTGGCAGAGCAGCGCTGCATCACTAGCACTGCAATCGTTATTTCCCAGGTAGAGCAGGAGTACAGCCAGCGCTGCAGCCAGGGAGATGCAGCGCTGTATGTACCTTGCAAGTGTGGACGGTGAGTAAGTTGCAGTGCTGTAAACCCACCACCAGCGCTGCAACTCTCCAGTGTAGCCATACCCTTAGTTTGCAACTGGATCACCTTGCTTATTTTTGCTGACCTAGTTTATCTGATTACTTTAACAATGTCAGAAGTTTCTTCTGCAATTCTGGCAAGGCAGCTTGGTAACCATCTCTATTTCAGTGCTACTGGGCAAAGACAAACTTGCATGGCAAACTGTGTTGCGGTTTTGTGATGTGTGCCAGTGAGAGACTCGTAGCTTTTGGGATCAGGCCTACAGAGAATAGATTGTTACAACTGGTGACAGAAATCTGAATTTGAACTTTGGTGTCAAAATTAATGTGCTAGCGTTAACCTATTGCACCACCTATATTCTGGTGTTTTTGATGAATTTGAAAAGGAATATATTTTCAGTGTAAGGAAGGTAGTTGTATTAAAATTAGATGTTCATAAACTGAGGCCTGAGGTTCATCAGCTTTTTTGTGTAATGTACAATCATCACGTCTGCACATGCAAATCTTTTAAATCAAACATTTACATTTGCAAAGGACAGAATTGCACATATGCGCACAGTAACTGTGCATGCAAAAGAAGGTGGATACACCTGCAGAAATGTATAAGGACTTCAGTTTTGAACCCCTGTACTAGACAATTCAATACTGCTCTCTACTGTGTGGTGTGGGTAATGGGAAAATGATTAATTTAATATATACTAGTATGTCTTAGTACACACAACATCACTTTACAGTTCCATGTATACCTTTTCTTTTGCCCTCACTATTAACACAAAACACTTGTACTGTTAAGGGGATATACCTGCAGATTCATTTAGCCCCATTCCTGTTTCTCTTCTTGTTCATGGGATGGCTGTTTAAAAGGCCATCATATGATCGCTTAGCCAGCCTGGCATAAAATAGCTGAGAATGGTTTTCTCTAAAAACATTCTAGAAATTTGCTTACATGAGGATGTCAAAAATAGATTTCTTTCCTTTGTGTCTCTATGACCATTTTTTGCACATGGTAAACAACAAAAACAAGGTGTGTGGGGGGGAATACAGAACAATTTCACACCTGAGAGTGAATGGGCTGATTACTGTCATTTTGATCATGTGCCTTTTATATATTTGCAGTGGTTAAGAAAGAGTATATGGGTTGCAGTACGAGCACTTTAGAGTGATTCAAAATTATTGAAGAGCTACAAATTTTATAAAGTGCTTCAATTTGTTACTGATTCAAACAGCACTATAGCAATTCAGCAGAGCTTTTACTACAGTCATATGCAGAACCTGTAAATGCTCTCCTAATCTTCCCAAGTTTGTCTTCTCTACATGCACTGGCTTGGAATGTTCCTGCCCATAAGATTCATTTGCCAAGACATCACCTATGCAGGGTGCCTACATGATGCACAGGTATCATTCTGGCCTGGGGTGATGGGGCGGGGGAAATACCAACTCTATCATTATAAAGTCAACCTAATTTTGTTTGGTTTAACCAGGTTAAAAACATTTCCTCACTTCCTTCAGAGAGGAAGAAAACTTTTGATATTCCAAAAGCTAATTATCATGTTTTTAAAGGCTTTTTGAGGCATTTTGTTGGCTAGTGTTGAAAAAGTCTGTGCCTCTAAAATGAGTCAGGACACCTGAAAGTGTCCATCTCCCCTTAGTATGCATAGTCTTTGCAGCAGCTAAATCACATGGACATGAGTTCACTTTTCCTTACATATTTTATATAAAATCACCACTGCATTGCATAAATTGGTGAATTTATATTGATCCTCTATTTTAGATGTTCTTTAGAAACTCTGACCACCTTCCTCCATCACTTGCTTGTCCTTGTGTTATTTAGGCAAAAGTTATTTGATTTTGGTGCAAAGCTCTTTTCCTGGCTATCCATCTCTATTGCCTTTTTGTAAGTGACATGAAAATAGTTCTCAAAACGCTTCAGTCCATTTGGTGGTGACAGCAAATGGCTGCCCATCCTGGAAAAGAAGTGGAAGTCAAGCCAAAATTGGAGGAACTGGTTGAAAGGTTATATTGATATTGTGACATTTTCTATTGTAAAATAAATAGCGCCTCTCCACAAAACAAGAAGGAAGTGTTAGCTATGTCCTATCTACAGTATATCATAAACACTACGGTTCATGTATATGTTCCTCATGAGCAGAAGAGGGAATATCCCTAACAAATATTTTATTCTAAATTTTCTATTTTCTGCAAACAAATTGCAATTTTCTTAGATTTTATTTGTTCAAAATTATTTAGCAGCTTGTCATTAGTATCATTTACTCTGATTGCTGTTCGAAATCACATGGTATTCTGAGTGAATGAATGTAACTATAATCAAATTTCTGGCATGAAGCTTTGTGGTAAGTGGAATTAAAACTCATTTTGCGTGAATATTTGTGGGGGAGTACTTAAAATTCACTTTGCATGAGTATTCAAGGAAAGCAAACAAAGAATGAAATCCTGTCTCCATTTATTTCAATGGGGCCAGGATCTCCCACAAAGGGCATGAAAATAGCTGAAGAAAGTTCATTAAATGTTGAACCAATATTCGCATAAATTTGCATCAGTATTCACCCAGCTCTTCGTATAATTGAATCTAATGCAGTCATCTCTTCAGAGCACTCATCAGGAATTCCTTATAAGTGAATATATTATCACAGATACTTCGTATACTGTACTTTTTATACAGTTTTAAAATATTGGAAATAAAGCATTGATGGCCTGATTTTCAGACATGCTGAGAACCTCCAGCTTCTACTGAAGTGAAAAGGAATGGCCAGTTCTAAGTATTTCTGAAAATTGAGCCATTTAATGACTAACTAGGGGTAGGGGTGAAAGTAGTAATAAATTCTTACCAGTACTGGCGCTGGCTCTGACCCCTGGAAGGGGTGGGGCTTAGAGCAGAAGAGGTGGGGCTGGGGGGTCAGCCATCCGCGCTGCCTGGCCCCTGCCTCCCAGGGCTCCAGCGGCGATTTAAAAGGGCCCAGAGCTCCAGCTACTACATCACTTTAAGGAGAGTCCTTTCCCACATCCCTTCATCCCCTGTACCCCCCCGTCGGCGGCCCTGCCAGTATGGACCCTACGGGCAGGTCCGCTGATGGGGGAGGCAAAAGGAGAAGGGACGTGGGCTGCGTACGGGGGAGTACCAGCTCACTTTCATCCCTGACTAGGGGGGAGATTTTCAAAGGCACAAATGGCAGTTATATGTCCTGTGACAGTGAACTGTCACATGGGTTGGGGAACTCCTTCCTCCCTCTTCCCTCCTTAACTCCCCCCCCCCACCCCGCAACCAACCAAACAAAAAGCCCCAACCAACTGTAGGCAGGCCACCTGGCTCTGATTAACCACGATCCCTTGAGGCTGCTGGAGGTGGGAGGGGCATGGGGGTCTGTATAAGACAGACCCAGCTTGTTCCAAGGGGTTAGGGGAAAGTTAGCTTCTGGAGGGGAGTACTGCTGTTTCCTGAAGTAGGGTCTTATCATATCTGAGTGTGCTGAGACTGATGAGTAACCCAGGAAGGTTAGAGTGGAGTACAGGGAAACATGATAGATACAGGTTAGAGTGGAGTACAGGGAAAGGAAGGTACTGAAGCAGGACGAGTTTGGGCACAGCAGAGTGTGCAGTGATTACTCAATGATTACTGATGGAGCTTCCAAGAGAGCTGTTTTATTCTATCTGGTTACAATTAATTGTGCATAATGAGCTTCATAGGGGTCTGCCTATTTTCTTGTTTTGAGAAGCTCAGCTCTTAAGGGCACAGTACCCCATAACACACTTGCCTATCCTCAAACTCTGTTTCCTGAACTTCTGCAAATGCAGCTTTTAAATGGAATCCCTCGCACTTATTCTCCTGTCCATTTTATGAGGAAACTTTCTTTCCTCAGCTGAGCTCAGGACATCGCCATCCACTTGGCTGTTGCCATGTTTTCCAAACAGCACTACTAGATTGTCATAACTCCCTTCGATCTTTTGCCTGACCTTCTTGTCTTCAAGAAGGTCCTAATGGTTCTGGTTGCCAACCTTTATCAGTGTGGGGAGGGTAATATATCTCTTTCCCTAACACCTTGTTTACACTTAAATAGTGGCATGTAGGGTACAGGAACTACATTCGTAGCTACAGGTCATAGTAAAAGCAGGCTGTATCCTCTCGTCACTGAAATGTGTAGCTACATGCAGCAGCAAAAAGCTCCAGTTGGGGCTGTCATAAACAGACAGTTAAGGGTTAATAGAACAGGAGTATTTCATGTCTCTTTTGACTGTAAAGGGTTAACAAGATCAGTGAGTCTGGCTGTCACCTGACCAGAGGACCAATCGGGGACAGGATACTTTCAAATCTTGAGGGAGGGAAGTTTTTGTGTGTGCTGTTAGTGTTTGGTGGTGGTTCTCTCTGGGTTCTGAGAGTGACCAGACATGCAACCAGGGTTTCTCTCCAACCTCTTTGATACAGTGTCTTATATGTCCAAAATAGTGAGTACTAGGTAGATAAGGCGAGTTAGGCTTATGTTTGTTTTCTTTATTTGCAAATGTGTATTTGGTGGGAAGGAGTTGAAATTTGTATTTTGCTGAAAGGATTTTAATTTGTACTTGTATACTTAGGCTGGGAGGATATTCCCAGTGTCTATAGCTAAAAGACCCTGTAACATATTCTATCTTAAATTTACAAAGATAATTTTTACTATTTTTTCTTTCTTTAATTAAAAGCTTTTCTTCTTTAAGAACCTGATTGTTTTTTTATTCTGGTGAGACCCCAGGGGACTGGGTCTGGATCCACCAGGGAATTGGTGGGGAGAAAGGAGGGAAGAGAGAGAGAGAGAGGTTAATTTTCTCTCTGTGTTAGGATTACTTTCTCTCTCAGGGAGAGTCTGGGAGGGGGAGAGAGAAGGGGGAGAAGGTGAATTTTCCTCTCTGTTTTAAGATTCAAGGAGTTTGAATCACAGTGATTTTTTAGGGTAACCCAGGGAGGGGAAGCTTGGGAGAGGCAACGGTGAGGGAAAGGATTTACTTTCCTTGTGTTAAGATCCAGAGGGACTGGGTTTTGGGGGTCCCTGGGCAAGGTTTTGGGGGGACCAGAGTGTACCAGGCACTGGAATTCCTGGTTGGTGGCAGCACTACAAGTACTAAGCTGGTAATTAAGCTTAGAGGAATTCATGCTGGTACCCTATCTTTTGGACGCTAAGGTTCAGAGTGGGGAATTATACCGTGACGGGGGAGACTCCAGCAGGTCTCCGTTGCAGAAATCTTTCCCCAATGACTCCCCTCTGTCAGAGCTTTTTCCTGCTGCCAGAGCCTTTAACTGAAGTGGGGAAACAGTAGTATAGAGAACTGTATTGGGCATATGCCCTAGGGTTCAGGCAAATAAAGTGCTCTACTCACCTAAGTCATGCCTCATGGTCCACACTATTTAAACCCATGCTAACTGGGTGTGCAGTGTCTATATTCTACACACTGCCACAAGCGTAGACCTACTTAAAGCAACCACATCCTGATCCAGATGTGCTGAAATGGTTACAGGACAAGATCCTGAAGTATAAAGCATCCCAGTTTCCTTTGCAATCAGTACAGTTCCCATCTACTTCCCTTTTCAGGTCCTTTCACACCTGGGGATAATACTGGACACCAGAATGGCAAAGGCCCTTTTCTCTCTTGACAATTTTCAGATTCTATCAGACATCTTTGGTTCGGCTTCCTCCCTTCACTGGGTCAGAGCAATTTTTCAGCTTCATTTGAGTCTCTAGGTCCATCTACACTCTGAACCCCTAAAGTCTTTTCTTTTGGCCTGATGGCATTATCTCTTCCTTAGAGGAAACCTTTTCTCTCCTATCAACAGTCTTTTTCTCCCTGTCCTGTTGTCCAATGTATCCCACATCACAATAGGTGTCCTTTACTTTTCCTGCCATTTCCTGGTTTCTTTCAGCAGAAATGCTAGTCTCTCAGGATTGGGTACCTTCGTTATTGTTGGAATTTGAAAGACCTCTATTTCGTCTAGTGATGCCCCTGAGGCCTGCCCCTCATTTGGCAAGTGCCTTCTTCAGTTGCAAGGTTCTCCAATACAATCAGATATTTCCTTCTCTAAGTATTGCTGTTTGCCATTGACTTTCCCTATAGATCAGATGGGGAAAAGAAGAAGCCCAACAAGGAAAGTTACTCACCTTTTATTGTAGCTCTCTCTTCCCACTCTCCTAGTACTGAGAGGAGAAACCAATGTATTTTTTTTGTGTAACTTACCCCGTTTTCTGCTCTTAACTTTTTTCTCATTCTAGAAGTCTTTTGGAGGAAAGTGGCACAGTGGCCTTTATAGATAGGACTAGACTGTCAAATATTTTGTCTCTTAGTACTGATGTATGTGGTAGTGGTGATGCCCAGATGATAAATATGTCGTCTTGTATGAGGCTCAAGCTATCAGTTTTGGAGTTGAGATTATTTAATGATCCTTACTCCCCATGCCTGTGTGAGTCCATGCATGCAGCCCCCATCCATCTGATTTTAAAAGATTGTGAACGGTGGGTTAAGGTTTGTATGTCACAGAGCAGCTAACTCATTCCTAATGTTGGCCCTGGACACAAGATTGTCAACTCTTATTTTTGTTCTTTTCCCTTAGCCTGCCAGCCCCACCCAGAGTAATTGAACAGGAGCAAATGCTGTGGACAAATAGCAGCAAAAGGAGGAGAGAGGAAAACTTTTCAATGATATCAAGAATGAGAGCAAAAGAGGACGGGGAGTGAGGAGAAATAACCTTTGTATTTAGCTGGGCCTACTGATGTCACAATCCACACGGATCCAAGATATGGAGACAAACAATGCAATAAACTAGCATATTTATAGAAAAGATGCGAAATTGTTTTCACACACATTGTTGTAACAACTTCTTTTTATTGAATCACGGCAGTGAATTTTTTTATTAGAATGGGAATTGAAACAAAATATTTTCTTTCTTATCTATTGAAGATAATGGGTCTGATTCGCTTTTCACTTTACATCAGCGTAAATCAGGACTGACTCTCTTGAAATCCACAAGCATGTCAGAGATCTCACTTTTCATATAGATCTGGCAATGCTTTAGGACAGCCGTGAATGCAGCAGCTGTTTACCAGTGTACAGTAACTCTGCTCACGTTACGTCATGGAGATGGGGCATCAGGCTACAAAGTGGCATCAGTCAGAAGTAGTCCCCCTCTACTCCTCACCCCCTGAAAAAACTTATGCTTATTTTCAGAACTACCCGTCCACTATAACTCATCCGAAGAGCCAAGCTAATAGATATTTAACAATGGAATCTACAGATAAAATACTGTGGCTTGGTTATACAGCTAATTACCATTATTTCTAGGTTACTTTGGAAATGGAGTATGCAAAAAATAAAGAGCAAATATAGAGAACAGCATTTTTAGGGGTGGGGGGCAGAAGAGGTGGAAGTGAGAAGAAAGGTGATTATGAGATAAGGACTAAGGTTCAGATCCTCAGAAGTATTAAGGCACCTAGCTCCAATTGAGCTGGGTCCCAGTTTCTTTCCCAAACTGAGTCTATCCTATTACTCATGTTGGAGGAAAAAGCAAATCCAGTTTTTGCGACCTGTATCTGTGCCACGTGCTGGGGGAAGAAATTTAAATTCTAAAGATTCTACTCAACAAGTTACTGCAATGGACTCTGAGGTGCCTATCTCAGTAACAGCCCTCGGTTGATGGATTTCTGAAAGGAAATGTTTATTTATCTACAGATGAATAAACTGAGGGTACAGGTAGGTGTTTAAAAAATACAACTTTTCAAAGTCTCCTCTAATTTGGATGCCCAACTTTAGATACCCAGGATCTGATTTTTAGAGGTGTTAAACACTCACAACTGCAACTAAAGTCAATGAGATTTACAAGTGAAAAATCAGGCTCTGAATATCTAAAATTAGACACCCCAAAACTGATTACACTTTTGAAACATCTCTTCCTAAGAAACCTTTTTTTTAAAGTGTGCCAGCCACATAGCCAAAAGTAGATACGAAAAGTTCTAAGTCTTGGAGTCAGATCTTCAGTTGGTATAACCCCTACTCTTCTGTTCTAGCCACTAGACAAGTCTCAATTTTAAAATTATCATATCTCCCATTATCAACTCTCTGCTTTTCATCTAGTTTTTCTTCCTGAATAAAAGCCTGTATTTCTAGGAAGGTACTTACATGCATATGAGTCCCACTGAAGTCAATGACATTACTCTTATGCTTACAGTTAAGCATATGCCTAACTACCTGGCTGAATTATGGTCTTATACATATCTGCTCATCAAACTGATCAAAGGTTTTTTTGCATACAATGAAATAATTAGGATCTAGTTATTCCCATTGTTGTACTATTTAACCAAATGGACATTTGGGACATGATTTGTCAGGGGAGAAAACTTTTTGTTTTTTAATTTTATAATTTCAAGTACAGTGTACCATGTATGTATTTATGTTCTTTTAAAAATGATAGTCAATAAAAATCTTAACTAGGAAAAAGCCTTCAAATCTGTGTTCTAGTTCAGAATTGAGGTAACCAGGCAAGAATGATTTTCAAGAAGTAAATAAATCTTCCAATTCCTCTGGCTGAAAACATGCTTCACTGTTGTCTGCCAGGCAGACAATCTGCAACAGGGTTAGTGTCTTGTCACTCTTCACAGAAGTTCTTATTTATCAGCTAACTGTTGGCATATTTGCTGTCAGGCAATAAGTGGCAAGTTTTTTTTTAAGAGCTGTGTCAGGAATGTGAGTGAATGAATAAGCTCAGGAACTCTGAATGCTGCAACTACTCCATGAGGCAGAGGTAGGCATAGAAGTTTTCCTTTTCCCTCACCTTCAATTATGATTTAGGCTACAACAGATTGTTTCCAGATTCTCTCAGAATGGTGAGGTGACTGGTTGGCCTGGAGAATTAGAATACAGCACCTTTTGCCTCTAGATGGTCTGTGCAAATCCAACCCATGGCAGCCCAGCTATCACCAGCTGATGTCTGTTCAGTGGCCATTGGTTGAACTCAGTTCATTTCCTAGGAGATGGGGGACCATATCACAATGAATACCACATCTGGCAATAATTAGCACTGATGTAAGTCTCAGCCAAAGGCTAAGAACTGAATGGACATGGGGCATGATCCAACTCCACTTCAAGTAAATGGAAATGCTCTGTAACTTCAGTAGCAATTGAATTTGGCCTATGGAGTCTAAAACTACCTCCTCATCTCTGGAGGTACTCCTGCCAGGTCAAAAAAACAGGCATAGTGGTAGGCTGTGGGGGGGATGTTGCACTGCCTGTGGTGTACCCATTCTGGGGATAAACAGTTTCAGTATCCAGAGCTGTCAGTCCTAGTACCTTTCACGAATACTAAATTAATTTGAAAAAAATAAATTGGTCTTTGTAAGCACTTGACCCTTAAGGAGCTGTACAAAAAGTAATGGATAATGTACAAAGGGCCACTCAGAACTGGAGGGCAATGATATGATGCCAATATTTGGACTAGTAGGTCCCACAAAAATTCCTTCTCCCCACTTAGGCTGTGGTAAGAGTGAACGTGCTTGTTGTGTGGAGGAGTGAGGGACAGAGGAATGTATTCTTTTGTTTTCCCTTGAAACAAAAATGCTTCCTCATACCCATAATATAAGGGAGCAGCAGCAGCACCAACTGGCAAATCAGGTTATATTAAGTGCATTTGCTGGAAATATTTCTACTTTGTTCCAGAAAAGCCTAGTGAATTTGTGAGGTGTTCCATGAGGAGAACTTGGATGGCCAGGGGGAAAGGGACTGGAGATCTTTCAGAAAATACTTGCCATTTTTGCAGTCTTGTGTATGCCCAAGGAAAATATTTTGTTCTTCTGAAGTATTTTTATAACCCCAGGAATAAAACTAATCTCTAGCAAGGATTATTTAGCAGAGTCCAGAGTTGAGCTTAATTCCGTTGGAAGCAGGGAACTCAGCCTAACCTTCCCTTCAATTTGCCTGTGGAAATTTAACAAAGGGTCCCCAGAAGTCCTTGGGGTGCCCTGCTATGGCTCTATGAAAAAATATAAGGTGATATAATGCAAAGTAGCATTGTCTCTTCTGAAATTGCCACTGAGTAACACTATGCCAAATGAAATACTTCAGACAATTTCAGAGATGCTTCAAGATCAGATCATTAAAGGAAAATGAAGTTTTCTTTTACTGTAGATAAAACAATATTAGAAAGAAAAGATCTTACACATACTTCGGTGCTCCTGTAATGGGACAATTTATAAAAGCTCTTTGCTTTTCACAGCTGGATGAAGAGAGCCTCAGACAAGTAGTAATAGATGCTTACAAGCTGTTTTGGCCTGTACAACAAACACAAGATTGTGTTGGCCAAGTCTTTGATGCAGCTTTTGATGTGAGTGGTAAACATTCTTTAATAGCCACCAGCAGCTAAGTATGCTGTCTTTGTTTACTTGTTCTGACTAACTACCTTCATTCCCTGATGTTACAGTACCAAAAGCTGTATATTTATATTCATTTCAACATTTATATTCACAAAAACCTTCGTTATCTGGCACTTTATCAATCGGAAAGTTCTATGAACCAGCATTTCTGATATCTCCCAATACAATCTAGTAACTAGGACTAGTATATTGCCCAGGAGGTTATGCAATTGCACACTGTGCATTGTACTTTTATGCAAAAGAGGCAGAAGACAAGTAAGCAAGCTGATATCAGGGATTTATTCAAAAAAGCATCTTCTAGGGTGTGTCATAGGGTCATTACAGATTCAGCCCAATCTTCTACACCTTCTACATCTACAGTTATAATTGATGTTGATAATGATGACACAGGCACTGCCAGATCCTGAAGTGTCTTCCTAATCATCAAAGAAAGATTAAATTATGTTCAATATAGTTTTAGAGTTAAGTGTATATTTAGTGGTCTGGGTGTATGCCATGCACTGCCCATAGTGATATGTAGTGTCATAAGATAACCTACTGTATAGAAAACTTTACCTGTATACACCTAAGTACTTCAAGAAATCAATCACTTTGCAGTGCAGTACTTCACTGGATTGGTGAGTACCTGCATACTATTTTATACTTTATTCATTTTATTGTATTCTAATTCTTTGAAAATTGGTATTCCATTGGTAAGTATAACTTATTTACTCAGTATTTTTGACTAACCAGCATCCCCCATTTCCCCAACATGCTGGATAACAAAGTTTTTACTGTATGTTGATGTTGGTGTCTGTTTATTGCAAGTAACATTCCACCAAAATGTCCCAAGTTTAATAGTTAAGTATCCTGTTAGTATTGTATTCGCTGGTGTGCTAGAGAGAGGCTCCCCCACGCCCCTTTCCACTGGAAACACCGTCATAATAATAATAAATGAATTAAAAAACCCTAATGACACACAGGGTTTGCATTCCCAGATCTGTGACAAATATCCTAAGTCTGATTCTTAGACCCAACCAACCTATGTTTAACCCAGGCCCTATGCCATCTTTCTGCTTCCTCAAGATGGGGGCACCTGGTGGGACAGGGAGGGGTCAGTTAGAGGAGCCTGGACTAATCAGGGATTGCCAGAGTGCCGGGCCACTGGCCAGGCCCCTACTGTCTCAGCATATCCCTAACATGCTTCTTTTGCCTGGGTGGGCTGGGAATGGGTGACCTGGAGCTGGGCACACCAGCTTTTACCACCAAAGGAATTCAACTATGCTAAGGAAATTGCCATCTGCAGCATTTCTAGTAGCTTTTGTGGTACCTGAGCAGCTCAAAGCAGCTGGTCCTCAGTATTTTTGTGAGGGTTTTGTATTTATTACATTTTTATAGCTCTCTTCACCCAGAGCACTTCACAAACTATATAGGATGAAAGGAAGGAATCACCACTAAAATACAACCACTGCAGGGTTGGGACACAACAATTTTGTAATAGTTGATGGCCACGGTATGCAACAGTTTATTGCAGAAGTACAATCATATGCAAAAGGAAATGTTACTAGATAGAATGTAATTACTCTCACTTGAATGTGCCCTTACTTCCTGAAAAATGCCATGGAATTTTTACTGATCACAAGTAATGACCTCACTTGATGTCTCAGTTGCAAAACAATATCTGCCACATCATTTGGGGGGAATTAATTCAGTACTGTTCCAGAGTGCCTCCTACTGAATCTCTAAACTACTTCCTGCAGCTTTCTGGGGTGTCTATGAAGGCTCCCATCCAGCTACGTCTTGGGCCTGACTTCAGTTAGCTTGTGCAATCAGATGAAATAACAATGGGCAGACTGGCAGTATACTCATTTCCTGCTCTATTTTAGATGAAAATAATCTTCTGGTTCCTATGATGGAACTCTGAGATATTGTGAGAGGAGAAGAGCCACTATTATTGTCAAGGGATATGTTTGTCCCTAGTAACCTGAGAATGAATTTATCAGAATTTTGGCTGAAGTGAAAACAAACTGTTCTTTATTGTAATCAAATGACACCTAAAAATGTCGCTCAGATTAAATGATCTGTGTGCAAGAAGGGGTGAAAAGAATCTCATAGTTATGGAGACAACAGGAGGAAAGTGACAACAGCAATGATACTATCATAGCCCACATCTTCGACAGTCCTTGATTGCATTATTTGTGAAATGAACCATCTGTTCTCAAGAGAAAATTACAAAATAATGAATGGTATTAATGCACTCAACTTAACCAGCCATGTATTCCTTGACTGAATACTTTCAGGCCATTACCAAAAGCACATGATTCTGACATGGCAGACCTTTCCCATGAACTTCCATGAGCTTTACGTTTCCTGGAACAAAACGTTTCCAATGGCATGGAGAAGCCAGTACAACTCTCCTTTAGTTCACACAGTGTCTGTTGTCCTACAAAGAATTTTTCCATCAAGTGTTTCATCTATGTGAGATGGAGTTACCATACCTGTTAGAAGTGCTGGATGTGAATAGAGCTTTCCCTACACTAGCTTGTTAAATCTTACTTATGAGAGAAACAATGATTAACAGCAGACACACAAAATCTACGTGTTATGAGTGGTACATAAGAACTAACAAAAATCTCTAGACTCTAATTTGTTTTGTATTAACAATTACAGCTTTTGCAAAAACAAAATACGCTGAATATTTTGTGCTTTATGTGACTGTGGCAAAATGTCTGCATATTTGACACATTTTTATTTAAATGGAGATTTGTGCTTACCATCTTTAGCACTGATTATTCTGAATATTGCATTGATTATGAAATTCATCTGTGAATAGCAGTTTCAACAACAATGCTAACAATTTTCAATACTGAATACTAAGTTTGCAGTCCTATTTACAATCCTATATACCCTGTGCCCTGTAACTGTGACTGTTGCAAAAAATTCTGTACTTTTGCTACCATCTTTTTTAAAAAATTACAATGTTTATTATGCCAACCTAATTATTATGTACTTCAAAAACTTTCCAAATTATTCTGGGAATATTATTTTCAATCATAAAGCTAAACATTTTATTGGCAGCTTTCTAAATGTGTAGCTCGTATGTCTATTATGCTGCACAGTTTGGAAATGTGATCTAATATGAAAAAGTTTGATAATTATGATAATTATAGTGTTTACTATATAGTTGAAGGACAGTGTGGGGAGGAGATTTGGGGAGCAGATCAGCTTTATCTGAAAGTTTATATCAGCCATAATTTCTTTTACATCTGTTTTTCTTTTGAAATGTAATGAATTGATGTCTCAAAATTTATGGAATGAGGGGAAAACTGCAGGCTTTATCATCTCATTGATATAAATGCTGCAAGATTTATTGTTACAAGCCTTGCATTTGGTAGTGAGCTTTTTTACAATAGCACAGCAAATATTGGACTAACTATGGGCTACACAGTTTTCAGGTATCAGAGGGGTAGGCGTGTTAGTCTGGATCTGTAAAAGCAGCAAAGAATTCTGTAGCACCTTACAGACTAACAGACAGTTTTCAGGATTCATAAACTGAAAGAATTATGAAAAACAAGATGAACATGATTTGGTATGGATGTTAAATATCACCCAGCAAAGCACAACTTTGCACTGGGTGTCACAGTTATATCTGTTAAATTATTCAGGCACTATGCATAGACTTTTCAAGCTATTTTAATCCAGTTATGTAAGAAACTCCTCTATAAAGTAAAATAGATCATGTTTACAGATAGTAAGATCTTTCACATTTTTTTAAAAAAAGCCTTAATGTGCAGCTTGTTAGACTTAAAGTTGTTTTAACTTAATTTAAAATTATCAGTGAAATATCTTTGCTGGAAAAACAAACAGAACACTTTAGTGCCAGCTTTTTACAATCAGATTTCTGTCAATTTGTACATTTTGGAACTGTATAAGGGTAAAATATTTTAAATATCTAAGTATCCATTTAATAGACAAGTCTCTGCTAGTACACAGTCTAGAATTAATTAAATGTATGTTTAAGTCCCACCAAAACACAGAACTAAAGCCCAAACTTCTTTGCTAGCTTGGAACATAAATACTTTGAGTTAAGCACTATTTCCCAGAAACCAAAGGTTATTTCTTTATCCAACACTGTAAATTTCTCATTGTGGAAACTGGCTGTTTCCCTTCTAGCAGCATAAATGTTAGTAATGTAACACACTCTGTATAGTGAAGTAGCAAGGAAATGTTTTTTCCCCCACAGCTGTTGGGTGCTTTTCGTCCCCATCAGCTCCTAAGTGTTCTGCTAAATGATCAGATAAACAATATCTCTCCAAACTTCCTCTTGTCTGATATCACCGTTTCTTAGATTTTGTGTCGAGGATGCAGCAGGACGTAGAAACGCTTCACAGAGTCAGACAAGCTTTCTTGAGAGGTAAAAAGAAGGCTTAAGTGCACGTTTGGCCTAATCTTTATCTTCTTGAAGTCAAAGGAGACTGCCATGTTTTCAATGGGACCAGATCAGGCCCTGAACAGATGCAGCGCAGATTGTTCCACTTGCGTGGAGAATTACGCTTGGAATTTCTATGGCTGTGGACAAGCCTTGCAACCTTTAGCTACGCAGTGGAAGAAGAGGTTGACAGGGGTCGCTATGGTGGCGATTTGGTAACATATTGAAATATATTGATCTGGCTTGTTTTGATTCTGCATAATTCACGTTCTGTTTGTAGCTATACTGTGACAACTGCCATCGCCTCCTCGCTCTTCCAAATTTCCCTTTGCTAAAAAGATTTCTTTTTAAAGTGTGTGGGGGAAACATGTCAGTGCTTTGATATCTTCCCCCTGCCAGCAGATCTGAAACTGAAGTGAAGAATAAGGGCAAACCGTCCTCTTTACCATTGTAGGCACATTATTCGTCTGATACGTTGACACACACTACGGCTCCATGATACTGTGCACATAGAACTTCATAAAATAGTAGCAGTCGGAGTCCAGCGAGCACTTCTGAGAACTGTGGCCCTCCCCGCCACACAGACAGCAGGCGAACCCTCTGCTGGAGCCGTGGCACCAGTAAGCCTCATTCCAATTGCAAACTAGCAGCTGTGGTTAAAACCCCAGCCCCACGAAGCTTCCAGGTGACCCCTATTTTAGGGGGTGGATCTTTTGGCCCTTATTTTTAACCTTGCACTGGACAAATTAAGGAGTGGATTTGATGTGACGGGTGTAACCAAAACTGCATTTGGGGGTTTGAAAACAAAGTTGGATTGATGCTATAGATTTCTCCTCTCCTCTCCCTTGTATAACTTCGGTAGATTGCTTCTCCCCCAATCTCCCCAAATTAGCGTCCTAAAGCCGTAGGATTCCTATTTGAAATCCTCCCCCCTCTCCTATAACAACGATGATTGCTTCAATTGCTTATAATTGGCTACAACAACCTTGCACGAGAAGCGGACGCATGATAGTAGCTTTCATTCTTTTGCAGGGTTTAACGAAATGTCTGTGGCTAAATTTGAATCTGAGTGAGCCGTGAGAAAGTATCACAGAACTCGGGAAGTGTCCTCGATTACCCCAGCGTGTTTTTCTGCAGTCGCAAAACATAGAGGGAAGGGTGTTTGTTTTAAGGGAAGAAAGAGAGCTCATGACCGCTTTCCTCTGCCTCCGCAGGATGATGTTTTATTTAAGCACCACTTGCATTGTTATATTTCTCTCCCCTTTCACTGCGGATAAGGTTCTAATAAGCAGAATGTTAATTTTAAAGAGAGAAATCCTAACCCGTAATTAGGTTCCTTGATTTTTACCTGCAAGAGGGACAAACAGCCCCAAGGTTTAGGTGCAACGGTGATGATTTCACTTCAGCACCACAGAATGGAAAACAGCTACCTGCATTACTCCATCAAAACACCACACCTCACGATGAGCTCTTGTCACGTGCAACTCCCTTAGAAATTACTACAATTACTTCCATGCATTTGGAATCTGCAATGCAATCTATGTTTAAACTATAGGACATGGGTGTTACATATTGTGCAAGTGAGGTTTCTTGTGTGTATAGCCAGCGGCATTTGATGGCTGATGACTCTGAATCTGTGTAAATCAAGACATCGGAGAGAAGATTGCTGAGATTTGTTTTTGCTAAAGTAAAACAAATGAAAGCGGTCTCAGGCTGCAATCCTGTTACTTGGAGCTATATTTTCCCCTAGTCAGTAGAGCAGTAGATCCCTCCACCCGCCCGGAATTTTATCTTTAATTTTTTAGAAGAGGAAGAGGGGCGGCTACAGAAGGAAATATTCTTAAATCCTCACGTTTTAAACTCCAGATCGGCTGTTCTGGACAAACATAGCACCTCGTTAAAATAATATAAATCAGGGAACTGGATTCCAGAGAGCACCTAAGGGAATAATTTAGAAATCTAGTTTCTTCTTTTTTTGGTAGGAGTCTGATGTATTCTGTACTTTTCTCCTTGAAAGCGTTGAAGATAACAACCAGACATAATCACTTTATAGGTAGTTTGTCACACTTCTTATTCACTTTAGGTGTCAGTTTCAGTTTTATACATGTTCTTCTTGACAATTGCTTGCTTATTGTTTGTAAGGAATGATGGGAGCGTGAGAATAATTCTGCTACATTATGGATATGCTGCTATGAACTATTAATTTATGTTGGACCGTAAAAGCACTTTACACACACACGTATTAGCACTTTTTAAAATGTGAAGCATTTTTATTTGTACGCAAATTGTTCCAAATGATCTCTTCAAAGAAAGTACTCATTCCTTGGTAGGTTATTTTTGTAATTTAATAATGACTAAATCAAGCTTTGAAATGTCATAGATAACTAGTATTTTACTACTTCTCTAACATATGTCTAAAGCCATAGTTGATGAAATAATGGAAGAAAACGACCTTAATATAAATATTAAATAAGTTATGAGAACAAAATAAAAGTGAAGGCGGATTTAATGCTTTTGATGCCTTTTGGGAAGTGATTTCTTTGGCATGTAAAGAATAAAATGTGACCTAGAAACCCACCAGTTTTTCCTACACAAAGTTGTAAGATATCGTCATAATGATAATAAATACTAATGATCTCATACATTAACTGTAGCAAACGAAACGAAACATGCAATATAAAAGAGGGCAGGTAACTAAAGCATCACTCTCGTGTTCTCCTCTTTCACTGAATTCCTAGAAAGTGTCCCTCATCCCTTCCCCACCTTAAAATGTCAACAAGCAAAGAGATCAAATATTTGAACAGAATAGTAAATACAGAGGTAGCTTTTCTCATATAGAATATTTAATTATGCCTATTATGTGCAATCCATGCAAGCTAAGTGAGGGGCTTCTGAAGAGTTGTGTATCCCAAAGACCTAGGAAAACATACCACAGTGCACATATAGACTTTTTTTTTTTTAAAGCGAATCTTTCCTCTTTACCAAATGACATTAGCTGGATCTTTTTTAAAAAGTGACTTCTTTGCCTTTCAAGTGAAGCTTTCTGGGGCATCCTGGAAAGCATCCTTAACAGCTACAGCTCATATGAGGTGAATTAGTTTATACTATTTTTGATCTCTTCCCAAATTTACCTGCGCCCCGAATGTAGTGTCCGACTGCCTGTGTGTGTGTGTATGTCTATTTGTGTGTGGCTGTTGTGCATGACAAGCCGGATCACGAAGCTTGATGTACTGTCGCTGCTTAGGAGCCTGGGAATTCTGTCTTTTTTACAGTAGGAACAATTGTAAAGCTTGTCCTGCCAATGAAGAGTATATGATTGGACTAGTATGTTGTGTGTGTGACTGCAGGTGGGGTGTGAGTGTGCGTCTGTCTGTGGCTATATGTATAAGCGTGTTCTCCACGTACACATTCTCTTTCATGCACTCGCCTTATATTCCTGCCCTTCCTTTTGCCGAAATGCTTTTATTTTTAAACTCAGAATATTTACTGAGGTGATACCCTGTAATGAAAAGAGCGGATCCCCCATGAAGGCAGAGGAGAGAGGAAGTAGGGGGGTTATGACCGCGGTGGAGAGGATCACAGGTTTCTCGGCACTCTCGAGGCTTGGGGAGGATGAGAGGAAAAAGATCCAGGGCAAAGATGGGGCACCGCTCCCCCTAGTGGGCCTGGCCAGCACTGTGCACCCCCTCGCCTCCCCACGTACCATTCGGTTCTTTAGCTGAATTAACACCCTTTCTTCCCCCGCAAACCAGTCAGACAAAACCTCCCTCACACGCCCCCACCCGGCAGCCAATCATCAGAGGGGATGCAAATCACTTCTCAGCTCATGATTTCTGCGCCCCACCCCTCTGCTCCTCCTCCCCCTCGTCTCTCCCTGTCTCCTTTTCTGTTTGCCACAGCTGCTTTTGGATTAGGTCAGCGTTAGGAAAGTCATGCATATGCTCATAAACCGCCTCCGTCCTTTGCCTGTTTCTGCCCGTCTCAGCATGCGAGGTTTGGAGCGCTGGTTCCATCCAGAGCTGATTTCCCCGAAGGAGGAACGCACAGCTCTATTGGAAGGGAATGGAGGGAGCTAGAGAGTTGCTATCCTTGAAATGCTCTGGAAGGTCAAGTATGTGGCTTGCTGAGCAAGGGGAAAAAGGGTGGATGCTGTTGCTGTTGCTGCTGCAGGGAACGGATCTGCATGCAGATTTCTTCTGAAATGGTCTTGACACCTCCCCCCCGTTTCACCAGATTAATTTCCCCCTAACACACCAATTATACTTTATGTGTTCAAAAAGCAAGAGATGATGGATGGTTTGGTAAGCACACAGCTACAGGGCGTATTTGCCTTACACACCAAGGATTAGATCTTAAGAGCTGCAAGAATTGGAGCTGGCAATCAACTTGTTGAACCAGGGAGACTAGCAGTCTGAGGTGACAGGGGAGCAACCACTTTGTGGCTCTAGATGAACAAAACACAGGGGGAATAGCAGAGAATACTGTATGTGAAAATAATTTAGAAACTAATAAAAAAGATTAAGGAAAACAGTGGAAGCAAGGGCCAGCGTGAAGATATTGGAAACCCCAGTGAAGTTATTCTTGCTTCTTCTTCCCACAGTAAGTTCCCTCTCCCTGTCCCTCACCTCCCCATACAGTGCAATCTTTGCATTTCTATAAGTCCCTTCCCCCCAAGAATTCTAAGTGAATCACATTAACATGGGTGAATTAACTTTCACATCTACCATCCTGGGAGGTAAATATTCTTACCCCTCTTTGACAATGCAGAAAAATGAGCACAGAAATTTGACCAAGGTCACACAGTGGATCTATGACAGAACAAAGATAGACTCCAGAGCCTTCTGAGTTCCTTCTTTTCCTGTACCCCTCTTCTTCCTCTTCCATATTAAGAATAGGAAGGATTTGGTTTTGGGGGGGGCTTTCCATTGTAGCAGCAATTTTCAGTAGCAAATTACAGCCTTCACCACAATTCACAAGTCCTCCTGGGGAGATTTGCCATCCTTTGCAGCACTATTATGTGGGGAGGAGGAAGGCTTCACAGCCTTTGCTTAAGAGCAGCAGGAGGCAGCAGTAGTACTAGATTTCTCTTTCCTTTTGAATATCTTGCTTTATAGCTTCCTAGCTGTGATACCTTAAAACACGCGGTGTATCTAGGGAGACCTAAACTGTGTGAGATTTGGAAATTCCCAAGAGAGCTGTGCATCCAAAGGCATCACTGTTGCAGATGCACCAGAGTTCATTAGCAACACATGAGCCAGGTCTTGCAATCAAAAGGTGAGGGGGGAAATGGACCTGTATTTCCTGGGCTTCTTAAAAGCTTTGGTTTCATTTGGGTGATGTTGCAGGTCAGCTCTGAACTGATTTGGCTTTCCCTTATTTTCAGTGCTTGAGTCAAATGAACTATGATTTTGGTGAGGTGGTTTTAGAACAGCAGATGCATTCCATTCTTTGTAACACAGAGTTCCTTATCTTGGTTTCATCAAAAATCAGTAAGAAAAGGCATTCCATTTTTTTGCAAAAAAGACAAAGAATGACTTTTCTGTTTATATGTTCCAGAAATCCAAGAACAAATTATCTTCTGAAAAACTGCAAAGGAAACTTTTCAAAAGCACCTCTCTAACTTAAGAGCCTAAGTCCCATTTTCAAAAAGGACTTAGGTAGCTGAGCCTAAATCTTATTGAAAGTCAATAGGACTTTGTGTAAAAATAGAAGTTAGCTTCCTAAGTTACTTAGGCATATTTGAAACTGTTATCTAGGAGTGACTAGTTCCAATCACTACAGTGTGAAAGTAATTTCTGTAGATAGATGTCAAATTTGCATAGATGTACACAAAATAATCTTTATTATTAAGAGACAGAGAACTTAAGATAAGAGATAATGCATAATGACCTCTAACAGGTGACACTCAGGGCCACGTACTGCCCTCAGTCCACACTCGCATCTTCCACTCCCCCTGGGAGTTCTGTCCATGGTCTAAGTAGTATAACTGGGTTGACTAGAACTTCAGAATATTTATCTGGTGGGTGGCTGGTCTTAATAGGAGATGGATCACACTGATTATACAGACTGTTCTATTCAGATTATGGCAACAACAGGAAACATGACTCTTTACAAACTGTTTACTATTTACTTGCCAATATACAACACTGCACAACTGAAAAGGTACATTATTATACAAGTGGTGGTGATGCTTTTTCCACTATCTTCTGGAAATTCAAATATCGGTTACTGATGGTGGCAGGATGCTAGACTTGCTGAAGTGGTAAGGTATATCTTATTCCTCTGCAACATAAGCATGGTATTTTTCGAAAATGGGTGGTGGTAAATATCAGCATATCATGCTTGAGATTATCTGCGCAATTGCTCTGCAGAAAACAAAATTAGATTTCAGTGTTTTATGAAATTCAGTATCTTTGGATCCTTATATAACTGAAAATGCCTACATCAAACAGAAAAACACACCTCACCATGAAAGGGAAGCTACTTCCTCAAATGAATTGGTACTTCAGGTTTGCACTTTAAAAATAGTGAAGATGATGCTAAGGATTTTTAAATCTTTTCTCCAAGTTACAATAAACCAGCAGCAGTTTAAGCCATATCATAACAATGAAATAATGACATCTCAAGGCTTGTGCACTGTATTAGCAAGCAAGGAAAGTCCCAGAACTGGGTTGACTCAGCAATACCTGACCAGACTGCTAGACGTACTGATGAATATCATTGCCCTTAGGAATTAAATGTAGAGGTTCCTGTAGCTTGTGTAAAGTTCTCCGTGCCATTTGGAAAAGGCATTGGAGAAAAAGTGGGGTGATTTTTAATTTTAATGTTTTACTCATCTGTTTAAGTACATTTAGAGTTTGGTTTGTAAAATGTCAACAGCCATCCCCAGTGAATAACATAAAAAAAGACCAAAATTCTGCTGTTTACTCTAATATCAGCTCAAGAATGTGGATATCGATACCTATAGATTCATCTCCCCAGCAGCACACATCATTACAATAGTTATTAAAACATGCCACTTTTTATTACTTTTATAAAGGCACAAACTGCTGAGCAAAAACTGGCCCACTAGGGCAGATCAGAAGATTATGTTTGAATTCCAGGGTTTTTAGGACTGGTTACACTTACAGTGTCAGAACACAGTAATTCTGAGGATTAAGAATTAACACTGACACGGTGATGGAGTTTTCTTAAGATTTCATGGTGCTTTCTTTATTCATGTACAGTGTAATACCTATAAAAAAAGTCCTCTGCAACTGTTGAGGAAGCAAACCAAGAAAAACTTGTTAGTGTGGGAGAGGAAGACCTTCTGCCAGAGCTCTGTGGGAGTTTCTTTGAAAATCTCTATATAGTGCAGTGGTCATGCCTTAATGCCCTGTTATCACACACACAAGATTTTTCTTTTTCTGATGACTGATGCTACTCACAAGGACCTATGTTCTTGATGTCTGGTTTGTGCCCTTTGCCTAGTTTA
The DNA here is from genome assembly GCF_007399415.2 of Gopherus evgoodei. Classification (NCBI taxonomy): domain Eukaryota; kingdom Metazoa; phylum Chordata; order Testudines; family Testudinidae; genus Gopherus; species Gopherus evgoodei. Next base: position 80,233,365 of record NC_044327.1, read on the forward strand.
GTGGGCTCTGATGTTTGTTATTCTTTCTACAATAATAATAATAATAATAATAATTAATAATTAATACATTATTTGTTAATTATTGCCTTATCAAGACAAAAACAATACTGAAGGTTTCAGAACAAGAATATACCCTCACAATTTGAAGTCCCTGGCTCCCCCCTGCCACCTCTGAGGATATTCACTGGTTTCTTTCCTTTCCAGTCAGCAGCTGTCTAGTATGTAGGGGAGAGAGACAGCACACTGACCACTTCCTTTTAACTTCTTCTCAGAACCATCCATTGCTCCTCTGCTGCCACTGCCAGAGTGAGAGGAGGAGGGCAAAATGCAGGGCTCCTGAGCGCCCAGGAGCCCCAGAGGTCCTTGGGGAATAGTAGGCTGATGGGGAGGGGAGCTCCCTAGAGCATCAATATCCTTTACTTTTTCCTGGCTTTCATTATATTTGTTCCTGTTCTTGCTCTGCTGCATCTTCAGGAAGTCTCCTATGACCTTGTGTGATGGGGCATCTACTCCACACAGGCCAGTAACATGTTAATAGAGCCCTAGGGAGGCTGGGGGAAAAGAAGCCAATAGAAGAGGGGTTGTGAGGAGTGGCCAGTCAGGTCCCAACCGGCCCATATAAAAATAATCTTGGGGGCAGAGCAGGGTCAGTAGCTGTCTGGGGCTTGAGGAGGGAGGACTGTGTGTGGGATAGGCTGTAATCATGTAGCACATTGGGAAAAGCAGTGCAGATAGGAACCTGGGGAGAAGAGGGGGGAGCTTTGGATGGGCTACTGGGACTGAGGAGGGTGCTGTTGCCATGGGGAAGTGGTCTAGGGAAATATAGCGATAGTAGAGCCAAAGGAGTGTAGTAAGTGACTGCACTCTGGAGGATCCCTTGGCTGGGATGTGGAGTAATGGGTGGGCCTTGGTCCTGCCCCCACTTGCTGCTGGGGCAGTGATAGGATAATTGACTACAGTTGCTGCTGGGGAAGTGGCTGGACTGGGAGCTAAACTCCCACAGATAGTGACACAGCTGGAGGGCTGAGCCATGAAGAGGATGCTATGGTTCCTGAGGCTGCAAGAAGGGCTGCAGGTAGATGGTAGAAATCGAATGATGGTGTGCAGAATGTGGCAGTGCTGGTCTTGAGCTAATTCCCTGAATGACCAGGAGGCAGTGCCAGTCTGGTGATGAGTGATGTGCACTGTGACATCTTGCCAACTCTCTTAAATGTAAGTTTGACCTTTCTTTCTTCAGTGCTGCCCAATTCTTGGACAAGTCATTCTGTTTCCCCTCATTTGTCTGTTCCCAGGCTTCTAACCCTCAAAAACTCTTTGCCACTTTTAACATTGTTTAAACCCTCAAATTTTCCTTTTTTAATTCCTTTTTTTCTCCCTTCACCCCATCTCTCTTTTGCCATCATCCTCTACACTTTTCAATCTTGTTCTCTAACACTGTTACCTACTTTGCGGTCTACAAACTTCTGGTCTCTCCACTTGTCAACTTGACCCTGGTTCCCTCATGTCTCCCAGCTTCCTCTATTTCCTTCCTCATGCCTCCTCTTTCTGTTATCAATCATCCTCTTCTCTGGCTTCTTCCTTTCTGCATTCAAACATGCGACTGTTTGCTGTATTCTGAAAAATACTCCTCACTGAAGTCCATGTCTCTTTACTGTCTTGTCTCCTTCCACCCCTTTGTCTCCAAACACCTGGAGCGTGGTTTCTAATCCCAATGCCCAGACTTCCTCACCTCTAGCCATTTCTTTGGGTCCCGCCAGTCTGGCTTTCACCCTTTCCATACCACTGAAACTACCCTTACAAAAGTCATTAATGATAGCTTCTTTACCAAATCTAAAATTTCATACATTCTCCTTGAACTTTCTATTATATGTGAGATTGACCATACATATCTTGTTAAGAAAGAGGATCTCAAGCTTTCATGAATCTGGGACAGATTCTCAGCTGGTGTGAGATTCTGGCCTCTGTCTTCTCCTGGTTCTCCTCTTACTTTGCTACACATTCCTTCAGCATTACCTTTGGTGGATGTTCATCCATGTGGGAGTAGACTTTTAATATGGTGGGTGGGTTTTGTTTTGTTTTGCAGTGTGAATGCTGTGTGGGTGTGTTGGTTTAATACAGTGATCTTTTATGTTTTGCAGTGTTGGTGCATGATTTGATTATTGGGACACTTTGATTAGTGAATGGTATTGTAGTCCATTGTTCTAATGAGGGTGTCTTTCAGGCTGTTCCTCCTTCCACTACTTTAATACTTCCATTGTTCCGACCATGGGGCTTTGTGTGGGTGGGTGGGGGAGGGACACTTGACTACAAAAAATATTGACATAGTTATACATTAAAACAAGTGCTTCACATCCACCAAATCATGACCTTCCAATTGTGTTCAGATGTGCATGAAAAGACTGATAGATGGATATGGCTTCAGCCTGAACTTTTCAAAGCAGTAAGTGATTAACAGACATTTTCTGTTAATTTAAGGGGAAGATACTTGTCTAAAGCTCCTAGACTGTTATGAAAAGCTCAGTCTCAGTGTTTACGTCTCCCAAAGAAGTACATACATTTGGTAATAAAACTGCTGCATTAAGGCAATAATAAGCCAACCCCTTTCCCTTTCCTAAGTGAGGATAATATTGCTTCTTATGAGTAGATAAACTTTTTGCCACCCCTCTCTGCTTTTGTAAGGTCACAAAGACATTGCACTGCAACCACTACAGTAATAATCTACTCCCTGCCCACAAGGGGGTGTAGTGTGTAAAAATTTTTTGTGATCAAAAGGTTTTAGTAGAAAAATGGCCCGGGGAGGGTGAATCTTAATGTTTTGGTTTAAAAAAATCTCAGAAAATGTAGCAAAAATGTCAAGTGGGTTCATTTTGAACCTGGAAAAATGGAAACAATTTTAACATTTTTTTGGATTAAATCATTTGCGTTTTTTCAACCAGCTGAACTGTCCAGATGATCAAAATCAACCAATGGTCACCAAATGTGAAACTGCACATAGAGCACAGAGCGCAGTATATGCCTGTCTGTCAGATCTTTTATGAGACTCTCTTTTATTCTAGCCCTAAATAAAGTTTACTGCCTATTTTTTGTGGATCACTGATACACAAGGGCTCACTCATGAACCAGTCTATGCACCTGCATAGAGAGTATATGGTGCCCGACTCCTCTGCACAGGTATTTATCTACTATTTCCCTTCCACACAGATGGCTGGAAAGTAGGTGGGCACGTTCAGGAAGTGGTCAGATCCTTGGTTTCATCCCCACACTACACTAACCAGAGACTAAATTGTGACTGAGTGAAATTCAGTCTCTGTTGTGCTCCTTACTCAAGGTAGATTGCAAGTTCCAAGGAAGTGAATTGGGTCTTGCATTTTAACATACGGACCCATCTCCTGGTACTAAAATTACTGGCTTCTGCCAGCAATTGTTACTGTACTTGCCATATCTTTTACAGGTGGAATGTATGATAACATGCTGGAGTTAGTGTATTAGGTGTGTTTATACCATACACTTGTGGTATGAGCTGAGGAATGGTTTTTCTCTAAGAAGGCTACAGTTGTGTTCCTACAGAGGCATGCAAGTTAGATGAGTATCTCCAACTATAGGCATGCATATCACATGACTTTTAAAAACTGTGACTTTAAAGGTCCTAATGTAGAGAACTGTGGGTTAGGTGCAGCCCCAAGTTACTCTGGCAGAAGCTGGATAACCCAAATGGAAGGGCTTTTGATGACAAAGTCTGTCCAAAGAAAGTGGGAAGTTGTGTAACATGTCCACGACTTCCTTTTTACAGGAAGGAAGCAGGGCAGTCAATCAGCACAGCCATAAGAGTGCTGGTTAGAGGGTGGGGTGTGTGTGTCCAAGGATGTGCTGATTCAGTGAATCCCCAGGCACCTCCCATAGTGGGGCTATGGAGCCTCAAACACAATTTAATATAAATAGTACTTACTTCCCCCCCACCATCTGCACTAGCCACTATTAGCAAATTCCACCTCCTTATGCCAGTAGGGATGAATCAGTCCTAAATTATATAAGTCAATGAGGTTGTTTAGGTATCTCAGGTCATATAGATTTGCTTCTGGAGTATGGCCAAGTGCTTTGATTTCCCACACAGTAGTTGCTAAGCTGTGGCACTAAGGTACATGTGCATCATGGTGTATCTGAATGATAAAGAAGAGAATAGCACAACAGCTTCATTTTTTCTAATTACATTTCTTTATGTACATTTTTCTCTTGCTTCATGGTTCTGATTTCTCTGCATAGTTCACATAAAGAAATAAGTGCATGTAATTTGAAAAATCCACTAGATGATCTTGGCTTGAATGGCTATGTGGCTGAATTCACTTGCAAAGCTCTACACTGTCCATAAACCCCTTGACCTGCACTTTCACTGTTCATGACATCAGCAGAGCCCCTCATATGGATTACTGCTTTTGTAGTCACTCTGGGGCCATCTATTATCCTGTATCTTCTATTTCTTTCTAAAAACCTAATAAATTCACTGCAAGAGGTCTGCATTGTGTATTTCATCTTTACATATAATTTTTCCCCACATTTTTCTTGGTTTTTAAGCCTATTTCAAGGATCTGGTATTACTGTAATGCTAGCTCAGTTATGGCTCAGATATATGCTTCTCAAACATAGGAACAATGTGCTGCTACCCTGACTGGAAAGGGATTAGAGGAATTGATGAATAACTTTATAAAGCCACCTTTCCAGCTGAAATGAAAAAGCAAACTCTTTATATACACTCTGTGTAGTTAGTCTGGTATATGCAAGTATGTATGCTACCCTAGATAGGGCACATCTGTCAGTCTGGTGAGTGTTATGCATTATAATCTAAAATAGTATAATAGTTTACTTCAGAAAGGCCAAATCCAGATGATTTGAGTATTTACAGCATGTCTATCACTGCTAGGTAAATAAAAGCGTGCATAGTTGACCTGTTTGGGAAGGCAGAATTGCAGGGCAGACACCCTCATTGACTCCATTAGAAATCTACATTTTTAAACTGATAGGATTCTGTGCATTGTGGTGTATACATTACATCCCTATGAACCAGGTGTCAGGGGGTTAATTACACTGGTCTACAATTTTTGAGAAGTCATCTGCTTCAGAGATAAAATGTGATATTTATTATGTATTTTGATGTGCTGAATTCAAACATGACAATTAAAACAACTGATTGGCTGCTGTTTCTAAGATATTTAAGTTTTTACGTTTTATGTCTATGTATATTGTGTAGATAGTAGAGTTTTAATCATACATGTGTTTATGGTTGCTTTACATGATAATATTTCACCTGTCCTATTTATGTAACACTTTAAAAATCAGCAAAAGGGTTATAGAAATAAAATTTATTATGAAACAAAAGGCAAAAAACTATTATGTACATAGTTTAGTCCTATTCAGTGTCTACTCGGCTCTTCTTGGCTTGTCTCTTGTATTCATTAAATGGAGCATCTCTTGTCAATGTCCAGCAATAGTCTGCAAGCATCGATGGGCTCCATTTTCCCTGATGGGCTCCAGACTACAGCAGTGGAATCTCCTGGCAGGCTAACAGGTCTGCCTTACTCTTGGGAAGTTCCAAATCCCTGACAAGGTCATTCAGTTCACCTTGTGTTATGAAGTGTGGTTCAAAGGAGGAGGATGGGAGAAGATGTGGGTCCTGTGACATTGATGGTTCAGGACCAGAAGTTTCCTCCTCTTCCTCTTCCTCATCTGACTCAAGTGAGAATGATTCTGGTGCAGCAGGAACTGGCAGTCCTTTTCCGTGGGGTACTGGGCGTATAGCTGATGGAATGTTTGGATAATGCACAGTCCATTTTTTCTTCTTTGACACACCTTTCCCAAATGGAGGCACCATGCAGAAGTAACAATTGCTGATATGATCTGTTGGCTCTCTCCAAATCATTGGCGCTGCAAAAGGCATAGATTTCCTTTTCCTGTTCAACCACTGGCGAAGATTTCTTGCACAAGTGTTGCAGCATATGTGTGGGGCACACCTCTTGTCCTGATCTCCAATTTTGCAGCCAAAATAAAGGTGATAGGCTTTCTTAACCATAGTGGTTATACTGCGCTTTTGTGATGCAAAAGTCACTTCACCACAAACATAGCAGAAGTTATCTGCACTGTTCACACAAGTACGAGGCATCTCTGCTCACTTTGGCTAAACAGAAATGTGTCCCTTTGCAAAATCAAACACTGACAAATAAGAGAGCATGACACTGGATGATTTCTAGAGCTGATATAGGGCAATTTGTTCAGCAGAGTGATGTAAGCTTTGTTATGATTGCATCATCCATGACTTCTAGGAATAACATGATGCAATTCATATCATGTATGATGCAATACCGGCTTCAGATTGCATCATTCATTGTTTTGCCTAAAAAGCAAGTACTGTCCAAACCCAGTCATAGATTTATTCATAGATCCAGTCAAAGATGTATTTTAGTCATTTCTGGTTTAAATTGAGATCCCTTCCTTTTATAACTCACTTATCCTCCGCCATTCCCAAGTCAAGGGTCGTATATACTAACCCAATAGCATATCTTGAAAACTAGAGCCAATCAACAATTTTAAGCATCATTTTCTTTTTCAGTGACCCAGAATTAGTAAAGTTGGACTACATTTATTTCAGAAGCATTTTGGCTGTAGAGCAGTGTTATATTCCTGTTAGAGCATATTGGACAACCTTCCAGTTTTATAACTCAGCATCTGCCCATCTCCAAAACAAATATCTTCAGGATTCTGCAGGACTATTTTTATGAGCCCAATCTTACCCCAGCTTCAACAGCTGTTGAGGATCCCTGACTGTGGAAACTGTGAAGTTGTGATGCACAAGGACAGGCAGAATTTGGGGACCTATGCAAAGGGTGCATACTCCCTACATGGCACAGAGCTATGCTTTGAGCATTCTCTCTGTATGGTACCACACAGAGGGTTGGGGAAAGGTCATGGGTGGCTGGGGATGGAGGATCTCCTGATGCACGGATCCTTCTGTTGTTCTTTCTGTTACTGGTGGTTGTGGTGGTGGGCAGGGGGTAGGGTGACCAGATGTCCTGATTTTTGGGTCTTTTTCTTATATAGGCTCCTATTACCCCCATTCCTGTCCCAATTTTTCACACTTGCTGTCTAGTCACCCTAGCGGGGGAGGAGGGGTCTACAGGAGAGAACATGGTGTCTCCACAGACAGTTCTGCCAAAAGTCTGTGTGTCCAGCCCACTCCCTCGTTATTTGGGCTGGGACCTGGGCTCATGTGACTTCAGCTTGGAGTGTGGCTTAAGGCTTGTCTGCATGAACAAATTGTGCTGGTGTGGAGTTGTAACAATACAATTAGCACAGTGTTTGCTGTTGTGGCAGGCTGTGGAAGGAGAAGGGCAGGTCACTGTATGCTCCTCCCACTGCACGTCCACAAGAGCGCATTTCACAATCTGCCCTTGTGTGTTAGGAAAGAAACAAGTCCCCTGTGCGGAGTATTGGAAACTCCAGCACACAAAGTTTTCTGGAACATCATTCACCAGTGTATACCAAAGTATGTTGCAGGCATGCTGCTGGAATAAGAAGCTAAGTTGTTTCCATTTGGTCTGTTTCTCAAAATCACGTTACTGAGATGTCAAAGATTTGTGAGCATCGCATACATAGCCCACGACTAGAAGAGAGCGGCAATCCCATAAGAAGCAGAATGGAGTTAAGGTGTCTAGAACGTGATGATAGACAAGCTGACATTGGGACAAATTCTTGTCCCCAGCTGCCTTCCTCTGGCTTAGCACAAGGTTTCTCCTACAGATTCCTCCTGGTTTAATGCTACTGGCTTGCCTGCCCCCTTTGTAAGGGATATATCTGGGGTGGTGATCAAGGAGAAGATGCAATAAAGGTGGGAGTCAGTCGCGTGGCATACTGTCAACACACTAATGCCTATGGGACTGCTACAGCAGGCAAAACAGAAAGCAGCTCATTTCTAACACTCTCGGCATCAGGGGTGTGGAAAGGTGGTATATAGACCTATTATCTCCCCTCTGCTGCCCCTGCTCTCCTTGTAGAGGGGAGAAAATTCTGGCCCACTGTCTCTAACAGAAGATATTATATTGACATATAGGATCATGAATGGTGCTGTCCCCACTCCCACCCCAGCACATAGACCGATAATTCTTCAGCTAGTGCAGATCCTTCATCTTTTACCTAAGTATCTCTTCATAGAAATCCTAAGTACCAAAGCTTAACTACAAAGGTGATAAGTGTGTTGTGTCTATACACATACCGCAGATTAAATACATTCGTACAGCTAACTTTACTTCAGCCTCCTTGAATAACATCTGTATTGCAGAGAACAGGTCAAGCCTTTTGCAGAGAAGGAACATAAAAAATAAATCTAAAAGGAGTTAGGGAAAAAAAATCTGTTTACTTGTAAAGTGTTCAGATTTGGATCTGGAAGTCTTTGAGAGATAAAAATATACACTCCAAGATACTATTTTTACAAATTCTCCTCTCAGAATAGAAAAGCACTTCAAAATATAGAAAAATATCCTGGAATCCAAGCAACGCAAAATGTCATTTTCTGTTACTACTTAGGATCGTACTACTACTGTCTTACTGAAAGTTTAATGTTGGGAAATAATTTGAGTTCTTAAGTATTTGAAAATTAAAAATTTGATTTTTATGTTCTCCAGGCTATCATTTGATGTTCTTTATTCTAGAAAACATTTTCGAATTACCTTTTATCAGATGAATAAAAAAATTAAGTCAGTGCAGGAAGAAAGACAGTTAGTTGTACACTGTTGGATGTAAAATGTGCATGTTTTCACTGGCTGTCGTTGTTTGGTACTTAAGCATTATACTATATAAATTGTCTAAACTGCTAAAATTGGGCTAGGTTCTAAATTTAGACTGCCTTGAGTTAGGGGCAGACTCTGGGAGGGGTAACTCTGACTTATTTGGCAGTCTTCTTGTTAATCTTTTACTGGTCTATACCAACACATGACATCTCCCTCCATGCTTACTGAGCCATGGGATTGGCATGTTGGAGTGGGGTCTGTGTCTAGTGCCTGGTCACCTGTGTGGACTGCTCTCCACTCCAGCACTGGGATCTGCTTGGCATGTAGCATGCCCGGGGGATTTAGGAGGTATAGGGGAAAGCACAATCTTGCTGACTGTAAGTAGAAAGACAATAAAATAACTTTGCATCCATCCAGACAGAGCTTCTCTTTTTTTTCCTCACTGTCTACTGTTGCATTTATCGATTTCCATCTTAAGTAGCATGTGGCAGAACAGAATAAGAAATTCTGTTCTAGGCCAGATTCTTGGCTGATCTAAATCAGTGTAGCTCCATTGACTTTGCTGTGTTGATTTGCACCCTCTGAAGAATAGTATTTACAGCTTAATTGGATTCTGGAAGTAACCAAACCTCTTCAGAAATCCTTGTGTGAGATTTCCAACCCATCTTATAAACCTAATGGGTTCTGATAGTTCAGGTAAGCTTTGGAGAAGCATCAACTTTTCAGTGCTTCAGGGAACTGAACCAAACTTCTGATCCTTATGAAATTCACCCATCACTAATTATAAAATATCACTTTACTCTGGGGTTCTTGTAGAATTTGCAAAAGTTTCAAGAATTGCCCTTATAATTTACAGTGTCATAAGAAAACATCAACAACAATGCAATCTTTGTTCATGTACTTAAAAACAAAACACAACCCCACCCAAAACTAAAATCTGCTGGCAATTAGAATAGACAGATGTGAAAAGAATCAACATTACAGAAATGCTGTTATTTACTGAAATAAACTATTTCAGACAAATGAGACATTTTAACAGCACACAGTGTCCAAGCCTTAAGACTCACACTGACCTGAACAGTTATTTTCTTTGGGTTTTTCTGAGGAGTGGTACAACAACAATATTAAAAGTGAGTGCAGTGTATATTATGTAGAGTCCACAGGATCTTTGTAAGGCAATAGCCTACTAGTGGATCACAGCTCACTTTGAGGGAATCTCCATAATGTCCTCTTACTGTCCAGAGGTCCAGAATATTAGAACGTCCTTCCACCCTTAGTATAAATGTAAAACAGTGAAAACACTCTCACTTACAAAAACAAGTCAACATGCTGCTGCTAAAAATAAAGACGGCATCGTGCTCATGTCCCCATGTACTCTGACTCTAGTTCCTAGGTTTGAAATAAGGGAGCATGACATTAGTTTTCACTAATGAGTCTGTACACTAGCCCATATTTCCCCTGTACATCAAGTGCTTGTTTTAGCATCTCAGGAACACATGAGCCACAGGTTCTAGAAACTTCAGCTTTCTGTCTTGAGCAGGATATCAAAAGAGAGGCCACTTTTACGAGTGAGTTTTCCCCCATGCTGTGTCTTGCTAGGGGTTCATTATTAAACCTACAGAAATGGTTATTCATGCCCAAGTGACATCAATCATTCAGGTCATACAATACCTGACTGTAAATTATTACATTATCTAAGAGCAGGAAGATAATAACAATAATAAAACTCAAGGCACAGCACCAGTAGGCTGAGAGCCTCCACTAGACCTGTCAGATATGCTTTGAACATGAAAGGCTTGGTTTTTCCATTCCAGGCCCATACATCATTGGAGCTGTCATGGGTTTCTGTAGGACCAGTTGACGTGGCTCAGAACAGCAGCTGCTCAATGGCTTTGGAAAGCCTGCCTCAAGAAACAGTTGCTGGGGTACAGGAGCTGTAAACATTCTCCTTCAGACTGACATCCTGGTGGGCTGTCCTGCCATTACCCTCTGTAAGTCACAACAAGAAGTAAACTGCTGTCACTGAGATGAAAGGCCGCCTTCCTCTGATCTCTCTACTACAAAATTACTTCAGTACCACACTGTATTTTATGTCAATACCTATTTTATTTTTCAAAATTGAAAAAGATATAAGTACATTGTTCCCTGAATTCCTGATGCTCTGTGTAACCTAGCAACTCCTTATGCTACATAGCATACAGCAGAGCGTTATCATGCAATACATTCATGCTAACAAGAAAGCAATGTAGTATTTCATTTGCAGATGATTTAGACTAAATTTGCAGTTCAGCTCTCACTAATTTAAGAAATAATAATGCCCCTAACTGCCTTCCCCCATAATATCTTCATTTAAAAAACATTATATGTAAGGATTTTTTTTTGATGGTCCTAATTGTCCAAGGGCTCTCAGTTTTCACCAAAGCTGAATTCTGGAAGCTATTTGCATGGGATTTGTAGCCTGCAGCATGCTGCAAATTGATAATCACTAGCAACAGGAGAATATATTCAGGAGCACATTTTCACGTCATGCAAAATTTGCCAGTTCAAAATGTACTCATGAAAATAGCTTTTTAAAAGATTCCCTTGCCAAAGGGTTGGTGCTGTAAGATCATGTAGGTAAGCCACACAGGGGCTGGCCCAACTCATTCTAGTAGCAGGATAGTCAGCACCCTTGTCTTTCCCATAGGCAGCTTCACTACAGGTGCGCAGTATGAATAGGTGTCAGGGCCAGGGAGAGCCAAGCAGAGATAGGAGAACAATAGCAGTGTTGGATTGGGAGTCACTTGGCAAAGAAAAGACCAGAGAGGTGGGGCAGGGGGGAAGACCAGCAAGAGAGAAGTGTGTGCGTGAGTAAACAGTGACAAGGTGTGAAAGAGAGAAAGGTGGGGGGCGATGGTCTGGACTAAGGGGAAGAGAATGAGAGGAAGAAAACAGACAACAGGAGGGGAAAGGGAAGAGAGGTTCTAAGACCACATCTATAATGAGGTTCAGACTGAATTGAGGGGGGGTCATGTAAATTCACTTTCTTGATAGAATTTGGCCAGTGAGCTTAGCGCTAAACTAGGACAATTTAAAAAATGTTAATTTGACTTTGTCCATACTGGTCAGATCAACCATGTTAGAAACGGCATTTAGATACTTGATTTCTGTCTGTGTAGAGCAAAATGTATTAATAAAGAAATCTAATCCTGAGAGATTGATCCAGCTATAGGTAGAGGTCCATAACTTAAGCAGAGGTCAAGCTGCACTGTGCACAGCTATGGGGTGAGAAGGAATGTAATGGTGATTAAAGGCATTTTATACTTCTCCAATCCTGCTGCATAAATGAGAGAAACCTCATGGCTGCTTTAACTTTAGCTTTAGCTGGCCCCCTAAGATCTTTCCTGTAGCCAGGGAATGCCCCAGTGCAGGGAACCCCTGGACAGACCCTATTGAACAGGAAGGGTGATGATATAGAAGCCGATATGTCATCTCTGTGATTCCTCTATGCCGGGGAAAGGATCATTATGCTAGCTTCAGGGAGCAGTACAAAGCAGTCGGGGGTAGGGGACAAGAATGTTTTCGTCAACTTTTTTTTTCAAAGATACAGTATGCAGTAGTATTTGTCACTGTATCTGTTCTCATTCCAGAAGTTGTAAAGTAACAGTAACTTTTTTTCCTCTCCTTTTATCTGATTTCTCTTGAAAACAAATCCTCAAACAGTTGTTTGGTGAAACATTAGAACTTTAATTGAATTCCTCCAGTGCTTTAGAACATAAAAGCTGGAGAGAATCCTGTGAAAAGTCATGCTGTGCTTATCAATGGCATCTCATGCAATCCAGAAAAAGAACTGGGAGGTAGCGGCAGAAGAAGGTATCTCATTTTAGATAGGTCCTTCTTGATGTTAGTATTCAACAAGAGAACAAAGCAGTTTACCTGCTTGATTGTATTTGTTGTCAGTGCTATTTCTAGAAATCTTGGCACGCAAATCAATTTTAGATTTGCGACAGCAATAGTGTGAAATTATGTTCACTGTCTAATCCATACTGAATTAATCTAATTTTATCACTACCCATATGAAGGTAAACAGGCTTGAGGCTGATTCTTATTTACATTATGTCCCATTTACACCACTCTAGTATTATAACGGGGCCTTAAAATGAGAGTAAACTAATTACATTTACTCCTACTTCAAGGCATCTTTACACTGCCAGAACGGTGTAAAGAGCTTTAGTGTAAATATGAGTTATGCTCCGTATTTCCCCCCCCCCTAATAGTCACTATTCAGACTCATCTGTTCTACAGGTTTTTTAAGCATTTATACAATTTGATAATAAAAGTGCAATAAATAAGCATCTCTCAGGTTGATATCTTCATGACTATGGTTTGTACTGAATAACAAACCATTTCATGAAGCCTATTGCCACTCACTGCCTGAAAAGATGGTAAATATTGCTAGTGCAGAATACCATGGTGATAGTACGAAGGTGACATGGCTGAAAAGCATAAATACAATGTACAGTCTGCCTGGTAAGTGACCAAAGGTGATCTTACCCCTGGAATCAACTGTATTCTAAAAACCAGCAGCAGAATACATTTGGCTTTACAAGAATCTGAGTATTTTAGAAAGCAGGGGTCCTGCGTGCTGTGTGCAGAGTCTTTCAGGCAAGTTTGAAATCTAAAGTAGCACAGGATAAGAAAAGAAACATTTGTGTTTTTTGTATCAAAGCATCACAAAAGTACAAATAGGAGTAAAACCTAGACCACCCAGGGAGGGTGTTCTCATTAAAGCTACCGTCAACTGACCTGTGCACCAGAGGGTTTCTGTTGCTGAGGCTATGGGATGTAGGTTTGAACTAAACTGTCGCTTTCTGAATTTCAGAGAATCATTGTGGGCAGTAGTTTGTAAAACACATATTGCTTTCTTTTTGGAAAAAAGTAGTCTTGACTGAAGTTTTTTATGAAATTGATATAAAAACCAAGGATTGTGAATTATGTATGTCAAGGTTCCTTCCCCACTCTGAACTTTAGGGTACAAATGTGGGGACCTGCATGGACACTTCGAAGCTTAATTACCAGCTTAGATCTGGTAACTCTGCCACCATCCAGAAATTTCAGTGTCTGGAGCACTTCCTGTCCCCCTAAAACTCTCCCCTCCGTGGATGGCCTTGAGGGACTTCACCAATTCCCTGGTGAATACAGATCCAAACCCCTTGGATCTTAAAACAAGGAGAAATTAACCGTCCACCCTCCTTTCCCCCACCAATTCCTGGTGAGTCCAGATCTAATCCCCTTGGATCTTAAAACAAGGAAAAATCAATCAGGTTCTTAAAAAGAAAGGTAAAAATCATCTCTGTAAAATCAGGATGGAAAATACTTTACAGGGTAATCAAATTCGTATAGCCCAGAGGAACCCCCTCTAGCCTTAGGTTCAAAGTTACAGCAGAGGTAAAATCCTGTCAGCAAAAAAGGACATTTACAAGTTGAGAAAACAAAAATAAAACTAATCTGCCTTGCCTGGCTGTTACTTACAATTTTGAAACATGAAAGACTGGTTTAGAAAGATTTGGAGAGCCTGGATGGATGTCTGGTCCCTCTTAGTCCCAAGAGCGAACAACACCCAAAACAAAGAGCACAAACAAAGACTTCCCTCCATCAAGATTTGAAAGTATCTTATCCCCTTATTGGTCCTCTGGTCAGATGTCAGCCAGGTTTACTGAGCTTCTTAACCCTTTACAGGTAAAAGAGACATTAAGCGTTAACTATCTGTTTATGACAATGTAAGACAAATAAAATAACACAATGGAGATGATGTTTAGTGCAGCTTTACCAAAGTATCCACTTCCAAGCTGCTGATCTATAAGTCACCTAACTAACACATCAATTGTTTCTGATGTTACAAAGGCTCTTCGGGAGGGCAGGCATGGCACAGCCTAGTCATAGAAATATGACTGCCTGTGAAATGCATTGGGAGGTATGAAATAGATAGTAGAGCTGAGATACTCTGCAAATAACAAATTTGGCTTTAGACAACATTTGCTAGTTTTGAATATGGATTTAAAAAAGTGCAAATTTGAAATAAAAGTGATGAATCTAGCTGTAACACTTGAATTAGGGTTCACTAAAGACATACCGGTCTGAATTCATCCCTGCACCAGTGCATGGCTCAGCAAAGAGATGGAAGGGGTGGCTTACATTCCCCTTGTCCTGTAGTTACTGGGGACTAGTTCAGCCTCTTCAGGCTGGGTGGCAGGGATAGCTCAGTGGTTTGAGCATTGGCCTGCTAAATCTGGCATTGAAAGTTCAATCTTTGAGGGGAGCATTTAGGGATCTGGGGAAAACCAGTACTTGGTCCTGCTAGCAAAGGCAGGGGAGCGGACTCAATGACCTTTCCCTTCCAGCTTTATGAGATAAGTATATCTACATATATACATTATTACTTAGGAGCAGCATCCAAGACTCTTTTGAGTTGCACCCTGTTGCCCAAAGCCTATATGAGCCCTGTAGCAGCTAAGGAATAGTTGAGGTGCACAAGCCATTCACACACACCCATCCACTCACAGAGGGCCCCCTCCCACCAAAATGCCCCAGTATGCCACCTCCTTTCCTACTGAAACCACACACACACACTCCGTGAGTGCTGTCAGGGAAGTGCAGCACTGGTAATGCTGGTTCTGCATCTAGGGGTAGGGCCTTCTGCACTGTGTATTTTTTTTCTGAGGGGCTCATGCCCTGTGAAGGAAAGGGGCCAGAGGGCAACTATGATTTGGGCCCCCAGTGGGAATATCTCTGAAATATGATTGTATTTGAACTTCAGGCAGGTGAAAGATAGAGAAGAGAAAAAACAGGCAAAATAAACAATTTCAACACCGGGCTAAATTTGATCTGAAATGAATAATTGAGGCCTTCTTATGCACCTCTAGTAGAGTTACAACTACAGGTAATTGAGTGAACCTTTCAGAACAAACCCCACAACTGGCAAATCTTACCAGTTTTCATGTTCATAGGAACCCAGAGACATCCAGGTTTACTGAAATGTTTGCCATGTTTATAAATCTTTTTTGAGCCAATTCAATTTCCAATTTGGACTGGAAACTCAGAACAAAATTCAGGGCCCCAATTAGTGTTTGGAGCATAGAGAACCTGCCATACTGGGGCTGAGGTTCTAAACCCACAAAAAGAATTTGTGAAACCATCTGTGAAGTGAAATGGCAAAGTTTCACCTAGCTCTATTTACCGCTCAATGCTATATAGTTCAGGCATATTAACCCAAATGGAATTAAACACTTCCCCTTGAAATCTGTTTCCAAGAGCTAGCTTCCCCATTAGTGTACTGCTAGAGTCACTAGACCCAGGGGGACAGAGCTTCATATAAAGGGAAACCTTCACATGTGGATCTCCTCCCTTCATCCACCAAGGTGGCTCAGCAGCCTCCACTTTGCCCCAGCTCTGTACACTGTGGAGACTTGCCTACATAGTTTAGGGTCCATGCTGGAGGAGGGGTAGGGCCTGGGCAGGCCCAGGAAAAGAGTTGGAAGGATGGAAACTGAGACCCAGAGGATGTGAATCATCATTCCCTTTCACAATAGCTACCACCATTCACACCCTGTGGAAATTAGTCAACGTAACAAGGTATGCTGGCCCCTTAAGGGCAGACTCAGGCTCAGCACTCTCTGTTACTGTCTGGACTCAGAACCAGGGCATTGTCCCAGAACCAGGGCATCATGTTGTAATTTTCAAAGGGACAGATGGGAACAGCAGGCCAAGGGCCAGGCCTGATGGGAAGGGGAATAGCCCTCAGAAAGGGGAATAGCCCTTGTTGTCAGCAGGGCAGGGCTCTCTATGTTGGTCTCAGTATCTCCAATGAGGAGTCTGGAGAACCAATCCAGAACTGTGAAGAGGGGTCTATGATAGAAAGAGGGCATGAGCTCCCCTTTGGCACTCAGGTGTCACTTAAAGGCTGTATCATCATTCAAAAAGAATGAACCCCTGCAACCAAGAGGAAAATGTTGCACAGATCCTAGAGATGAGAGTCCTAGAGAGGATGCAGGAAGACAAAGGACTTTGTGAACCTCAATACCTGAGAAGGTGACCTAGACCCTAAAGAGGCTGAAGCCTAGGGAGAGTGATGGAGTGGCGTGGTATTTGGTTTGGACTTTTGTTACTCCAGAAGAGGTTAACATTTCAACGTATGAGAAGTGGCACCTGGTGAAGAGAAAGTAAGCTACTTAAGATAACACAGCCTAGATGTGTACGGTCTGTGAATTCCCCTTTGTATGTCCCAGGGGCAATTATAGGTGGATGGTGAGTCTCTGTCAGCAAGCTGATGAGAGGCCCACCAGAGGCCAGTGTCAGTGTGGAGGAGTTGGTTGTTACAGTGGATGTCCTTGCCCCCCTGGTTTTCTCAGAGCTTTTGCAGGCAAGGGTGAAAGGGTTGAGGGTGAATCTTCCCCTCCTGCCAGGACAATGTAGTGAAACCTCCTAGGGGGAATCTTCATGGAGATTTCTTTCACAAAGCTTTCTCTTTCCATGAGTTTTTCCAAAGCAGGGGATGACATGGGCAGGAGGAAATTAATTTAACAATTTGCATAGATTAGTCTGTCTCCTGTCATTACCCCAAAACTCAATAAATACCTATTTTATTATGGTCCATAAAGAGCTTTGTTTGCAACTACCCAGAATTTAGTTTACGATTCAGTGTTACTTTAAGAAGGAAGAGAAAGATGTTCCTTGAAAGAAAAGCTCAAATTTCCAAGGAGGGAAAACTGTTCCTTTTAATATTTCTTTAATGAAACAGAAAAATATGGTAACAGCAAGTGGGACCTATTTCAATTGGATTAAAAAAAATATTTTCCAGCACAAAATGGCTGCAGTAACTCATCTAATAAAATCTGCATGTATAGTTCCAGGCAATTATATCTTCTTGCACCTGTTAATTGACTTGATCTAAGGAGGAGATGAACCTGATCTTTCTTTCTCTACCCCCAGATTTGGACAGTAATTTCTCTGATACCATGTGTGTAATGATCCATGATAATACAGACTTCACTGCCTTCAGCTACTCCACACACCATGGCTTTCAGTCAACATCAAAGACAGAATGAAGGATCTTCTTTCTTCTAGAGTCAGATTTAGCCATGGTGATCCATGTATTCATGCCCTAGTCTTGCTTGTTGTAATTCTCTGTACCTAGGTATGAAATCACTGACCTCAAAACCATTACAACCAGTTCAAAATTCAGCAGCCTGTCTGCTCATCAACACAGACTGCTGAGACCACATCACCAATGTGCCCTGCTCTCCTCACTGGTTCTCCGTTAAATTCAGTTTTCAGCCTTCATCTCCATGGGATTGGCTCAAGTAACTTGAGGGGCTGCCTCACACTGTGTGGCCATGATCCTCCATGCCTGTTATGTTCCACTTTACCATGCAACTGTCAACCTCAAGAGAGTGAAACCTTTATTTGAAGGAGACACCACTTTCTCAGCAACTGGCCTACAAATTTGGAGTTCCATCCTGTAAGAGATCAGGATGGCCACAAATCTTAGTCTTTGGAACAAAATATAAACCCCACTTGTTGATGTAGCTACAATAACACCAATGGAAAGTGCTACCAGCAACAGAAAGATTCAGTCTCTGCTCACTAAAGATGAGGGAGGGAGAGATAAATATTTTGGGGGAAGACTCCATAGTTCTCGGAGAGGCTTACTGATGGCCATATAACAACGTAATCAATAGATTTAAAATGCTGGGGTGAAGCAGGGAGGAGAGACAAACAGACTCCTATCAGTTGAAATAAAGACAACTCTCCATGCAAGGCTCTAGTAATATCTTCTTAGATCCTCCCTAGAGCAACCACTGTAGGGAGACATGATCATACACACATGAACATGTCTAATATTCTCTAAACAAACTCGAGGCAGTATGTTACACAAGAACTACTGAAAAATACAGTTTCTTTCAGGGCCACCCAGAGGATTCAGGGGGCCTGGGGCAAAGCGACGGAGCTGCAGTGCTTGTACTCACTCGGTGGCAGTCCGGGTCTTCGGCGGCATTTCGGCAGCACTGAAGGGTCCCCCACCACTGAAATGCTGCCAAAGACCCGGACTGCTGCCGGGCCAGGGCTCGCGGGGCCCCTGTGGGGCCCGGGACCTGGGTCAAATTGCCCCTTTTGCTCCCACCTTTGGGCAGCCCTGGTTTCTTTTTGCACTGTGGCTGTCTGACTTGGAACACACTGGTTAGAGAAAATGGGAAGTTTACCTTAGCAATGACATTTTAAAATGTCCACTTCAGTGAGTGGTCCTGCAAAAATGCACAAGTGCCCAGTATACCCAAAAGATCCTGCCTCTGTGTTTGAGAACCGGACAACTATAAGACAGATCCTCATGGTGAGATCCTGCTCTATACATTTGATGTTCAAGGAGAGCTGGTCAAAACACCAGTAAAAGTGTTGCCAACATTCTTTTTTTTTTGCCTTTTTTTTGTACTGGTTTACCATACCTGAAATTTTTCAAAATTTCAAACATTTTAACCAGCTCTAGATAAAATGTCTCTGGGATTTTACTCTGCAAGCACACAAGCCCTTAGACTGTTCACACAACTTTGTTTCTTTGATGCCAATGCACTGAGAAATGCTGTTTCCAACAAGGTCATATCTCAATGGATCTCTTATAGCATTTCACATTGTTATGATCTGGCCTACTAAACTAGCAAGCCATATCAAGGCTCGTTTAAGGCAAGGCTGCTATTTGTGCCTGCCTCAAGATGTTTCCATCACAGACATCTGAAAAGCAGCTACTTGAGTCTCTCTCCATAAGTTTATGAGGCGTTATTATTGCTTGGGTTCAGCCTTTGGGATAGAATCCAGTCTCGAACTCTCTGTGCTCTAGAACTTACTTCCAAGGTAAGGGAGGCAAAGTCTCCCAACCACAGAGTGCAGTTTTGTTTTATTTTGGGATGATCTTTATTTTCAGTGGCCAATTTACCCCTCCTATAGCTGTGAGCTTACTCTACAGACTTTGTGTTTCACCGATATTGAATTTGAGATCTAGTGATATCTTTATATGATGGACAGAAACAAAGAAACTCAAACCTTCTTGTTCACACCATTGACATTGTCCATGTTGTTGCTGCTCATTATAGCAGTGCTTTCCTTTTGTGTCATTCTTCAAGCTTCTTACTTTCCAGGAGTGAGAATCCTGCACAGATGGAATCTTAAGAGATGGAGAAATTACTTACCTGTAATTCTGCTTCTCTGAGCATGTTATTTGCAGGATTCTCAATTACTTCTCTCCTCTTTTTGAGGTGCTTTCCTCTTGCACCCTGTTTTTCATCTTACTCAGTGGCACAGTTTTGGAGCTGATGTTGGTCATCTTGAATTGGCTTTTTTTTCTGGAGGCTTCTCTTACAATTCAACTGACGTAACAGATTGGAATGTTCAGGGACAGCATTTATCATCTGAGTGTGGTGTGTCACAACAGCCAGCAGTAGGTGTGGCTCACATCCTACCTTCCCTCCTTACCCTTAAGGGTTGTGAAACTTTTAACAGCTAAAGAGCTAGAGGGGTTCTGCCACTCTTGTGCTCAGGAGCTAATATCTGGCAGTAAGAATCCTACTAGATGGTATCTTCACAGAAGAACTGCAAATTTAGTAGATTTTCCCCTTTCCTGAACCAATCTGAACCTTAAAATGGGCTCTGGGTTGCTTAAAATCAGGGACTGGACTGAGATTCAGTATGGTTACTATTCAGTTACCCCGGTCTTAATAATTTCTGACATTCTCAGGGCTAAATGTGGCTCTAATTTTATATCCTGTCCAATCTTTTTGAAATCCAAGAGACTGTGTGGATAGTAAGTCAGCTTTGATTTTGGATCCAGTCCCTTTTTATATCCTAAAACACTATAACCTTCACGGGAAAACAAAATACTAATAATAACCCCAACAGTAAACTTCAGCATAGCAGGCTAAAGCAACACCAAGTCTAGATGCATCAATTTCATCCTTGCCTTGACAGCAGTAAGGAATGCCTTCCAATGCCAAAGTATGGCAGGGCTGTAACTCACAAAGAATAAGATTTTCAAACCTTGAAAAAACAGTTTAGATTTATGTCAACATCAAGTTTTTATTTCTTCACTGAGTTGAGCATTCTCGATTAGATTACCGAACTAGACTTCCACTTCAACTTATTATTACATACCTTAATGGGACAACAATGAATCTATGCCTGTCATAATTTAGGACCCATAATCCAGTTATGTAAAACAGAACCTTATAATTGTAATCAAGTGTTACCTCCAAGATTTTCAAAAGATGGATGCCTAAAGTTAGTAGTCTAAGGCCATATTTTACGGATAGTTAAGTGACCTAGGTGAAATCCTGGCCCCACTGAAGCCATGGAGAGTTTTGCCATTGACTTCAATGAAACCAAGAGTTTACCCCTCTGTTTCGAAGAGATAATGGCCCAGCAGTTCCCACTGGCTTCTTTGGGAGCTTTTGGGTGCTCAGCACTGTTGAAAATCAGGCCACTTATTCAGATGCTATGGATTCAGAAGCTAACATTATCTTGCGTATTTGAAAATCTTGACCTAGGTCTTTGATTTGCTTCTCAGCCTGCTGAGTCTTGATCAAAGCTCTGTATCAGCTGATGTTTCTGTAGTCCAGATCTCATCCAGCCTTTTAATATATCCCTAGCATTCCTTCTAAACAAATCAGATGTTTCCTGAGGAGCCAAATCCTCCCATCTGGAAGGCATAAGGAGAAATGGGTCCAGATCTTCAAAGGTATTAAGGTGCTTAACTCCCACTGAAATATGAGAATTAGGTGCTTGAATACCATTGAGGGTCTGGGCCATAGTTCTTATCTTCCAATAAGCTGAAGACATGTCACTGAATCTTTTGGTGACCACTTTGTAATATGTCATGGGATGAGTTAGGAAAATATGGAACAAAACTCTACCTAAAAACAGTAAAGCAAAAATGATATCCATCGCACCAAAGTCCCTTCATAGGCCGATTCATATGACCCTCTGTCACAGAGTCCACTCACCGCAGGTGGCACCTTCTCTGGGCCGATCTGGGGTTTAGCTATTTCCAGGTCTGAGGCCCTCCTCTGCTGCTCGTTGCATGCCCTGCTGCCACTCTCTCTTTCTCTGTGGCCCTTCTCTCACTCCGGGCACTGCAGCCTCCTCTTCATGACTTGGCCCTCCAGCCAGCTCATGAACTATCTTTCCCCATTTCAGGGTATCAAAGTCTACATAGGTCGATAGCAGATTTATTATACCAATATTTGCTCGTGCCATTATAATTAAGGTTGTGTCAGCTTCTCTTTACTGAACAACAGATTCTAATAGAATTAAAGGGTCTATTATGTGAAAGTAGATGAATAATACACTTTATATTTTTGATCTTTGTCATCATGATACCTCTCAGTTTTCAGGAATTTAGAACTCATTCATAAAAAACCACTTTAGGCTGAAATTTGTCCTAGACCTAAGTACAAGGGTATTCACAATCAATTCAAACATTTTCTACTTCAGTATAAAAAACAATTTTTAATAATTGTTTCCATTCATAACTAAGGTCCAATTCCTATATTCAGGGGTTTTACTCCTGCATATCACTGTAATATCAGAGCTCCTGAAAAGAAGCAATCTACATAGGCTCAGTCCCATTAATTTCAATATTCTGAGTGTAAGGCACTGTTAGGTTCTTAGATCAGCACAGTATTTGTTATACGTTTCTGTAGAAGAGTTAATGACAGCATGCCAGTTATCATTTTATCCTGGCACTGATTAGTATGTTTGTGCCACAATCTTGCCAAATTTTCAAAAAAACAGCCTTTAAAACTGAACCCAGAATTTTGCACCAGTAATTATTTGCACTCATAATGTTGCAAGTGCAATCAATTATGAATGTAAATGATAGAATGTAGATAGAATTACCCAGTTATTCCTGATAATGAAGTAGATGTCTTCATTCCATTATTTGTCATTTGCAAAATTGCAGGCAACAATTATTGTAGATACAAAATTACAGGTGCAACTTCTGAGGCTGAGTTGAGGTATATTTGAAGTGTGTGTGTGTGTGTGTGTGTGTGTGTGTGTGTGTGTGTGTGTGAGAGAGAGAGAGAGAGAGAGAGAGAGAGAGAGAGAGAGAGAAATCACTGTGTTAACAAACTACAAATACAAGCCTCTGAACTGTTTTGCAGTTTCTTGCTTTATTTCTTTTGATCGCATTCAGAAATCAATATACATAGTATAAAAAAGTCAGCATGACGGATTCCTTAATTTACCAGGCACAACTAAAATAAGCATGTATCCAAATGGATAAGGCAGAGGTTGTAAGGGCTTTATTTGTTAGCTCATGAGATTTAAAAAGGGGCTAAACACTGCTTCCTTTTACTTTAAATTGAAGAGTTGACTGACTCATTTTGCTTAATGCAATTTCACAATCCCAAATTATTTTACTTTGTGGACCATATCCTGCTCACTCTATCTGTATGCATTGATCCTAGTGAAGTAAATGAGCAGGATTTGCCCCATGTCTTTTCGATCAGGCAACAGTAAATGCCAATTGTCCTAGGGAAAAATATAGACTAATTAAAATGCTAATCTTTAGTAAACATTTAAGTACTTGCATGAAAATTAAATAGTCTCAGGTTGCCAATTTATGTCTGTGTGCCAGGCATCATGAAAAATACAACTAATATTAACTACATCATCATCAGGGGTCTAATAGTACATCTTATGTCAAACTGCTCTAGGTTGGGATATCAGCCCATCATGTTGGGACCAACTTGGCATGCCATATGCTTGACAGCTTCCAAGTAAAAGATAAGGATTATAAGCACTTTCAGGAGATTTATTTAGAGACTTCAGGTTTGTAGTACACAAATTGCGATTTGAGCTACAATTCTTTCATGTAATTGCCTGTATAAATAGCCTGAATTTGGTAGAACCACATGGTCTTTTCTGGATAGGCCTGCAAAGCTTCCAAGTTACAAAGGTTGGGATTGGATCTCTCAGGGGAGTTGGTGGTAAAGTACAGAGGATTCTACTTTTATTAGCTGTATTTCAGCCAAATCCACAGTGATTTAAAATTGTTTTCCTCCCATGGCATTTCACAGACAGTAGCTACCTTTATCTATCTAAGGTACTTATATGCCCCCATAACCATAGCATCTGAGCACTTCACAATCTTTAATGTATTTATCCTCACAACACCCCTGTGAAGTTGGGAGTTCTGTTATCCCCATTTTACAAATGGGGAACTGAGGCACAGAATTCAAGGTCTTGTCTGCATAGTGTGGGGTGTGATTTGTAAAGCTCACTAATGGTCTTCTTTCTGACTGTGCTGTGTAAACCCTGCTGGTGTGCTCTAAAAGGTACCTATTTCACATTAACGGATCCCTAAGAACTAAATTAATTTGAACTAGGTGCCTTTTAGAACACGCCAGCAAGGTCTTGGGCAATTAGAGAGCAACATGTTAGAGCACTTTACAAATCACTTACCTCTTGTGTGGTTTGCTGGTAGCATATGGATAGGCCCTAAGTGATTTGGCCAAGGTCACACAGGAAGTCTATGGTGGAGCAAGAAGTTGAACCCAGGTCTCTCAAATCCCAGAGTAGTGCATTGTCTTCAGTGGGGCCAGAATTGCACCCTTGGTATCCCGATCGTCTTCCCTGAACAATTTGCTAAAGTATGCACTATTTCTTGAGCAATGGGAATTGTAAGAAGACAAAAGCTAGACAGCACACCATAAGGAAGAGCCAGGAATTCCTGCTATTGCCTTTGAGCATACAATTTTCTATTGCACTGTGATGTCTTTCATATCTGTTTTTAAAAAAATACATCCTAGGAATCAATGGCAGATAGCAGTATGATACAGTACACAAAAGTTTGTGATTCAAAGCTGTTGTGTGCAATCAAGTTAACGTCATTCATTTTAAAACAGAGTAGTTATAAAATTACCCATTTTAAAAAATCTACCCATTGTAAAACAGAATAGTTTCACTTTTCTGTCTCCTGGGTAAATGCTTTGCATTGTTAAAACACATACTATATTGGCTCAATACACACAGCTTCTCCAGTCTGTTGGGTAGAGTACACAATTCAGAAACATGATGTCTCATTCTTTTCCTTTTTATTCACAATAGCATCAGTGAGGATGGACTGTCAGTTTGAACTGTAAGTTTCCAGGGATTTTTCCATTTCTGTCACAACCCTAACATTATTTAAACACAGTGCACATTGTATATATGGGCTTAATAATTCTCATCTTGCACTTTTACCATTCTTAAGAAAGGCTGCGGGAGAAATAGGACAGCCACACAACACAGTGCATAACAAATCTTATTAAAATGCTGAGAGTGTATTCTGAATCTTAATTCTACCAGAGCATGGACAATGAATGTATTTGTGTTAGTTACTTTCCCACTTCGAGGTTAAACAAACCAGTGAATGGGAATCTGGGTGGCAGCAGAATGAGATACCACAGTTGATGACGCAGGCAGACAAATGCCAGGCGAATGTTTCTCAGAAAAACACAAAACCCAACCATTTTTCCTGTCTTCCCATGACTTTCCATCAATCTGTAGTCTACAAATATATTTGAATAGTTACCACCTTCTCTAATGCATTCATTCAATAGTTCAGTTCTGAGGGTCACATGATACATTTGTCTCTGTGTCTGACTCTAGCAAAATATGCCTACTTCAAGGGGTATCTGAATTAACCACAGAACATTTGTTCTGTCTCATTCTGTGTTAATATACCACGCTGACTAAAGTTCCAGTTTACAGTGACTGCCAGATTGAATGACATGCTGTAACTCCCCCACCAATGGCACCACAGGATTTTCCCCACTGATTTCATTAACCTATCACACTGCTATTAAATTAAAACAAACAATCCCCCCGCCCCCGATTGTAGTGCAGCTTCAGTCACAGGACTATCCATTGTACCACCCATCTGTTGTTTGTAAGAATCACTTTCCCTGCAGGGAGATGGTGTGTACAGGCAGATTGTACCACCTGCCACTTAGTTCCAAAAAACTTTCACTTCAAGCTATTAATCAATACTATTGGGACATACAGATTTATAGATAAAACTAGAGGATTATGTGATTAACTTACTTGTGTTTCTGAAGACTAAGCTTCAGAGATAGGGGACCTAGTCTCAGGATACATGGAAAAGAGCGAAAGGAATACTAGTGATTTTCTACACTTTCACTCTACTATTCAGAGCACGATGCTGCATCTTATTTATTAATCATCACTCTCCTTCTTCTTTGGACAAAGGATCATTACCCAATCCTATTAAATCATGCTTTGGAGTCAGTCTGCAGGTATGCTGGCAATTTGCTATCAAAAATTTATAATCTGATTTGACACCACCACATTAGCTTGTGTGTGTGCACCTTACAAACACGTCATCCCATCTGTCAAGCATTATATCAAGTTGGGACTGTTCTCATATGGATAGACAAGATGAAAACAGTTCACTAGCTGGGTATGTCAGTGTAATTGAGGGTGTCATAAACAGATAGCTAGAGGTTAATGTCTCTTTCACCTGTAAAGGGTTAACAAACAGTGACCTGCAACACCTGACCAGAGGACCAATCAGGAGACAAGATACTTTCAAATCTCGTGTGGAGGGAAGCCTCTGTATGTGTTTTTGGGTTTGGCTTTGTTCTCTCTGGGTCCTGGACGGGACTAGAGGTGCAGCCAGGTTTCTGCCAATCTCCCTACTACAGTCTCTTATCTATTCAGAATAGTAAGTAAGTACAAAGGTGGTCGTAGACTTTTAACTTGTTTTTCTTTATTTGCAGGTGTGTACTTGCTGGATGTAGCTTAAATTGTGTTTCTGCTGGAGAAAGCATCTGCCTATTGTCCTTCTTTATTAAAGTTTTCCTCTTTTTTAGAAAAAAAAACATAAAAACTGTCTCTGTAATCAAGATGGTAAATATACAGGGTTTTTTAGCTTATAGACAATAGACAGAAGCTTTCTCCAGCAGAAACACAATTTAAGCTACTTCCAGCAAGTACACATCTGCAAATAAAGAAAAACAAGTTAAAAGTCTATGACCGCCTTTGTACTTACTTACTATTCTGAATAGATAAGAGACTGTAGTAGGGAGATTGGCAGAAACCTGGTTGCACCTCTAGTCCCATCCAGGACCCAGAGAGAACAAAGCCAAACCCAAAAACACACACAAAGGCTTCCCTCCACACGAGATTTGAAAGTATCTTGTCTCCTGATTGGTCCTTTGGTCAGGTGTTGCAGGTCACTGTTTGTTAACCCTTTACAGGAGAAAGAGACATTAACCCTTAGCTATCTGTTTATGACAGAGGGGCTGTAGGATGTGCCCAGTTCTGTATTAGACCATGTCTGGACTCTCAAGCCAACTTCAGGTTTTAAGCATTTCAGGAAAGCATTCACATGCAAGCTCATGGTCTGATGTGGTTTTAATGGGATAGCTGCTGATGTTGGGGTAGACTTGCTCTTGGCAAAAGGAGAATTTAACTTGCCAGTATTTCAACATAGACCTGTTTCTACTTTGATGTAGATGAGATTGATGAAATGTAAACCAAAGGTC
The DNA here is from genome assembly GCF_007399415.2 of Gopherus evgoodei. Taxonomy (NCBI): domain Eukaryota; kingdom Metazoa; phylum Chordata; order Testudines; family Testudinidae; genus Gopherus; species Gopherus evgoodei. The sequence goes on from NC_044327.1 coordinate 80,260,708, forward strand.
CTTCAACTATGAACAGTATAGGTCCCAATTATAAGGTGTTCATGCACGTTTGGTATTGAACTTGGAGCCCTCAAATAAAGTAGCTTCTATTTGGGGTGCATCCCAATCTCTGTCTCATGGCAACGAGCATTCAACTTGAAGTTATATAAGATGCCATGGCACAAAGCCTCTTCATTTCCTTGCTCCACCAAACTGATCGTAGAACTGCTTCTATATCTTGCCATGGATTAAGCTCAAAACTCAACATAGTTAGATGGCTGTAATCAGAGGTACTAAATGTTGTTATTTTAATACATTTAATAACTTTATCATTTACTGCATAATGTTTGCAATTCCATTGGCACCCTTGGTCTAAATGGTTTTTGGTTATGTTCTATGTCCCCATATAAATCAATATCTTGGAACTCTGGTAGGATCTGGTAAAAAGACTGAGTTCAATGGTATCTGTGACACTCTACAGCAGGGGTCAGCAACCTCTGGCATAAAGCTGTCTACAGTAAGCACCAGGGCAAGCCGGGCCAGTTTGTTTACCTGCCATGTCCGCAGGTTCAGCCAATCAGAGCTCCCACTGGCTCAGGCCAATGTGGGCTGTGGGAAGCCACGGCCAGCAAATCACTTGGCCTGTGCTGCTTTCTGGAAGCCCCCATTGGCCTGGAGCGGCGAACCGCGGCCAGTGGGAACCACGATCAGCCGAACCTGCAGACGCAGCAGGTAAACAAACTGGCCTGGCCCGCCAGAGTGCTTACCCTGGTGAGCCGCATGCCAGAGATTGCCAACCCCTGCTCTACAGGGATACCAAGGGTGGTGAACCACCTCACCACTACCTGCTATTAGCATTAAGCAGTCTTCTCTGTGCCTGCTGTAGCTCAGCAACCTGAAACCAACAGCCATCGGTCACACAAGCACTGCCTTCCAGGTCCAGGCAGAATTTGCCCTCTCTGTGTAGTCTACCGATACACACACACCAAGCCCTGAACATTCCCCTGCAATGTTCAGCCCTTAACCGCTGGACACTCATAGAAATTACTGGGTAAACTGTTCCCAAAGAAACAGTGCACACACCAGTTTGTTTAGTTCAGTTGAGGCTCAGTTCCAATATAATATCACAGCACTGAGATATATTTATAGTTAAACAATCATAAATTTATGATAGAAGATTAACAGATAGTGAATAAGGATAATGATGGAAACAGAAATGATTATATATAAAACAAAGTATAACACACTTAGAATCAAAACTTAACTTTAACAGGCTAAAAACTTTTGTCTAAAGTAGCTTACCTCACCTAAAGCGATCTTCCAGTATCTCTAACCAACATGGCTGGGATCGTCCTTTCATGAATACAAAAAGCGCTGTCCATTTTTGCGCTCTCTGTGAAAGATGAAATGGTGTCTTTTTTCCTTCTTCTCATACCTCCAAAGTTCATGGGTATGTCCCCAGAATCAGGATGGCCCCTTGGGATTTATTCTCTGATGTATCGTCTCTTGTTGATTTTCCTTTCCCCTGTTGACTTGTATGTAAATGAGGCTTCCATTATGTTGGACTACAGTGCTTAATCTGCATGCCTGACAGAGATACAGGTGAATCAACATCCTTTGTCTGATCCAAAACCTTTTTGCCCACTCTGCCTTGGACACAGATTTCAAAACATATTTTTAGTACACATACACAATTTCTTAAATATTATTTGTGCACATATCTTGCAATGATTATGAGGCTCAGTGTGACATAAGTTTTTATTAGATACTTCACTTGATCCTTTTCAATAAACACTATGAAATCAATATGTGGGTTGCAGTGAGTTTGTAAGTCCTGTCAGGTGTTACTGTTACTGAACAGTGAACCCTTTGCCAGTTGGCATTGAGGAGTTCTTAGGGCCACAATATCCCTCTTGCAGAAGATGTTTGTCACTTATACCTACTTAGTGCCTGAGGGAGAGCACCTCTTGGGCTAGTATTCCACTAGTGCCAGCTCCCTCATTCAACTATCCATTAACTAATGGAAGTGAGGAAAACACTTCCCTCAAGGCAGGTTATTCCATTACAGGGTTTCTTGTTCCTTCTGTGAAGCATTTCTTAGGGTGACTGTCTGAGGTAGGATATCAGATTAGCTGGACCACTGGTTTGATCTGTTCCTAGATTGATCTGTAAGAAGTTTGGGAGTTTCAGAGCTGACAGGGAGTTGGCACAAGAGATACTTATGAGAGGAATGTGAAGACAATGCTTTGGTAGTAGGATGCTCCTAGTCAATGGGAAAATTATCTTCTTTAGAGTTGGCTGCCTTTCACTATCATTGTGGAACCAGGGAAGGGTTCTCATACCATAAAGTTGTCCCATCTTCCTTTTTCCACCTCCTCCTTCATTTGTCCTGGCAGAAACCAATCCCTTAGTAGAAAGATTTTACATTTAATGCAATACTGGAGTGCTGCGGGTAAAAATGGGCCATAAGGAGCCCGTTTCTGACCTCATGCATGCTTGCAGGCTGCATGTGCTGTGTGCAGTCAATTTAACAAGCTACACTATAATACACCCCAATTTATGTAAAACCACAATGGGGCGTTCAGTAATTTGCTGCCTGCTTATAGGTGAATCTAATGTTTCACTAACTAAACATTTTGTATTTGACTTAAAAAAAACATATTGTTGCAAATTATGGTTGTACATCTTGGCTCTTTTTCAACACTATAAGCACACAACCTGTTAGAGATGTTTCACAAATGAATTACTCACTAATGCATCTGTTTCTACCCTCTGAAAATGGAAAGGCACCTACTTTTCTGTGGTAGGTGGACATGTGCTGGCTCTGCTTGAGCTAGTGTACAAAAAATAGCAGTGTAGCCAGGTAGCATAGGCAGCAGCATGACCTAGCAGCATGAACACAAACCTGCCTGGACCCTTTCACTATGTACTTGATAGCTAGCCTGAGTTGCTGCCCATCCTACCCTTGCTACACTGCTATTTTTAGCATGCTAGTTCAAACATAGCTGGAGTATGTCTACCTACCCACAAGGAAATTCATTCCCAGCTGCAGTATAGATGTACCCTCTGAGACCTCCTGGAAAAACAAGAAGGCCAGACTTGGAATCCATCATATTTTTAAGGGGTTGGTGAGGAAGAAAAAGCACTAACTACTTTTTTCCCCCTAAAAACCTTATATGTCTTTGTTATATATCAGAAAGAAGGAACAAAAGGATATAACCTTCAGAGCCTCTGTCATAAACAGATAGCTAAGGGTTAATGTTCTTTTACCTGTAAAGGGGTAACACCAGTAACCTGAAACACCAGACCAGAGGACCAATCAGGAAACAAGACTTTTTCAAATCTGGGTGGAGGGAAGTTTTGGGTGTGAGTTCATTGTTCTTTGTCTTGTGTCTGTGCCCTCTTGGCTCTGAGAGTGATTTTTCTATCTCCTGGCTTTCTAATCTTCTGTTTCCAAGTTGTAAGTACAAGGATAGTAAGACAATAGGTTTATATTGTTTTCTTTTGTATTTACATGTGTGTAGTTGCTGGAATGTTTTAAATTGTATTCTTTTTGGATAAGGCTGTTTATTCATTTTTCTTTTAAGCAATTGACTCTGTATATTGTCAACTTAATACAGAGCCTATTTTTAATGTCCTTTTTTCTTTCTTTTTATATAAAGCTTTCTTTTTAAGACCTGTTGGAGTTTTTCTTTAGTGGGGACTCCAGGGAATTGAGTCTGCAGCTCACCAGGGAATTGGTGGGAGGAAGAAGTCAAGGGGAAAATCTCTTTGTGTTAGATTTACTAAGCCTGACTTTGCATACCCTCTGGGTGAGGGGGAGAGATTAGATCTCTCGGTACTTGTGTTTCCAGGACTGGAAGCAGGGAATCTCCTATGGTCGTCCAGGGAGGGGAGCCTGGGAGGAAGTAACAAGGAAACAAGGGGAGAGGGTTATTTCCCTTTGTTGTAAGACTCAAGGCATCTGAGTCTGGGGGTCCCCCAGGGAAGGTTTTGGGGAGACCACAGTGAGCTAGGCACTGTATAATTCTTAGCTGGTGGCAGCGGTACAAGGTCCAAGCTGGTAACTAAGCTTGGAGGTTTTCATGCTAACACCCATATTTTGGACGCTAAGGTCCAGATCTGGGAAGAAATGTTATGACAGCCCCCTTAAGAAACCTCTAAAGGGATCAAATCAACTATTTTGGAGTGGTCTCTTAAAGCAAGAGATTACAAGAGATTGCTTCTCAGGCATAGGTTTTACTTATAACAAATGCATATTTGATCACGACTGAATTTTTCTCTCTCTCCCAAAACATGGAGAATAAAATAATGCTGTGTTTCTTACTGCCATCCTGAATATTGGGGTAGTAAAATATTAATGATTTGGAGAATTATTCAGTGTGTTTTCGACAGCAGCTTTTGAAACCCACTTTTTTCATTAAAACTGTCAGTTTTGTAATACAGCCATGATTTCAAAGCAAAGCAGTATCATGGCTCAAATCAAAGACAAACTGCATATTTTATGTTTACATATTGCAAGGCCTTAACCATGTAAAATTAGTTGTTGGGGCTGGGTAGGCTTTAAGTTAATATAGCAGGAAAAGCAACCAACCTGAGGATGAAACTAACAAAAAAAAATTGGGGAGGGATACGTTCTGCTTTGAGTCTATAAGTCAAAACTGGATGTCTTTCTAAAATGTATGCTCTAGTTCAACCAGAAATCATTGGGCTAGGTTGATTAGAACAGTTCCTTTTGACCTTAAAATCACCATAAAAACAATACAATGAGTATGAATCCTCTTGGCTTGTAAGATACACCTACAGTACTTATGCTTACTCACACTCACACCCACTTACTGATGTGTTAATCATCATTTACGTGGCCTCTGAGTTTGTTCAAAGTGTCTTATTCTACAGTGATTTTCCAAGACCAGGAATTATCCTTACGTGATCCGCATTCTCTCTCCCTCATACTGGAGAGCCTCTTCCTTCTCTCAAGTTCATGTTACTAGTTCTTCTTGGTGCAAAAAAAATTTGTATAATACATTTCTAATACTTTTGTGTTAACTTCAGGAAAATGTTTATACTCAAGATCACTGATGTAAAAGAATTAACAACCTAACTCTAACCACGACATAGGAGGCTGAGTGAATAAATCACAGTAACTTTTTAGAAGTAATATACCAAACAGAGTTCTCATTCAAGAGCACAAGATGCTACACTTACCTGAGGCAGTAGCTAGTCTGTCAGTGACAAGCTTGCAGTTCAGGCTCTTCAGTGATTCTCAGGTGCATCCATTGTGACTGCATGTGGCCACCAGGCGATTTCATTTGAGCCATCATGAATTTTGGGGGGCATGCAGCCACCACAGCCTGCATTGGAAGTTGAAGTATTGAACAGTTCCCTTTCAAGACCCGTTTGAAATAAAAAAAAATCATTCATATTTACAACTATTTGGCTACAAAAAAATCTTAGCAATTTCGTAACAAAAAACTTTTAAAAAATGGATAATAGTGAGTAATAACCACGTAACTTTTGCAGTATTATTAATCGTACATATTATTCTTTATCTTGACAAGATTTATTATTTTATTTACATGACACTTCCAAACAGCTATGTGACTAGACTGACACTAGTATAATATTTTAACAGTCAAAAGTACGGCTGCTGCAAATTTGCGGTGGTTGCACATGAAGCCACAGCAAAATTTCATTTGAGAACCACTGCAAGCAATGCTGTTTAAGGCAACATAGTGGTCTCATCTCCTATGTTCAGCCTTGCAGGTAAGGTGAGGGAAGACACAAACTTAAAATTAGATAGCATTTAGGTATTACTCCAGTATATTAATTATTATATTTTTTTTAGCGCTTGACTGAAAATATTCCATAAAAATGATTGAAAACTCAGAATGGGAGTATGAGTTCCATAAGCATTTACTGAATTACAGACTTAGGGCCTGATCCAATATCAGTGACACCAGTGAAAAGATTGAGTTTTGGATCAGGCCAGTACATTCTAAATCTTCTGAAATTCAATAACATGTTGTCTAAGGTCCATGAAAGCTTCTTCCCTCCACTCAGGCACTTGCAACTAAGAAACAGAGCTACAGCATTGCTTATTCAGAAGGGTACAGTACTATGCATCAGCTGTCTAACAGAACTCTAATATACCAATATTACAATTGTATGAGAGCACTAAATAATCATACTCCTAAATTCTAGAGCTTCAGTCCCAGCAAGTCAAAGTCCCAGTGCTAAAATAACAGGTTGATCTTATGTCTGCAGATTAATAACTGACTGTTCTTTTATGGGGGGTGAGGAAAAAAGAACATTTTAGGTAAAGAGAGTGAGCAATCCTCTCCCCTAAATACAGTACCTTTGAGTAGACATTGTGGAATCACTCCTCCCATCCTCCAAAAAAGGCTTACTAGAAAATGAGTGGTGAATAGATTTACACAAAGTGAATCTATGTATTAGATAGACTGGGGAATTTTCTCATTTATTTTTTAAACTTCAGACATGTTCTTCTTATTTCTTACTTTTTATATGCTAATGAAATGGCAAATAATTGTATCTTATTACATTTTAAACAAACACCCATTTGAAGCTTTTACTTGTCATTGCTATCTTGCCAAATCATTTTAGAAGTTAAATTAGGTTTTATCACTGGCCACAAACTGTAACGCTTCTTATCTAGCCTGGTCTATGTCTAAAAATTAGATCACCTAGCTATATCACCCAGAGTTGTGAAAAATTTTGCACCATATGTGACGTAGTTAGGTCAATCTAAGTCCGCTATAGAGGCAGCTAAGTCAAAAGAAGAAGAATTCTATCGACCTTGCTACCACCTCTTGTAGGTGATACATCAATGGAAAAACCGTTCTGTTATTGTAGATAGTGTCTACACTACGCTGCTACAGTTGCACAACTACAGCACTGTGGCTATGCTGCTGTAGCTGCTGTAGTGTAGACATACCCCTAGTTGTTATATTGGCATGAGAAGAATGTATATTCTAGAAGGTAGTTGGATAGGGAGAGTTATCTTAGGCCTTGTCTGCACTGGGATTTCATCCACTGATGTAGCTGCAACCCCTTCTAGTGAGGCAGCACGATTTGTAGTGGTGCAACTTACCTCAGTTTGAAACAAGGCCTAACATTCTTCAAGAGAAATCCGCTCCCCCCCAGCAAGTAAAAGACAATAGAATTATAAGATGTGGAAAGTTACAATAATATGGACCTGGAAATGCACTTCATCTTTATTTGTGAGGAAAAAGACACTCTCCATGAGTGGATCTATTTACAAGAATGGTATCACAGAGTGAATCTTTAGAAATTCAAGGATTGTAGCTAGATACTATTGTTAACCAGACTACTGGTGAAAACTTGGTAGATCTAGTCACAGAGAATTTTGCTACTCCACCAGAAGAATTTAGAAAGAAGGCCAAGGAAAGTTCAGCTTTTATTAATGATGAAAAATCTCAGGGATCATTATATATTGACTTGGATGTCATTTGGATGCTTCTCTAGCTGGAAGAAGTGTGATGGAAATAAATGTTTTCAACTTTGGTTTAAAGTTTTAGTATAGAAATTTTTGAAATGTATTCAAATATGAATAGGGAAGTATATTGGGAAGAGGAGAAAGAATTGCTATTCAGTGAGTATGCAAAACTGAATTGAATTGACCTCAGAACTCAAGTAAAAAGTTAAATGCGGGGCACTCAAAGAATGTACTAGGGTTGGTAAAGAAACTAAGAACTTCATCAGGACAGGGATGTACTTTATAAAAGAGGTGCCTAGAATATCATGGAAGATAAGAGAAATTCCTCAAGGGTTGCCTAGCTAAAGCAAAATAATTACATGGAAGTCACATTTCTGAAATAATATCCCAGACCTTGAGGCTTGCTTGATATCTATTGGCCTGATTATCTAGTAATTGGGGAAGCAAATGATTGATAAGTGAATTTCTCATGCAGTAGGAATACTAAATCCCCATTTTGTTTCATTTTTTTACACATATGGATATGTCATTTTACCAAATATGAGCTATTCTGGGAGTCCAATCCTGCTTCCACTGAAGTCTGAGAGTTTCTGGGAGTTTGACCACTGACTTCACTGGGAGAATTTTCTCTGTTTGGAAACTGGAAAAGGTGAAAAAGGGGATGTCATGTCTGGATCACAGTTCCTGCCTGGGCACATAGACACAGATTGACCAAACCAGTATAGTGGAGCTATGGAGCATAACGTAGCTATTGAGATTTAAGTACAAAAACGTATTAGTAAAGCTGAATTCTGTGGCTAACAGATAATAATTGCAAAGTGATTAATAAAGGTTAAAGAAGCCCTGTGCTTGATAGACTATTGCCTATTTCTATATGTTTAATATATTTATATTAAAACTGTTTTTAATAAAATAGCATCTTGAAACAGGTTGTAGAAAATGTCTGTGTGCTAAAAACTATGAATTCCAGCTTCTTGTAAATATTTTTATGCTTCTCTTTTTGGGACTTTGATTCCCTAATGCACATGCTTTGTTACATGATAAAGTGTTTCCCAAATGTTCTGTGAACTTTCTCAGTATCATGACTCTCCCTCCTAAGCTATCTTAACAGTAAACAAAGGTGGCATGCCCTGAAGACAACCAGCTGTGGGACACAAAATGCTGTATATTCCATACACCACAGAGGCATGGTATGATGTGTACCGTAAGGAAGATTAAAGGCTGGGATTTGCAAAGGAACCTGCAGGAGTTAGGCTCCCAAGTCCTGTCAAATGCCAGCCTAGAGCCTTTATATTTCTCCCCTAATGGCCCATCTACCCAGTGGCTCTAGATAGCCACAGCTAATGCTACAACTCCATTGATTTTCTAAATACCTTTGGGTATATCCACATCAATAAAACACTTGCAGTTGGCCCGCATCAGCTGACTTGTGCTTGTGGGGTTCAGGCTGTGGGGCTGTAACATTGCAGTGTAGGTGGTCAGGCTTGGGCTGGAGCTCGGGTTCTGGAACCCCAGAACTGACACTGCTGACCCTCAGAACTGGCACCAGGATTTCTTGCGCCCTAGGCGCACGGCCATTTCGTTGCCCCCCGCGCTGATCCTGCGGCTCCGGTGGAGGTGCCGCAGGCATTCCTGCAGAGGGTCCATTGGTCCGTGGCTCTGGTGGAGCTGCTCCCCCTCTCAATAATCCTGGCCCCCTAGGCGATTGCCTAGACTGCCTAAATGGTAGCGCCGGCCCTGCTGACCCTGAAGTATCCAAGAGCCTGGGCTCCAGCTCAAGCTTGAACATTACAATTTAATAGCCCCACCACCTGAGCCCTGCAGCCCGAGTCATCTGACATGGGCCAGCCGTGGGTGTTTTATTGCAATGTAGACAGATCCTTTGAGGCCCTAGGCCTATCTCCCTTTGGCTCTTTCGATTGTTGCAGACTAGAAAAAAGTGCTATCAGTTTCAGAAGTTTCTCAGTTCTCTCTGGCTTTTTCTACGTATCTGTTTTCCAACAATGGTGCAACTACACCTTTGTGAACACTTTGTGTAAGTGGCAAGGCAGAGAGGGGCTCAGGAATTTGCCAGAAATATCTGGTCCTGCCTACACTTGCACATACATTGTTCTTAGCATCATTGTTAGCTGCAGTGTGACTGAAAAACTGGTATACAGTTTCCTAACATGGATACAGCCTCTGAGAAGTCACTATAATCCCTTCAGGATTGTATTGTGGTGGTGCTGGAGCTTTAAATATTTCTTTGTTTTTAATTGGGTTCATTCTTCAGAATGTTTTTAATTGGACTCATTCTTCAGAGGTAAGCGAGGCAAGCCTAGATATTCAGATCTGCAATAAAGAGTGAGGCTACCAGGCCGAGGGCAGCAAATTTGTGAGTTGAAGCTTGTGTGTTAAGATGCTTTATTTTCTTTACTTTTCTTTCCTTCTTTTATTTTTTAACCAGAGTTCATAGCTATGGCAAATAGCTCATAACAACTCTTTGAAAATTACTTCTAGATTTACAGCCTATGGTGCCAAGCTACAGACTCCTGGTGTGATTTGAAATGACCCTTAAAGAGCTGTGACATCTCATACAAAAAACTGTGGCACACGTTGTGCTTGGAAACATTCCTACTTATATATCATAGATGTGTTGTTTTTTTAAAAAATTCTCTCCTCTTATCTTTTATTTCTTCAGATATTTATACAAAAATGATGTCTTCTTAAGTGAGTATCTGCTTCTGCTGCTTACACCCTGAAGGCATAGGGCAGATCCTGCAATGCTTAAATTCAGTGTTGATAAATGCAAAGTGATGCAGATTGGAAAGCATAATCCCAATTATACATACAAAATGATCGGGGCAAAATTAGCTGTTACCACTCAACAAAGAGATCTTGGAGTCATTGTGGATGGTTCTCTGAAAACATCCGCTCACTATGTAGCAGCAGTCAAAAAAGCAAACAATGTCAGGAACCATTAGGAAAGGGATAGATAATAGGACAGTAAACATCATAATGCCACTATATAAATCTATGGTACGGCCACACCTTGAATACTGTGTGCAGATGTGGTCGCCCCATCTCAAAAAAGATATATTGGAATTGGAAAAGGTTCAGAGCATGGTAACAAAAATGATTAAGGGTATGGAACAGCTTCTATATGAGGAGAGATTAAAAAGACTGGCACAGTTCAGCTTGGAAAAAAGATGACTAAGGAGGGATATGATAGAGGTCTATAAAACCGTGAAAGGTGTGGAGAAAATGAATAGGGAAGTTTATTTACTCTTCCACATAACACAAGACCCAGGGGTCACTCAATGAAATTAACACAGAGCAGGTTTAAAATAAACAAAAGGAAGTACTTCTTTACACATCGCACAGTCAACCCATGGAATTTATGGCCAGGGGATATTGTGAAGGCCAAAACTACAACTGGGTTCAAAAGAATTAGATAAATTCATGGAGGATAGGTCCATCAATGGCAATTAGCCAAGATTGTCAGGGATGCAACCTCATTCTCTGGGTATCTCTAAGCCTCTCACTGCCAGATGCAGGGACTTAATGACAGGAGATGGATCACTTGATAATTGCCCTATTCTGTTTATTCCCTTTGAAGCATCTGGCATTGGCTACTGTCAGAAGATAGGATACTGGACTAGATGGATCATCAGTCTGACCCAGTACGGCCATTTTTATATTCTTCCTTTTGGGAGCAGAGTAAACTCTCAGTGATTCTGATTTTCCTCTGCCTGCCACTTTGTGTAGTCCAACTCAGAACTCCAGTCTTTGATAGGCACTTTGCTTTCAATTCGTCATTTAATGACTACATGAAGTACACAGTAATGACAATCAGGCCCAAAGATTAGAAAAGTCTTTTTTCCCCCTTCATGTCAGTAGAGTCTCAAATAGAATTATGTGAATAAGCTTTACAGGAACGATATTTTTGGGAATTACTTATGTGAGTTCAAGTTACAACAGATTTTAAAATGCTAATTATTTTTCAGGGGAAATATTGAATTTTTAAAAAACTTCCTGTGAAAATTTTCACAAGAAAATAAACTGAAAATGAAAACATTTTCTGATTTCAAAAAAAATATCTTGGTAAACATTTTAATGTTTAGTAAAAGTTTTTTGGGGGAAAACAGAAAATGTTGACCAAAGCAAAAGTTTTCATTTTGGTCAAAAATCCATGTTGTTTGAAAAAAATATTGTGATGAAATAATTTTGATTACTCCTTCTTAGGTCTACTTTAGTGAATTTGTTCCATTTCTCTGTTCTGACAGCACACATATTGGCATATAAATCAGTGGTGATGCCACATTCTTTAATAAAGTCTGTGATTTCCTCCTGGTAATGTTCAGGAAAAGTCAGTCATTATGGGCATTATTAAACCATGGAGAAATTAAAGTTCTCACTGATCCTCTTGTGAATGGCAAGTGTGGTTGCTGTATTCTAGCTCTCCCTTGGCCCGCCATACTGTCCATTGTTTAGCTTGAATGAGATAAGGTGGGTGAGGTAGTATCTTTTCTTGGATCAATTTCTGTTGGTGAAAGAGACAAGCTTTGGAGCTACACAGAGCTCTTCTATGACCTGAACAAGAGCTTTGGGCAGCTCAAAAGCTTGTCTCTTTCACCAACAGAAGTTGATCCAGTAAAAGATATTACCTCCCCCATCTTGTCTCTCTCACATGCTGTGATCAACATGGTTACAACAACACTGCAAACAGCATTGTTTAGCTTGGCAGAACTGAATGTTCTCCTTGAAACTGGTTCAAATCCAAAAATCTCAAAATGATTTTTAAAAAACCCCATAAAATGGAATTCCTGACTCCCCTGACAGCTATGATTAAAACAGAGCATTAGTCATAAAGCAACCTTGCAAAAACTGTCATGGAAATTTACCAGTCAAGGCACACTTGCTGCTCATCACACTTTCCTTGACGATGATGATGATGATACACAGCTTAGAAGGAAAGGAAATGGTGAGAAAATCAGAGCTGATTGACATATTCTTTAATGAAAGAAGTGCGTAATAAAGGAGACTGAAATAGCTATGGAATTATTGATATAACTTATATAAATGAGGTTGGGGAAGCTTTTGGTATCTGTAAAAACAAATAAGCTCCAAACCCATACAAACATATGCCTTACATTTAACATGCAGACAGTAGACAATTGACAGTTTCCAAATACAGACTGCCAAGTGCACAAAGAGCAAAGTTTAGTCAAAGTTCATTTTAAGGTCATGCACCCAGTGGAATCATCAATCTGGACAACCTCTGAGTAACCCCCACATACTTCCAGACAAGGTCTGGGTTCTTTTGTGTCCTGATTAGACTATGCAACAGTTAATTTGTTTTAAATAGGAAATTAAACAGTCATGCGAAGTGTTATATGTGGGGTCATAAAGTGGTTCATGAGGTGCATTTATAAGGTCTATTTGGGATTCCTACACAAAACATTACTGTAGGGGAAAGAAAGAGGAGTAGAATGTTGTCTTGATAAAACATTTAAAAACTTTTCATGATGAAAAATAGCCAAAGAAAAAGTCTTGAGACAAAAACACTTTTATTCAAATCACAGCCTGTTACATTAAAGGGTTCTGAGAAGGGATTCATTTCTACAGATCCCATTCCTGCACAGATGACCTGACAGATTCTATGTACAATCTGTTAACAACATAGACAATTGTTTGCAATTACTTATTAGAGCAGGTTGAAAAACTGTAATTTGCTCTGCAGAAATTTTTCTCAAAAAATCTTTTTTGTAAAAATAAAATCCAGGAAAATGTTCTGACTAGCTCTGTTCATTATTATTAATACTTAACACATATATTTTTGAAGTGCGTTAACTAAGCAGCTAATTAGGGGCAGATTATGTCCCTCTCTACCAAACTGGGACAAGGTAAAATGGGGTTAAGGCACAAATGCAGAACTTGAGCTCTTCACAATACCAGACTCCATGGTTGCCCTCCTGGCCTTATTGAACTCAGGGACAGTTTTGCCATTGATTTCAATGGGACCAGAATTTCCTGAGTCTTGTGCTGCCGAAAATTGGAGGAGATTTACTCCACTTGCTCTACTTGCCAATAGATCTGACTCCATGTGTAGGAAATGGAGGCTGCTTGTCATGGGCTGAACTGCAGTTTGGCTCCTCCTGCACAACAGAAGGCACGGTGCCTGCTTGAGGCCTTCATGAGTACAGCAGGAGTGGGTGTCTGTGTAGAGCGTCTTTCAGAAAAATGGTGTCACAAAATGATTTACAGAATTAAATAATACCAGAAGAAGAGAAATACAGATTTATAAAGGGCAAAATATATGCTTTCGGCTGAGATTTGAAATCAGATTGCAGCGTTGATGAGACCTAGTGATACAGTAAAGGTTCCCCTGATGGCTCAAGTTGCAGAGAAGATTCTCAAACTAACAGTGTTGGGAGTTGAGTAAGGTTGTGGAAAGAGGTCATTGCTGGATGAGTAGAAGGAAGAGAAAGGGAATAGAGCAGGACCATGTCAATGAGGTACTCAGGTACCATGCCAATGAGTGTGGTAAGAGAACCTGAATGGAATAGAGTGAGGTAGGCCAGAGAAAGTCCATTTAGGATTTTAAAAACAAAGAGAAATTATTAATGGGGAAGGCTTTCTTACAATTAGATAATTAAACATTTTTTGCTTCTACTCTGGAACAATGGAATTTCCTAATCTTGCTGACAATACCAACCTTGTCTCTCTAGTACCATCAGAATCGATAATATTTTAATTATAACACAATTTCCTCTTTCTTTACTTCCTTGGGCAGTGAAGTTATTTGAAGTATTCCTGAGAACAACTTTCTGAAGAACTGACTGACCATTATGGTGTCTTATCATTTAGAAAGCATTTACTGGGTTAAAGCCAATTTTGGAGGAAAAAGAATAGAAACAAATCCAGGTTGTTTCATTACATCAAGATGTGATTTACAATTGTTGAAATATTAACCCCTGAAAATCATGATTTATGAATGATATGATGAATGAAACAGTGACAAGGCTGTTTGATGTGAGCAACAGAGTTACAAAAGACGGATATATGCGAACACTGTGAGATAAAAGAAAACTAATAAAGAAAAATAAAGGATTACTGTAGAATACAAACAGTTAGAATTTGTTTTAATATCAAATAACACTAAAGAGCCTTTTCATGGGCCTCTGCCTAAACCACAATTGCTGTTGAAGCCCAGGAGAGTTTAGCTTGAATAACACAATGGGGTTGGGCTAGAGCTAAAATGGAACTAAAATAAGACAAATGCTAATAATAAGTGATGGGTGAACTTCCAAAGGTTTGGAGATTTGATTCAGATTGGAATCCAAAAGCTTGCAGGCGTATCTGATGAGTATTTGGAACTGCTTTCACTTAGAAATCAGGCTTTTGTGTGAGATTTCTGTTAAGTATTTGTTGCCAGTTAGAAATGTTCCATGTACAACCTTTTACATTTTGATCCTCTGCTTTCAGTTTTGCTTCTGCACTTCCCAATTCCTGCTTCTACAAGAAGTAAAGTGAGCTAAACAGCTTCAAAGACTTTTTAGAAAAGTTTGGCTGAGCTTTAGAGTGAACAATCATATAGCTTTCCATTTTATCCAAATCAGTTCCTGCATCACTATGAAAAATAATGTAAAGTTAGCAAAAATATTTATAATTTAAAGCATAATAATGGTAATGATGACATCAACAACATTGGAGCTGTAATAAAATCTATATAGAAGAATGTTCTTGAAATAGCTGAAGAAAATGGAATGGAGTTTTCTAATAATAATGAATAATATATACTTCTATACTGCCTCATAAAAAGATGCTCTCAAAATACTTAATATCTAATATGTTTCATAATACTTTTGTGATACTGTATGCAACAAATATATCCTATTATGTTCAGTTCAAGTTTTATCATCAAGTTTATACTCATCAACATAGTATCTGATTCCATCTTCATGGTTGATTCCACCGTTAAAATGCTGCCACTTCTGGAGTGAAGCACAGCAGATTATGAAAAATGCCTAGCAACATGCACAATAATTTTAAGACACAAAGTGAAGAATAAATTAATCAATTAAAGCTCCAGGGGGAATTTAGCCATGCAAAATTACCTGAGTTGCAATTTCTGCAGAACACTGGGGTTAACATCCCTTCTCTTATGAAAAATGCTCTGGGATTTTCAGTGACCACAAGTGATAAGTGCTATGGCTAGATATGAAACTGCCTTTTGTTTTCTCTGTGCGTGTTGCCCTTTAAAATGACTAAGAACTCACCTTAGTGGTTGGCAGGGTAGGAAATATGAATGTGCTTTAAAAAGTGAACATGAACACATTTTAACTAAATGATTTTAAACAGTCATGTCAAGTTTTAAAATGTGTTGATTGGTTGAGGTACACCCAGGAACTTTATAGTCATGTAACATAATGATATCTGCTAAACAACAATATTTTATCCAGACAATTAAAGTAATGTCCCAAAATATTGTGATCTTTTGGGATTTTAGGACTATCACAGTTATATACCTTTTTCTTTTCTCTCACTCATTAATGGTTATAAGCATACCAAGCAGCCAAAATTACGAGAGTAGGTCAGATGGTAAACACACATACACGAACTTCATTCATTAATATTTGTAAAGATAAAAGGGCTGAGTTCCAATCCCTGTGATTTACGGGTATTATTATTTGTTGTACATGTATACCATGGAATACAACAGTGTTTTTGTGAACATGTTTTGGAATCCTGAATATTAAATGATTTTTCACACAAAATGTGTATTCATGAGAACATTTGTACTAAAAGTGCATTATCCGTTGTTCTGTTTAAAAAGTATCAGTCATCCAATTATATAACATATTGTGTGACTGAGGTGGCAAATCACTCAACAAAAATGACTGACAAATAGTCAACAGCAACAGGTTCCAAAGAACCCATATACTGAACACTATGCTTCAAAACTATTCAGTGAATAGTTACAAATACATGTATTAATAGAAGTTAGACTTGGTTCACAAATGATTTGGTAACCAAAAAAGAAGCTAAATTCTAGAAAAAGATTATGATTTGCTTTACTCTCCCTTATGTGCTCTGTGTGTATGTGTGTGTGTTGGTGGGGGTGGAGGGAACAGCCTTCATTGGTCAGCTGTTTCTCCTCCTGTGCAGGTATGAGTAGACAGGAATTGTGGGCAGGGAGGGGTGGCGTCTTGGTCTCTTCCATGTTCCACAGGTAAATTGGTGCAGCTGAACTAGTGCAACTGTGGAGGGGGCAGTAACCTGCACCATGTAAAAGATTGTCACAGATTAATTCCCCCCTTAACCGGGGAGGGAACCAGGGGCTGAATTATGACTCATTGTGTCACCAGGCCAGATTCTCTCCAGGGCTACAGTTCAGCTAGAATTTCCATGTCATAGGAGGGTATCTGGGCTAACGGGGTTGGCAGGAAACAAGGATAGTAGAGATCTGTCACACTTTCCTTCCATTGGCATAGTCCAGGGGTTGGCAATCTTTCAGAAGTGGTGTGCCGAATCTTCATTTATGCACTCTGATTTATGGTTTCACGTGCCAGTAATACATTTTAACGTTTTTAGAAGGTCTCTTTCTATACGTCTATAATATAGAATTAAACTATTGTTTTATGTAAAGTAAATAAGGGTTTTAAATGTTTAAGAAGTTTCATTTAAAATTAAATTAAAATGCAGAGCCCCCCAGACCGGTGGCCAGGACCCAGGCAATGTGAGTGCCACTGAGAATCAGCGCATATGTTGCCTTCGGCATGTGTGCCATAGGTTGCCTACCCCTGGCATAGTCTTTTAAGGCTTCAAGACCATGGCAGAACATAAAGCTGCCCAGCAGCAACTTTAAGCATTGTTGAGGTTAGGGAGCCATCAGGTAGCTGTAACTGGCCACCCGATGGTCCCTTATTGCTTGAGCCAAGATCAACTGATGCTCAAAAGAGCATCAAACCCATTACTTAATGCCTGGTCTGCTCCTGTGGCTGCACAACTGAACACTATCCCTTCCTTGGGGCAAACTATAGTCTTACAATCTAGCCCATAAAGAATGTTTTTCTAAAGAAATTGCTCAACCCACTATAAATTAAACACACACACACACACACACACACACACAAATAAATAAAAAATATATTCTTTTAAAAACTGTTGTTTTGATACCCACATGATATAACCCAAAGCAGTAGATCTTGTACATTAATTAACTGTTAACTTCCTCTGCAGTGATATGTAAGTCGTTTCAGAGTCTACAGTAGAAATAAAAGCATCTGCAGTGAATTCCCAAGGTTATAATTTCACTGAGGATTCCTCTGATGTCATAAACCAAAAGAGCTCAATTGAGCTGTTTAGTCAGAGGAACCCCCAGATGAAAATTACAACCTTGTAATGCACAGCAGGCAATATTTTATACATTTACAGCCTTAAGTGGGCCATCTGTGATAATTATACCTTCTCTAAAGACTCAGGGTTCCAGTAAAATGGTTTTCATACCTACAAAATTAGTAGTTTTTTCATCTATTTTTGCCATTCTCTCTTTGAAGAAGAAGATGCCACTCTTTATTCAGCCAACAAGAAGGCATAAGTGTTACCCAGTTTAAATTTGATCATAAAAGAAGAGAAAGAAAGTTTGAATACTATAGCTTTTAATGTGGCTTGGACAAAATTTCAGAGCTGTCACATAGTCACATTATCCTTTGCTGACATCAGTGTTGTAAGAGATATCAGAAAATAATCGCATAATTCTGAAGGATAAATCAACATTGAGCATATATTTAGCATAGAGAGGTCATCAAGCTGTTGTATACTGTTCGTATCAGATTTATCTTTTGGATCTTCAGCCTAGAATGTGGAATGTGGGCTAGTGAAAATGTTGCATTTGACAAAAATCATTTTGGCAAAATCTTATTATAAGAGTAAGAGCAACCTCCCGCTGCTACATTTGTTTCTAGTCTGTGTAATATAGAACAAGAAAGTTATGGTAAAACAGAGTTAAGATTAGTTAAATAACATGCTTTAAATGTATTGAAGTTATTATTTCTTTTCTATTAGCTTTTTATTTCATGAGTATGATCCCACAATGTGTCGTAGAGCCTAGTATATATTTAACAGACAACTGTTACACCTGGCTGTACAAATATAAATGTGTATGTATAGAGCCGCTGATGCTTTACATCTTCAATTGATTTGTCCTCTACTATGTGTTATACTCTTTGCTTATGCCCTGTCCTTTGTTTTTGCATGTGGTAGCATGTTGTCTAATTGGCCACCATGCCAGTATAAATTAATTTGCAGAGGGATTTGTTGGTTCGCTATGGGCCTTTGGCTTTAATGGGATTTGAACTGGACCCTGTGACATTGTGCTTCATCATTATTGATGATTATTTTGTGATTTTCTGTCCCAAGAAAGAGGTTCAATTGCAGACTCTACTGCAGATTTCGCATGTGATTTTTGGGCAAATCAATTAAACTCCCTGTGCTTCAATGTCCTAGCTATAGAATGGGGATACCAATGCGTACCTATCACACATAGAGGCTGAGAAGAAAATCCATGAATGTCTATGAGGTCTCAAATACTACAGTGACAGCAGCTATATCAGAACCTAGATAGATAGTTAAGAAGCTAGTTTATTTGATATTATAAAGAATTAAAAATATTGATTTATCAATTAGGTTCTTCCCAGACAAATCCATGGACCTTTTGCATGTAGATCAGAAAAGGAAAGAGGGCAGTAGCACCATAAATATTTTTTCCCCCTAAATGACTGTGATTTTTCTCAGATTTTTAAATAATCTTTTCACCAAAATCTTTCTTAGAACCTGAATACTTTGGTCGAAGCATTGCCTATTTTGTACGTATTGGACATCATATACACATTTTTCAAGATGTCATTTTCAGGTCCATAAAGTAAGGATTTTTTTTAAATTTAACTTCAGTTTTCTTGCTTTCTTACTTAGAATGTCTCATCTTTGTCTATCTATACCATAGCCCTCATCATGTTATCTCAGCATCAGTGATTGAACTGCCACACTCCTTTATTGAGATGTTATCACAGCAAGACTTTTTCATCTTCATTTTTTAGCATCGCTATTCAATACTGGCAATGGAGAGTATTTTTAATGGTGGAGATAGGAATTTGATTTTGATCTTTCCCAGGTAGAAATACATGGATGAACTCTGGAGGAGAAAAATGCATTTTTTTTCACACAACGCCTATGGAACTCCTTGGCAGAGGATGTTGTGACAGCCACAGGGTTCAAAAAAGAACTAGATAAAATCTTGGAGGATAGGTCCATCAATGGCTATTAGCCAGGATGGGCAGGATTTGTGTCCCTATCCTCTATTTGCCAGAAGCTGGGAATGGGTGACAGGGAATGGATCACTTGATGATTACCTGCCCTGTTCATTCCCTCTGGGTCACCTGGCATTGGCCACTGTTGGAAGATAGGATACTGGGCTAGATGGACCTTTGGTCTGATCCAGTATGGCCGTTATTTTCTTAAGTTCTGTAAGTCTTATAGGCAGGAAGACTGTGGTTGGCATTGGCTGTAAAACAATCATAGAATCATAGGGTTAGCAGAGACTGCAAGGGTCATCTACTCTAACCCAAGATGCAGGATTTGTTGTGACTAAACATCCAAGAGTGTTGGCTATCCAGCCTCCTTTTAAAAACCTCCAGTGAAAGAGCTTCCACAATCTCCCGAGGGGTCTGTTCCATTGTCCTACTGTTCTTACAGTTAGGAAGTTTTTCCTGAGATTTAATCTAAATCTGCTATGCTGTAGTTTGAACCCATTGCCTCTTGTCCTGTCCTCTGTGGCAAGAAAGCAAACAACTTTTCTCCATCTTTTTTATGGTAGCCTTTCAAGTATTTGAAGATCGCTTTCACGTACCCCCTTAATCTCCTCTTTTCTAAACAAAACATACCCAGTTCCTTCAGCCTTTGCTCATATGGTTTGCATTCCATCTCTTTGATTATCTTTGTTGCTCACCTCTGGATCTTTTCCAGTTTCTCTACATCCTTTTTATACATTGGTGACCAAAACTGGACACAATACTTTATCTAAGACCTGACCACTGCCGAGTAAAGCAGTACTAACACCTCCCGTGACTTGCATACTATGCCTTTGTTAATGCAACCTAAAATTGCACTTGCATTTTTTGCAACAGCAGCATATTGCTAACTCATGCTGAGGTTGCAATCCACCACAACTCCCAGATCCTTCTCAGCAGTGCTGTTGCCAAGCCCATTATCCCCCATTCTGTATTTGTGTATTTGATTTTTCTTCTCGAAGTATAGCACCTTACATTGTCTTTGTTTAATTTCATTTTGTTATCTATAACCCAGTTCTCCAATTTATCAAGATTCCTCTGAATCTTAGCTCTATCCTCCAAAGTGTTGGCCGTAACTCCAGTTTTGTATCATCTGCGGATTTGATCAGTACACTCTCTATTCCTACATCCAGATCATTAATAAAGAGGTTAAACAACACTGGACCCAGAACAGATTCCTTTGGAACCCCACTCAAGACCTCCCTTCAATCTGACCTCATTCCATTAATAGTTACTCTGTGTTTGCAATTTAACCAATTATATATATACTCAATGGTAGTTCTGCCAAGCCTGCATTTCTTCAGATTACTTATGATAATGGCATGTGGGACTGTGTCAAAAGGCTTGCTGAAGTCCAGGTATATTATTTCCACTCCTTTCCCCCTGTCGACCAAACCAGTTACCTCGTCAAAGGAGGAAATCAAGCTTGTTTGGCATGATTTGTTCTTGGTAAATCCATGCAAGCTGCTAGTTATCACCTCACCCTTCAGGTATTCACAAATCAAATATTTTGTACATTGTGCTAGTAGCTGCCCAGATATAGAAGTCAGACTGACTGGTCTATAGTTTCCTTTCTCCTCCTTTCCGCCCCCCTTTTAAAAATCCCACCAAGGTAGCCCCTCTCCAGTCTTCTGCCTTTCCTGTCCATGAGTTTGCAAATATAATAGACAGTGGCTCTGTGATTTCTTCAGCTAATTCCTTCAGTAACCTCAGGTGAATAGCATCAGGTCCCACTGATCTGAATGCATTCAAATTGATCAGAAGATCTCTGACATGTTCTTTACTTATCCCAATCTGCATCCCTTCCCCTTTGTGCATGGTAACTTCGCTAGTCATCCAATCACATGTTATCTTTTGTGAGAAGATGAAGCAAAGTAGGCATTGAGCAGCTCTGCCTTCCTATCATCTTCCATTAGCAGCTCAGCTTCCCCATTGAGCGGTGGACCCCTACCATTCTTGATCTTTCTTTTTTGTCTTTCATATTTAAAGAATCCCTTCTTGTTATCTCTAACATTCCTTGCCAGCTGTAACTCATACTTTGCCTTGGCTTTCCTGATTTTGTCCCTATACACTCGTGCTATTCCCATGTATATTTCCTTGGTGACATGCCCCTCCTTCCATTTCCTGTATGGAATATAGGAGTTAAATACCTCAGTTGAACTCTTAATGCACAGGAATATCTAAAACTATAGTAACTTCTACTCTCAAAGCCTACAAGAGTTACACATCTTTAGGCAAAGCAACAGAAACATACACGTTCTCACCCATGAGTCTATGTTCACCCGTTGTTGTGAGTTGTTAGGCCCAGTCTGGGAGTGAGGCCAACCATATGGTACAGTGGATAAGTGGCTTCCACCATGGCTCTGAACACTACGTAAATTGTTGCATGTTTTAAAATATCCTATGCATGGCCTATTAATTTCTACAGTCATTATTATTATTATTAATGTGTATTAGTGGGGTTCTAGTCATAGGCCAGAACCCCATTGTGCTAGATGATGTATAAAGACAGAACAAAAAGATTTTCCCTGCCACAAAGAGTTTACCATCTAAGGGCTTGTCTAGATGAACAGTTAATACTCGGCAAGCTGGAGTTTAAATCACCATGCTCTAATGTGCCAGGCACTAAATGTCTGTGTGGATACTGCTGCTGTGCACTAAAAGTTCCTTAGTGAGCACTGATCTGCTCTGCTTTGAAGCAGTAGGCCAATGTGCATTAGAGAGTTTTAGAGTATTGTAGGTCTACACAGGCAGTGAGTGTGTGGCATGCTAGCGTGCTGTAGATATATACTCAGAGGTGGCTCTGTTTTTTGCTGTCCCAAGCATGGCAGTCAGGCAGCCTTCCGCAGTGTTTCTGCGGGAGGTCCACCCTGGTTATGTGGATTCAGCGGCGGTTGTGCAGGAGGTCCGCTGGTCCTGCGCCTTTGGCGTACCTACCACCGAATTACCACCAAAACCACAGAAATGCCACCGAAGGCTGCCTGACTGTCACCCTTGCAGCAACTGGCAGGCCACCCCCCGCAGTTTGCTGCCCCAGGCATGCGATTGCTGCGCTGGTGCCTGGAGCCACCCGTATATACCCCAGCTTACATGTCTAACTATTCATCTAGACAAGGCCAAAGTACTCCATGGAAAAGGCAGCTGGTCACTGGTCCAGTTATTTTCATTTCTGGATAGAAATAAAAACAACACACTTCCACGATTTTCTTCACTCATTGCATAACACAGGTATTCCACACTGGAAAAAGATAGTTTTTTATGCTGAATCTCTCCTTAGTATGATTTATAGAAAATGGTTTCATGAAATGTGTTTTGCAAAGTTGTAAAACATTTCTAAAAGTTTATGAAGCTCACAAGACCTCACATTTCATGCAGGCCTTCATTGGCCTGAAACCTTTAAGGTTTTTTGTTTTTTTTTTATGTTCTAAAAGTATTTCTCTTTTGCTTCCTCTATTTCTCTAAGGAACAGAGCATTACAGAAAATAAGCATGCAGGAGGGTTCAGAATAGTAAGAAATAGTGTGCAATCTGTCATGTTATTTATTTTTTCTTTTTAAGAGCCTGCAATAAGCACCATAGCTCAATACTGTGAAATGCTGAGCACCTGCTGGAGTTGCTGAGTGCACTTGACATCCATGTTCTTTAACAGGAGTTGACAAAGCCGAGTATCTTCAACTAGGGTGTTTAGCACTTTCCAGGATCCATCCCCAAATGTAGATAATGCACAACACAGGAAAGTGAATACAAGGTGAATAAAGCTATGTAAACATCTCAGGGTTCTTCTGTTGGTTTCGTAAATTAGCACAGATACGGCAAGAAATCAAGAATTTACATTGAAATACTTGCTTTAAACAGCAGGAAAAAAAAAGGCTTATCCTATGGAACTAGGAAATGGACCCAATTTCTGAAAAAGGACAAATCAAAACTACTTAGTAAAGAATTGCAGATAATATAGCGAGATTAGAATCCTTAAAAAAAAGAAAAAGAAAAAAGATTCCCATGAAAAATGACTGGGTGTCCTACTATGAATCCTGTTTAACCCTTCTATTTTAGGAGTCTATAAAACATCAAAAGTTTCACTTTTGTGGTGATCTTGCATCTGGTCACTTTGAACTCTGCACTGTCATTTTTGACTATTTAGCACTTAGAACCAGTGCTTAAATAAGCAAAAGATATATTAATACTGGTAACAGTAAAAATGTTGCTTCAAAGACTTCTTTGGAATTTCCAGATAATGAAAACATCTTTTTGTCAACTACGAAAAAGTATTGTTCTGAAAGATCAAGAGTCATTTTTGCATTGCTTTAATGAAAACTGAATGAAGCAAAATTAGCATAAGCCAAGTGCAAACTAATTTAAGTATGTCCACATAGGGGTTTGCAGCAATTTAATTTAACCAATTTAAAACTAATTCTGTGTATATATAAGGCTATATATGCTTTCTTTCCCTCCCCCTCTTCCCTCTTTCTTTGTAGACTGAAACTTGAGCACTCATTCTAACTTGGAATTTGGTAAAGCTGAATAAAAAAACTTTTTTGGCTTATGTGGCAATGCATGGTTATTTTAACCGTTGTTATAAATTATGTTCTTCTAAATATATATTCCAAATCAAAACTTTTTTATCCAAATCCCACAAATAGTGAGTTGCAATTGAATCTAGACCCAAACTATCCCTGGTTTGGTTTTGCAGAATCAAAACCACATCAAGATAGTCTTATTAAAGCAGAACACAATTTCCTGAGTCCATATCTCTATATTGTAGAATAGGATACACATATCAAGCAAGGGCTAGAATTTTTAAAAAAAAAAGTAAGCAAAGGATAATCTAAGCATAATCTTATTTTTTTTTTACTGAATTAGTAGATTTTGGAAGATGGTTAAAGAACAAAATTGAGATACCTTAGTTTTATCCCTATTCCAGCAGCATCTTTGTGTGGTGTTGGACAGGTCAGTGTATATCTCTGCAGTGTATATCTCTGTATTTTTCTACTCTGTAAAATGGAGATAATAGTAATTACTTACCTTGCTCGGAAGCTGTTAGGTTTAATTTGGTGAGATTTATAGACAAAGAGCTTTGAGAATGTTGAATCCTACAGAAATGCAAAGTATTATTTGCATTTTTAAAGCACTTTACATATGTACAGTCCTCTACAAATAAAAAAAAATTATTGGTGCATTTCTCTCTGATTAAAATCCTGTATATATGTATATGTAAATTAGGCCTGACTTTGGTTTCCTAGTAAGTCACCCACACGGCCATCACTTCTACGAAGGTTATCTGTTACTCTGGTAAGAAGTATTTTATATTTGTAAGCATGAAAATCTTTGAGTCCATGTCCATGACATCTCTAATATGCATTCTTACATAGCCACTAGGAAAGATTTTTTCCACTTCTTCACTGAGGTCTGCAGAGCGCTGAAGGGTGTGGGGTGGGGAAGATGCACTTCCGGGAAGAACATATTGTCTTTTCACTACAGATGTCCTATGGATCAATGCTTCTCTTAGAAACCCTACCCAGGCTCTCACCCACCTCAGTGACATCTTCAATCCATTTTACAGCCATCTTGGCTACCTGGAGGAGGGAAGCTGTGTGTGCATGGGCACCTTGCTTTACTTCTACCCTTCCCTCTCCCTCCAGATACTTTCTGCTAGTGGAGGTTTTGTCCAAGGAACTATGACAGCAAAAAATAAATAAAAATGAATATGTTCCCATGGGCATATGCAAACCGCATTGTCAGTATTATAAATCTTTTTTTTTTCTTTAAATCAGAACTTTGGTGGAAAAAGAATATTTTATTAAGAGAATGAAAAAGAACAAGGATTCCTAAAATGTATGTTGGAATTTGACTCTCCTCCTTAAATGTGAAGAGTACAGATGCTGACAACAAAGTGACTGACTATGGAAAAGACCCCAACCTGTGACATATGATGAAGATAAAGCATAACTACAGCAGATCCTGACCTTTTGTAAACACAATCAACTTGTCAGGTCTAATGGTTTAATCATGTTCATAGCACAGAACTACAGTCTCCTATAGCACTGGCTTCTGAGAACTGACAATCGTGGGGGGAGAGGGAGAAAAAAACTACTGTTTAAGATGAATAAATGTGTACAGTACTCTTACTAGTACACATCCAAAGAGATATAGATATAACTACACATACAGAGAGAGAGATACATACACATCTGAAATATTTTAATAATATTGTGTACTTTAAATAGCATACACACACTTTATACTTGATCCTTACCCATGTGAGTAACTTGTCCTATTATCTTAATATTAATCTAAGCTTACTTATTCAGAAGTACATAAAAATAAACAGTCATGAATAGGAATCACTATGTGCTATGCTGGGGAAAACCCAAAACAAACAATGACCCATTGTACAAAATTATTGTAGAAAAATCCGGGTCATATGTTCTTAGACGCATTTCATTTGAACATTTAACATGGATACACATCTGTAACACTGTATCACAATGAAACATACATTAATTCCAAATTATACCTTATATTACAATATGCAATCTTTACCTCATTTTTCACCACTTTTTTAAAAAAAAGAAACCATTTGAATTATTTAATTATACCATATGTGATCTTTTACTTAATTATTTGCATTAAAAAGTTACTTAGTGGGCCTTAATTCATAATAATAATGATGCAATTCATGTATTCAATTAAAAATTATACACTTGATGTATTTACTCATTTTAAAAATGTAGACATTTTAAAATTGTTTTTTTAAATTAAAAAGTCATCAACCATGGTTTGACGGACCATTTTCTGCCCCATTGCAAATGTTTTCTTGATTAATTGTAGCATGCAGTCAATGTCCCATAAGTCAAAGTGCAATGTGTTTTGCTCAGCAAAATTGCAGGCAGACTGAACTCCCTGTCACGTCTCCTTTTAGTAACCAGAATTAGAAGTTCTGAGTCATCTGTTTCCATAGTTGCATTTTGTTGGCTCATTTTCATTACAAGATGGTTATAAGAGATCTTTACCAGCCAAAAGAATTATTCCCAACCTATTCTGCAGCATATTCTTCAGCAATATCAGGAATACCAAGAATGTTCTTGGTACAGGACCATTTGTGAGTCAAAGATGTGTATATTATGTGCTCTTATACCTTATATTGATCGGCTGACGTTATTGAATCTATAACACAGACTTCTTTTCTCCAAAATGTTAATTTGGTCATTGAAGTTAATTGATGTTAACAAAACCAAACAGAAAACAAAGGGTATTAAATAATTCGATTAGAAATCCCTCCACCTTTCAGCTGCTCAGTGTTAATTCCTTTAACTCTTGTTTTATATCATCATTTTACAAGTTCTCCAGTCACTGTAGGGTCTTAATGGACAGAAAAGACCCAAATTTCCAAGGTATTTTTAAAAACAACTCATAAAAACCTTTTGACCTCTCCCCCACCAATATTCAAACCTTCTTTATGCATCAGTAAGAGGCAAAGAAGGGCAAAGATCCAATTTATTTTTCATTTGCAGATCACCTTTAAGTGACCACTCAATGGATCAACCAAAATGGATGTGTAAGAGAAGGCGGTTTTCTTTCCCTGTCAAATGGCACAACCTTGTAGATGGCTAAAAATATTTCTAATGGCATGCATTGCACTGAAAAGAGAAAAGGCAATAAAATTGCCTAACATTTTAGGATATGCATAGAGCAATCTAACTCCTTTCTCTGGTCCTAAAAAATAAAAGCAATCATTCACACTTTTCTGTTACACTGGATGTATGGGACTTAACAGAGCTTGTTGTTTTGAGAAAAAATGTTGACACCAATAGTTTGTATGACTGATATGCTATACTGGATGTAATTAAGGATCAAGTCAAAACTGTGTAATGGGCTCCAAATTTGGTCCCATGATTTTTTTTTAATTCAACCTTATCTTTGATTTTTATAAATGTTGTCATTATTTTTCCTAAGTTTGGTCAACTAATGATGGATAGTTTAGGGGAAAATTAGATACAAACGATACATATTTCATTTATATTCACACACACATACATTTCTATTATTACAATTTCACAGTATGCCTAGCATGGTCCCCAAAGGCTCACAATCTAAAAGATTAACAGCATTAGAAAGGTGAAGGAGAGGAAGAGAGATGTAATCAAAATATGTACAAATTTTATATGTAGTATGCTACAGTGAGTGCACTTAGGGAGTCCATCTCAGTTTTAGATATGGTAAAAGTACCTCTTTCTAATTCACAGTTTCACACATGATCATGAACATGTCCACTTAAGTTATACAGATAGACACAGGTGTGTACTTACAATCGTTCATATACTCAGAGAGACACAAATTTTTAAATACTAAACAAACTTATTTTAATCTATTTAATTTCCAGACACCAAAACTCAATTAGTAATCAGTTTAGATAACTTTGGTTGTCTGTTTTCTCTGACGTAATGACTAGACTGAGGCAATGACAATACTTCTTTATTCTATTCAAAGTGTGTATTAGAATTCAGAAGTAGCTAGATTCAAAACCTGGCCCCCAGACTGAATGCAGAGCTGATGCATTAGTCTACAGCAATTCTTTCCTGCCATTCCCTAAGCATTCACCTCATTAGGAACTGATATAATTTTTTGTCATGAAATTATGCTGTTACTTGACTCTAAGACAGGACAACTCTGTTTTGTTGTATTTTTAAAGCAGACAGTGATTACAGGGCTGAACTCTGGGAGTGCGAACATACTGGAAAATAAATAGTTAAATGCAAGTTACAAAAAATCCTACCCCATCTGTCAAACTGTGTGTATGACATCATCAGATATTCTGCACTTGTTTGCAGCTATTCAAGCCAACCCGCCCTGCAGTCTAAGCTTTGTGTTCAAGCTCTTTTTACAGGGTCAGCGGGCTGGAAAATTACCACATGCTGTCACAGTTAGCTCAGCCAGGTCTTGTTATCATTGTTTCCAAGGAATCCATTCATTCCATTATTTTACATATTGGGCAGACGTCCTGCCACTAAGGCTTGGGCTGCTCTAACTTGAAGGGCCAAACGTTAATGGGCCTCTATTGTTGGCAGACTAGCAGTGCAATACGTGGGAAAAAATACCCAGACAGCTCCCTGACACTAGTTTAGGACCTCTAGACTTAGGGGGTAGCCCGTGAAGAGCTTTTATGTAAACAAGACTTCAATAAACAAAGAATAGCTTCTGTGTCAATATTCATAACCTATATTTTTTCTCTTTCTTAAAAAATAAAGCAGCATAAGTCTTCAAATAGAAAGCAGCAAGAAAGTAGTGTGTTTGGTCAATGCTTTATGCAGAGCTAGAAAGCAAGAAGCCATATAAATGATACTGATTTATAAGGGATATTACTGAGATCCTAGGTGGAACAAAACAGTCTTGTTTTGAATTTGCTCTGCTGTCTTTGATAATGCTACGGTTGATAATGAAGCATGTGATTGTGTAAATTTAAAGCCTGTGATTTGTGTACACCAGGTCCTATGTGGCAAAACCAAGGCATGGTACATCACTTCATCCTAAGTGTTCAGAGCATGGAATTTTAAATAAATTAATCAAGTGAATTAAAAATAAAAAGTGTTGTCATTTTCTGACATTGATTTCTTCTTAATATACCAGGCCCATTCTTCTTCACTTACAACCCATGCAACCCATTTTGACTTTTCTGAGGGGCCAGGGAGCGGTTCTGATCTCAGCTAGCTCTTAAGTTGGTGTAACAGCATTGACTTCAGAACAGTTACTCTGGATTTACACCCATGTAAGTGATAGAGAAATCAAAAGCTCACAGGGTCTGAGCAGAATTTGACCTAGTAGTTTCATATGCTGAAATTCCAGGAATCCTACTACAGAGAAGCGCAGATGCTCTAATTTGAATGATGGAGTAAAGTGAGTAAGATTATAAATGTCTCATGGAAGCATGTTGCAAAATCCTTCACTCTACGATGGAAACACTTTAAAAACTGCATACAAATTAATTCAAAATGAGAGAGTCTCTTCAAATGCCTGAGGCTTAATTGTCACATCTGAATAAACTCTACTCAGACTGGCAATCAAGAAGGAAAGAGGCTGGACTTGGCATCTGCTGCCCAAAATCTTTATTTCAGGTATCGCGTATTTTTCTCCCATTGTTTTCTTTGCTGTTGGACAACAAAGGTCTTGATAACATGACCCGGCTGCTGTAACTATGACAGCATGTGGTAATTAGCTGAGTCCACTGGCATTTTAAAAACCTAAACACAAGTCTCAGCTTTTTAAACTTGCACTTGATTAGCCCAGCTGTTATTCCAGTTAATTTGTTTTACTGATCCTGCAAAGCACTCCAAAGGGCCCTACAAAAGTTAGCAGTATCATATATCTTGTTTTCTAAAAATGTTTTCAGAATATTGGAACATTGTACTGAATATATGAAAAGAACACATGGTTTCTCTAAATCCCAGTCTAAGGGCTGGTCTACACTACGGGGGAAAATTGATCTTAGATACGCAACTTCAGCTATGTGAATAACGTAGCTGAAGTCGAAGTATCTAAGATCGAATTACTCACCATCCTCAAGGCACGGGATCGATGTCCGCAGCTCCCCCTGTTGATTCCGCAACTCCATTCGGGTTGGTGGAGTTACGGAATCGATATAAGTATGTTTGGGGATCGATATATTGCGTCTAGATGAGACGCGATATATCGATCCCCAAGCAATCGATTGCTATCCGCCGATACGGCGGGTAGTGAAGACGTACCCTCTAACATATTTCAGGTACTAGTAAATTGTGTTATAATATTTGTAGTGTCCAAAAGTCAGCTTAGCCAGTTCATGAAATATATTCTAATTTCAACTAAGATCATTTCTGTCTGGCAGCTAATTTTAAATAGCTCCCTTCTTCAGATAACATTAAGAGCCAATTGAGATAAATTTAGTTTTCTACAAAAGTAAAGTGTGTCAGGGCTAGATTTCCTAAGACAAACCCTCCAAGCAATCATCATAATCATTTTGTAAACGATAGCTAATGTCATTTCGGAGTAAAAAGATTTCTTCAGTCTATGAAATGTTACATTAAGATAAACGTTAGAATTTAGCATAACTAATTTGAACAGAATCTTTTAAAAAAAAACCTTTCAGGGATTTAAAATAAGCATATTTAAAAAAAGACATAAATAACACCTTTAAAAATCAATTATTTTATGCATTTTAAAATGTGATAATCCCAGCAGACAAACCATGCTGCAGAGGAAGATGATGCCCCACCCGTCCACATCCTTGCTAATCTGATGGTTTTCAAGCCTTTTTTCCCTTCTCTCTCCGTAAATATGTGTCTATTTTTGCCAGTGTCCATTAGGAAAGTAGGGCCTGGGAGAAGTAACTAATGCACACAGTTCCCAGCTCCCCTTCACATGAATGGCCTCTGGATTATGGGTGTTTGAATTCTATTATCAAACACACACCTCATATCCTCCAGTTTATGTGGAAAATGATCATAGTTCATGATATATCTGTACATCGGCTATGAAGGCTTGACATTTTGCATAAAAATGTGCCTGGGGGAGATTTTTCAAAGTACAATGGCAGTTAAGTCCCTAATTCCCATTGACTTGCAATGAGAGTTAGGTGCCTAAATATCATTTGTGTGTATTCAGTGTACATAATTCATCTTCACCCTGCCTGTTCCTATCAGCCTCAACTTTTGACAATCTAACATTCATAGGACTGGAAGGGATCTCAAGAGGTCATCTAGTCCAGTCCCCAGCACTCACAGTAGGACTAGAGCCAGGGGTGAAAGTAAGGTGGTATGGGCCAGTATGGCATACCGGTAAAAAGTGGCTGCCAGTATCAGCCCATACAGTTGACGTTAAAGCGTTGCTACTGCAGCGCTTTAAGGATCCTTCTTAAAGCATTGAATGTCAGCCTTTTTGCCCGCCCTGGTCACTGATGGTGGGGGGGCAAAAGGAACAGCCGTCCCGGGGACAGCGATTTAAAAGGGCCCAGGGCTCCGGCGTCCTGGGCCCTTTAAATTGCCACTGGAGCCCCAGGTGGTGTGGGCCAGGTAGCACAGATTGGCTGGCTGGGGGATGTGGACCCCTAACCCCAACCCTTCTGCCCAAGGCCCCACCCCTTCTGGGGGAGGTGGAGCCAGCCCCCATACTGGTAAGAGTTCAATTTTACTTTCACCCCTGTCTAGACCATCCCTGTTAGATGTTTGTCTAACCTGCTCCTAAAAATTTCCAATGACAGAGATTCCACAAGTTCTCTAGGCAATTTATTCCAGTGCTTAACCATCCTGACAGTTAGGAAGTTTTTCCCAATGTCCAACCTAAACTGCTCTTGCTGCAATTTAAGCCCATTGCTTCTTGTCCTATCCTTGGAGGTTAAGGAGAACATTTTTTCTCCCTCCTCCTTGTAACAACCTTTTATATACTTGAAAACTGTTATTATGTCCCCTTGCAGTCTTCTCTTCTCCAGACTAAACAAACCCAATTTTTTCAATCTTCTCTCATAGTCATGTTTTCTAGACCTCTAATCATTTTTGTTGCTCTTCTCTGGACTTTCTCCAATTTGTCCACATCTTTCCTGAAAGATGTGGTGCCCAGAACTGTACACAATACTCCAGTTGAGGCCTAAGTGGCCCAGAGTAGAGTGGAAAAATTTCTTCTTGTGTCTTGCTTTCAACACTCCTGCTAATACATCCCAGAATGATGTTTGCTTTTTTTGCAACATTGTTAAAAAGAAGAAGAAGCTGTATTTCACTTCCAGTCCACTTACATAATCTTTCTTTCCACAAATAAATTTAAACAAACTAACAATATTAGAAGAAGGAGTCCAGTGGAGCAAATACAAGAAGGGCTAGAGTCAGGGATGAAATACAACTCTTAAATTTTAAATACATTAGTATAAATCCAGATTAACTCCCTTGATTTTAATCAGACTATTCCAGTGGTTCCCAAACTTGTTCTGCCACTTGTGCAGGGAAAGCCCCTGGTGGGCTGGGCCGGTTTGTGTACCTGCCACATCCTCAGGTTCAGCCAATCGTGGCTCCCAGTGTCCATGGTTCACTGCTCCAGGCAAATGGGAGCTGCTGGAAGTGGTGCGGGCCGAGCTGCTGCTTCCAGCAGCTCCCATTGGCTCAGAGCAGCGAATCGCAGCCATTGGGAGCCATGATCGGCTGAACCTGAGGACATAGCAGGTACACAAACCAGCCCGGCCTGACAGGGGCTTTCCCTGCACAAGTGGCGGAACGAGTTTGGGAACCACTGGACCATTCACATGAATAAGGTCTGAAACATCAGATTGAGGGCCTTAGAGATCCAGCAGAAATTGGCAATGCCAGAAGGATAAGTTCCATTTTTGTGATCTCCAAATCCAAGGGCAGTTAACATTCAATTTTAAATTTAACTCCCAAAACATTTTTCATGGGGAGGCTTAATAATTTCACAGGCCATTCTAAAAAACTTCAGGCTGACTGTTAACAGAGGTGACTAGGGTGACCAGATGTCCCAATTTTATAGGGATAGTCCCAATTTTTGGGTCCTTTTCTTATATAGACTCCTATTACCCGTCACCCCCGTCCCAATTTTTTACATTTGCTGACTGGTCACCCTAGAGGAGACATCCTAAATGAAACAGATTAAATTAACATTCCAACCAAACACTTGACATCATTAGACAACTCATTTGCCAGCACCAGAGCACTGGCTGCAAAATTGATGTATCTCTTAGCCAAATGTTGGTTTGCCAGGTTAACCTGAAGTAGCTCTTATAAAAATCAATGAATCGTGGATTAAGAAAAATCATACTGGGTCTGAATTTCTGATGACTAGAAAATCAAAACTTGATTGGATAGAAACATTACTCTGCTTTATCATGCTGAAAGCAAGTCAGCCTTGAAAGCAAGAATGGAAAGTTGTACTGATATGGAATGTAAGTACTGTATACCACCTTTCTGTCACTGCTGAAGGTTCCTGCAAATCAGAAGAAGAATTACCTGTTCTTAAAAGCTGAATTAATATGTTTATGTTGCTTCCCAATATATACCATAACTGGGTAGCAAAGCACATATGTCTTTAAAGGTATTGTTAAAGTAAAAAAAAAAAAAAAAGCTTTTAATATTTAAAATTTATTGTCAGAGGATGGAGATGGATGGCAGGAGAGAGATAACTTGATCATTGCCTGTTAGGTTCACTCCCTCTGGGGCACCTTGCATTGGCCACTGTCGGTAGACAGGATACTGGGCTAGATGGACCTTTGGTCTGACCCGACACGGCCGTTCTTATGTTCTTATGTTAATATTATGATTGATCCAACAGCACCATAACGGTGTATTCAGGGGAAAATGTATTAATGTTACATTTTTCCTAGAAAAATGCAGACATTTTTAAGTCAATGGAAAGACTACAGAAAGACTGCTACTGAATTCAATGTACTTTGGATCAGAGCAACCCAAAACCATCAGAGTCATAAAAGAATCTAATATAGGACTAGCAGCAGGCTCTTCTGTCTCATCTCCATGTAACCCTATATTCCCTCTGTAAGTATGAGTGAAAGTAGTTCAGAAAAAGCACATAAAAGCAACACAAACTTTTTCTGGATGACCTATCGTAACATATTAGCAACTTTCTATAGTATTAGCAATTTTCTATCATCTTATATTAATATCATACAATTTTAGCATTTGATTGCCTTAACAAGATATGACCATGCAATCATTTCAGCAATTTTCATATCAGATTAATGAAAACAAAGACTAATACAAAATGATGCTAACATGAAAACTACTAATAGAACATGACAAAACGTTTCATATTTTATTTGTGCATTAATATTCTTCTTGACCAATTCAAAATGTTCATCTCACTTTTCAGTACTGTGTTTGCAGAAGCAGCACATTATTGCCTAGTTTTTAATAGCAATAAGAGCAATAACAACTGACTAAGTAGCCTGTTATTATTCATTTGGGTAAACAAGTGACTTAGGTGATACTTGCGATAACTGTAAATAACAGTAAGCAGGGCTATTGTTTAGGATAGAACTAGAGGACATAACCAGAAGTGATGGGATGAAAGGAGGAAAAGTTAAATTTAGGATAGATATCAGGAAAAATTCCTAATGGAGCTGTCTTTTAGACTGGGTAATAGTTTTCTCAGTGAAGTAGTGTTAAGTCCTATCACTTTATACATTTTAAGTTAGCCTGGAAATAGCACTACAAAATATACTCTGGGGAATAATCCTGCATTTCGCAGGGAGATAAACTAGATGACCTAGGTGTTCTCCAGCTTTAACTCCTCCAACTTTATGATTTGGGGCCCATTTGGGAGATTAAGGGCCTAAGGCATTTAATGGACTGCAAAGTCCTTATCGGATAGATAAAAGATTTTATTGCTTTCAGAAATTTAATTATTTAAGAAGGGAAGACAAATACCTTTTTAAAGTTTCTGATTTTTTTGCTTTCAGCCATATTGATATAAAAAAGATTAAAACAGAGCTTTTTCCCAGTCCGTTTTTACACCAGAGAACTGAAGCATTGGTAAATGAACTGGTGGAAAAGCATTGGAGCAGTATATCTATATTAGCCATGCTGCTTCAGATGCAGTTTTGCCTTGCATCCACACTTGCTCTTTAATGCACTCTTGGAGTTACACTATCTTCTAAATATCTATTACAGCTCCATTTATAGTACCTTGAAGCAGTGGCTTATGGCAAATTTGGAAAGGCCTTTATAGAAGTCTGGAGGGGCTGTAGGAGAAGAGAATAAACTTTCTTAATTCCCTTGGGAAACTGGAAACTGGAAACTTCTGCCATTTCCTAGTCCTTTTCAGAGATTAGAGACCAAGGAGACTGTTCAGCTCTCACTCCTTGATCAGCAAGAAAGCTTTTTGCTGGGGCTTTGAGAAGTAGCCACAAGGTTCCTGAAGTGGTGTAGAAGTTGTTTTGGCAATACCCAGGGAGAGGCAGAGATTGAGAGCTGCAGTTCCTGAGTTATTACTGCAATGAACAATTCATTTGCCAGACTCTGGGAATGGGCGATGGGATGGATCACTTGGTGATTACCTGTTCTGTTCATTCCCTCTGGGGCACCTGGAATTGGCCACTGTCGGAAAACAGGATACTGGGCTCGATGGACCTTCAGTGTGACCCAGTATGGCCATTCTTATGTTCTTATATTCATTTGGAGTAACTAAGCTTGTTTATTGGAGGCAAAGCTCAAAAATATCTTTGTGCAAAGGGGCCCACAAAACAGAAAGAAATGTGCTTTTGAAAGAAAGGATGCTAGAATTGTTCTGAGACATGGTTTATCTGAATGAACTAGACCACTGGAGAAGAAGATGCAGCTGGCAAAACAGCCATTGAATGAGTTCCATGGTACATGCAACACTGTTTGTAAAGGTAAGTGGCTTCCAGCAGACTAGACTCACTATGCAGTAGCATGCAGAAATTAGACCAGATACTAAGCCTTCACTTGTGTGCTGTAGGATGGAAATGGGAGGACTCTACATGACTGTGACTAGTGCACAAACACTTTCCATCCACACTGGAATTGAAGTAGGCAGGCACAAGCTGAAATATTAGTAGTTTACTGCTCTGACACCAGCCCTGCATGATGTAGATTTTAAGATGCTGGATGATTATAGGGCCCTGTTGGAATAATAATGTGGGCCCCTTTTATTGTGGCCCTGACTGGGGGGACACCACAGACTCCACTCGATTTAATGTTAGGGACAGAATTAACATTGTTGTGCTCCACTTTTAACAGCTGTTTAGTGAATATAATAATTTAGCCCCTGCACCACAGGGATGTTGTGAGGCTTTACTAATGACTGTATATTGTAAAGTGCTTTGAGATCTTCAGATGAAATATGCTATAAAGGAACAAATTATTATTATCGTACAGCAGGAAGAATACAATTTCAGGGAGGCTGTAAATCTTCCAGCGTGACCCAAGATGGGTCTATCAGCTAGAAGAAGATCATAAATGTTTAAACATTTATTTAAATATTAAACGGGAAGGTCTTTGAAACCTGTACTAACTACTTCACTGTTGTCCAGAGCAAGCCCTAGGCATGTCCTAATGTGCAATTACACAGGGCTCTGCACTTTCGGGGACCTCCTTTTACCGCCATTCTCTCCCAGAACATGTTTATAGTCCCCCACACCATTATGGACTTTAAACCTTCAGAGTCAACTCCCCCTTTCCCCATAACTTTTTTAACCCCACTCCAAACAGCCAATTGATCGCTCTTTTGGATGATGAAACTCCCCTGAGATTTCCTTCCTGACCCTCAGCTTCCAGCCCTTCCTGCTTAATAGTTGTGGCAGGGCTGCCTGAGACTCCCATACATCCTGCTTCACAGAAGACCTCTAAAGAGAAACACTTACCACCAGTGCTGCCTAGTGGTCAAGCAGTGGTGCAGCAGGTTGCCTTTCTCTAGTACATGTCCTCTGTTTTACCATAGTTCTGCTCTGTGGTAGTCTGTCCCTTCATTGGAAACTAAGCCCTCCAGACAGGTCACGTGTTCCAGTACATCCCTTGAGGAGTTTACACAAAAAAAGTCCAATAATGGTGTAAGCAGAGTCAGGATGAGCGCTACCCTGACATCTGGTGGTGAATTGTAGGGAATGTGGAAAGAATTCCAAGAATTTCAAAGAATGGGGAAAGATTTGCATTGGCATCCACGCTCCACTTAGCATAAGCCCACAGCAGACTGGGATGGTTATTTTAACAGCTCTGGGATCCCCAATTTCTTTGTTATTGGGGCAGGGGAAAAAAAAGTTTGTCACCCTGATTGTGTGAATGGGGAGCTGTGGGACTGCTTTGTGACAGAGATGACTCAACCTCAGTTGGGTGGTACTTGCTAAACATGGGACATGGGTTCCAAAACCCCATGAAGGGAGAGGGTTTGGGGACTGGTGTGTGTACCTGATGGTATGGGCCCCTGGTGAGGGCCTGGAACACCAATTGCACATCCTCCTCTCTCCACTGTGGAATGTCAGAGTTAATTTTTTTTTATTCCCTTAAGAATCCAGATACAGGTTACTGAGCTGAACTCACTTTTGGCTAATGGTGTACTAGCACTGGGGCTCTCCTGCTATGAGCTGAAATCACTGAGCTGAGAGCACTGAGTACTGTGCTAACTAGTGGGGAGCCTGAAGCTATACTGTGGAACAGAGCAGCTGGCAGAGTGGAGCAGTTTGTGGGGATGGCTGGAGTGGATCACAGGACAGCTGGTGGAGCAGAGTGGCTAGCAGAGCGGAGTAGCTGTGGGACGGGTGGAGCGGCCTGCAGAGTGAGCGGAGCTGAGCAGTTTGCAGGGACAACTGGAGCAGCTCACGGGACAGCTGGTGGAGCAGAGCAGCTGGTGGAGCGGAGCAGTTTGTGAGGACAGCTGGAGGAGCAGAGTGGAGCGGCTGGTAAAGCGGAGCAGTTCGTGGAGAAGGCGGGAGCAGAACCCAAGGAGAGGCAGTGCAGTTGGCTCTGGACCACGTAAGGTGCCCCTTTCTACCTAGGCTGAGGGGAGGGACCTCTGCAGATAGACTCTCGAACTCTGGGGCTGCACTGACCCAGGACAGAGACTTTTGGATTGTGGGACTTTTGGGACTGTGGGTGATTTGGGGGGTTGCTGGATTCAAGAGCCCAGGAAAGAGGACAGCCCAGTTTCCTGGGGTGGGTCTTTGCTCACGGTTTGGTCTATGAACTCTAGTTGAGGTGTTTTCCCAATTTAGTGTTTGTTGTTTATCTCATGTATTAAACCTTTTCTGCTACACCGAGACTCTGTGCTTGCGAGAGGGGAAGCATTGCCTCTTTGAGGCGCCTAGGGGTGTGCGTAAGATTTTCCCAGGTCACTGGGTGGGGGCTCGAGCTGGTTTGGCATTGGGTTATTGAAACGGAACCCCTGGGTATTGAACCCGGCCCTTGTTGCTGCCAACTCAGTGGGGCAGAAGGGTTACAATGGGAAAGTCTTCAGATGCCTGCAAGGGCTTCAGGGCTTTTTCTTAGGTAAAGGACTTAGTGTCTGTACCCTTGTACTTTTGGAGCCTTTCCCAGAGGAATAAACTCCTATTGTTGTCCCTTTTTAGGAGCTGGTAGAGGAGCCTATTCCCACTCTCTCTACCAGGCACCAATCCAGTGCCCAGTGGTGGGCAGCTACACTCAACACCTTGGGGTGCTAAGCAACTGTTTCCCTGAATCCCTGCCCACTTGAGTCCCCTTTTTTTCCCCAGGATAAATTGAAGAACTAAACACAAAATAACATTTCTGACCTTTGCAGTCTTAGGCAGGTCAGTACTGCTAGGTCTCAGGCACCAAAAGCTCCAGTGATGTTACTTCCCCATGACTGCTCCCATCCACTATCTAACACCTTCAGACCTGCTCTGCTTCCTTTTTTGGGCTCCTTCTCCAGTTTGTGCAGCTGTGGCAAGGCTGGGCCTCCTGGATTTAGAGCGGCTCCTTAACCCCTTCTTCTCCAGTGTGGGGTGTGTATATGCCATTCCAGTATCTCAGTCATGCCAGGACTGCCTTGTGTCTGGTGTGTATACCAGTTATGTCAGGCAACAGATACCTTCCTATGTGGATCCATGTACTAGTGTGTCATGATGTGCTGCTGTAATGTGGAATGTCTACAGCATGGCAGGGTCAGCTGTACCTTCATGAGCCCTGATTGATGTTGGAATGGGCTACAAAATGGAGCAGGTCTTGGAGGATTGGGAAGTAATCCCACCCCTGACTTCCTGCTGCTATCCAGACAGCCTTCCTGTTGGAGAGAAGGAATGTCACTCCAGAGCAGTTATCTGGATTAACCAGCTGACACAGGGGTGAGGATGAAAATCGGACATGCATGCTAAGACTAGAACACATGTTGCTGTTGCTGGAAAGATCAGGTCTGGCCCAATGCAGCCCAGAACCTGGAGCAGGAAGTGAGCAGGAGCCATGGCCACAACCAGGTCAGCCTAGACCCAGTACAGGAGCCCTGATCAGCACATTGACCATTTGGATGGATGCCAGCTAACACAGCAGTGAGCAGGACCTAGCACTCCAGGCTTGCACCAGTACAGTGACAAGTGCATGGGGCAGAAGGTTACCCTGTTTGGGATTTAGGACTCAAAGTTTGGGGCTGGAAGGTCACTGAGACTGTCAGTTTGCTGAGAAGGATGACTGTTGTTGATAAAGATGATTGTGTATTACTGATAAAGAGGTTGTAGTTATTTCTGAGTGAATTTCTGCCTCTACAAAGACTGCAGGAGGTTTCTCCACTTCAAGGTCAGGGTGAGCATCTGGAACTAACTACCAGCAAAATTAGCGATACATTAGCATATGCAATCTCCCTGCTGTGCAGAGGAGGCAAATGCATGCTGTTCTGGCAGTGCAAGTGCAATGAAGGACCAGTAGTGAAGCAGTTAAAGCAGGATGAAAGTGGATTTATAATTTCTGATATTGGACTCTCATGCTGCTCCAGTCACAAATTATGTGAATTGTCAGAAAGATGGTAGCTGATAACAGAAAAGGCTCAGAAGTGCCAGTTTTAAATTAAAAATGTATTTTCAACTACAATTCACAGCTTCTGCAAGATGACAAATGTTTCTCACCATGTGAACTTTCAGAGCATTGTAGTAACCAGAGTAGATGCAGTTTTCTTGTAGCTATTTAACATCCTGGGCTTTGTATTCTGGAATGATAAATAGACATGAATTTTCTGAGGACCACTGGGCCAAATTTTTCACCTGGTGCAAATCAGCACAACTACATCAAATTCAGTGGAACTATGTTGATTTACTCCAGCTGAAGCTCTGGCCTGTTGTTGATATCTGGCAGAAATGGCTGCCCATAGCTTAGTTTGCCTGACACTTTTTATTATAAGACCATGTTTTCTATTGGCTCATAACTTTCCCAGGCTTTAACTATTTGGGCAGAGGTGACATGTTCGGAGGGACAAATGGGGCTTAAGTGCCCCCCAGATTTTTGCAAGAGTTTGCTGGCCCAGCTCAGTCACATGGTGCAGGCAGGCCCCCTGGTTGCTGCAGGGCAAGATTGCTGCCTTCTGAAAGGGGAAACTGAGGTTGGGGGGGGAGTGACTCGAGCTGCTTCGGGGGTGGTTGAATCTTTAAATTGTGTCCTCTCCCACTATCAGCAGGTACGGGTCGTCTCTGTATTTGGGATGAAATTTCCTATGTTGTATGTCTGCCTCAGATGGACTATTTTTGGAAAGTTTCAGAAAAAAATATTTCAGATGTTTCTGAGAAAGATGGGAGAAATAATGTAACTGACTCGGCTACAGAGTGTGACTGCTAGTAGAACTGATTGGAACTCATAATTCCTGGAATTCCATGGGAAATTCTGACATTTCAAGAAAGTTTTCGGTTTGAACTGAAACAAAAACATGACATTTCAAAATGTCCCACAGAAGGAAAATCCAAAAATTGGTTTTGGTTTGATTTTTTTTCCTAAACAAAACAGAGCAGACAGCTGCCTTGACTCTAGGGAACCCCCTGGCCGCCTCTGACTAGAGCTGAGCAAATCATTGATTTCTGGTTTTTGTTTCAATCAAGAACTGAATTTTTCTGTTTTTTCTAAATTAAACAAAAAGTGGGGAAAATGTTGGTCAGGTCAAAGAAAACATTTGGAATGGTGATTTGAAATGAAGTTTTGTTTTGAAATGTCATTTCAAAACAAAATGTTGAAACGTTTCAAAACAAACCATTCTGACATTTCCAAATTTTTTTTTCATTTTTTTCTGAAACTACTCACAGAATTCACAATTTGTTTCAGCGTCCTAAAAAATGTATTTTTGGTGAATTTATTGTTTGCTGAAATAATTGCACCCAGCTCTGTCCTTTACTCTGTGAGGCTCCCTGGGCTTCAGCCAGGGCTCCCAGGTTCCCTGCCACAGAGCAGAAAGCCTAGCTGTTTGGAGAGTTCTCAGATCTTGGCTGAAGCCTGGAATCCCTGGAAACCCAGGGTTCCCAGCCCTGGGGCACTCTTCATGGTGAGATTGCACCAATGTCACAAACTCCCCAACAGCCTGCCAGACAAGCTGGCAGGAAACTAGACTAGTTTGTGAAAAGGTGTGACTTGAGCCATCCTCATGAAAATTCACCCAAATTTGTCTGTGCTATAAGTATCTGAAAACTGCTATTTACATGGAAAGTTTTCTAAAAGGCTGGAAAGGGTTATCCAAGGTGCACCAAAAAGCTTCATGATATAGAAATCTACTGAGTTTCAGCTGAAGAAAGCTTTGACAGCTACTAGGGCAAATGGTTTATATATTAGAAGTCCATAGGGGAAAACAGACAGCAATTTTCATTAACATTATTAATAATAGTTGGAACCTTACCTTATGTCCTAGAGGCATGGATGCTACTTCTGAGGAAAAATGTCAACAGCTCGGAAGATAATTTTGAGAAAAAGTGAGAACATTTGGGTTTAGATGCCTCTTGCTACCAATTGTGGTTTATCCAAAACTGACTCAGCAATATCTACTAATTCTGGTCTGTGCCTTTATCTGGCCTTTAGCTTTAAAATGTTTTTTGCTTTTATTATACTATGATATTGCTCAGTTAGCCAGCAGAAAGACTTAAATGTTTGTGGTCAGGTGTGAACTGGTCATATTCCAATAGAGAGGATGTCATGATTTTATTATTTTTTATTTTATTTTTTAATGTAGTAAATCCTTAATCCAGCATTTCAGTCTGTCAATCTATGATAAATGTCATGTGCTGTAGAATCTTTAATGGCACCACAATCTTTATTTCTTCTCCTTTTCCCATTGCTGTTCAAGTAAGTCTAGTATCACTAAAATGAGCTTCGGTAGTACAGGCAATTTTGCACTCCGAGAAGCTGTCCATAAATTGCATAATACATTTTTTGGTGATTTTCAAGACCCACCCACTGCTTGTAACACTTTGTACACTGAAACAGACATGCAAAATTAAAACCCACACACCCTCTAATGTGTTACATAACTCATGGACAACTTCTATTATGGACTTTTTGGCTGTAGCAAAAAGGTCACTGAGTGTCTACCAACATCTCACTCGGTGGAAGAAGTGTATTAAGATAAATACATTTTATTTATTGAATAAGATTACTGTAAATTAAATGGGCATTGTGAAAGTCTAGGTATTTTATCATTTCTAAGCCAGACCCACTCCAATGTTATGTAATATCACAATTGAATTTAATTATAAATGGGATTTCAGAGATGTGGCTGGCAGAATTTTGAGTGTCCTTTTTGTTGGAAACTAGTTCCCATTCCACTTTTTTCATCAAAAGAAATCAATGCAGGTGTGGTGCAACTGTATGCGTCTTTCGTTCATGTGAGACTGGGACCCAGTTTCCCTACCTTTGAAATTTGAGAATTATACTTTGATCTGTTCTTCTTGTCTCTCTTTTGCTCTTGTGATTATATGTTGCCCAATGAAGCTTACACATGTTTTTATTAGAGATTTCTTGCCTGACTTAGTGATTTATTTTTCCCAGCTTTTAACAGTTGTTGACGTCTCAATTCACAATGTTATGTCTTCAAATGCATTTGCTAATGAATATAAGGTTTTCATATTTTCATTGATTCAATCTCTCTAACACATTTCAGGACCAGCACATTTCAAGAGATGCATGCATTATTTAGTGATTTTCTTTGGGGGCCTCTCACTAATTTTATTTCTTTAGCCTGTTGGTTTCCACATGATTTTCTTATTTTGCATGAACTTACTTCTGATTCCCTCAGTTCCTTATTTGAGTTATTTATTTGTATTTCTACAATTTATGCTATATCTACTTGCATCAGATCAAAGGTCATTTCCCCATCTACAGATACTCAGTAGTTACTTCTGACTTAATCACTTCTCTTTCCACTTTTAAGGCAATTACTAGCAGTCTGATTATGTTCCAGTCCTTTTACCCATCTGCCATTCTGATACAGAAAGCTCCTCCCCTAATTTTAATTCACCTGTTCTTGATCAGCTTCTCCTACCTATCATCCTTACTTGGAAATTCTCTACTCTTTTTCCTGCCTTAACCTATGTAAAGGCTCCTGGGGCACACCTTGTAGTATGGAAGAGTTACCGGATTTGGATGCCTATGCACTATCCAAAGGCACTGAGTGTTAGAACTAGTGTCTAGATTCTGTGGTAACTGGATTAAAGAAAAAGCAAGATCTCTGGATGGGACAAAATGTAGAGGAGAAATGGAAAGGAATCATGATGAGACCAGACATTGTGACCTCCATGAAAAAGTAGCTAGCCATCAAAAGTTACAAGGCTACATTGTCTAGCCTATAGGATAACAGATCTGTCAGGAACAGTTTGTTCTGATAACGTAAAGCACTGCTGAGAATGTTTGGCAGGGAAATTTTGTAATAAAGTAGGACACAATTTCAGAGTAACTGAAACTATATTCCCACTCTGAGGTCCCTCAAGGGCACCCACTTAAGTTTTCCAGCTCCCAGCTGTCCCTGCTTTTGGGAGGAGACTTATGTCTCTCTCCCTCTGACCAGGGGCTTTTAAGGCTGCACAGTTCCCCACTTCACACTGTGATATCCTCAGCAAACAAGTCTGCCTAATAGCTAGCACTGGTGTGTTCCTTTCTGTCCAAAGTCTATGGTCAGTGTATTGCCAACAGTTACAAGTTATCACACAACTCTTTCTAAGCAAGCACCTTATTCTTCAGGTGAAAGCAAGACATTTAAAAATTCCTGTGCACATGCTAAAAGCTTACTAGAGGTCACCCCTCAGGCTGATGGGGCCCTAGTAGGCTAAAGTATTTCCAATCCTTTTGCAAGATTTGGAGCCCTTGGACAGATGGTCCTGTCTGTTTGCTGGGCTAGAAAGAAAACCCTGAATCAGTTTAACTATAGTCTCTTTAAATCAAAAGACCTTTCTTTGTTTTCCTAGTCTCTGGAAACCCACTTTGAACCAG
The DNA here is from genome assembly GCF_007399415.2 of Gopherus evgoodei. Classification (NCBI taxonomy): domain Eukaryota; kingdom Metazoa; phylum Chordata; order Testudines; family Testudinidae; genus Gopherus; species Gopherus evgoodei. Next base: position 80,305,391 of record NC_044327.1, read on the forward strand.
TCTGTGCAAACCTCCTCAGGAGGTGTTCCCTCTCGGGAGAGGTTTACAAAGTGAGTGATTTACCTTAATCACTCCTTCCCGTCTTTCAGTTTCTGAAAGAGCTGTGGTAACACTCCTCCATGGACTAGAACAGTTATGTACATATTCTCTGGTCCTCAGTGATACTTTAACTTAATAAAAGAATAAGATGCTTGCTTAGAAAGAGCGCATGCAGTTGTAATAACTGTCATACCCCGGAGAGTGGTTGGGGGTGGGCGGGGTGGGGGTGGAATTTTGTAATAGAGTAGGACTTGAATTCTCAGGCCTTGTCTACACTATGAGGGGAGATCGATCTAAGTTACGCAACTTCAGCTACATGAATAATGTAGCTGAAGTTGACATATTTAGATCTACTTATTATGGGGTCCACACTAAGCTATGTCGACAGGAGATGCCCTCCCATTGACTCCCCTTGCACGTCTCATTCAGGTGATTTTGGTGATTTGTGCTTCCTTGGAACCCAACTGGGGGTGTAGCCAGGGCCGGCGCTACCATTTAGGCCACCTAGGCAATGGCCTAGGGCCCCAGAATTTTTGGGGGGTGCTATTTTGCCAGAGGGGGGCGGCACACAGGTCCAGTGGACTTACCGCAGTGATGCTGGCGGAAAGTCCGCTGCTGGAAAGGCTCCGGTGGAGCTGCCGCAGTCATTTCGGCGGATGGTGAGCTGGTCTAAAGGCTCCGGTGGACCTGCTGCAGGTCCACCAGAGCCTTTAGACCAGCGGACTGCCCGCTGGCATCACTGTGGCAGCTCCACCGGAGCCTTTCCAGCAGTGGACCATCTGCCGGCATTACTGCGGTAGGTCCACCGGGGCCGGGGGGGGCTGCGAAATGGCCATCCGCCTAGGGCGTCAAAAACCCTGGCGCCGCTCCTGGGTGTAGCCTCAGATTAAGACCTCTCCCCTTAGCTAAGACGTTTGTGCTACACTAAATTAACTTAGATGACACCTACTTATTAACTGCAGTTGTTATCTCTAATTTGCCTTTGATATTAAAGAACATTACTCCAAATGCAGCACTCATCCTGAGGAAAGGAATCACAGATATAGCATATGGCAGCTGACTCTGCAAAGGGGGTGAGTAGTCAAAAATATATGTTTAAAACTTAATTAATAATTTGTTCTTTTCACGCACAAACTTCTCTGAGCCTTTTTAAAAAAAAAAAGTATGGAATTTGGTTTGGATCCTCTTACTAACCAATTTCTGGCCAATATGCTCTTTTTCTGAAGCAGTTTATCTGTCTTATATACACACCATTGTGTGGAAGTCTTATACAATTGTGTATCAAACACAACAGCTAGGGACTAGTGTTTCTCCAATACAGCTGCAAATAGTAAGGAGAAAACGCCCAAGCAATTTTATTTAGAATCATTTACATCATTTTGCATCTTACTATATATGTCTGTGAGAGACACTGAAGAGGAATTTCTGCATTTTGGTGATAATATTTTTTTGTTAAGAAAACTGAAAAAAGAACTCAGATACCTCCTGCTGGTATAGTGTTCTCTCTAGACCTGACTCAACAACATTTCATTCTTGCTTGTGTATTTCAAGCTTTCACATTTTAAATCTCTCATAGTAGCCATTTTGGTGCCTGCAAAATATAATTCTACTGTGTAACTCCAGTTTTACAATGGTATAAATCCATTGATTTCAGTTGAGCTATATTAATGTGAAATAAATGTAAGGGATTGGAGAATAAGGCCTATCATGGTGGTCATGCAGAGAAATGAGTGAATATTGATTCATCAATTTGAAGGCCAAACCAAAAAAAAAAAATTAAAATGATTTGTTTCAAACTGAAACTGATTTTTTTTTTCATTTTTTCTCAACAAAATGAAAAAAGGAAAAAAATTTGTTTGGGTCCAGCAAAATATTTTGAATGTCACTTCAAAATGTTGTTTTGAAATGAAATGTTGATTTGAAATGCCAATTTAAAACAGTTCATTTTGACATTTTAAAAATTTTTATTTTCAGTTTTGTTTCCTGCCAGATTCAACCCAAATTCACAAATAGTTTCAGTGCCTATAAAAATGCATTTTGTGGCAAATTTATTATTTGCCAAAACAAACTTTACCCACCTGTAACCACCTCTAAGCACTGCTTTGGGGGCTGACCTGATTCTTATTCGTGTTAGAGACCATTTGTAGTACAAGAGTGGAGTGAAGGGACCTTATTGTAAATGAGAATCAAGCCATTGATGTCTGTGTGAGTCCCTACAGAGTTGAAAATTGCAGCATTTATGAGTCTGCTTAAGTAGCCTTCATTGTCTTTAGATGAAAACAGAAAAATAAAAAAATGAAAAATTTTGAAGAGAAAAATTTGAAAACAAATTTTTCTGCAAAATTCTGAGTTTTTTTTGAATCTGCAAAAATAAAACTGATTTTGAAATTTCCCCCCAAAAATGTTTTCCATTTTTTAACCAGCTGTGATTAGCATTATTCCTTGTTGCCTTTCCCATCTCCATCACGGAGACCAATAGAGAAAATATTAGCCATCAAGTGCCAACAGTTTACATTTGTAGTGATAAAATGATGGCACATAGAATGTTATATGTGAAGCCATTTGCCAAAGTGAGGCAGGTAAGGGGGAGGGGAAATTGTCCTAGATTCTAGACCAGTAGAGTGCCAAACACTGCAAAAGCACAGTCTCTGCTTCAACAGACTATAGGAGCAAACCAGAGCAGGCATCTTGCACAGCAGCACCTCCTAAAGAATGTGAAAAAGTTACATGGTAGTTTGGGGGAGGGGGGGATTCTTATGTGTCTGGCATGGCAACAAGAAAGGAGCTCCATTGCTGCATTCTTGAAAGGTGTGCAGCAATGGAGCTCCTTTCTTGTACACCTTAGCAGGTGCTTAGGTTAGGAAGCTGGAACAAGGAAAACACTTCTATGCATAATTCTCCTTGCAATGACATCCTGATTCTGCATTAGCTCCTACGCCACTTTATCTTGTTTCAACTAGGACTGTTGATTAATCACAGTTAACACATGTGATTAACTAAAAAATATTTATCATGATTAAAAAATGTATCATGATTAATTGCAGTTTTAATCATACTGTTAAAAAATAGAATACCAATTGAAATGTATTAACTATTTTAAGATGGTTTTCTACATTTTCAAATATATTGATTTAAATTACAACACAGAATACAAAGTGTACCGTGCTCACTTTATATTATTTTCATTACAAATATTTGCACTGTAAAAATGATAAACAAAAGAAATAGTATTTTTCAATTCACCTCATACAAGTGCAATCTCTTTACCGTGAAAATGCAATTTAGATATGTAAATTTTTTTTGTTACATACCTGCACTCAAAAACAAAACAATGTAAAACTTTAGAGCCTGTAAGTCCACTCAGTCCTACTTCGTGTTAACCCGTTGCTGAGACAAAGTTTGTTTACATTTACAGGAGATAATGCTGCTGGCGTCTCATTTACAGTGTCACCTGAAAGCGAGAACAGGTGTTTGCATGGCACTTTTGCAGCGGCATTGCAAGGTATTTATGTGCCAGATATAATAAACATTCATACGCCCCTTCATGCTTTGGCCACCATTCCAGAGGACATGCTTCCATGCTGATGATGCACATTAAAAAAATATGCATTAATTAAATTTTGACTCAACGCCTTGGTGGAGAATAGTATGTCTCCTGCTCTGTTTACCTGCATTATGCCATGTATTTCATATTATAGCAGTCTCAGATGATGACCCAGTACATGTTGTTTGTTTTAAGAACACTTTCACAGCAGATTTGACAAAACACAAAGAAGGTACCAATGTGAGATTTCTAAAGATAGGTACAGCACTCAACCCGAGGTTTAAGAATCTGAAGTGCCTTCCAAAATCTGAGAAGGACGAGGTATGGAGCATGCTTTCAGAAGTCTTAAAAGAGCAGCTCTCTGATGTGGAAACTACAGAACCTGAACCAGTGCCATGCGAACATTTGTTTTTACTTTCACATGACATTGTGAGAAGAAGCAGGCACCATTTAGGGTGACCAGAAGGCAAGTGTTAAAAATCAGGACAGGGTATGGGGGGTAATAGGTGCCTATATAAGAAAAAGCCCCAAAAATCGAGACTGTCTCTATAAAATCAGGAAATCTGGTCACCCTAGCACCATTATCTCCTGCAAATGTAAACAAATTTGTTTGTCAGAGTGATTGGCTGAACAAGAAGTAAGACTGAGTGGACTTATAGGCTCTAAACTTTGACATTGTTTTATTTTTGTATGCAGGGTTTTTTTGTACATAATCCTACATTTGTAAGTTTAACTTTCATGATAAAATATTGAATTACAGTCCTTGTATGAGGTGAATGAAAAATCTTTTGTTTTTTTGTAGCACACATATTTGCAATAAAAAATAAATATAAAGTGAGCACTGTACACTTTGTATTCTGTGTAATTAAAATCAATATATTAAAAATGTAAAAAATATTGAATAATATTTAAATAAATTGTATTCTATTATTGTGTAATAGTGCAATTAATCACAATTAATTTTTTTAATCACTTGACAGCCCTAGTTTCAACATATACATCAAAAATTATAAACAAAAATTAGTCAGGTGTATGTTGGCAGAGTTTGTAAATGTATCTTATGGGCCAGACAAGGCTGTTATTGGTGAGGGTAAAGTGCTATTTTCATATGTCAATATTGTTGTTATTAACTGAATATATGAACTAATATTTATATTTTTTAATCTAAGCTAATTTAACTGGTCAGTTCTAGTTTTTTGATACTGAGGTTTGTTTTTTACTCTACAGTTATATATTTTTCTACATTATTTCCTTTAGCTATTCTGGGCCTAAATCTAACCTCGTGCTGATGTAATTCCACTGAATTCAATGAAATTACACCTGACTTACAGTGTGAGACCAGAATAGGGCTCTCAGTTAAACAAGTTTTTTTGAGTGAGAATTAATTTAAGGGTTGTTGGAAATCTGAGACACAGCACCAATGACAAGGAACTTCTGAACTCACAACCTGCTCTGCAAATGTCCTGGCAGTAGTTATGTCAGGGTAAATTCAGATCTCATTCATCTTCAACAAAAAGAACAGGAGTACTTGTGGCACCTTAGAGACTAACAAATTTATTTGAGCATAAGCTTTCATGGGCTACAGCCCACTCATTGGATGCATAGACTGGAACATACAGCAAGAAGATATTTATACATACAGAGAACATGAAAAGGTGGAAGTAGCCATACCAACTGTAAGAGGTCAGTCAACTGAGATGAGCTATCATCAGCAGGAGAAAAAAAAAACTTTTGAAGTGATAATCGAGATGACCCATAGGAGGTGTGAGGATACTTAACATGGGGAAATGGATTCAATTACTGTAATGGCCCAACCATTCCCAGTCTCTGTTCAAACCTAAGTTAATTGTATCTAATTTGCATATTAATTCAAGTTCAGCAATCTCTCTTTAGAGTCTGTTTTTTGAAATTTTTTTGTTGTAAAATTGCCACCTTCAAGTCTGTCACTGAGTGGTTAGAGAGGTTGAAGTGTTCTCCCGCTGGTTTTTTAATGTTATTATTCCTGAGGTCAGATTTGTGTCCATTTATTCTTTTGCATAGAGACTGTCTGCTCTGGCCAATGTATATGGCAGAAGGGCATTGCTGGCACATGATGGCATAGATCACGTTAATAGATGTGCAAGTGAACGAGTCCCTGATGGCATGGCTGATGTGATTAGGTCCTATGATGGTGTCACTTGAATAGATATGTGGACAGAGTTGGCATCAGGCTTTGTTGCAAGGATAGGTTCCTGGGTTAGTGTTTATGTTGTATGGTGTGTGGTTGCTGGTCAGTATTTGCTTCAGGTTGGGGGGCTGTCTGTAAGCGAGGACTGGTCTGTCTCCCAAGATCTGTGAGAGTGAGGGATCATCTTTCAGGATAGGTTGTAGATCTTTGATGATGCACTGGAGAGGTTTTATTTGGGGGCTGAAGTTGATGGCTAGTGGCATTCTGTTATTTTCTTTGTTGGGGGTGTCCTGTATTAGGGAACTTCTGGGTACTCTTCTGGCTCTGTCAATCTGTTTTTTTCACTTCAGCAGGTGGGTATTGTAGTTTTAAGAATGCTTGATAGAGATCTTGTAGGTGTTTGTCTTGGTCTGAAGGATTAGAGCAAATGTGGTTGTATCTTTTCCATGGGTCCAGATGGTGAAGATGTCATCAATGTAGCACAAGAAGAGTAGAGGTGTTAGGGGATGAGAGCTAAGGAAGCATTGTTCTAAGTCAGCCATTAAAATGTTGGCACGCTGTGGGGCAACGCGGGTACCCATAGCATTCAGCACGGCTGAGGTTATGGGGCAAGTGATGCTTTCCACAATTTCAGCCCATGCACATCAATGGAAGCAATCTATGTAGAAATCCAGTCTGTTGTTTTGACCTTCAGGAGGAGTCCACGCAGAATCCTTCTTTTTGTAGTGTTGGTAGGAAGGAATATGTGGGTTAGTATGTTGTTCAAAGGTGTGTTGGAAATATTCATCTTCAGGCAGGGGTGAAAGTAACTTACAGGACTTACCGGTACTGCCAGAGTCCTGAGGGGTGTGTGGCCTCAACCGGAAGAGGAGTGGCCTCTCAAGATTTAAAGGCCCTGGGGAACCAGCTGTGGCTGGGAGACCCAAAGCCTTTAAATAAACCAGGGGCTCCCAGCTGCAGAGGTGGCTGGGAGCCCCCTGGGGCTCAAGGGAAAATTAAAGGGCCCGGGGCTCTGGACACCAGGGGGAACCCCAAGCTTTGCAGGGTTGGGGCAGGGATTTAAAGGGTCCAGAGCTCCTGCCGCTGAGGGAAGCCTGAAGCCCTTTAAATCTTGACCCCAGCCCGACCGCCAGAGCCGTGGCAGGGATTAAAAAAGCTCTGGGCTGCCCTTTAAATCCCAGCTGCTGTGGGGATTCAAAGGGATCTGAGCTGCCCACAGTGGTGGGGAGGTCTGAGCCCTTTAAATCTCAGATGCGGCTAGGATTCAAAGGGCTCTGGGCTGCCCGCAGCCACGGGGAGCTCTGAGCCCTTTAAATCCCGGCCGCCAGAGCCATGGCAGGGATTTAAAGGGCTCTAGGCTGCCTGCAGTGGCGGGGAGCTCTGAACCCTTTAAATCCCAGCTGTGGCAGAGATTCAAAGGGCTCTGGGTGCGCAGGGAGCTCTGAGCCCTTTAAATCCCAGCTGCCAGAGCCTCGGCAGGGATTAAAAGGGCTCTGGGCTGCCCGCAGTCGCGAGGAGCCCTGAGCCCTTTCAGTTCCCACTCTGGAAGTCGATGTGGTCCAGCACGGCATACTGGCTCTTGCCGGTACGCCGTACCAGACTGTACTGGCTTACTTGCACCTCTGTCTTCAGGCTAATTCACTAATTAAAAGCATTTTCAGGCTGTAAAGCTTTAGATCAGGCCTCAGAACTGAGATGACTTCAATAGGGGCAGTGAGTGTAATGACTTTATGCTGCAAGGTGGATTACTTCTGTCACACCATCAGTTTTAATTCTTCTTGATCCTTGTTGCTGGTTTTTGATGCTTAAGGATCATGAGGTTCTTTTGAAACCCTCCGCGTGCATTGTGGGCTCTCTCCTGATATGCCACTCATTGTTACTTCGCTCAGTGGCATCAATTTTAACTATAAATAAGTGCTGCTCCAAAATGTTTTTCTGTGTGAATTGTGGAGATTTTTGGCATTCTGCCTCATGTGTGAGTATATAAATATAGGTCTGTACTTGAAAGGTGTGTTACCTCTGTGTTTCTACTGCATGTCAATGTGTTAATTTAATTTCTGAGTTATTTTGTGTTTAACATGTGTTATGTACTTAATTTAACATTAAGGGTGTCTACGTAATGTGGAGGATGGAAAGCAGTGTGATGCTATATTCACTCTAACTGCTTCTGGGTGCAGGGATGAATATGGAGGGATTCCTAACACACAGGAGATAAAGTCTCAAGCAGTTACGATGTCCCTAGCATTATGAGTGAAGTGTGCAGATAAGTATATCCCATACTGACATTTTCTATATTAGTATGTAACCCTTCTGCCAGGTGTCTTTAGCAGGAGTAAGTCAATGATGTTTAGGGGCCTCTTTTAAAATAAATTAAATAATTATCTTGTGTGCCCATCTAAAATCTTATCCACCTCCAGATTTTAGAAATGTAACCAAGTTTCACAGGCATTTGTTCCCAACTTGCTAGCACTCAGAAGTTCTTAGGAGAATGAAACCATAAATTTGGGAGAAACCATAATCATATAAGTATATTTTTATATATATACTTATATAAATTAGGAAAACCCAAACAGTATATGAGGGGTATGGCCAACCCCAGAGTCCCCATTACTAAATGCCTGGCTTCAGCACTGCCAACCTAAAGTGTTCAAAAAAACATGAGTTAGGTCTTCAAAATCATGTAATTGATTTAAAAATCTTGAGATTTAAAAATATATACTTTGTGTTCTTTTTATTTGCCTTTTGTTTTTTGCCCCTTTAGGGTGCATTCAGGTGACATTTTTAAGCTTTCCTCTGCAAACCATGAAGGCTAGACATTTATTTATTTTGAATCAGAGTTGAGGTTCTCATGTAATCTCTTGTTTCCAGCTACTGGATCTCTAAGTAAAACATCAAATATCAGGAGATGCATGATAAAATTGTGAGACATGACAACACTGTGGCTTGCTGAGGCCCAGGGCTCTTAGTCACTGGACAGTCACCATCCTACTAACACTTCATTTGTTAATCCAATTAGGACTTGTCTACACCTGCAGCTGCCTTCAGGGCACACATAGCTAGATGCCTCAGTGAAAGCAGGATGCATCCAGACTGTGGTATATAGCTACATATGGCAGTGAAAGACTCTGGTAGCGGGGAGCCAGTTGGGAAAGGCTCTGGCAGTCTTTCTGTGCATCAGGGAAAGGCTTTGGCAGTTTGGAGGCAGCGGGACACTTAGGGTTGCCAGGTGTCCAGTTTTCGACTGGAATGCCTGGTTGAAAAGGGACCCTGGCTAGTCCCTACCTCTCCTGGTACCATGCTGCACCCTGGAAACAGCCAGCAGATCCAGCTCCTAGGTGGGTGAAAAGGCACTAGCTCCACACTCCCATTGGCCACCACGGCCAATGGGAGTTGAGGGGGCGGTGCCTGCAGGTGAGAGCAGTTTGTGGAGCCTCTGCCCCCCCCTTTCCTCCAGGAGCTGGACCTGTTGGCCACTTCTGGAGTGCACTGCAATGCCAGGACAGGCAGGGAGGCTGCCTTAGCCCTGCTGCGCCACTGACCAGGAGCCGCCCAAGGCAAACCTGTGCCCTAATCCCGAATCCCAACCCCCTGCCCCAGCCCTGAGACCCCCAAACCTGGAGCCCCCTCTTGCACCCCAAACCCTTCATCCCTGGCACCACCCCACAGCCCATACCCCCAGGAGCGGCGCCAGAGTTTCTGGCGCCCTAGGCAGAATTCGGGAGGCAGCATTTTGTGCGCTCCCCATGGGGCACGCGGGAGCTTCTGGTTCCACTCCTATTGCGCCACCGAAGAAGGACCTTCCGCTGAAATGCCGCAGGAGACAGAGGCAGTCATTGAGCTGCTCGATTGCCTGCTGCTGTTTTCTGCGGCACATCGGCAGAAGGTCCTTCTTCAGTGGCGCAACGGGAGTGGAACCGGAAGCTCCCGTGCGCCCCGTGGGGAGCGCACAAAATGCCGCCTCCCCGAATCCTGGCACCCTAGGCGACCGCCTAGGGTCGCCTAATGGAAGTGCCAGCCCTGCTCACCTCCAGACCAGAGCCTGTACCCCTTCCCATGTCCCAACCCCTGCCTCAACTCGCTGCCCCCTCCCATATTCCAAATCCCTCAGCCACACCCCTCAGCCTGGAGCTCCCTCCTGCACCCCAAACCCCTCATCCCCAGCCCCACCACAGAGCCCACACCCCCAGCCAGAACCTCACCCCCTCCTGCACTCCAAATTCCTGCCTCATCCCAGAGCCCCCTCCTGTACCCTGAACCCCTCATTTCTGGCCTCACCCCGGAGCCCACACCCTCAGTTAGAGCCTTCCCCTCCTCCCTCACCCCAAACCCCTGCCCCAGCCCATTGAAAGTGAGTGAGGGTAGGGGAGAGTAAGCCATCGAGGGAGGGGGAATGTAATGGGGGGGCCTCAGGGAGGGGTGGGGAAAGGGGCGGGGCCTCAGGGCAGGGGTGAGGCTATGATATTCAGCTTTGTGCAATTAGAAAGTTGGCAACCCTAGGGACACTACACTGCTAAAAACAGCAGTGTGGACATGGAAGGCTCTGCTTGGGTTTGTAGCAAGCCACCTCCTTGGGTATACACCCTAAGGTTCTGGCTTGTCTCTACTTTTTTCACCTAAGTAGTGTCTCGCTGCCTACACTGCTATTTATACCTGTGCTAGCTGGGCATACAGTGTCTGTACTGTACACACCCCCATAAGTGTAGACCTACCCTCAAAAGACTCACTGGTGGCTGAGTGGGTGTCAGCAAGTCGCTTTCTTCAATCTGTTTGTCTCAGTCCAGCAAACTCTCACCGCCACCAGCTCCTATTAATACTTGGAACTTTGATGAAGCGGTCAAAGGGACACAACTCTGTTGAGCAGGGTATAGTCACAGAAGTGTTTGGTGTTTCCAGAAGACTTTTGATCAAACTAGTGGTTCATGTCCTGCAGTATCTGTCAGTGGCTAGTATCAACTGCTTTGAGGGCAGAAGGAAGAAACACTTGAAAGGTTTGAACTAGCATGCCCCAAGACTGTTTCCTCCCAACACTATATAGCTAAAGATTGACTTATGCATGGACACATGAGGGTTTTTATCCCTCCCAAAATGCTTCTTTTTAAATATTTGCTATTATAACTGAATATTATTGTTATCCATGTAACTTCCAATAACTTTTTTGAATTCTGGTAGCTTTTATCCATAATTGTATATGTGGCAATGAGTTCCACAGGCTAACTGTGCCTTATGTGAATAAGTATTTTATCAGCTTTGAATTTGCCAATTATTCAATTTCATTAATAGTCTCTTGTTCTAGTAATATGAGACAGGGCGAATAGACATTTGTGATCTACCTTCTCTATGACACCTAATTCATAAACTTTTTTAAAAGGGGGAGATTATTAAAGTTTTATAATCAATCATTGTCTTTATTGAAATGTCCCACCAAATATATTAGAAAATTGCAAGTCTTCTTATAAGTATTTTGAATTTTTCTATATAATTTTTTAGATAATTATATACCTATTATAGAATTCTATAGAATTTAAAAAAAAACTATAGAAAAAGCTATAATTTTGTATTACCTTCTATAGGGTTTTAGGGTAATTTCTAAGGAACTCTGTTAAATTTGTATAGAACACTGTTAGTTGCTTAAGACTTCTTAAATTCCATCTGACTTTTCCAAGGAAGTCTTGTTTCGGGCTAATGTTTCACTCACCCAATGATTTTGTTTTATGTTTGTCAGGGACCCAGGAGCAGGATACATCCATTATCTGTTGGAAAGTGGAGAGGGAAATCAATTCTTTAGTGTCTGCATTGAAAAATGAGGAGAGAACAGGTGTAGGAATGCATTGTTTGGGTGATTAAGCCCTATACAAAAAATACCATTTTGGAGGAAGACATGCTGCAGGTGTATGGTCATGTGTATTTTATGCTCTGATCTCATCATAACAATAAACAGTAATATAAAAGATAGGATAACTAAAGTGTGGCGTTATGCTGAAAAGCAACAGTAAAAATGGCACTGTAGAGTTCCACATGTATTATCTGTCAATGATTTCTATATTCAATGTGCACTGTGTTTCTAACTCCCAGCCTTGCAAATTCCACCTCAGATCTGACAGTCAAGATGAGTTCTTTCCTTTTGAGGTATTATCTGCAATAAGAAAAGTTTTGCAAGCCAAATTAATGTCTTCAGTTACACTGGTGCAACCTCAGTCTGTAGTGGGGTGCACAGGTGTATCTGACTTAAGTTGATGAGTCTGTTGATGATGTCTATGAAGGAATATAATTCAGCTCACCACACTCTTAGTTGTGTTGACTATGCAGGGTAACAGGAAGAAAAAGTAGAGTAAAAATGTGTGAGCCATTACGGTCAACGGATACAAACAGATCTGTTGAGTAAGAAAGCACCATTTTTACATTGTCACTTTTGAGCCTAGAACTAACCTTAGCAACTATTAATTGCCCTGTTATTCATAAAAATATGTACATAGAAAATTGATATGATATCCTTAATACCAAAATCACTGACAATGCAGTACACCACTTTGCATATCAACTGTTCCTTCAGTATTAGGACCTTGTTAAGCACTATTAGGACCTTGTTAAGCATTTATATTACATGTGAATCAGATATAAGGTCATGATTTAAGTCATGCCTTTCAGCAGCATGTAGTTACATATCCTTTTAATTGCTGATGTTAACTTGTTTGAGTTATAGCAGATATTTCATACAGCTCATTATAACCTTTGTAAATTTTGGACATTTGCGCATAGAGTATGTTCTTAGGAATAGCAAGAAAGATAAATATGAAATCTCTTCAGTTAAAACTTTGGAAAGCCTTAAAAGGAGTGTCTGGACTCTAGAATTTCAGTCCCCACACATGATCTATCTTAAAAAAAATCTGCTAACACCATTATAATCTGCTAGAACTCAGCTAGGCACTTCAATGTCATGGTGATAAATACATTATATGTAGTTAGATGGACAGATAGTGTCACTCCTCTGCCATGCTGTAGCAGATTTTGGAGCCTTGCAGAATAGCTCCCTCTTGAAGGAGAAATCAGTGACATAGAATCTGAGTGTATTCTTAGTTCAACTTATTTTATTTCCATAGATACACCGGTCCTAGAACACAGGTAGTCACAACAGTATGCAGGCAATCTCCTCTTTCTAGGACCTCAGTCCAAACCAGTGCCCAGTTCCCAGGGAGCAACTGTGCTTCGAGGATTAACTCTAGTTAAAGATTCAGGCAGAGAACAAACATCCTTGCTGCTTGCCAGATCTCCCCCAAGGAGGCTACATCAGAAAACCAACAACACCACAGCCTTTCTTCTTACATTAAAAACTTCCTCACAAGAAACTCTCCCCCTGACCCAAGACATTGTGGAACAGTGCCATTAAAATAGGAAAAGTCTCCACATTCTCATTTGCCTATTTTTCATTTATTTAAAAAGTCACTTTTTATTGTAATAAATCAGAGATAATAAAAGTGATATTAAAATATGACATACAGTCATCAAGACTTATTGTAGGCGTTGAATATTATCTGCATATACCTCTCTCCAGTCTTTTCTTCATGCTTCTTTCATGCTACCTCTTTTGCTTGTAACAGTTTCCTACTGCATCCTGTTAGCCATCTTGTAGTCAAATTCTTCCTTACACTACATTTCTTCTGTGAAGTTCTTCATTGGTAATCTACCAAAGAAAGACATCAAAATTATTCTAAAATTCAGTAACAAACAAAAAGTAAGGTGAAACAAGCTTTTTTCTCCATGAAAAATCTTGACATTTGAGGCAACAAGTTGGCATTAAACTGATTCCCTCTCCACACCCTGAAGGATCCCACAGAAAGTCAGGTGGCAGTAAAACCTTCTGTCCTTCCAGGTGATTCCTCCCTGCTAAAGAAGAGGGTCAGCTGGTGCAATCAGATATAATAAACAACTCCCTGATCCAGCCTAGGTGAATCTGTCTCTCCCCATTGTCATAGTTTCTGCAGCTTCTGCATTATCATGAGAGATTTGTTTTGTATTTTATTTTTAACTGTGAGAAAGAGAGCAGTGTAATAATTACTTAAACACGTAAAAACTAGAAAAGCTCATCTATCTCAATCTCAAAGCAAATTAAATGGGGGTTTGAAAGGTGATTGGGACACAGGCAGAGTGGATAAATCACAAACCACCTCTGTCAGGATTTGAACCACTGGACAGTGTCAGTTAATAAATGCTGAATTGCCTTTGTCCCACAATGTCTCCAACAGAGGTAGATAGCCATAGATGCATGTGGTGAAACAGAGTGAAGCTCTACAGATATAGAATTGTAATATTCTTCTGTGCTATGAATTATAGCTGAACCATCTTTTCACTGACCTTCCATGGAAAAGGGAGGTAACTATTGAGATCATTAATGTTAAATTACTTTTTGTTATCAAGGGCTGGAGCACAGCATGTTTAGGCATTGATAACAACAAGCACCCCGACATAGATATTAAGGTCCCCATCAGTGCAGGGCCTAGGAATTCTATCACCCATGAAGGCCAAAGCAATGATCCATCTCACAGAAGGTCAAGTGGACCTCTCTTACGGCATTTTGAAGTGTTGGTTCTGTAAAAAAATGAAACTCAATCTGGGGAAATGGTGCATTTTCTTCCTCCTGCATTGACACTCCTTACATAGCACCAGAGAGACCACCCTGAAACCTTTGCAAAATGTTTATTTGCAAAACTGATTGACAACTCCTTGTATCACAAAACATTCCACTCTTCTTAACTGTGATGAAATCATTCTGGGTTAATCAGATGGTCTACCACCTGACATAGTCTGCTTATGACTTTGTAGATAAGGTACTTTGGTGAAGGAAAATAATGACCTTTTAGCGTTCACTGCAGATAAGGCCTTGGTCTGGCAAACTGTCTATGATGCAATCCAAAGGCTTTAGCACTGGACATCTCTCACCGATGCTCTTGTCCATTAGCCAGATGCATTCCTGGAATAAGAGTTGAACTTGCTTAGGACAGGGAAGATCTGGTCCTCCTTCCTTCACACTGCATTTGTTTCAGCCTATTAGTAAATAACGGTAATCTGGGAGAGTAATGCAGGTGGAGGTGGCATACAGAGTCTGCAGCATCCATGAATATACGCCACAAGTGGTTGTAATGCCACACCAGACCTGGTACGATGGTAGGACAGTATTAGTCTCCATATTTCTAGAATTTAACAGGGTTCATCATCCTTTGGGAATGGGGTGGGATGAGGAGGTTTGGAGGGGAGAGATGAGGCTGCACAGTAACTCACCCCTGCATTGATCAAATGGGAAAAACAACAACTCTGCTTGGAGAACCTTGATGCTGAAAAACTGGTCATTGTCAACAAGTTTTTCTATCATAGATACATGCTGAAATATTTAGTGTCCCTTGCTTAACATCCCATGCACTTCCTCTCTATAATAACCCGTGAACTAGTAGAATAAATTTGGCCCACCGTATTCTTATTTTATTGAGCTTTTATAATAAGCAACTTCACATACAGAAAGGAGAAAATTAGGGAAGAGCATACATCTAATTTAGCTTCATATTGCTAATATAATTCTTATCTAAGGCCAGGTCTACAGTACAGATCTATATCGGTGTAACTACATTTCTTAGAGGTATGAAAAGTCCACATCTCTGAGCGATGTTGTTATACTGACCTAATCTGTGTGCTGTGTTGACAGGAGAGCTTCTCCCGCTGGCATAGCTACTGCCCCTCAGCGAGGTGGGAGATGGGAGAAGCTCTCCTGTTGGTGTAAGAACATCTTCACTTTAGTGCTACAGTGGTGTAGCTGTGCTGGTGCAGCATTTTAAGTGTATATCTGCCCTAAGTTAAAATATGTCATATCATAGTAAACCATGCTTTGGAGGGAAATGCTTTTAGTCTGTTTTGATGAGTAAGGCCAGGGATCAGCAACCTTTGGCATACAGCCCATCAGGGAAATCCGCTGGCGGGCCAGGATGGTTTGTTTACCTGCAGAGTCTGCAGGTTCGGCCAATTGCAGCTCCCACTGGCTGTGGTTCGCCGTTCCAGGCCAATGGGAGCTGTGGTGGGAAGCAGTGCAGGCTGAGGGATGTGTTGGCCGCAACTTCTCACAGCCCCTATTGGCCTGGAAGGGCAAACCGCAGCCAGTGGGAGCTGCAATTGGCCAAACCTGTGGATGTGGCTGGTAAATAAACCGGCCTGCCCCATCAGCGAATTTCCCTGACGGGCTGCGTGCCAAAGGTTGCCAATCCCTGAGTAAGGCTATATTAGTATAAAGGAGCTAGGTTATAGGCATTCTTTCACTACGTATGTCTAGAAAATACCAACTTTTTTCACGTTTCATGGTATGTTTTCTCCCATTGTGGTAAGTGTAAGTCTCTTTCTTCACCTGTGTTAAATTGATGGAATGTTTCCATTCTCTTAGGGTTACTGTTGACACCCCTATTTTTAGACTGTTCTAACAATGCTTCATGAGAGCGGCACTGTGATATCCTAACTTGAAATGTCTCAACAGGGTGTGTGGACATATCAGTACAAAGTTTTTAAAGATGGCAGGTATCCAATAGTTCAAAGGAAATCAAGGGGCTAAACAATGTCCTTACTCTCTGGGACCTCTGAACAACTTCCTTTGCTTGGAGGTTGATGCAATACTGAAGTTGTTGTAAGCATAGCTCTGTTCTCTGTGTTTCTGGTGGTGTCGTTTGCCTTGATTCACTCAGCGGCTCATGCCATGTCAAAGGGTGCTGACCTTTCCACTCTGATGACAAAAAGACTGGAAACAGATTGTGCTCAGAGAATTGGTCAGTAGGAAAAAAAATTGATGAACTTGAAGGCTAAACTTCAAGTATTGTCTTTAGAGTATTGTCTCTTTAACCAACTTCCCTTTAAAGTGCAATAAAGAGACTCACTTTCATTTTCTCTCAAGTCCCCTGGAACACAATAAACTTTGTACAGATCTTTCTTTTCTCAATTTAAAGATAATCCATAGCTCTCGCAGACTGTTCACTACTTTACACAGTTTGTCTTGGAGCATGCTTCACTAGCAAGTTAAAATCCACTTATGCTGGTTTTCTGGGGAATTTACTTCAAAAAACCCAAACAACTGAGGAATGCGTCAAATCCAAATACATTCTGAAGTATATCATCCAAGAAGGAAAACAGAGGATATCTGAGACGGGACTAAAAAATATTAAACAATAAATTGAAGGGACCTTTAGGCCACCTGCTTCTCCTTCCCAACTATGCAGCTTCAGCAACACCTACAGTTTCCCACCAGGAATGGCAGGTTTCTGATGTGGTAGCACATAATCAATCTGAATTATTTGCACACAACTTAGTTTTTGCTGAAAAAACAGTGACAAATGCAAGGTAAATATGGGTAAATACTGCTTGGGACATTCACTTCGGCATTATTTCCTGGTGTTAGTAGAAAATCGTGTACATTATTCTGAATGACAATACTCCATTGGCATAGCTGCCAGTATTATTATTTATTATTATTTATTATGTGTATTATCATAGTGCCTAGGAGTTCTAGTCATGACCTAAGACCCCCTTGTGCTAGGTCCGTACAAACACAGAACAAAAAGAGGTTTCAATGTAAGTATAAGACAAGAGACAACAGAGGGATAATACAGTCAGAAGGGAGAGTGCAAGGAAACTTACAGTACATCTACGCAGCAGTTAAACACCCACAGCTGGTCCAGGTCAGCAGACTCAGGCTCACAGGGCTCAGGCTGCAGGGCTGTAAAATTGCTATGTAGATGTTTGGGCTGGACCCAAGCTCTGGGACCCTGTGAGGGAGTAGAATCTCAGAGCCTGGGTTCCAGTCTGAGCCTGAATGTCTACACAGCAATATTTAGTCTCACAGCCTGAGCACCGCGAGTTTGAGTCAGCTGATCCTGGTGATAGCTGTGCTGTGCGTCTTTTATTCCAGTGTAGATGTACCCAATGAGACAGTATTGGTCAGCAGGAGAGGCAGTGGTTTCAGCACACCAACAGCCTAACCATTGTCAATATTTTTGTAGGCATCATGGCAAAGGAGAGTTTAAAGGAGGGTTTTGAAGGAGGATACATTGTTAGATTGCAGATGTTTATGGGGAGCTTCTCCCAAGCATGAGGGATGGAATGGGAGAAAGCACTATCCAGTATCCATGGGAGAAGGAAAGTATTCATCGATGCTATGATATCATTCCTAGAAATGTTACTTTTGGTGGTAGTGCCTCTGACATGATGCCCCTATGGCACATATTATTTCTTTGTCATTCCATTCATTTTTTCTAGGTAAGCATGTAATATATTTACTGGCTAGATTCATTCTTCTCTGGGTTTGAGCAGCAGGAAACATGGGCTATTGGTACGACATTTTGTTGCTTAAAATAATAATGCCAGAAGTCAAATTTAATAGCATGTCTTCTACTTTTTTTCATTAGAGGATAGTGGTGCTCTCTTCCATACATCACAAGTTCACACTGTTTGCATCATTTTATATTTTTAGGTTTCCTCATATCAGACCTGATCCAGAACCCATTGAAGTCAGTAGGAATCTTTCCATTGATGTTAGTGGACATTTGATCAGGCCCAGAGTGCTTATCTTCTAGGTGTAGTATACACAGGACATAGCTCTTACTCTCTCTTTCCCCAACCAACTGACACATAGTCAGACTTCAGGCAATCAGTAGAAAATAACTTTTGTGTTTCAGAATAGAGTGTCCAAATTGGGCAATTATTCTGTAATACTACATTATTCCAGAATAGTTTAGCACCACATGATCCTGGTCCAGGACTGGGTTTGTATGCATGACGATTATCCAAATAATAATGATAATAGCTATGCCTGTGAATTTCCCCTGTGTAGACAAGGCCTGAGTGATTTTCCCAAGGTCACACAGGAAGTCAGTGGTAGAGCAAGGAATTGGGATATACCTCATAGGGTGACATCAGAAGGGGCAGGTTTATTCTGGGAAGAAGCAAGAGACCAGTCTTAAAATTTTAAGGCAAAATTTTCATGTGTGTCTTAGTTGTGCCCACAGAACTAAGGGCTTCACCCTCTGAGGGCTAGTCTACACTGGCAATGCTAAAGTGCTTTAACATGCCTTGTGTGGTCTCAGCACAGCGCTGGGAGAGAGCTCTCCCAGCACTCTAAAAAACCCACCTCCATGAGGGGCATAGCTACCAGTGCTGGTGCATCGTCTACACTGGTGCTTTATAGCACTGAAACATTCTGCACTTAGGGGGGTATTTTTTCACACCCCTGAGCGAGAAAGTTGCAGCACTGTAAATTGCCGGTGTAGACAAGCCCGTAGTGCACAAAATCCTCATTTACATGCATCAATCAGTAATTGCCTGCAGAAGCACACATTTGGGTGTGAAATTAACTGATTTTCATATGCAAATTAGCAATTGTATTTGAGTACATGCATATTACTTACATTTACAATTTGATCATTTGAAAATATTATTTGTTCAGTTCTGGACACCTCGTTAAGATGGATGAGTAGCTGCTTCCCACATATGTGTTGTTTGGAGATGAATATCATAGAGGTGGCAGTAGGGAAGCAGAAATGCATATAGGACCCATGTCACCTCCCATTGACCATTGAAGGTAATGGAAGTTTTTCCACTGACATCACTAGGGGTAGGATTTCACCCTCACTCTTTATTTTCAGTGTCTTGCAAGCACACACATTGTACCTGTCTCCTAGAAAAATACTGCTGACACCTGAAATTTGTGTGTGTGGGATCCTTCCATAGACAACCCAACAAAAGAGTGTGAGAAGCGAACTATTGAAACTGCTTCTCTGGATTCATAAAAAACTACAAGCATGAAAATTCTACTCTCTTAGCTGATTCATGCACAGAAAAAAAATGTTTCACCAAAGTTTTCTACAAAGCTGGAGAAATAATAATGAAATGTAAACCAGGACTGTTTCTTTCTACAACAAAACTTTAATAACATTCATTTCTCTTCTAATGTTCACATTAATTTCCTCTTTAGACAACATTTACTATTCAAGAGCTTTACACACATGGGCAAAACATATCCAAACAATTGTGATTGTGAGTGTTGTGTTAATAATTCCTGGAAATCTATCAAAACTGGGAGCAGAGAAAAGGTATTAATTAAAGGGAGATATTACCATATAGGAAAAGTTGTAAGAGTATTCAGTGAGCTGTCAAAACAGTAGATGAAAGCTATGGAGGTGGTGTTCACATTTCTGACAAAAGCATTTCTAAAAATTTGCTTTTTTATTTTTAAGTAAATGCAACAAAACATGCCACCTACTAATCATTTAACAACTGCAGATAACTTTTTATGGCAAGCAAATCAAGCTTATTTTAGTATGGAAAAAATGTATAAAGGCTGTGTGAAGCAAGCTATAAAAAGAATTAAAAATTTAATGGAAAATTGATGAGTAGATTAAATGCAGCAAGAAAATGGAAACTATTGTGTTAGTCAATATTAACACCACCATTGAGCCAGAATAGAGGGTGTATAATAGGTGAAATGGTTTATGCCAAATATGAACCATGGCTATATTGAATATAAACAAAACACAAACTACTTTACAAACCTATAGGTTTCCATGCTTTCTTTTAAAAGAATACTCAAACTGCTTAGGACCAAGTTCATCTTCCATTAAACTCAATGGAAGTTTTTCTGTTGACTTCAGTAAGATTTTAATTGAACCAATACAAAAAAATCCGAAGGTTTTACCCAGCTGTGACTTCTAAGAAGTTCTCAGATATTCATGAACTCAGCTACTTAGTTACAGAAGTTATTTAGTGGATATATTCCAGAGTACTGGATATATTTCAGAGTGGATATATTCCAGAGGGACTTTCAAATAAAAGACACAGGAGAGCAGAGGAGACATGCTTTTTCAAAACCTGTTCGCTCAAGAATGAAACCTATTATGTACAGAGTTTGAAGATTCAGGATCTGATTCTTCTTCCACAGTCCTGTAAATCCATAGTAGATCTTTTGACTTTAATGAAGTTATACTGGTGTAAAACTAATGTAAGCGAGAAAAGAGTCAGACCCTCTGTATATAATCTACATATAATATTTATGTTTCTCTCTCTATATATAGGCTGCAGTTATATTTCTCTTTAGTTTGCCTTGAGAGATAGCCTGCTAACCACTGTGCAGTGCTCAGGTTTTAACAGCTGGTGTGCAGGCTTTATAATCTAGATTATATGAGATAGTATCTACACTTTATTATTTGTTGTATTGGACAGAGGACTGAAGTCTGATTTCAATCAGATAGCCGTATTTTGTTCCCTGCTTATAGGCTTTGATTGATAAACTTAAGCATGTACAACAAATGAGATCAGATATGTTGTTCCAATACATTCACAGTCAGTTGTGCATTTCTAATGGCTTTGCATGCTGGTAAACTGTCATTTGGTTGCAGCAGTTTACAAGTGACTCAGACAAAGATGACTACACCCTGAAGGCTGTCAGTTTCTACATCACTGGTCCCTAAAACATACATTTCAGTCTATAAAATAAATCTTCATAGATCAACAGAGGGCCATGCCAGGGTTTCACAAAATACAATATGGTAAGTAAAAAAGCTGCCCAGAGTCTGAGTTCATGAGCGGCTGAAATCGTAAGGAATAAAAGATAGCCATCTAAATTGAAACAAAACAACTCACTTCAGAAATATCAAGGAAAGCATTTTAAAACTCCATTCAAATTCTGTATTTTAAAGCCTGATTCTCATTTACACTAAGACTCCTTTACACCACTAGGCCTTATTTGTACACACTTCAAGGCTCTTTTACATTGTCACATTGGTGTAATGGGCCCTTAGTGTAAATGAGCATTAGATACAGTATGAGTTTATTAGTGAAATCAAAACGCTGATAGCATTGGCTAGCATTAAGGTCATGCTTTGCTCACGTATACAGAGGGTTCCATTCTCTACTGGTTGTATCAAATATATAGTAAACAGTTAGTATATAGTATATAGTTGGATGCTACCCACTCTGTACTCTTGAAATGATTCTTCTCTTGCACAGATGCAGTTGCACCTGTGCTGGCTGACTCTGAATCAATGTGTAAATTCCAAAAGGGGTATAAAATTGACATAAGGCATATTCTCTGGCTGGGTGTTAGGTAAAATTGGTTTAAGTGGCTGTGTAAACTAAGACATCTCTGAGGCTGCTCTAATCTGAAGTACATCTAACACTGAAATACAAGGATTTCACTTAGTAATGACATCTAACAATGCCAGTCTTTGCGCCCATTCCTTTAAAATGAGAAATGCACCTCCCTTTACTGCCATTACTGTGCAAAATTAGTCCATAGCATGTAGACCACAGAAATCTGTTTTTTTATACACATATGTTCATGGGCAACTAGAGAGCATCCTTCATTCCAGGAAATAAACTGGCACATAAGTATTAATAAATACAAAATTAATACATAAAAGAAAAGTCAGAGGTGAGAATATCATTTAGTTCACAGGGTTTCACAAGCAATTTTTTTCTAAAATAATTGTAAGGATTAACCCCAA
The DNA here is from genome assembly GCF_007399415.2 of Gopherus evgoodei. Lineage (NCBI taxonomy): Eukaryota > Metazoa > Chordata > Testudines > Testudinidae > Gopherus > Gopherus evgoodei. The sequence goes on from NC_044327.1 coordinate 80,327,658, forward strand.
GAGTTCAATCCAACAAAGTCTCTTACGAACCTAAAGTTCTATTCCACTTGACTTCAAGCTGCTTTGGTTTTGGGTCCCAACTGAGTTTCCTTCCAACAGGCCTCCTGTACATTTAAGGAGATAGTACCTCCCTCAGTATGTGGCTCCAGAGACTAAAACCCTTTGCTTATTATTTTTCTTTTTAATATTCCACAAAGGAAAGGAAAATCCACCCCGTCCATGATGAGACAGAAAATCCTACAAAATTCCCATCAGGAAGTAATCTGATTTAAAATCATTTTTATTTTGAAGGAATTTTAGGGTCACATTCACCTCAGTCTAGAGTGAATTTACATTGTCAGAGGAGGTGACTTAATATTTTTATCCTCTTTAAGAAAAAAGTAAAAAGAATAGCCCATGCAAACCAAAGGAGCATGTGTGTCTTTATGGTTTGGAGAGTGGCAGCTTAGGAGTAATTGGGAAGGAAGGTTGGCATAACATATATGGGTTATAATGTTAGGGAGCAAAGGCAAGAAATGATAGCATATTTCTCTGCTAGGAGCAACGCTGCAAACAAAGAGAAGATTCTCTGATAACCTCTATCCTTCTACTTTGTGTCTGTCTGTTTCCTCTTATTTCTCTCTCCCTCAACACAAAAAAGGATTTTAAGAAAAGTGTTCTTGTGAATATGTGTTCGTGATTGTGTATAGCTAGATTAGATAACTGTGCCAGTGTGTTTTTTTTATAAATGGTTACAGAAGTGTGTCCCCATACAAAGTGGCCGAAGGATTGCGATGACAGTTCCTCGACACTGGGGAGCCTTAGTGTAGTGCTTTTCTTTCAGATCATTTGTTTATTGACTACACAGGGATTTACTCCACTAGAATAGTGACTCCTCCTTTCCGTTTGTTGGGCATAGTAAGCTCAAAATCAAGGACCTCTTCCTGAAAAGGCCCTGTCTCCAACCTCTTTATGTCTATACCAGGGTGCATTATCTTGAGCACTTCAGCTGATCTGAACTGACATGATATCACACAAGGAATGAAGTGGTCTCAGATAACCATGGCTTAAACCATTTAAGGCTTGGTATGTTAAAACCAGCCCCTTCAGTTTCTTATGGATATGATCTGGTGCAGATCTTGGTTCCCTATGAGAACCATCACACAGCAGGTGGGCAGTCATGTTTTACACCCACTAAAGTTCCAAGTGTTTTTAATGTGAAGTCCCACATAGTGCACATTATAGCAATCCATTTGTGAGGTGACAGAGATGTGGATTGCTGTGGCGAGGACTGCAGCATAAGGAATAGTTGCAACTTTCTGTGAAGCATTTTTCTGGCCAGGAAGCACTTTGCCATTGTAACTTCCTGGCCATCTGAATACAATTCCCAAGATATAAATAAGAACCATAAGTACTAGATCTCTGTAGGTTAAAAGGAGCAAGCTCCCTCAATTGAAACAACCTGTGCCATTTCTTCAATTGTTTGCCCCTATCTACCAGCCCTCTCATGTGATTAAGGGCCTGCCTTCACAGGGAAATAGCTATTGCTATAGGAAGTGGATTTAGCTAAACTGCAAAAAGGCATTCAGTGAGAGATAAGAGTGTCCACACAGGGAATTAATGTAGAATAGCTATTGTTAAATTCATACCCCCTGATTATTTTGCAATAGTTTTCCCAGGTAGCCAAGCCTTAAGTCTTAGCTACTTCAGCCTTACCCAAGTCATTGGCTAAGTTGATCAAATAAGTGCAATGAAACAGAATCTCACATGTAGGGACATGAACAACCAGACCACCTCTCTATCCTTCTCACATACATATTGAACAGGGTGTGTGACAAAATAGTATTCTGCAGTATCCCAAATAAAAGTCTATTTGGCAGATGAACACTCATCCAAATGAATCGTTACGGGGCTTTTCAGAAAGTAAGGTTTTTTTTATACAATAGTTAAACATATTATCTTATTTTCTTTTGCTAAGTAACATGGGAAAATATTGAGAAAAACAACTTGGTACTTTAAACAACCAAACAATGGCTATTTGTCTGTTCTGTTCCATCCCCTCTGGAGTAGGGACTCATAAGGTTATTATAAGGTCTGAACTGCTCATCAAGTCACTGGTCCATAGGAAATTTTGAGAGTAGCATGGGGGTAAAATAGATCTCAAGTGGCCGCATATGAACATAAGCATGAGCAGTTCCTAAGACAAATGCTGAACAAATCTGCAACAGAAAAATGCTTCTCTGAAAAAACTCTTACTCCTATGTACAGTCAATGTAAAGTTCCCTCCACTTTGAGCTAGTGCAATATTAAAGTATTAACTTGCATAATAACACTACCTTATTTTTTGACAGCCAGTGGTTGGGTGTTTTGCAGCTGGGACTCCAATTTAACAGCTGATAATTTTCTCTGCTGTTTTGCCACCTTCCCTGTCTTGCATGTCTTCCACCTACACACATGCTTAGTGACTTTCACACTCAATCTCTGCAAGCATTTTCCATGAGGCCAATTTTCCTTAATACGCATGCGCAAACAGACTTCCAGAAAACATCACCTGCTTTTCAGGAATAATATTGGACTTCATAGTAGCTCAATATTTTTGCCTCATCTCCTTAGGTACCTTCAGTTTTTATACATTTCTTACCTGCATCACCAGGAAACATATATTTTCCCTTTTCACAACATCCATTTGGAAGCTGAACATCTGCATGAACTAAAGAGATATTAATCATTATTATTATTGTTACATCTTAATAGGACTTGAGGTGAAATCCCAGCCCCCTTAAAGTCAATGGCAAAACTCCCATCAACTTCAATGGGGCCAGGATTTTACCTGTGGTATATAGCTGGGAACCAAAATATAGATAGTGGTCATATTCAGGGGCACCTTAACAATAAGAGTAGAGTATAGAAGGGTCCCTCCAGCCAACTGTTATTGCCTACCATGAAGGCTTAACCTACTTGCCTTTCCTCAGCTTTCCTCCTTTTTACCTATGCCATTGGTGAGCCGGGCTGTAGATAATTAGTTCTGATATCATTGACTCCCAATTTGGTGCAACATTATGGCTGTTGTCATTGCTCTTTTCCTCTCCTTTCTCAAGTGATATATTTCCCAGGTGGTGGCAATTCCAGTTGTTTCTGTGGATGCTTTAAGCACTGTTGCCTTTGTACTGGCTGTGTTCCTAAGAGGCACTTAGCAGAATGTATTCATCACATGTTTTTCAACCTTTGATGTGCTCTCCATGCACCTACTTTCAGTGTCCTCCCTTAAACCTAGTAGTGATGTTTGCTGTATTTCAAATGCTTGTTTGGATGGATGGACTCCCTAGAAAGATGTATGTTATATTTTAAGTGTCCCATAGCATAGCTTTGGCATATCCATTGTCAGGCACAGTCTGCTGCAGCTTCTGGTTCAAATCTTTAGCAAGCTGTAGCACAAAGAAGCATCCAAATAGCAAATGTAGATTCTAAGTCATGATAAAACCCTCACATCTACTTCTACTGATTTTAAAAGAAGAAAAAAACAATTGAAATCTTGCAATCCTGCATTGCTTCAAAATCAAAGCAAATAATACTAGATATCAATTCAGATGCAACTGGAAATGCGGAATCACACAGTATGAGAAATCACAGTATTTCTGTAGAGATCACAAAATTCTTAGCAGATTAATTAGCACAACTCAACATATCAAAAATCAAAAGGTGATGCTGCAGTCAACCACAGTTCACTTACATACCTTTAAATGGTGAATGGACATGTTTACTTGCAATGGCATTTTCTGGGGTTTCTGAAAGGGGGAAAGAGATGGGTCTTTAGCTACTGCAAAAACAAGCCATTCACAATATAATGGCCCTATTTTAGTTAACAAGTTGTCAGTCTTTAATGACTAGAGGTGTAGCAGCTGGTTTTGATGTAATTTCTTTTGAGACCACTAGATTACAAGCAGTTTATTGCATTCTTCTCTCAAGACTGCTCCCTGGATACAGCCTAATGTCAAGAGGTCAAAGGTCTAAAGCCAGAAGCTAAAGGATTTGTCATCATTTAACAGGTCACTTGTTGCTATGTACTATGCAAACTGGACGGTTCCTTGGAGCTTATCAGAATGGTACAATACATTTTGTATTTTTGTATTTTCAAATCTCCATGGGGAAAAGTGGGAATGATCCAGTTCTGAAAGTGAAGTTCTTACAAGCAATAATCAGAGTGTGTCTGTCTGTGTGTCAGTGACAAAAGCACACAGAGAATTAAATTATTACAGGTTAACACCTTACTTACATAGGGCACTATTCAGGCAAAAATCTAAGTGACCTCAATAGAGGTGTTACCAGACATCATCAAAGCACATAGGGCCAGATCCTCAGCTGGTGTATATCCTGGTGGCTCTGTTATGTAACTGAAGTAACTCCTGTGATCTGAGTGATTTCCATTGCTCTCAGTTACACTGGACTAACTCCATTGCAATCACTGAAATTCCTCAAATTTCACATCGGCACAACTGAAAACAATTGAAGTACTGAAGTCAATGGGAATTACTGTGATTTTATATTGATATAAATAAGAGCAGAATTTGCCCTACAGGATCTGCAGTAAGCAGCCTATGAGTTACTGTCTGTAAATTATGTATTAACATAGGAGCATTGCTTTTGAAGGTTCCTAAGAAACATCTATAAATCTAAAAATATGGGAAACAGAGAAATTGGATTAGATGATCCACTGAGCACATTACGGATCATATAGTTCTATTGTTTATGCAACCTTTCTGCTTTTCAGAGTCTGAGACTCCAGCAGATAAGTGGTATTGCTATCCATGGAATTTATTCTTACAAGAAGAGCCCTGCTTTTGAAAATTAGGGTGGGCAAACAAAAGGGCAGAAGAGACTCATTTTCTTAATAGTTTTACTGACAAATTATATCCTTCAGGTTTTGGAGGAAGCATTCTTCTTCCACTCTAGTTCCTTAAGACTGTGACCCTCTGGCTGTACAGAAAGGAGATTGTCACCTTTTATTGTGGGAATGCATATAGATTCCAGTTCTAAGCATTATATACATACTAAGCTGGAAATTGACATTCAGGTACCTTCCAAAGATAAAGACGGAATAGATCAGAGAATGTTGCTCCCTTTGCTCCTTCACAATATCACCGTCCTGGACTTTGCATGACAACCATATTTTGAACAAGGTCAGACTTTCCTACAGGATCTTTCTCTTCCAAAGACTTGAACAAAGGTGAGACAATATTGCAGTATTTTATAAAGGAAGATTTGAGAGTGCAGTCTGCCATGAGACATTACGTGACAGGCTTTTCTGGCATAAACTCTCTCAGTATTAAATTGTTTAGACTTTCAGATTTAAATAAGCTGCTTTAGCAGCCAGGATCTCAGATGAGCTTTGGCCAGGGCTTCTTTCGACTGGTCATGCCCCTTATGACAGGAGCTGGGGGTGGGGTGAAGGAATATACACAAGGAACAGTCTATGCAGGAGAAACACTTTGGAGGTTGGCTTCACCAGGCTTAAGTTTGGTTTGCACCAGCAGCCATACAAAGTAGCTGGAGCACAGCCCAGAACTGGTCCCTCTATTTTTCTCTGTGATGATGTTTCATTTTGTTCTCATTTTTAAATTTAAAAATTTAAAGTTTAATGACCAAAATATATATTTAACTCCTTGAAACTGGGACTGTCTCTTACTGTATATTTGTAAGAATGCAGATTCTGATTGGGGCCCCGGGTACTACAGTAATATGACTCAGTCATCAGCAGGGATTAAACCTGGGGACTTCTGCCTCCAAAGCATAGGCTTTTACTACTTGTATTTGAAGACTAAGGGCTAGATCTGTCAAAGAACTTAGGTGCCTAATGGTCTCTTTAGGTGACTAAATCCCAGAATCAGGCCACACTGGGATTCACAACCCGCCCCTCACCTGCTAAACCCTTGCAGATGCCTATATTTTTGCTGTATAGTTGCCTAAGCACCTATGTTTCTGTCTCTGAGCATGCACACTGCAGCCCCATGCCAGGCATTCGAACACTTTAGCCCCAGAATGATGCACAAACCAGGGGAAGACAGGTAGTTATCCTCCTAAATCACCTGCAGGGCCTGATCCAGTAAACATGCTCAGATATCGGGCCGCTACAGATGAGTTTACACAAGATAGCCCACCTTAAAACTTTTAGCCCAGTGGCTAGATCACTCACCTAGCATGTGAGTGACCCCTGCTTCATGTCCCACCTCCATGTGAGGGGGGAAAAGGGATTTGAACTGGAATCTGCCAGTGTGTGCTGTGTCCACTGGGCTGTGAGATATTCTGGTGTGGGGCTCCCTCAATATCATCTGTTGAAGTTGTTCCACTGTGGATAAATAATGAAAGAATCACTGGGTTAGAGGGCACATTGGGCACAGACATGAGCATAACTCTGTAGCCTAGTGGTCAGAGCACTCACCTGGGGGACCCGGGATTCCAGCTCACCTGAGACAATATTTATACATATTGGTAATAATCCACTGAGGAATAACTTCAGCAGGAGTACTAAGGGAACACCACCTCAGAAATACCCGATAGGCCAGTGATTAGAGCACTCATCTGAGACGTGGCAGCTTCCCCTTCAAATCTCTGTTCCCCCTCAGCTAGAGGGGGTTTTGAATGGGGGGATCTCCCATATCCCAGGTGAGTACCCTAACCACTTGGCTAAAAGTTATAAGGTGGGCAACACCATAACCCCCCTCCCCCATTGCTTATTTGACGTAGACACCCAGCACCAAGAGAGGGTTTGCAGCTAAGAATCCCAAGCAGGGGGAGGCACTTCACTGCAGCTTGGTCTTGGCACCTATCTCTGAGAGGGGCAGGGCTTAGCACACAGCCCTTGGCATGGCATCTCCTGTTGGCTATTTTAGGCAAGGAGCTGGCCTTTGTGAATCCCATTCTGAGGCACCTGCCTCTCCCCATTCATTGCATAGGGAGCATAGACACTGAACTCAGGCTTTGAGAATCCCAGTGATTTTCTAGGTGCCTAAAAGTTAGATGTGATGATGCTGAATGTCATCATGCCTACGCTTCTTTGTGAATCTAGCCCTAGTAAATCCATTAGGTGGGGGCAGCAGTAGAACTATCCTCTGTAGATCAATCAGATAAAGGTGGACACACAGATGAAGGTGGCCAGTGTGTTACACAAGTAAATAACAAATAATAATGCCTTCTAGATAGGGAAAATATGCTGCTACCAAATGCTAGAGTATTTGGAATAGTTCAGTGAGTTGAAACAGTAAAAGAAGAAAAATTCTAGAATGTGGAATCAGTCTGTTTGCTTTAACCATTAGAATGTGTATCTGTGTTTTATCTGCGCAGAAGGGAATGATTTGCTGCAGTCTGTCCGAACACACTAATACTGCTGTTAAGATTACCTTCAGAAGTACTATCTGAATTTAGAAAGAATTGTCCTATCACATGTTGTATGTGTAGTTTAATAAACCCAGGGACAGCTTTATATATTTTCCCTCTGCATTTGGGAGAGCTACATTAAACACATTATCCAGAGAATTTGTTATTGGCAATACAGGAAGTGGTGATGGTCCGAGAGTAATAGTGTGCAGCAGTTTTCCCCTCCCCCTACCCATTCTTTTTAAGCTGTATCTAGGTCAAACAAGAGCAGTGCAAGTTGCCAGTCCATACACTATAAGTTGTAGTTCCCATGTGATGTCTCCATAAATTTCCAAGCCACGCATCCTTCAGAAAAAAAAAATAAAGCTCATATTATTTTGTTACAGCCATGATTTTCATGTCCTTCTATATGAGTATGCGTCAGCATTTCCATTAGAAAGCCTGCTTTTGAGAGGTTTGTGTAACTCACCTATAAAAATTTGCTTTCAGCTGAATCTCGGCTCAAATGAACCAATACCGTATATATACAAATGTTCTACATTTTTC